>NW_028227257.1:172694348-173304348 GCF_978045245.1 Mus caroli | reverse complement strand
TAAGACAGCTGGTCCTCCTAAAGGATCGCCCTTCTCCTCAACGTCCTTCAGCCTTCCCTACTTCAACAACAGGGGCCTGCTACTTCTGTTCATTGGTTGAGTGAAAATATCTGCATTCTGACTCTTTCAGCTGTTTGATGGGTCTGTAGGAGGGCAGTCATGATAGGTTCCTTTTTGTGAGCACTCCATAGCCTCAGTAATAGTGTCAGGCCTTGGGAGCTCCCGTTGAGCTGGATCCCACGCTGAACCGGTTGGTGGACCTTTTTTTCCTCAGGCTCCTCTCCATTTCCATCCCTGTAATTCTTTCAGACAGGAACAATTATGGGTCAGAGATGTAACTGTAGGATGGCAACTCCATCCCTCACTTAATGTCCTGTCTTCCTTCTGGAGGTAGGCTCTATAAATTCCCTCTCCCTACTATTGGGCATTTCATCTAAGGTCCCTCCCTTTAAGTCCTGGGAGTCTCTTACCTCCCAGGTCTCTGGTACATTCTGGAGGGTCCCCCCAACCTCCTATTATCAGAAGTTGCCTATTTCCATTCTTTCTGCTGGCCCTCGGGCTTCAGTCCTTTTCCCTCACCTAATACCAGATCAGGTTTCCCTCTCCCTGAACCCCACTAACCCCTTGTTCATTTTCCCTCCCAGGCCCTTCCCTCCCCCCTCCCCCCAATGTGATTCCTTTCTTCTCTCTCCCAAGTGAGACTGAGGCATCCTCACTTGGGCACTTCAGCTTGTTGAGCTTTTTGAGTTCTGTGGACTGTATTTGGGTACTCTGAACATTTTTTTTTATTTTAGCTAATATCTATTTATTAGTGAGTACATACCAAGCATGTCCTTTTATGTCTTAGTTATCTCACTCAGGATGATATTTTGCCGTTCCATCCATTTGCCTGAAAAACTCAGGATATCCTCCTTCTTAATAGCTGAATAGTATTCCATTGTGTAAATGAACTACATCTTCTGTATCCATTCTTCTCTGGTGGGACATCTGGATTGTTTTCAGCTTCTGGCTATCACAAATAAGCTCACTATGAACATAGTGTAACACATGCCCCTGTGGCATGGTGGGCCATCTTGTTTTTGGTTTTGTGATTAAAATTTTAAACTGGCATAGTTAAGTTTGAATGTCAAGTAATTTGGTGTTAGAAAAAGTTTAGTAAGGAATTCTTCTATACACATCTGTGAGGACAATTGTATCAAGGTTGACCGGACTGTGGACGGTATCTTCTTATGGGATGGGAGATTCATGGGACGAACGAAGCAAAGGAAATCTGCCTAGAACCAGAAACCCTTCCCCATTTCCTCTGCTGTTTTTGTGATAAGAGGAAAGAACAGTATCTACCATGTTTGCTACCACAAGATGTTCCCGAAGTGCAAGAGTCAACAGACCATGAATAAAGCTCTGAGTCAAAACGTGTATTTCCTTTCATATTATACAATAAGATATTTTGGCGATAGCCACAATAAAATAACTAATAAAGAACACAACATACATTCATGTACATGCTATGGTTGGTTTCTATTAACTGAGGCAAAGCAGGCTGAAGTTGCTTTAGAGGTCACATAGACCACAGAGTCTTATTATCTACTACTTGACTCTTCAAAGAGAATGTTTTAGAGTCTAGCATTAAACTATTCTTTGTGATGAAGTAGTTTTTCTACTTAGAAGCTTGTGATAGTTCCCTTTTACCTCAGGATAAAGGCTAAGCCCCTGGTAGGGGTGTCAGAGTCCTTGACATATAAGCTATACATATGCATATGTCTATATTTGTGTGTATGTATGTAGGTTTGTATGTATGTGTATATATATACATATATATGTGTATATATACATAATACACATATATATATATATACATATATATATATATACATATTATGTATAGCTGGATACACAAGATATGTCTCTTATCTCTAGGAGAAGGTCTCCTTCACTCAACTCAATTATGAAACCTTGATTACATCAATATCAAATAGTTGATACAAGAATTTTCTCTTCAGATTCCATCTATACAGAATGTTCTTCCCTTAGATAGCTACATGGTTAATTTCTTCATTCCCACCTGGTTTACATGATAAAGTCACTCACATAATAGGTAAGAAAGAATTTGCACCTTAGGCCAAGGTTAGAACTACTATGAGAGATCAGCTGAGTCTCTAACCTTTCCATCTTGAAAAAAACAAAAAACAAAAAACAAAAAAATTACTATTTCAGTATCCTAGATCCTTGGTCTAGTAAATAAAATGAAGAATATACATAAAATTTTTCAGGTCTTTAATTATTTGATTTTATTATCAGTCAAATATGAAATATATCAGTAAATTTGCATTTTAGATCTTTGAATCTGTTGAAGAAAATATAGCTGAAAAAATGAAATCAAACCCCTAATGAAATTGGCTGTTTAAAATAAGCTTGCAAAGTTATTTGTGGATATATAATGGGATAGTACTGCATAATGTGTCAATTTCAGTTGCATGTATTTGTTTAAAACCTGATTATTTCTATTGATGAGGAGAGGGCATATATTTATCTGGTGGGTAAAGGATGGTCAAACATATATTTCTTCAAACAATTTTATGGGCTACTTGCCACATATCCTTTTTTGTTGGCTTTTAGTTTGTTTTTGGCCCATCAATTAATGTTTTAAACTTAAATTTCAGAAATTATTTTGGAAGTACTTTGTTCCAGGTGAAGAAGTAGTAACAAACATTGATCTCTTGTACACAGCCTTACTTAACTGTAGATGAGCACATTGATCCAGACACTAACTTTAGGTATTCACTGAAAACAGCAAACTTCATAATACTTGACACACTCTAAACTCATGCTTTGATCCATTGTAACAATGTCTGTCGTATAGAGAGTCCCATCACTTCTTATGCATGGTTTGATTATAAGCTGAAAATGTACCAGTTTTGTTTTATTCCACAAACAAAATGGCAACCTTTCTTGTCTTCCAATGTATCTAGGTGATACCTTGATATAAAATACAAATGTACCATTAAAGGAATGTTCTTAGTGCCTTCTTTAATTGTAATTCTTTATCACGTTAGCACCAACTGCTATGAAAGAAGGAAATTCCTAAAGAGTGGCATGCATATCATTCTAAGGATTTAGATCAAGAAATTGTGGGCCAAATATTTAGTGCAACTTCTCTGATCACATATTTTGTTCATGTTTTCAGGTAACTAGAATATGTAACATTACAGTCAGGAGAAAACTGACGTAAATCCTTAAGGGACTGAGCATTATATTTTGACAATCTGTTGATAAATGAATGTGTATATGTACGTATTTTTCCCCAAACACCAAATACTTAACTTATCCACGGAAACATTAAAATATTTGGTCTGTATGTGTGTTTCTGCATTCTTCCCTGAAGAATTTGTAAATAAATAGGTCATTAATTCCTTAGAAGGACTCTGATTTAGAATGTGGCACTGAATAGAAATATGGAGTTTCCAAACCACATACTTTCTTTGTAGGTCACATATTACATTGTATGAACACCTACTTAAAAAAATAATGTTAGTAAAGGCATGCCAATGATGTTAAGGGCTCATTAATATTCTTAAAAAACTCAATGTATTGGGTGTACCAGTATAGACTAATATGACAAGGATGGTCTACTGGTCCTGTATCTATGACTTTTAGCCATCTGTATAATGTAAATTGTAAACATCATAAGAGTTACTGATAAGATATATATGTCATTCAAAATAACCGGCAAGAAATGGTTGGTCTTTGTTAGTTTCCCAAGAGTTTCTGTTAAAAATATTATTTGACCCTTCCTCCAACTTCCCTTATAGAATATTCAAGATAATAACCACATGTTGCCCCCACCTCCCCTTTTTATATTTCTGTTACCTTTTTGCATCCATTTTTTTCGACACTGAAGAAAAATTCATATATACTAAAGAACACTATCAGGAGGCATAAAGCTTGGGGATCTAATAAAGAGTCTATTTAAAACCTATAACTCGCTTCAACTACCCAGGGACTGTTGGCTGTCCTCTGAAGAGAATTTCCAAATATTAGATTTTTCTTAAAGTGATTTGGTAAAACCCATTTACTCATAAAAAATAACTGTGGTCAGACATATTTAGCTTATATTACTGGCAATCACCTTGAAGTTCTGTAAATATTTATAGTGAATTTAAATGCATGTAAATATTATATACCATTTCAGCAATTTAATGAGATTCATTTATAGGACATAAAAAAATAAGTAGACTAAGCTGCCACATTTCAAAGAATTAAAATACCACTCATTGACTTTCAAATGTGTATATAGCAGAAAGGTAAATTCCACATGGAAGAAGTGTGTGTGTGTGTGTGTGTGTATATATACAAACAGTTGAGGTGTTCAATATTTGGCATATACAGTTTGAGAGACAAATGTCAGAAATTAGAAACCTGGCATCTAGATAGATGTTTTCATATTCCTGACTTTTGATTGAAAACAGAAAAGCCAACAAATATTCAGTGAGGGACCATGGTATTTATCTTAATTTTCTCTTCATTTTTCCTGAATTAAAAATGATCTTCAGGATTATATTAATATACACAGAAGTATAAATGTAGAAAAAAACTTGTATAAAATAGTGGTAAATCGTTTTCTCACACATTGGAATATCATTGTACTTAGAAAGTTAGTAAAAACTGATATTTTGTTGCCATGCAACAACATTATGGTGTGAGCTTCCTCTATGCAAGGTAAGAAATAAATATCTTAGGAAACAAGATACCTATTAAGTACCTAGAAAGGTGCCTTAGGCATGAACTATGCACATTGAATGGCTTATTTCAAATAGGAAAAAAGAATTCTTTAAATACTGGACTTTTCAGACAATAATATCCTTTTGAAAAATATTCTGTTCACTTGGCACATTGAGTTCTATTATTAGTGCTAATATATTCAGTTTATGGCTAAGTAAAGAACAATCTAAATGGATTAAACAATCTCTTCAAGATTAGGTATTGAGAAAATAAGTTTCCATTAGCTAAATAAATCTCTTATATTAGTGATGCACCCGAGTAAAGTGCAAGACACCTAACACCAAGTTCATCAGAGTCCACGAATTACTAATAAAGTTAACTAGCGATGTTATTAAAAGGTAGCAGTGGTCAAAGTAGCATCAGAGATAGCAAATATTAATAGAGAGTATCAATTAGCTCATTCTGTTAATATTTGAAGGAAGGAGACTGAGAATACAACTTTTTGACTAATGTATAAAATTTAGACTACAAAGGAGAAACCCACAGTCTCCAGCATCGAGATAATCAATATATTGATCTATTTAAACACAGGGTCAGTTAGTTAAATTATACAATATACTTATATACATATATATATGTATATATATATATATATACACACATACACACACACATATATACATATATATCAAAGAGATCCTTAATCACATCATTTTTCTCCACATTGATGAATCTGTTGAACTGAATGGATATTCTCACTGATGAGATTATAGTACTGTTTCTAGTGTAGCATGCAAGTCCTTGCAAACCATTCAAATATTACAACACATATATACACATACAAACAGACACACACTGTATGTGGCTTTGTGTGTGTGTGTGTGTGTGTGTGTGTGTGTGTGTGTGTGTGTGTGTGTGTATTAAGGATAGGTGAACCACATAAGGTTTTTATTTTCATAATCCAATCTAAACTTTCGTGAAATGCCTACCATTCTCTATTAACAAATAAAATACTTTCATTTATGTACTGAGGGGAATGCATATATACCCAAGGCTGTAACCTGAAACTCAGTTGGCAGTCTTACATTACTAGATTTGGATGTACCACATCTACAAGGGCAAGACTATGTTTAGACAACAGGGAATGGGGTCCAATGGGCATGGTGGGTGGCTGCATGCACTTTCTCTGCTCTTGCCCTTGGCTCCAGACATCCAAAACACTGCAGTTTCTCTGTCAGTGCTTGTGTGCCAAGTACTGTGAGCCACTATTTATTTTAAAAAGTTGATAATGACCGGAGTCATGAGGAGTGCTTTCTAGTGATAAATGCCCTTGAAAAATGCTAATTCCCTCCTGGCGATGCTTTGCCCTTTCAATATTACATAATAGCAGAGTATTTTAGAGGAAGAAAATGGCTAGGTGTTTGTAATATATGTCACTCTTTGTTTTGACTGCTATCATGCTCTGGAATGTTTAATTTCTAAATCTAAGTGCTTAATGACTACTGGTTATTTTTGCTTCTCTACCAACATTACCTGTTCCAATCACAGCTCTGATGGCTCCTATATAATAAACAGTAACAGATGAATTTTAGTCTCTCTTTCTTGGTTGAGCAGACAACTTCTTAACTTCTTTCCCACTTAAAGAGACCAACCTTTTATTTGGATACAAGTACAGCCAAATTTGTCTTATAAAATTTTAAATTGGAATTTATACCCCATAATAATCCATCCTAATGACCTGTGTGCTTATCTCAATACTCACCCCCACAACTATCATTAAAACCCCTGAGTTAGTTGTTGAATGCTGTTTGAGACTAATATGACTTTAGTGGCAATGTTACTCATTAATATAGAAAGCTTTAAAGCAAGCTTAGGAGAAATTCAGACCAGGGAAGAATTTGTATCTAGGATTAGTTAACTACAGTTGGTGATGTCCTTGAATATACTGGTTTTATAATTCCATAATCATGCACAAACATATCAATTTAAAAATAACAGATATGGACTATGATGTTGACACTAAGTAGCCACTGAATTGTGAGTTGTTATAAATGGAAAAAATCTTTCCTTTTACAAATTCCATAACTGAATCCTTTTTATATGATGTTAATAATTTATGTTGATGCCAGTATTTTAAATTTTAGCTTTCTCTACATAAAATGTTTTTATATTAGGATGCTCATTCAATATAAATATCTAAAAGAGGTGATAGATTTGTAAGTTAACAGTGAACTTATTCTTTTGACCCTTTGAGTGTGGCTAGTTAAGTAAGTGGTACCTAGCCACATCCAATTCCACTGTCATAAAACATAAATATCTCCCTAATTCTAAGAATGAGAAAGCACATATACTCAGTCTGAAAAAGCCATGCTGGAAATACATATGTCTAAATGCATTGCATTTATTTGCCTAGTGCGTTCTAGGAAAAAACTATGCAAAAGCATTTCTTTCTTTTCATCATTAATAATGGAACAAAAAATCATAATCAAAGTAAGAAATGGGCTGTCTGTGAATTTAAATGAGGGTTGTAGAGAAATGTGTGGAGTCTAGAGAGTATATAGAGGCTCTATGTGTATGAGTGATCTTAAATGTGGGATTGATCTAGGACAGAAAACTCAGATAAAACAAATCATCTTTTATTGCTTCAGTGATAGTAATTTTGAGGAATACAACCCTTCTTTGTTCAAATCAAATGTCTTTCCATAGGCCAGAGGTATTTTCTAGGAGTCATCTTCACCCTCCGGATATATGTGCATCACCAGTGACAGCCATGGACAAAAGATGAATTTTAAAGAAAGATGGTACTTAGAGAACAGATTTAATAACGCCATGAGTATATAATTGTTACAGGAGCTACTTAATAAAAGGGCACAGTGACTGTCTGCTGGCAGGGCTTCCTGGATATACTATCTGATATCAGGTCCAAAAGGATTAATGCAAACCAAAAATGACATGTCATGTACATTCTTGATTTTAATAATTAGAGCCATGATTAAATGACCCCACACAAAAAGCAACAGGAAGAAGCCCAGGACTTGCCCTTTGGGTCTTATTTTTCCTGCTGTTGAGTTTCTATCCTTTAAAATGTGCATGTTTATTATAAATAATATGTTCAGCCATCTGAACCATCACTGTCAGAAACTTATCAATATATTTTACTTGTTTAATATGTTCAACTATGTATTTAGCACAAAGGACTCTTCATTTAAAATTTTTCAGTAAATTGATACAGAAAGATTTTTGCAAAACTATTGATGTCACTTAGGATAAGATATGTGAAAATAACTCTTAAAAGGATTTAATATAGTATGCTATAAATAAAACTCTACAATCCACAGACCCAAAGAAACTGGGTATAAGGAGGTTCCAAGACAGGATTCACTAATCTTACTGAGAAAATGAAACTAAATAGAAATTGGAAGTGAATGGATAGAGGGAACAAGGTATAAAGGGGAGGGGATGACATGATGTTGGAGTAGCAATCAGGGTTGGGGAGAGGAGGGGCAAGAGAGGGTTGGGAGGGGCATCTCTGGTGAGGAGCTGGAGGCCTGGGACTGGAGAAGATACTGGGAGTCTATGGGGGATGTTTCTAGTTGAGATTCCTACCAGAGAGGGATATAGAGACTGGAGTGGTGGTGGTCATCTCTTGTAGCCAGGCAGGATTTCCAGTGGAGAGAGTGTAAAATCAATACATCCACAACACCTTCAACTCAAAGTTGATCCTGCCTACAAGATGTAGAGTGATAAAGATGGGGTAGAGACTGAGAAAACAGCCAACCAATGACTGTTCCAACTCGAGACCCAGGTGAGAGAACCAACCCCTGACACTATTAATGAAACTATGCTGTAGTTGAGGACAGAAACCTAGCATAAATGTCTCCCGAGAGGCTTCATTCAGTGTGGGTGGAGACAGATGTCAACCCACAGCCAAACATCAGACAGAGATCAGGAGTCTTGTAGAAGAGTGGAGAATAGAAGTGAGCAAATGAGAGGGGTCAAGGATACTACAAGAAGACCTACAGAGTCAACTACCCTAGGACCATGAGGACTCACAGAACCTGAGACACAATCCAGAGAGCATGCAGGAGCTAGACTTAGACTCCCTTACACATTTCTAACAAACATGAAGCTTGGTCTTCATGTGGGTCACTTAACCAGTGGATAGGAGGCTGTCTTGGCCTCTGTTGCTTGCCATAGGGTCCCCTTCTCCCTAAGTAGACTTCTGTTTGGGTCTTGGTGAGAGATGAGGTGCCAAGTCTTTCTGGGACTAGATGTCCCAAGGTAGGGTGGTAACCAAGGTATGGAGGCTGAGATAAAGAAGAGGGGCGAACTGGGAGAGGAATCTGCCAGGGTGAGACTGTAAAGAGAGGAAAGTGGGATCACATTCTGTGATCAGAATGTAAATTGAATAAAATACAAGTAAAAAGGTAGTAAACCTTACAATAAATAAAATAAATATTAACAATGTGAAATCGTGGTTTTATTCACTATCCTTTTAACCAAAAATGTTTCAGGATTTATAAGTACATAGTGTTTTAATTTGTTAGGTATATTTTGTAATATTTTTTCTTTAAGACTGAGGGAAGCAATACGTAGAAAAGGTTATAAATAAATCCTAATTTAATTGAGTTTTGTGATAGTAATCACTACTCAGAAACAAATAATTACACAGGCAATTTATGCATTGTAAATATTTGACACTATTGAAATTAAGAATAAAGGAAAAAAAGGCTCTGGAACTAGGGAGATATTTTTGTGGGTAGGAACTTTGGTTGAGCAAGCATGGACACATGAATTCAAATGTTCAGCAACCATAAAAAAGCCAGACATAACTGCTCCTTCCTGGAACCATAAAATTCAGGGGCTAAGAAAATTCAACTCTAAGAAATGACTAGTGAGCTAGCCTAGCTGAATTAGTGATTTTTCTGGTTCAGTGAGAAAACCTGTGTACTGGCTAGTTTTGTGTCAACTTGACAGCTGGAGTTATCACAGAAAGAGGAGCTTCAGTTGAGGAAATGACTCCATGAGATCCAACTGTAAGGTATTTTCTCAATTAGTGATCAAGGGGGAAAGGCTCCTTGTGGGTGGGTCCATCTCTGGGCTGGTAGTCTGGGTTCTATAAGAAAGCAAGCTGAGCAAGCCAGGGGAAGCAAGCCAGTAAAGAACATCCCTCCATGGCTTCTGCATCAGCTCCTGCTTTCTGACCTGCTTGAGTTCCAGTCCTGACTTCCTTTGGTGATGAACAGCAGTATTGAAGTGTAAGCCGAATAAACCCTTTCCTCCCCAACTTGTTTCTTGGTCATGATGTTTGTGCAGGAATAGAAACTCTGACTAAGACAAATTGGTACCAGCATAGTGAGGTATTCCTGTGACAACCTGACCATGTTTTGGGGAGGACTGTGGAAGGACTTTGGAACTTTGGGCCAGAAGATCCATTCACAGTTAAGAACTCTGTGAGATGTTGTGTAGGAGCTTGGAATATAATGTTGAGAACAGTGCAGAAAATGGAGGCCTGGCTTGTGAAATTTCAGAGGGAAAATTAAAGACTCTTTTCAGGGCCATTGCTATTTTGGATTATGAAGATTCTGTGGTTCTGGTTAGCTGGGGCTGAAGAATCATCTGTGATTAACAAGTTGCCAGAACTACTAAAGTAAAACCTTTGCATTACTGGGACTATTGATGCTGGTTAGCTGGAGCTAAGAAATTAGCGGTGATTAAGAAGAGACCAGCATCACTGAGGTGAAATCTTCTGGGAAGTGTTTTCTGAGAGCACAGAGGCTGTGTTCCAGAGATAGCCAAGGTTATACCTTGTGCTGTGGATGGACTTAATAATGTGTAAGCGTTACCCAGGTGGTACTGGTTTTGAAGGCATGAAGGGGTCACACAGAGTAGCTGAGGCTCTGCACTGTGAGAGGCCATGGAAGGCCATTGGTGAAGGTGCAGCCTCAGTTGCAATTGACGGCCCAGGACTGAAGGGGTCATGCAGTGTTTTGGAGATGCCAAGTACCATGAGATGACCACCAAGAGCAGCAGCAGTGGAGTACAGGCATCTGGAGCCTAGAGGATAATGCGTGTGCTACAAAGGGCATGGCTGAAGAAGTGACCCAAGCCCTTGGAGGAACCCAGAAGATTGTGAGTTGGATCCCAGACATTGGATGGTTGGAGATTGATTTTTTGCTTTTGATTGTGACTGTGCTGATATTTTTCCCTCTTGAAGGAAGTTTTTAGTGAAGCCCACAGTTAAGAGACTTTGAATTTTAAAAGATACTGGATATTTTAAAAGGATTGAACTTTTAATATGTAAAGACTGTGGGACTTTTAAAGTTATTTAAGATCTTGGGGATGAATAAGAACTAAGGGTTGAGGCTTACTAGTGATGTATTTGTGTGTCAAGTTGACAGGGGGTCAATTGTACTGGCTAGTTTTGTGTCAACTTGACACAGCTGGAGTTATCACAGAGAGGAGCTTCAGTTGAGGAAATGTGTGGGAAGCCACATGTGCTGTTGCTACTGCTGGCCACCATGGATACATAGGCAGTAAAGTTTTTTTTTTTTTTTTTTTTGCCAAGATGAGGTTAACCAATCAGATGAGAGACAAGTTAACCAATCAGATGAGGGAGAAGTTAACCAATCAGATGTAGACATGCAAATGAGGTGGTAAGCATAACTCATGCATAACCAATCCAGGTGTGAGACACGCCTCTCCTAGGCCTCTCCTAGGTTCTGCACTTGGAGTCTCTTCACCTCTGCAATCAAGCTCTCCAAATAAACGTGTGCAGAAAGATCCTGTTGCAGTGTCATTCTTGCTGGCAAGTCAGGCGCTCGCAAGAGAAATGCCTCCATGAGATCCAACTGTAAGGTATTTTCTCAATTAGTGATCAAGGAGGAAAGACTCCTTGTGGGTGGTGCCATCTCTGGGCTGGTAGTCTGGGTTCTATAAGAAAGCAAGCTGAGTAAGCCAGGGGAAGCAAGCCAGTAAGGAACATCCCTCCATGGCCTCTGCATCAGCTCCTGCTTCATGCCCTGGTTGAGTTCCAGTCCTGACTTCCTTGGTGATGAACAGCAATATGGAAGTGTAAGTCGAATAAACCCTTTCCTCCCCAACTTGCTTCTTGGTCATGTTGTTTGTGCAGGAATAGAAACCCTGACTGAGACAACCTGTCTACAAGCAACAAGGTAGAAAGTAATAAGGAAGACATCCAAGGTCCTACATCGACCTCTGTGTATTCATATGCAGATGCATGAACCCACGACTCATGTGTAGCACACACACACACACACAACCCTACACACAAATAAAAGAGATAAAGAATGGAAGAATGCTCTAATTTGCTTCTGTTGATATAATAAACAAGATGACCATCAGAAGCAACTTGTGGGAGAAAGAAGTTGTTGATTTGGCTTCTGCTTCCAGCTCAAAATCAATCATTGAGAGAAATCATGGCAAAAGGACACATAGGAACTGAATAAGAAACCAGGAAGAAACACTGCTCACTGGCTTGCTTTCTGTTGGCTCACTGGTCTATCCTTGGCTAACATTCTTATATGCGTACCTTGAAATGGTGCCTTCCACATCAAGTGTCAATGAGGACCATCTCTTACATGGCTACTGGCCAATCTACTATGAGCAAGGCCTCAATTTAGTTTTTCTCTTTGAAACTATAACAAATAGTTTATAAAAAGTAACCTGTTATCAAAAATTATTTTAGAGCTAGGTGTGGCTATGTATGTCTTGTATCCCAACACTTGTGAAGCAGAGAAAGGTGTTTGTGAGTTCAACGACAGCTTGAGTCTATGTAGCAAGTTCCAGGCTAGCTAGGGTTATAGAGTGACTCCAAGTCTCAAAGTTTCTTTTATGTAGCTAAAATTTCTTGACCATGAGTCTAAGTGTAAGGAACCTACTTTACAGATTTCAGTGGAAGAAATTCGAATATTGGGCTGGTTCCAGATGTAGGTAGATATTGTTCTTATTAAACTTAAAAATAGAGTGCAAAGAGAGGAGCCAACAAAAACCTCCACTGTGACAAATATTCCAGAGTTAATGTCAGAACACATGACTGACAAAAAGAAAACATTTTGTGGCGTTGTAGTGGCTATTCCTGGTTGTCACCTTGACTATATCTGGAATGAACTACAATCTAGAATTGGAGACTCACCAGTGATCCTAATTTGGAGGCTGGGAGATAGAAGTTTCCACCCTGGATCTTGGCACAGAAATCTTAAGGCATAGTGGCTATGAATTCCAGAAGATTAAGACAGTGAGACCTCTGAGTTCAAGGTTATCTGGGATTAGTGGCATGGTGGCACGCACCTTTAATCTGGGCTACACCTTCTGCTGGAGACCTACATGAGTACTTTGGAAAAAGGAAGATTAACACTCTTTCTCTCCTTTGCCTGCTTGCCTTGTGGGACTGAACAACTGAACCGCTAGATCCTTGGACTTCCATTCAGGGCTGCTGCTGACCGTTGTTGGAAGTTGGACTTCAGACTGTAAGTCATCAACAAATTCCTTCACTTTATAGAGACTACCCATAAGTTTTGTGACTCTAGAAAACCCTGACAAATACAGGCAATGTACAGGAAAATCAAGAATCTTAATTTTGGACATGTTAAAATTGTATTTGCTTAACTCTAACCAGGTTTTAAATAAGCAGAAGCTGAAATGAGAAATCCTATAAAAATGGTTCATTTAGACAGAAATGCTGTACCAATTGCTAAGAAAGATGGGAAAGGAGAATAGGTAGGAGTGAATAGTTTCCAATCTCTGTCTTAAGATCAGAACGTGAAGTAGAGTCTCGAGGTCAACGTGAGAGTGGTCCTTGTTCAATTTGAATGAAGTGGTGGATATTCAGGCCACAGCACCAGAGGAAAGAATGGTTCACAGTAATAGAAGACTAGGAGAATGTGAAGTAAGTACCTCGTTTAGCATAACTGGGTCCTAGAACCCTGACTAAGACCCTGAGAGAACAAAGGGCAGACACACAGACATAATATAGAAAAGCTGGCACCAATGGATTGTGCACACCAATGCATGGTACTTCACGTTTGGAGGATGGAAAAGCTGAAGGAACCCACACTAAAAGAATATTTGAAGGAAATTGTGCCAACAGTAAAAGTACCAAATGGGACACACACACACATGCACACGCACACTTGATAAAGACAATAGAATCAAAAGTGATTGTGTTATCAACTCATAAGCAATCAGACATAGGATATGGTTTTCATTATACTTAAATCCTCCAAAAGGTAAAGTTGAGAATGAGGATTGAGAATTTCAACAGGGAACAACACGTATCACACAGCAAGGCAGACACAGTGATGACTATTTGCCATCTCCTCTACCCAGAGGCTTAAGGAAGGTTGCACAGTAAAGCCCAGATGTCTAACATGGCAAGACACATCTTTCTGCCAATAAACAAGCCTGTTTTAACTGCCAATCAATAGGTGACATGTTAAATAAGTTTGTGTTACAGCCACATGATGAGAGAGTTCACAGCCAAAAAATATGTGTATTCAGAACATTTAAGAAGGCCAAGAAGTGGGAGTGGGTGGGTAGGGGAGCAGGGGCTGGGTGGAGGGTATAGGGGACTTTCAGGATAGCATTTGAAATGTAAATGAAGTAAATACCTAATTTAAAAAATGGAAAAACAAACAAACAAACAAACAAACTAAACTAAAAAAAAAGAAGTAATAATCCTCAAATAAAGATTGAAGAGAAAAAAAAATTTTAACTCATTACTCTGATGTAAAACTAGATAGACATTTTTAAAATGCATAATCAACCTTCTTGTCTGCTTGCTTGTTTTTGTTTGCTTGTTTGTTTAGTTTTGAGTTGAACAAAATTTGCTAAACTATCTACATAGTACAGACCAGCCTCTCACATGGGGTGAGCTTCTACAGTGTTCTAATTACAGGTCTGAAACATTAACTTTGACGAAACAATTCTAAGGAAAGCTTAGGCAAATCAAATCTAACCATATATGAAAAAAAATTCTGTATCATGATCAAGTCCATGTGATCCCAGGAATCTAAGGACAGATTAAAACTAAAAACGGAATAGTTTACATTTACAAATAATACTTCCATTCATGTATACACATTGTAGAAAGTAGCATAATTCCTAGTATGCTGATTGTCAACTACAGTAGATCAGCAAATGCGGTTACTAGGTACTTCATCTTTTACCCCTCTTAGTAAAGCAGGCAGAGTGGCATTCTTAGAGATACTTCGCTAAATAAAATATAAGAATCAAAGAGAAGAAAATGATTAGAATAAAGATATTGGTCATGATTGGCTAATAGTAAAATGAAGGTTATAATTAGAGTATTTAGGTGTGTGGCTGTAATAGCTTAAAATACTTACCTTTACTAATGTTGATAAGAATAAATAAAATGAGCCTTCATACCCTTGGTGGGATATAAAATATTGTAACTGTTTTGGAAAAAATTGAGCATTTGCTTAAAATTCTAATAAACGGGATAAATGCATTAGCAGCTATTGCTTTAAAGAATATGTCTATACAAATAAATGTATATTGTAGTATGCTCAGATATACCAGTCTAGCTCCCAATATGCTGTGTAAATGGGGATAAACTTGGATTTCTGATTTCTCTAATACTACCTCTAAGAGCTAACAACAAAGAGTATGCCATCGTGTCCAATTTATTAAGTCCTAGAAAGTCTACTAAGTCCCAGGGTGTCTTAACTGCTCCAAAAGCACTGAGCTAAGTGAGCTATAGCTTAAATCTATACAATTTTTTATTAAAACGGTGTAAACAACAGAGATGGCCCATTGTCCATCGACAGGAAATGAGTTTATTTTTATATTGTGTAGCTACACATTAATGAAATAATTAGAAATCAGAAATCATGAAAAAGTCAAATTCTTGATATCTATTGTCCATACATGACTCTTAAGTAACTGTGTTGAATTATGAAAATGTATGTGTGAGGAATAGTGTGTGTGTGTGTGTGTGTGTGTGTGTGTGTGTATGTGTATGCATGTAAGTGTTTTTGTACACTAAGTGTTAATCATTGACTTCTCAGGAAGACAAGGTAGGTTACTGAAGCTATGACAGAAACAAATCATAAAGGGTGTGAGGGAACTCAGGAGGTGATAGACATACTTGGTTAGTATCTTCTACTGGGAACACCTGCCTCTGCATTCCAAAAACTGAACTGCACTGACTGCATGAGCTGAGCAGAGCTACTTGAACTCAACTGAACTAACTACACTGCCTGAACTCAGCTGAATTGAACTGCCCTCTGTTCTGACTACTCTGCTCTGGAGCCTCTCTCCTATCTATTCTCCTGAGAGTTGGACATACCCTATCTCTGACTCATTCTGTCAAATCTTTCTCTGAATCCTCATTTTGTCTGCTATTCAAGTAGACATCACAGTAACACCTGGCTGCTTTCTTCTACAAACTTCTAACTTCACTGTTTGGGATGAAAAGTGTGTACTGTAGGCTAAGGGCATGTCTGTATTTCAGCCAGAGCGATTAGAGGTTTGTCATTCCACCAGGATCTCACAGACCTAGAAGGTCTTGGATGGGAGCCTTGGCCAAAGCAGCCATGTTCGAGGATTGCGAGTTCTCTAACTCTTCCCCCTTTTTGTTTAAACTAAAAGTTGTATATAGTTAAGCTCATACAGCAGAAACTATTATCAATCCCATAAACCTAGCAGTCGGAATGTCCTTATGAAGATCTGTTGATGTGATGATCCTTCGTAACTGAAGACCTGCTCCTCTGTCCTTCAGGAAATGTCCATTTCAGCATCACAGATCCCAGATCTGTTGGTCGAATGAACAACCTGTCTTTTCAGTAAGTTTGTTAAGTTTCAGTAAGCTGTCCTCATCCAGAGGGGGTCATTTTCAGCTTTGTCTGCATTGCTGTCTTTATGCATTTTTTTCCTTCCTTGAGTCATGCCTTCTCTTATTCGTTACTTAACTATTTTAATGGAACCCATAGTCTTTGATCATCTGTGTGAAAACAGTCAAAACCTATCCCCGAAGGTAGCATATTCCCTGACTTCCATTCTTATGTTAAAACATCTTTAAATTATACAATGATCTAACTCAGCAGTTTTTTCTACAATCAAGTGTATTTCCCCTTAAATTCTTCCCACTTTCTGTTTATCAAGGTACAGTTAGACCTTTATGAACCCACACATAAACTAGACACTTAGGCACTCACATTCCATGCCCAGCTCCATCCCATCAAGGCAGGTTTCTCATCCATTGAAACACAGAAACCATCAATCCATATTACATAAGGTGTCAATATACAGTTTCAGTAGGTATCTCTTGTCTAAGATTGAAGGGAAATTAAGATCTCCATTGTTTGTAGTAGATCTCTTCTCCATAGGCTTATGGCTATATCTGCTACATAAGGCTTTACTCTTCCTATTTGTGCTCTGGTCCCACACAGTTAACTTGTCTTACATGTTGTTTTACTTAGGATAGTTTGAATTAGCTACAAACTGTGTAGATACCTTCTGTAGGGGCCAATGTAGATTTCAAGTTTCTTGTGAGATTATAGTGATATCAGCTCCTATGTCCTTTAAATCAATAGCATCTAATATTATAGTTGGTATCTGGTCCTTGATAACAATTTGCCAAAAAACAAAACAAACAAACAAACAAAAAAAACCAAAAAACCCTGTCTTCCAGGACTTCCAAATTCTCCTGTTCTGTCAGTTAGAGCTTGACATACTGAATGCTTTTGACATGCAGAAGCAGTAGAAGCTGAGCAATCCTGTCTCCTGCTTTAAACTGCATATTTTTCTTTTGTAAGCCACAGTGTTAATTTCTCCTTTGAAGCCTTCATCTATAGTTCCTGGGTGTACAATGAAGTTTTACTATGCTAGGGCACGCCTCCCTAAAACCATCCCTACTGTATTTAGGAGTAGAGGTCCATGAACTCCAGTGGATATTTTATAGCAGGGACTTTATGATGATAGTGTGAAGTTTTTACTTATGGCTCAGTCTAGTTCTGCTTCCTTCTGTAGCATGCATTACATCTTCAATACTGAATTTGGATAAGCTATTCCATTGCTGACAGGAAATGCCTGGCTGGTGTTGTTTACTGCTGGGGTACATTGAACCCCTTTGGGGAGTTTCCTGTATTTAAAGGATTATCTCTTAGGGAGTTTCCCATTGGTAAAAGATGATCTACATTCATTAGTCTAATGGCTACCCTTACTACGCATTCTACAAATCTCAGAAGGCTGAGGTCTTCTAGAAAAGTCTCTAGGAATGTCTTTTCTACAATCCCTTTTCAAATGATCTCATCTCCCACAGTCAAATCAGGGGACATTTTCATATCTATGATTGGTGACCATTGCTTGTCCAGTTACATAGCCATTTGGATCAATATCAGCAGTAGTCCTAATCCATTCTTCCATGGGTGCTGATATCAAGCTTTTAAAGGTCTAAGAACTTTTTTACACTCTGCATTTGCATTTTTTGAAAACTAAGGTTTCAATTAATACCTGCCTCACATTTGGATCTGATATATAGTGGATGTTAATCTATGTAAAAAATCAGTAAAAGTCTGGGACTTCCTTGTTCCTCCACCTTATTCCAGGGTCTAAACACTACTAAAGTATATGGTATAATAATAGAATCGTCAAATTGCATCTTCTGTCTTATATCAGCAAATTGACCTTCACCTAACAATTGATAATTCATAATACTAACACATTTAGACCTATTACAATGTTCCATGATTACAACTTCTTTCCACCATGTCAGCCATTGCAGTTGAGAACCAGCTTTAAGTATGACAACTGCTGTATCTTTCCAGTGTTGGGGGATAACCCTGTTTTGGGTAGCCCAGGCATTTAACATCTGTCTCATATAAGGTGAGTGTGTTACTATTAAGTGTTTAAAATGTTTAAGATCTTATATTTTTGCAGGACTTAAGACTAGCTGTTAATTTTGCGTATTTTCACTGTTTTCTGCCATTTGTAGCAGGGTAATTGGGAAAGTTAACAGGGGTGGTTACCTTTCTTCAGTTTCATTAAGAGGAGGCAATGTAGATTCAAAGCATTGTCTATTTATTAGGTACCATAAGTTCATAAATAGGCCCTTTCTGTTCTCTTACTTGTTGTGTCTTTTGTCTTACAAGCTTTTGTGATATAATAGTCAATTTTTCTTGTTTTATAGCTGTTTATTCAACATTTTTTGAGAGGAAACATAAAGATCGTAATTGAGAGTAGGGAGGGGTTTATTCAAGTGGTCACAATTGCAATGAGGACTGTGATGTCTTTTTCAAGTAATACTTCTATCACCTCAATTCCAACCCTTGATCTTACAGAATCTGAAATGGAATTTCTCATTTTTAACATAAGAAAAGCACATATATATACATATATATATATATATATACACACACATATACATATATATATATATATATATATATACATATATACATAGGCTTTTCTTGTGTTAAAAATGAGAAATATATATATATATTATTAACAATTGCCTTTTGGGATGGCTTACTGTGATTTGGTGTCTCAGAGGGTCTTGTGTCATTCCGTGCTCTGGGCTTGAGGCACCCAAGTTTCTCTGGGCATCCAGCCAAACTTGTAGAACGGTTGGTTGCTTCCTCTGGAGAAGATCCCAGGTGAATTTCCTCTCTGTGTCTTTTTGTCAGATGTTCCTCTCCTCTGCATGCTTCTGTCAGATGTGTTCTGTTTCTGCAACAGTGGTGGACTTCCTTTTTCTCTATTTAAGTTAGGAGCTAGATATAAATGTAATTTTTATTCACCAAATATAATTATCATCTTGGAGGCTTACTGCTGAATAGCTTACCCTTTCTACCTCTTCTTTCCTTTGTGTCCTCAGAGCCCTCTGGGTCTTATAGTAGTTCTTCTTCCTCCTTTGCAGGGTTCCATGAACACTAAGTGTAGGAATTTGATGGAAGTATCCCAATGGAGGCTGAGTGTTCCATGGTCTGTTAGTATCTGTGTAATGTCTAGCTGTGAGTCTCTATATTACCTCCCATCTGCTTCAGGAGAACGCGTCTCTTATGATGGCTGAACAAGATATCGATCTATGAATATAGCAGAATATCATTAGGAGTCATTCTATTGCACCATCTGTCTTCTTAGAAAAGAATTATTTGACTATACTCTAGGTCCCGGGTTAGCTAGACTTTGGCTCAGACCCAGATAGATTTGAGTACGGATTCCATCTCCTAGAGCAAGTCATCAGTCACATCAGATATTCATTCGTTACTTTCATAAGCTTTTTGCCACCATTGCCCTAGTATGACTTGCAAGCAGGAAACCATTGTATATCAAAAAGTTTGTGGTTGGATTGGTGTTTACATTTCTCTTTTGTTAGCAGGTAGAGAACCTTCCTGTACCAAAACTGTTAGAATATAGGAGTGAAGGCTCCACATAGGCACCAGCTCTACTTTCCAATGAGTTGTGTAGATGCTGTTTTTATAGTAGGACCTTGCCATAAGTTTGTGGAGAGTAACCTATATTCTTAGCAACAGCCTGATTTATTTAAGGATTTCCACAGAACCCCATGGCCAAAATGAGAGCTAGATGTAAACTAATCCCAGCACTGTAAACTTTATTTAATGACAAGAGATGCCCAGTCCAGACATTCTCTCCCCCATTGACAATTCCAGGCAGATTGTTTTCTTATATGTATATATTTTAGGAGGTTTCTACTGTATTAAGGTTCCATACTACCCCTGATGTGTATTCCTTCTGTCCTCTCTATTTCCCCATATCCTCCACACTTGATCCTCCTCTTCTATCTCCCCCATTCCTCCACAATTATCTACTTTATTTCCTTTTCCAGAAACAATGTTAATTTTCTCCTGAGCATATTAATTACACAAAGTTGTCCTTCAGAACCCTAGTCTCATGCACCTAGCATGCACTTACTCAAAATATCTGGAAACAGAGGGAAACATTTTCGGATGAAATATCCTAAGGGGGTCATGCTAATGTCAGTGTGCTCTTGACCTCATCAAGGGGCATGGCTGGGTGGCAGGAATCAAGGCCAAGGTGTACTGTTAAAGGCAGAGGCTTGATCTTCATGAATTACATTGTTGAAATGTAAGAGTTTTATTCCTCCATTTCTAGGTAGGTAGGTAAATCTGTAGGAGGCTTTAAGTGGAGTCTCCAGAATACTCAGTGTTTGTTTAGCTCTGCTTCACTGTGAGCAATGAACTGTTTGAAAGCAAAGCAATGAGCTCCTTCTAGGGTCTCTCTGCCAAATAATGACTCACTTGCTACAAAGTTCAAAACATCTCCAGGAGAAAAATAATTATAGACTTTATTCTTGGAAGGTGTTACTACATCTCCTCATGAAACTGTATCATTCAATTGGATGATGTCAAGATCATTCCTGGGAATATACACACATCTTTTAAAATAGATATTTTAAAATGTACATGTTTCATAATTCTGTAAAACAATCCATTTACTTAATTGCTTAAGAAGTTAAGTAATATATAAACAAATGAAAATATAGTATTTTATGAACAAATCTAAAGCAATAACCATGCATGTTACTTTGTATTTATACTCTCCTAAACACTTTGTAGAAACATTGTATGTTGGGTCTAGGTAAGATGGCTCAGCACCTAAAACCTTCTGCTACACAAACATATGGACCTAGTTTCAGTCAAGACCCAGAAAAGCTTCTTGTTCTGAAAGATTGACTATGATATAGGAAACACCCAGTACCCTCTTCTGCTCTATATGAATATAAATATATACATACTACAAACACAAAAAGTATACATACTGCACCACATACATATTCACTTCATATACACTGTCTCTCTCTCTTACACACTCATACTCTCTCTCTCTCTTTCTCTCTCTCTCTCTCTCTCACACACACACACACACACATCACACATTCACTTCACACACAAACCTACACACATGTCTATACAAACATATTCACACTGACTGTTATAAATGATAGAAAATAAATGCCATCTATTAGAATGCTATTACTTGTATTTCATTATATTGTTCTAATCTTAATATTGTATCTGATCCTAATTCTGATTTTCTCTTAACATGATATTGGTTTTGTTTTTCAATTTTTATTAAATATTTTCTTATTTACATTTCAAATGCTATGCTAAAAGTTCCCTATACCCTCCTCCGCCCTGCTCCCCTACCCACTCATTCCCACTTCTTGGCCCTGGCTTTCCCCTGTACTGGGGCATATAAAGTTTGCAAGACCAAGGGGCCTCTCTTCTCAATGATGGCCGACAAGGCCATCTTCTGCTACATATGCAGCTGGAGACAGGATCTCTGGGGGGTACTGGTTAGTTCATATTGCATTTCCAACTATAAGGTTGCAGACCCCTTCAGCTCCTTGGGTAATTTCTCTAGCTCCACATTGGGGGCCCTGTGTTACATCCAATAGCTGACTGCGAGTATCCACTTCTGTATTTGCCAGTCACTGGCATAGCCTCACAGGAGACAGCTATATCTGAGTCCTTTCAGCAAAATCTTGCTAGCATGCGAAATAGTGTCTGCATTTGGTGGCTGATTATGGGAAGGATCCCCAGGTGGGGTAGTCTCTGCATCGTCCATCCTTTTGTCTTAGCTCCAAACTTTGTCTCTGTAACTCCTTTCATGAGTATTTTGTTCCCTATTATTCTAAGGAGGAATGAAGTATCCACACTTTGGTCTTCCTTCTTGATTTGCTTGTGTTTTGGAAATTGTATCTTGGGTATTCTAAGTATCTGGGCTAGTATCCACTTATCAGTGAGTGCATATCAAGTGACTTCTTTTGTGATTGGGTTACCTCACTCAGGATAGTATCCTCCAGATACATCCATTTGCACAAGTATGTCATAAATTCATTGTTTTTAATAGCTGAGTAGTACACCATTGTTTAAATGTAGCACATTTTCTGTATCCATTCCTCTGTTGAGGGACATCTAAATTCATTCCAGCTTCTGGCTATTATAAATAGGGCTGCTATGAACATAGTGGAGCATGTGTCCTTCTTACCGGTTGGGACATCTTCTGGATATATGCCCAGGAGAGGTATTGTTGGATCCTCCAGTAGTACTATGTCCAATTTTCTGAGGAACCGCCAGACTGATTTCCAGAATGGTTGTACAAGCTTGCAATCCCACCAACAATGGAGGAGTGTTCCTCTTTCTCCACATCCTTGCCAGCATCGGCTGTCACCTGAGTTTTTGATCTTAGCCATTCTGACTGGTGTGAGGTGGAATCTCAGGGTTGTTTTGATTGGGATTTCCCTGATGATTAAGGATGTTGAACATTTTTTCAAGTGCTTCTCATCCCTTCAGTATTCCTCAGTTGAGAATTCTTTGTTTAGCTCTGTATCCCATTTTTTAATGGGGTTATTTGAATTTCTGGAATTCAGCTTCTTGAGCTCTTTGTATATATTGGATATTAGTCCCCTATCAGATTTAGGATTGGTAGAAATTCTTTCCAAATCTGTTGGGGGCCTTTTTGTCTTATTGACAGTATCTTTTGCCTTACAGAAGCTTTGCAATTTTATGAGGTCCCATTTGTCGATTCTTTTTTTTTTAATTTTTAATATTTTTTTATTACGTATTTTCCTCAATTACATTTCCAATGCTATCCCAAAACTCCCCCATACCCCCCCACTTCCCTACCCACCCATTCCCATTCTTTTGGCCCTGGCATTCCCCTGTATTGGGGCATATAAAGTTTGCAAGTCCAATGGGCCTCTCTTTCCAGTGATGGCCGACTAGGCCATCTTTCGATACATATGCAGCTAGAGACAAGAGCTCCGGGGTACTGGTTAGTTCATCATGTTGTTCCCCCTATAGGGTTGCATATCCCTTTAACTCCTTGGGTACTTTCTCTAGCTTCTCCATTGGGAGCCCTGTGATCCATCCAATAGCTGACTGTGAGCAGCAAACATTTGTCGATTCTTGATCTTACAGCACAAGCCATTGCTGTTCTGTTTAGGAATTTTTCCCCTGTGCCCATATCTTCAAGGCTTTTCCGCACTTTGTTCTTTATAAAATTCAGTGTCTCTGGTTTTAGACTTGAGCTTTGTACAAGGAGATAAGAATGGATCAATTTGCATTCTTCTACATGATACCAGCCAGTTGTGCCAGCACCATTTGTTGAAAATGCTGTATTTTTTCCACTGGATGATTTTAGCTCCCTTGTCAAAGATCAAGTGACCATAGGTGTATAGGTTCATTTCTGGGTCTACAATTCTATTGCATTGATCTACCTTCCTGTCAATGTACCAATACCATGAAGTTTTTATCACTATTGCTCTGTGGTACAGCTTGAGGTCAGGGATGGAGATTCCACCAGAAGTTCTTTTATTGTTGTGAATAGGTTTTCCTATCCTGGGTTTTTTGAATTTGGAAATTGCTCTTTCTGAATCTATGAAGCATCAAGTTGAGATTTTGATGGGGATTGCATTGAATAGGTAGATAGCTTTTGGCAACATAGCCATTTTTAAAATGTTGATCCTGACAATCCATGAACATAGGAGATCTTTCCATCTTCTGAGATCTTTGATTTCTTTCTTCAGAGACTTGAAGTTCTTATGATACAGATCTTTCACTTCCTTAGTTAGAGTCACACCAAGGTATTTTATATTATTTGTGACTATTGTGAAGGGTGTTGTTTCCCTAATTTCTTTCCAGTCCATTTATCCTTTGTGTAGAGAAAGGCCATTGATTTGTTTGTGTTAATTTTATATCCAGCCACTGCACTGAAGGTGTTTATCAGGTTTAGGAGTTCTCTGGTGGATTTTTGGGGTCACTTATATATAGTATCATGTCATCTGCAAATAGTGATATTTTTACTTCTTCCTTTCCAATTTGTATTCCCTTGACCTCCTTTTGGTGTCAAATTGCTCTGGCTAGGACTTCAAGTACTATATTGAATAGGTAGGGAAAAAGTGGGCAGCCTTGTCTAGTCCCTGATTTTAGTGGGATTGCTTCCAGCTTCTCTCCATTTACTTTAATGTTGTGTACTGGTTTACTGTAGAATGCTTTTATTATGTTTAGCAATGGGCTTTGAATTCCTGATCTTTCCAAGACTTTTATCATGAATGGGTGTTGGATTTTGTCAAATGCTTTCTCTGAATCTAATGAGATGATCATGTTGTTTTTGTCTTTGAGTTTGTTTATGTAGTGGATTACATTAATGGATTTCTGTATATTAAACCATCCCTGCATCCCTGGGATGAAGCCTACTTGGTCATGATGGATGATCGTTTTGATGTGTTCTTGGATTAGGTTTGTGAGGATTTTATTGAGTATTTTTGCATCAATATTCATAAGGGGAACTGGTCTGATGTTCTCTTTCTTTGTTGATCTTTGTGTGGTTTAAGTATCAGAGTAACTCTGGCTTCATAGAATGGATTGGGTAGGGTACCTTCTGTTTCTATTTTGTGGAATATCAACATGATATTGTTTAAAGGTTATCACTTATTCCCATTTTTATTGAGATATTAAATGTGTGTGTGTGTGTGTGTGTGAAACACAGTAAGTTTAGTGCTTTTATATGTGCATGGATATTTATACCCACTATGGTGTGGATACTATTTCAGTAAGATTCCTCTGCCTCACCCAGTCTCTTGTGTTCCATCTAGAGATCACTTATTAAAGTCTCTCTCTTGAACAATTTTCTCACTTTCCCTTATGTATTAAGGAGCAGTTTCAGCTTTGCAGACACAGGGAGATAACCTAGAATAATTTTACATAATATTGATCTATAAAGTAATGATTCAGGACAAATTAGTGAATGGTACAAATAAATATATTAAGGAATTTAAGACAAAAAAATATAATTATAAACTTAGACAAAGAATATAATTGTAAACTTACATTTTTTTAAAACCTTCTTTATTTAGGGCTCTTAAATGCTTCAACCTCCCTTCTAACTCACCGACCAGAGGCATGGGGAAAAAGTTTAATAGGAATGGGGTGTTATAAACCTCTTTAAAAGTAGTTTCTTGGGACAATTACACTCTTTGTTGTCAGGATACCAGCATTCTAATTCAATAGCAAACACCAAACAGGAATCCTAGCAGCAGAATGACCCAGCAGAAGCAGCAAGACTCAAACAGCAAAAGCAGCCGAAGCAGCAGAGTCAGCTGAAATACCACAAGTTCTTTGTTGTGTTCCTTTCTAAGAAGTGACAATCAACAAATACCAGCAAATAGCATCAAAGACCAGTGAAACATTGCATGGTATAGCAATGTAAGAGCTACCTCTTACTGTTTATGGTGTTATGTGTATGCACTTTCTAAACAGCATGTGCCCTTTTGTCTGTTTTCATGCCCTCTCACAAGATTTATTCATTACAGATAAGGAGTTACAAAGGTATATATCTTGATTTATAATCTTATAAGAGTTACTTCAAACTTAAGAGTAAAACAGTAGCAGAAACCTACTTTCTGACATATTCCAGAGAGAGCATTTACTATATTCTCCACCAGTATAATAGCTGGTGCAAAGCCTGCTTGGGCCTGTTGCAGGAGAAAGCATGAAGAAGTTCTGTGTGGAAGCAGTAAGACTGTGAAGGACTCAGGTCAAAAGCGATGTCAAAGTGGAGCCAGAAACTGTGTCACTGAAGCCAGAACATGCTGTAGTTGTGCTAAAATATTAGCAAGGTTTTTGTTTGTTTTTGTGATAATGGTGGTGGTGGTCATGATGGAATAATGGTTGAACCTAAAGTATAGTATGTACTAAAAATTAGTCTTATCTTTGAGGTATATTTCCAGTTTTCTCCTCTTTAAAAATGTTTTAATTCTGTGAGTATTTTCATTATATTTATGCTTCTTCCTCCTACGCTTCTCAGACCCAACATCCATTCCCAACACATCCAATATTGTGTCTTTTTTTTCTCCATCAGCATAATTTATGTTGCCCAAGTATTCTTAGATAGGTGATCCTATACTGGGGGCTGATTATTTTATCAGGTATGTACTTTTCCAGTAACCTGTATCTCCTACTCTGAGCAGCCAGCTAACAATTACCAAATTTTCCTGGCAAGGGGTAGGGGTTCATGCTCAGCTCCCTTTTCCATGTTTGGATTTTGTCTGGCTTAAGCTTCCACTGTAGATGCATAAGTTTACTCTTGTAAACGCTGTTGCAACCATGGTGAGGTTATAAATTCAACTGTCATGCTGTGTCTAACCATCCACTGCTTCTGCTTCTTCCACTCTTTCATCAGTTCTGCTACAGTGAACCTGAGCCTTGTGGGGAAGAGATGAGACATATATCCTCTATTTAGGGCTGAGAATTCTGCAGTCTCTTGTTCTCTAAACATTGGCCACTTGTGATTCTTTCTGATAATCACCATCTACTGCAAATAGAAGGTTCTCAGATGAGTGTTGAGAGATAGATTGACCCATGAGTATTACGTAAGTCATGAGAAGTCTGTTTAATACTGTGTGCATTTGATTTATAGTAAGTTCATCCGTAGAGTTTAAGACCTGGCTAGCTTTAGGTTCTTGGCCTGATAATGGTGCCAAGAATGGATTTCATCTTATGGAGTCTGGCTTGAATACATTCCAGAAGTGGTTGGAAACTATCATGATGTTCATGCAACTATTGTAGCTGTGGGAATGTTTTGTGAGGCAAATCATTATTTTGATAGATGTTTCCAATAGTTTCTTTAGGTGGTCTTAACTACGTGGGCTTTAAATTTTGATCCCCTATCTCAGTTTATTGAGAAACTGATTATAGTTCTGTGGTGCCATATTTGGCACTATTTTAAAAGAAATATCAGTGATATGGACTGCTACATAAACTTGAAAATCATAGTTACATTGACCTTTGATGTTAGAATAAATTAATATCAAAATTCTTACATATATATATATAATGCATCACTTAAATATGTATATCTTTTAAAACTGAAATAAGCAGGCTGTATAGAGGTTTATTAAAAATAGTAGAGGAAAAAATAAATAAAAACAAATAGTTGGATTGTGATATAAAACATTCCTCTTAGGTTCTTAAGTCTTGACATCTTAATAAAGCAGGTTACTGTCCACTACCATATGAGCAGAGGAAGACCTAAGAGTTCATTCCTTACCCTCCTTAAAGGGCCAGTACTCTGACCATGACCTTTGTAGGCAACCCTGTCAAAAATGTGCATTTCAGGACATCATCTTGAACCCATATTTCCTTTATTTAACATGCGCTCATTCACATATTCATATTCAACTAAAATCAATCTACATTATTTAGATTTTTCACAAGTTTCAAAGGAAAAATACAGAGACAACAATAACAGTTGTTCATTGCCACTTCTATATAAAAGCAATTTATACAAAAAAAATATAGAACCGCTCAGGAATACGTAAAAGTCATCTAGCGTTCTACTCTCACATTTACCCATATCTCTCTGGATGCCTTTGTATGGCTTTCGTTAAAATGTGCCAAAGAAAATACATATATTTCCCTCCAGTTAAACAATCAAAGCTTCTACACAGAAACGCATTCCCACAGAACCCAAATAAAAACAGAAAGACTGTTGCTAGACTAAATAACATTTCAAACTTTTTTCCAGGTTTCTATTTCAATACACAGTCTCCTTTAAACTTGGTTCACTTTCTACTCTATTAAGCCCTTGTGACTAGAACATATGTCTATAGATTTTCAATGACAAAGATGACAGTTAGACTAAGCAGGCTCAATTCAGGAGCAGAATAGCAAAGAAGAGCATGGTGTACACTATATACTGGACCAGCAGACAGCAATAACAGAATCTCACTTAGTAACACTCCAGAAGCAAAACCACATTAATAATTACTGTTTGGATTTTGACTAAATCATTCCTAAATTTGTGATATATTCTATTTTCCAAATCTAAATAAGATGAGTGTGGAAACAGCTCACAAAAAATAAAAATAAATTAAAAAAAAAAAACTAAATCACAACCTCTCTTTTTGTTTTCTTTTGATTTGTTCTTTCCCCCCCTTAGTGTACAGATGTCATAGTCCCTCAGTGATCAATTAAATTTCTGACAATTAGCTGACACATTCAACTGCATTTCCTTTCCATCTCTCCCCTTTAAGATGAACATTGTCTAAGAAACAATTTGAGAAAATGCAAGAAGTCTAGTCCTTTTAGAAAATAGTCTGGCTCAAAATTGATCATTCAAAGCCACATCAGAGCAATCTGTAGAATGAACTTTATGAGAAAAGTAATTTTCCATTTCTTCTTATTACTTCCTGCAACTCCAGGGTCCTAAATGGGGAAAGCTTTATGTAATATTTGGTGTATTTAGGAGTGAAAGATGACGTGTTTGTTCCCATGAAAAACAACATCGCAGATGTCCTTAGGCGACTCTGTCAATCACATATGCACCTTTGGTGCTAAGCAAGCGGTTGATAGGGTGTCCAAGAAGAAAGAACTGAATCACAGGGGTGGGAGGATTCATCTTATATGAGTTTCTTAGTTAAAAGGAAGAGCAGGTTTTGTGTTCTCTTCATGAATACAGTTTAGAACATGGAAAAGAATGGTCATCAGAGATAGAGAAATTGGGAAGTTCTACTAAGATAGTAACTGTACAAGGAAAATAAGAAGCAATGCCATGAATCAGTCTATGTTTTAGTTGTGTGTAACTCATCCAAAGATCAGTAGAGTTTCAGAAGCTACTGGGAAAAACTTTTAATGGTTAAATAATCAAATGGCCTATTAATATAGAAAGATGTTTACAAATCTCTGCCATTGTGACCTCCAAAACATAATTGTTTCTGATCTTTATAATAATGCCTATGTCTGTGAAATTTCCCATCTATAGGAAGCAAAGCTATGTCTTGAATATATCCCCCACAACCTCCTCCCCCTTCTTCTTTTCTGTCTCCCTGAGTTTCTGCCACCAGAGTCCTTTAATATATATTCAATAATAAGAATTATGCACCAGTGAGACTTAGTATCAATCTTCATTCTTATTTCAGAAATATTTAAAATTTTTTTAAAATTTGGTAATTGAGTGAAGATGTAAACTTTATGACTCACTTCTCATCTAAAATATTCCATACAAAATTTTAGTCTATGCCCACATGACCACCTTGATATTAAAAACCATTTGATAGATACATACGTCTCCTTGCTCTACCACCAGCTAAAACAAAAATTTTAAAGACTGAGTGTCAAGGCAGAAGGTATGCCTTTGGCTAAGTGTCACAAATACCTTAATGGGTAATGTTAAAATATTAACCTGGTTCCATACATTTGCCAAAGAACTTCATGAATTCATCATTTTTAATAGCTGAGTAGAAATCCATTGTGTAAATGAACTATATTCTCTGTATCCATTCTCTGATGAAGGACATCTGGGTCCTTTCCAGCTTCTGGCTATTATATTTAAGGCTGCTATGAACATAGTGGAACATGTGTCCTTATTACATGCTGAAGCACTATCTGAGTTTATGCCAAGGAATGGTATAGCTGGGTCCTCAGGTCCAATTTACTGAGGAATCACCAAACTGATTTCCAGAGTGGTTGTACCAGCTTGTAATCCCACCAGCAATAGAGGAGTGTTCCTCTTTCTCTACATCCTTGCCAGCATCTGCTGTCACCTGAGTTTTTGATCTTAGCCATTCTGACTGGTGTGAGGTAGAATCTCAGCATTGTTATCCCAATCACCAAAGAATACACATGGTATGCACTCACTGATACGTGGGTATTAGCCCAGAAATTCAGAATACCCAAGATACAATTCACAGACCACATGAAGCTCAATAAGGAAGACCAAAGTGTGGATACATTGGTCTTTCTTAAAAGGGGGAACAAAATACACATGGGAGAAGATACAGAGACAATGTGTGGAGCAGAGACTGAAGGAAAGGCCAATCAGAGACTGCTCCACCTGGGGATCCATCCCATATACAGTTCCCAAACCCAGACACTGTTGTGGATATCAACAAGTGCTTGCTGACAGGAGCCTGATATAGCTGTCTCTTGAAAGGCTCTGCTGGTGCCTGACAATTACAGAAGTGGATGTTCACATCCATCCATTAGACTGAGCACAAGGTCCCCAATGGAGGAGCTAGAGAAAGGACCCAAGGAGCTGAAGGAGTTTGCAGCCCCCTAGGAGGAAAAACAATATGAACCAACTAGTACCCCCAGAGCTCGCAGAGACTAAACTACCAACCAAAAAGTACACATGGAGAGACTCAAGGCTCCAACCACATATGTAGCAGAGGATGGCCTTGTGAGACATCAATGAAAGGAGAGGCCCTTGGTCTTGTGAAGGCTCTATGCCCCAGTGTAGGGGAATGCCAGGACAGGGAAGCAAGAGTGGGTAGATTAGTGAGTAGAGGAAGGGGGTGGAATAGTGGCATTTTCAGAGGAGAAATAAGGAAAGGGGATAAAATTTGAAGTGTAAATAAATAAAAAAAGAATTAGAAAAACAACCTGATAGAATTCAGAGCTTTGCTGGAATGGCCTATCCTTGATTTCCATTGGTTCTTGTAATATTTACTTAATGGTCCAAGCTTCATTATAAGCACTAACCTAAGCATGGGTTAGAATGTACATTCTACAGGTAGATTAAAATTAACAGAATATATTATGAATGCATGTAAGTTCACAAGTAGAGTAAAACTTGGTTTAGAGAAACTGAACCAAGGAGGGAGGTATGATGTGTTAGAGATTGCTATAGTGACTCAATCTGAGCCAAGGCTTAACATAATCTAGAGGGTTTTAATTTTCTTTCTTTTTCTTTTTTCTTTCTTTCTTTCTTTCTCTCTCTCTCTCTCTTTCTTTCTTCCTTCCTTCCTTCCTTCCTTTCTTTCTTTCTTTCTTCCTTCCTTCCTTCCTTCCTTCCTTCCTTCCTTCCTTCCTTCCTGTCTGTCTGTCCTTCCTTCCTTCCTTCCTTTCTTTCTTTCTTTCTTTCTTTCTTTCTTTCTTTCTTTCTTTCTTTCTTTCTTTCGTTCTTTCTTTCTTTCTCTCTTTTTGCACAATTAGGAGAATACTGAGGGATATGTAGAAGAAACAAACATAGGAAGTGTTTGTGATGATCAAGGACTTTCCTCTGGTGTTCTAATAAGGACAGGGACAGTTGAAAAATGATGTATTGGAAATAATAGTAATAAACAAATTACCTTGTATTTCTGGTAAAGACTTTTCTCTTGGTAACACTAGGGTGTTACTAAACATAAAGTAAAACACTGGAGAGTCTTCAATAGTACATAGTCTCTTCAATTTTGAAAGTAGGTAAATGCAAGTAGTTCATAGAGAAGAAATGATGAAGAGAGTAAAGGAAGGGAATTTGATTAATTATTATTCAGATGAACAGTAATGTGTCTTGGACCAGACAAATAACCATAAAGGTAGTCATCACTTAAAATATGTAGGATGTCTCTAAAGCATAATCTGGAGTGAAAAGGGACTTCACTCTGGACTACTGCCCAATTCACAGAGTTAGCAATAACTGCTGAAGTATCCCACTGCACAGCAATCACCACCGGGTAGACTAACTTTTCATCTGTTGCTAGAGCAGCCCTGGGTTAGAACAGAGTACATTGTGCCACTCCCTAATAACAGGATGTTCTGAACACAATAGAGGGTAAATCCCTGAAATCTGGAATTCTTGTGCACCAGGGGACCTTATAGAGCTATCACTTGTAAAACTCATTTATTTTTGTAGGCACCTTTCAACAATCAAGTGGACTACTTTTCAATCTGTCACCACGGAAGAGCCCATGAATGTTTTCAGTTCACAAACCTTGGAGGGACCAATTAAATAGAAATTTCCAAATGTAATTTCATAAAGAAATTGGCTAAGGAGTCCCTGAGCTCTCTATTTCATTCTGATCTTCTTCTCCCTGTGAAAGAAAAGCTATTTCAGGTGATAGAGGAAGAATATCAAAGACTAGACCAAAATTGTGGCTGAAAGTAAGTTGTATAGTTCATTCATATGATAATCTACATGGAAGTGTTTGAGATGTAAAAATCTCAACTCAGTAACTCTTCCATAGCATATCTATGTCTTATTCAGCAAGGCATTGCCTGTGCCAGGTTCTATACCTGACCCTCACAGCAGAGCAATAAATCCTTATTGAATGAATAAATGAGTCTTACCATGCTGGAAAATGATGAATTTTTCAATTTTCTCCCTTGTATGCCACTCTTTGGTAAAGATCCTTCTTGCTGGGGATTGCAGAGGGGGTGAAGTGGGGGTGAGAGTTGATAAATGCATTACTGACTTAAAAGTCTGTGTTAGAATTGAGATGATCATTTCAATTATCCATTTTCCCATCACTGTAAAATTTTTGCTTCAAAAGAACAGGAGGCTTTTTGAAATGCCTATTTACAAGAGATAGAAAATTATTTTTTCTAGGCTCCATTTCCTTCAGGTATTTATATTAATAAATATATTAATGGTAACCTACAGTTCTTAGACTATAAGTTTCAGATATACATATTTTCTTCAGGGAGTTTGCAAACTCATTTTGGAAATGAATATTAAATACATATAAACTGAAATTATTATATGACTGAATAACAAACTGTAGACTATGGTACATACTTGTAATCCAAGTATTCAGGATAGTGAGGGAGGAAGCTAAGAGTTACAGGCAAGCCTATGTTACATATCAGGATTTTACATAAAAAAAAAGACAAAAGAAATAACAAAACCAATTTTATAAAATGAAGGACATAAAGGACCAAAATAGAGCACTGTAGTCCAGGAATACTGATTTAATGCTGGTAAAATGTGACACAGACATTTTCTGTACTTGGAAAATATGTTGTTCATAGTGAGTGCAATTTCTTTCCCCTAACTCAATACATAGGTTAAATTCTTCCAAGCAATTTGGCCTGTGACTATGTGTAAAGCTAGAGAAAGTTTATAAAAATGAGACCTTCAAAGTCTCATTTTATATACTCATACTTAATGCAATAGCAGGCATTAATCACCTATTTTGAGGAGGATGTGTAGGTGAAGATCACTTGATAAGTATGCATTTGAGTCTACTCTAAAGGGAGTCTAGGGACACTGTTTCACACTTGTGTGCTACAGAAAAAAGTAGGTCAGCACCTACCCCAGCTAGGCATTGGGCAATCCTTTGGCTAGATGCTGTCTCTTGGCTCAGCCCCTTCCCTGTTGTTGGTTCCTATGGGTTTCACAATTACCTGCTTCTTTAGCAATGCTAGGTAGGGAGCCTTGCACGACTGTGACAAAACTACCTGAGCTTGTGGGTTTTTTCCACTGGAGAAGTCTGAGCCTGGCAGAGCAGGTGAGTGCAGTGCTTTTCATGTGGCAACGTGACTTAGAACAAGTCCATGTAGAGGGTTTGGGTACAAATGCCTAAGGATGTTAGACAAATACATTACATAATATTAAAATTATGCTTTTCAGGTTACAGTCAATCATGAGAACATTTTGCACATTGCATAAGCAGTTGGATACCTAAATAGAGGTAATTTTAAAGGACAAGCATTCAATCAACTGCCATTCATTTTAAATATCTTCTGAAAATATAGAGCTATTTCCGCCCCAATGTTGCAACACTTTTGAAAACAAATAACCAAGCAAGAACTTTGTTTATATCAGTTAGGTCTATGTTCATGGAATAAGCAACGCTGTTCATGGTACATGTTACTCTTTAGAGATTGATGGATTCAAGATGTTCAATTCTGCCAAGGACTGTTTCCATCTATATTTATGAAAGATAGAAAACTGACATTGTCAAATTTGGAAAATGAGTCTTTTAACCCTATGGTATGTGTAATTACTAATGTGCAGTATTAGAATGTGCATTTAGAACACATGATATTTCTTAGCTCAGTATTTAATAAAACTTACTAGGCAAAATAAAATCGGAATCAGATAGCTTGATCTTAGAAGTTTCCTAACTAAAAATTCAACTTCCTACCTGAATGTAGCAATGTTCAGGTTTTTTGCATTCTTAATATATTGTAATAAAATGTACTTTAAACAGAGTTGATTAGTTGGTCACACTCTTAAAAATCCTAGACATTAAGATCTCCCTTTAGCCTGTAGGATCTGTGATAATGCTCCCTCACACTGGATACAGTATTCTCCTTAATACTTTTAATATTTTTTAAAACTTTATAAAGGGTATATTTCCAATTCATATTTTTCTTCTTTGACATCATTATTAGCATTCAACAACTTTCCACAATTTTCTTATGTTGGAATGTTCTGGTTTCTTTAAGCTAGATCATTGACTATAACTTCAACCACTAATTTTAATTTATTCTATAGAGTCCAGATTAAATCAAATTTAAGTCTGCCTTGTCATTTTTGACATTTCGTTCTTATACCCTGTCACTTGTTGAGCAATTTATAATAATTTTTCTGTATCAATATTATCTTTGAGAGTAAATTATTTTCCAATGTGTTTTCTAATTTCTATTTCTCATTGTTATATACCTGATGTTGATCTCTCCAATGATGTTTTAATTTTGTATATACCTTCATATAATCCTACATGTCTACTAGCATTATCTGTTACATAATTAACCATATCTCATTACACCCAAAATGCATCATTTCATTAAATATATTGCTAGTAGTTCATAAATCTCTGTGAGTTTCTTTTGATCTCCTGACATTTCTCTGGACCATATGTCTTCTCTTTTGTGTTCCCACATGCTTAGTAATTTTTAATTGCACTGACTTTGTGTAACATGTTACAGATATTTTTAAAAATCTGTTATGTTCATGCCAGCCAGATGGCTAAGTAGGTAAAGGTACTTGCAGTTGAGCCTAACAACATGAACTTGATCCCCTAAACCCAGATGGTAGAAGAAAAAAAACCTCTGGCAAATTGTCCTTTGACCTCCACATGTGGGCCGTGACATGTTTCTGGATCTGTTGAAAGCATATTGAGTATAAAGGTATTCACGTCCATGCATGTTCATGGGTAGGCCATAGGAGGAGGCTGGGTGTCTTCTATGGTTCACAGCCTTCCTCTCTTGAAACTGGGCCTCTCACTGAACAGGAGGGCACACTTTATGATAGGGTGGCTGGCCAAAGAGCTAAAGGATCTGCCTTCTCAATTCCCCAAAGGTAGAGTTACAGGCATTTATTGCATTAATAGTGCACAAACTTTTACATGTGTGCTGGAGACTCAAACTCAGGTCTTCCTCATGTACAGCAATGACTTATATTCAAGAAATCTTCATTTATCTTGTTTGTTCTGCCAAGCTTGCATTTTCCCGTTTGCAAGTGATCTGGAAATCCCAAATTGAGTTCTTTATATCTTAAGCAAGAATGGTTACAATGTTTTGTTTGATTTTAATCTCCTCATGTCAGAGATTAGAACACAGGCTTAGGAAAAAGTCATTATTATTTTAAATTTTTCTTATTTTGTATAGCCAAAATCATTCTCAAGGTAAGCATACCGGTTCTGTTTACTTCATTTCTCTGTCAGGTGCCTTAGAGTGTTATCTCCACTCACTTTTATAATAGAAATATATTAATAAAGCACAGAGAAGAACTGAGGCACAGGATTTCAAATTCTCCAAATTTCTAAGCCGTTGTGTGGTAAACAGTAACAACTTTAGTATTTTCAAAATGGAAATAGTTGTACGAACAATGTAGTCTACCTACAAGATTATTTTGAGAACATAAAAATAAAATCATTTCTATAGTACAATAGTTTTGAAGATGTTCAAAATAAATCAGGTAATTCTTTAATTCCTCAAGAACTATGAGAGTTTCTTTTTAAATGAATTCTGAGAAATCAATGTTATCTTAAAACAATAAAAGCATGTCCCCTAGCGTGTCCTAGGCACTGCTCTAAGTACTTTATGCCGACCTAGGCAAAACAAGATTTTGACATATTTCCTAGCTAGGCTAGCCTTCAATGCAAGGAGCATAAATACCAAAGTAGGCATATAATCTCCACATTGGAACCAGATGGAAGCATAAATGCACAAAGGCATGCACCCTGGCTCTATAGTGATATTACACTCCCATAAACGGCACTTCTTGGTCCATAAGAAGTAGTTTGTTTCCATGAAACTCACAAGGTATGGAGCCTCTATTTCTTAGGACCTGTCAGATGCTGTCATGTTTTTTGAGACCCGCATTAATCCAAATGTCTCTACTAGGTGTGCTGATAACTGACAGGGGGAATATGGAGTCCTTCATGTGCAGCATTTTCCATATCAAACAGTGAGACACATTTCAAGTCACCAAGCTCAAAGTGTAGACTCACAAGAGTTCTGAATATTCACTGTATGATTCCTAGAATTGAGCTATCATCCTATTAAGGACTTGTAGAGAAGATAGGATACATCATTGAAAAGCAGAGACTCTCCTCTCTCCCTCTTTCCTCTCCTACCCCTTTCCTACCCCTGTCTTTCTCATCTGTCTTCCCCTTTGCTACTTGTAACTATTTCTCTCTATTTCTTTTTAAAAACCCAGAAATACATGGTAAAACATTTCTTTTGAAAGCAAATTCTGAATTTCTAGATAGAATACTAATCAGAACCAAAAGCCTAGATTAGGAGTTCTTAAATTTACCTTAATGACTGTAAGAGTAATAAAAAATGAGGAAAATATTATAAATGTTGAAACTAGCGACCGTAGTTGAATGAGTTCTATGAGCCAAAATAAACTAGTCTCATGGTGGCTTTTTTCAGGCTTTGTGTCCCAGCAGCAAAGGTACCTAATGCAAATCAGTTATTTGAAGGCTTAGGTTACACTGATGTGTGGGTGGCTCTGCCTTTGAAAGTTGTTTGCTTGGCATCTGTTCACCTTTGTCCTTGACTCAGTGACTGGCATTAGCATGGTTATTTCTCACACACTCTTGGTAAGCAGTATGTCGGTCTGTGTCCCACAGCTCTATACTGTATTCCCATTACACATATTCTTCAGAGACCTTGGCCATGCTGTGTTTCTAGACACTGTCTCTCTAGACTTTCATTGTCATAAGCCTCTGCTGTTCTACACTTAAACTCAGATACCTCCTCAGGTGTGTCTACTAGCAGGCCACTTAAAGGATTTCTTTCTCTAATCACAATAATATTGTGATGATTTTTTAATTCTTTCTTAGAACTTAACTCTTTTCTTCTTTAAGTGGCTATTATTGAAGATTGTCTATGTTTTTCAATAAAACCCTTTACTACTATTCATTGTTTCGTTTTCACATCTTTTTTTAATCATTCCAAGACTCCTTCCCTTCTTAGGTCTCATCATCTCATCATCTTGATATTTAGTATGATATCTATCTATCTATCTCTATCTATCTATCTATCTATCTATCTATCTATCTATCTATCTATCTATCTATCTATCTATCTATCTACACAATGCAGCTGTTGCCCCCACCCAGATCCTCCCCCACAGTTCCTAATCCTAATCTCCCTCCCCACTGTCTCCGAGATGTTCCCCCCCCACCAAGCCTTCCCTCTCCCTGGGGACTCAAGTCTCTAGAGTCTCTGGAGGATTAGGCACATATTCTCCCACTGAGGCCAGACAGGCAGTTCCTCTACTACATATGTGTCAGGGGTCTCAGGCCAGACTATGTATGCTGTCTGCTTGGTGGCTCAGTCTCTGGGAGCTCCCAGAGGGCCTGGGTTAGTTGAGAATGTTGGTCTTCCTCTGGGGTTGCCCTCATTATTTTTGTTTTTGCAGCAGGAAGGTTATCCTGATTATGGCACGCCAACAGCTATTATAATTATCTATTTAACAATATGATCACAAGTTTAGGGGAAAAAGGTAATGTACAATTCGTGACTAGGACTTCCATTTTAAGTGAACCTGACTCCTGAAGCTCCATGGCACTCGGATGCTTTCCATCTCCCCATTAGAATGGCAGGATGTCTTGAGAGTGCTCAGAGAGTGGATTTCCTTTTCCCCATAGCAGCAAGCAGGTATGGGAGAAAGTTTAGTGGATTCTTAGCATGTGGATTTCCCTTCCTCCTGTTGGGGTCAAAGCTAATAAAAGCTCAGTGCGTTAGGCTTTGTGAATTAGCCGTTCCACATACCTGGCTGATGGTCTTGTTTGTAAGGAGAGATTTCTCTGGAGCATTTAAAAATGGTGACGATCCCATTCCTCATGCTAGAGACCCTGGAGGGGTTTTTCTAATTCTTTAATGACTAAGAATTGGGACAAGTTCATTGAAATAAAATAAGTAAAGCTATAAATCCCTGCTCTCACTGCAGGGCTCCTGGAGATCCTGACCCTCACAGCTGCTCTACAGTTGAGCTGCCATTTGTTGTGTGTTATAACTTTACATTTTTATGCTCACATCCTCATACTAAAGATATGCCAGGTTGTGGGTCTATCCTCTGGAAAATTGTGATGTTGCAGTGTTATCTGTGATTCTCTCCTACTGAAGAGTCGTAGATGGTCTCAATTCCTTAATGGTTACGCAATGAACCATTTTGTTTATTGACTTTGTTCTCTGTTACTTCTTAGGGAAGATTTATTCCTACAAACATTTCACACTGGGGAACAAAAATATCCCTGTTCAGCATTTCCATAGATATACCCCTCATGTATATATATTTTCTTTTCAATTTCTGTTCAAACGGTTTCCCTTTTGGCATATGAAGTTCTGTTTCTTACTAAATTTTTACATTTCTCTCTAAATTATGAATATAAAATCCTTTATCAGTTAAATTTTTATTTATATTTATCACAGTCTGTCTAAGTCTTATCTTTCTATGCTGTAGGGGAAAAATGTTCCTTCTACTCATCCAAGGATCATTGGCTAGAAAACAGCAAAATAAATTTATGTATGTTAATTTAATATAAACTTTACATACTGCAGAAACTCCAAGGAAATCAGAATTAGAAAAAACAGGTGTATATGAATATTTTCAGTGCTAGATGTGATGAAAAGTGTAGATCCATGAAATGATATAAATGACAGGAGTAAGAGTCATGTTTGGGAACCTAGGGCTAATGGCTCTCAGTTTAAACTCTGTTTCATCAGATTGCTACCAGAGTCCCTGTGTGTTCAGAGAGAAGCATGCCCCTTCCCTGCAGGCATCAGGAGGGTACCTGTCATAGCAGGGTATTCAGGGATAGGTTCAACTTCCTTTCTGCTCCTAGTGATTTGCCAATACTTCTCCCTTAAAATATTTGCTTGCAATGGTCCTCTGTTTTCTGGAATAATGACTGTAGCCACAAGATTCCTAAAATAAAATCCTCTGAATTACAGGCAATGTTAATTTCCCTGAAACTATGGTCAGACTATTGGTATCAAGAAAGACAGGTTAGAACAGAAATGAGTCCGCATGATTGGATCGTGTTTTTCGTATTTGAAATTTTGGGGGAATTATACTAGGTAATTTCAGATATATTTTACATTACAGCATGAAATATTAAGATTCATAATGAATATGTAACTATTTCCTTATTTGTATATTTCCTTATATATATTTTCTGATTTTATATTGGTTCTAAAATAAAGTTGTGTACATATAAATGATATGGATATATATGGATATGTATAGAAAATATATGTCAAAGGAAATTAGCATATTCATGGTTTAAAGTTGAGTTGTCTATTTTTGTACATGTGATTATTAAGAAGTTTAAATATCATACAATCTGCTGAACTTATTCTTGTATGGTGTATGGTAGGTCTCTAACTTTGCTTAACTCAAACAACAGCTACTTTGTGCTATGTGACTTACAATCACACTATGTCCTCCTCATATTCTGCTTTTGATCCTTGAGGAGAGAGTAAAAGCATTTCCATGCTTCAGGTTACCTTTCTCCTTATATTCAGATTGAGGTTTTGCTTTGTTTTATCTTTCTGTTTTTTTAATTTTATATGTAAATGAAAGCATGCAGCAAGTCTTTCTGTATCTGACTTGCTTTACTTACTGTAGCGTCTGCCAATTTCATCTTCATGATATAGTGGCTCTATCAACTATCAATCATATACTTATCAACTATCTGTTTAATATGTCACCTATCTGCTACATATCTAATGTACTATCTATCTATCCTTCCATCCATATGTCTTTGTATAGACACCAGCTTTTCTTCATCGACCTGTATATCTATATGTCTGTCTCTCCTATTGTAAAGAATATTGCAATGAACACGATGACATATTTGTAACACCAGCTTCGTTTTCTTTGGATATATTCCCAGAAGAGGCTTTTCTGGATCATAAGTAGCTCTTCTTTTCTTGTTTAGAGACAGACGTTTTCACACAAAATATTCTGATTCCCCCTCCCCTTTCGCCTCTAAATTCCTTCACACCTCTCTTCCCATCCTAGTTCATACCCATTCTGTATCTAGTCAGAAAATAAACAAGCCTCTCTTTCCAGTGATGGCCAACTAGGCCATCTTCTGCTATATATGCAGCTAGAGACATGAGCTCTGGGGGGTACTCTTTAGTTCATATTGTTGTTCCTCCTCTAGGGTTGCAGACGCCTTCAGCTCCTTCGGTGATAGTAATTTTTTATTAGATATTTACATTTCAAATGCTATCCTGACAGTTCCCTGTACCCACCCCCCAGCCTGCTCCCCTACCCACCCACTCCCACTTCTTGGCCCTGGCATTCCCCTGTACTGGGGCATACAAAATTTGCAAGGCCAAGGGGCCTCTCTCCCCAATGAAGGCCGACTAGGCCATCTTCTGCTACATATGCAGCTAGAGATACGAGCTCTGGGGGTACTGATTAGTTCATATTGTTGCTCCACCTATCAGATTGCAGACCCCTTCAGCTCCTTGGGTACTTTCTCTAGCTCCTCCATTGGGGGCCCTGTGTTACATCCAATAGATGACTGTGAGCATCCACTTCTGTGTTTGCCAGGCACTGGCATAGCCTCACACGAGACAGCTATATCAGGGTCCTTTCAGCAAAATGTTGCTGGCATATGCAATAGTGTCTAGGCTTGGTGGCTGATTATGGGATGGATGGTAGGAGGATACAGGGGACTTTCGGAATAGCATTTGAAATGTAAATGAAGAAAATATCTAATAAAAATTGAAAGAAGAAAAAAGAAAAGAAAAGAAACAAGCATCCAAGGAGTAATGTTAAAATAAGATAATACAAAGCCAAACAAATCAGAATATGGCAGAACATTGAAATAAGACAAGAGGTAAGAAAAGATACAAGAAACACATTTACACAACAAGACTCACATGTTCACACACATAGAAATCCCATATGAACACAAAACTGGAAGCCATAATATATATGCAGAGGACTTGTAATTCTTTTTAAATTTAACATTATGAGACTAAGGACAACCAAAGATGCTGTTGAGTTTATTTTGTGATGGCCATCTACTTCTGGATATAGTGGCTACTTTTATGTTCTTCAAAATATCTCCGCATGGTTTTCAGTAAGGGCTACACAAATTATCTTCCCATCAATGATTCATTCTCCTCACGCTCCCAGCACTTGTTGCCTTTTGACTGGTGCATGTTGTTTTATTTTAACATTTCAACACCTATTAATTATACACAATGACAAGCTTTTTCTTAATTTTATAAACTTTATATTATAAAAATACTTGTAAGTAAGTAATGACATTATACACCAAAATTAACTTGACCCTAAATCTATAAAACTATTCATTTAGAAAAGGCATTCAGCACTCGGGAGGCAGAGGCAGGCGAATTTCTGAGTTCGAGGCCAGCCTGGTCTACAGAGTGAGTTCTAGGACAGCCAGGGCTACACAGAGAAACCCTGTCTCGAAAAACCAAAAAAAAAAAAAAAAAAAAAAAAAAAAGAAAAGGCATTCAGAATGGAAGCTATTAAGCATTACATTAATTTTTTCACTTTCATTATTAAACATTTTATGTCATTTGGATATACAAAATAAAAGCATGGCAGAATGAGGTTTAGAAAAACTTGGTTTTATATCTTCTTTAATGCCTTTTATCTGTTATCTGTATTGTGTTGTTCCTCATCTTCTCATAATTAGCCTTTCTTGTTCTCTTTTCTTCACTTAATCCTCTACCCATACATATATTGATTTACAATGAATGTATGCTCTTAGATAGATTCTGCATATTATGGATAACATTTCTTTTATATGAAATTATACAAAGACACTTATACGTTCTAAGTCTCTACATTTTCCTGAAAAGATTTAAATTTCATTTACTTTAGAGATGAGTAGTAGTCCTGACCTGACAAAACTATACAGTGATGATGAGAAAGACCTGGCTTGCAGCATAAGAATAGACGGGTAGACCAATGGGATTGAACAGAGAAGTAGGAAATCAAATGGCAAAGCTATGCCCACTTAGCTTTTGATAAACGAGGCAACAACATATGTTAGAAGAAAAGATAACCTATTCAACAAATGCCACCAGAAGTGCTGGATTTCTACCTACAGAAGAATGAAATTAGATTCTTATCTTTCACTGTGTACAAAAATCAATTGAAAACAGATCAAAGACCTTAATTTAAAGCCTGAAACACCAAAGCTTTTAGAAGAAAACACAGGGCATAACCTTCAAGATATTTGAGGTGGGGAAGAACTTAAAATAGAAAACTAGCAGCATAGGAACTCACCCAGTATCAGCAGGTAGGCTGGGTGAAAATGCAAAGTGTTTCTCTCTCTCTCTCTCTCTCTCTCTCTCTCTCTCTCTCTCTCTCTCTCTCTCTCTTTCTGTTTTGTTTTTTGAGACAAGGTTTCTTTGTGTATGGATGTCCTGGAATTCATTTTGTAGACCAGGCTGGCCTTGAACTCAGAAATCTGCCTGCTTTTGCCTCCCAAGTGCTGGGATTAAAGGTGTGCACCACCACTGCCTGGCTAAAATGCAAAGTTTCTGCACAGGAAAGGAAATAACGGACACCATAACATTTGGCCTAAAGAGTGGGAGAAAAGCTACACTTTGAATGAGTGGCTAATATCCAGAATTGACTAAGAATTACAGAATTTAAATAACAATGGAATAAAACTCCTATCAAAAAATGAACAAAAAATGCCAATGGTCATAAGTATTTTAAAATGTATTCGATATCCCTTACCATCAGGGAAATTCAAATTAAAACGTGCCTGAGATAGCACTGAACTCCACTCAGAACTGGAATCATCACCATATCTGACAACAATGAAGGAGAGGATGTGCAGGAGAAGGAACCATTATTCACTGTTGGTGGGGATGCAAATTAACGGTCATTGCGGTAATCAGTTTTGAGATTTCTTAAAAATGTTACCAACATACAATTTGCTAAACACATGAAACTCAAGAAGAACGAAGACCAAAGTGTGGACACTTTGTCCCTTCTTTGATTTGGGAACAAAACACCCATGGAAGGAGTTACAGAGACAAAGTTTGGAGCTGAGACAAAAGGATGGACCATCTAGAGACTGCCATACCCGGGGATCCATCCCATAATCAGCCTCCAAACGCTGACACCATTGCATACACTAGCAAGATTTTGCTGAAAGGACCCAGATATAGTTTTCTGTTGTGAGACTATGCCAGGGCCTAGCAAACACAGAAGTGGATGCCCACAGTCAGCTATTGGATGGATCACAGGGCCCCCAATGGAGGAGCTAGAAAAAGTAACCAAGGAGCTAAAGGGATCTGCAACCCTATAGGTGGAACAACAATATGAACTAACCAGTACCCCCAGAGCTCGTGTCTCTAGCTGCATATATATCATAAGATGGCCTGGTCAGCCATCAGTGGAAAGAGAGGCCCATTGGTTGTGCAAACTTTATCTGCCTCAGTACAAGGGAACTCCAGGGCCAAGAAGTGGGAGCAAGTAGGTGGGGGACTGGGTGGGGAAGCGGGTGGGGGACTTTTGGGATAGCATTGGAAATGTAAATGAAATAAATACCTAATTAAAGAAATTCATGGGGAAAAATGTTACCAACAGAATTAGCATATGACACAAATATTTCATAACTGCACATATGTCTGTAGTGTTCCACTTTTCCCACAGGGATCTTTATTTGCCCCTCCCCATGTCAATTGCTGCTTCATTTACAGTAGCATATAAAATTAGAATTAACTTTATTGTACATCACAAGACAAATAAGCAATAAAAACATGTTATATAGATGAAATAGAATACAATTCCATGTTAATGAAAAACAAAATACTGGGTGGTGTTCATGGTGAACAAGCATGGAAACAATACATTTTGACCATATTCATCTTGTGTAAGAACCTCATGTTCTCTTTTTACTCCTGCTTCTCTCCCTCCTCCTCCTGCTCTGCCTTGCTTCTCCATTCATTTCTTTCAAACTAATGAGCTTCATTCCTGTTGCTTATAGGAACATGGCGGAATGTTGTTAACAAGAGTGTGGCTGTTGAGTCAGTAGCTAAGCCACTGAGGAAAAGGTCTCTTCCTTCCCCATCAACCATGGTCTATAAAGCCTCAAGGACGGAAGGGGTCTCCTTCACAAGCCCACTCTCTAGGACAGGATTCTAACTATTGTGACCTTATGTAGACCTCGAGCAAGTAACTAAGTACAGTCACTTTGAGTTCAGTGATGCAGCACCAATGCAGGAGAAATGCCTCAGTGGCTAAGAGCATTTGCTAGACAAATGTGAGGATCGTAGTTCAGATTCCCAGTGTTAATGTACAAAAGCCTGGTGTGGTTGATCCCTTTCTCCTGAGGGCTGAGAGAATAGCATCACTAGGCTTGTTAGCTAACAAACCAACTCCAGTCTCATTGGGATATCCTACTCATGCTAAAAGGCAGAAAATGATAAAACAAAGCATTCGAGATTCTTTCTTGAGTTCCATGTTTTCGCACTCTCCCTCCCCCCATCTCGTACATGCACACATGCACACACACACACACGAACTACACAAGAATCTAACAGCTATATCACTCTCAGAAATCAGTCTATCACATTCCTCTCTGTTCCTTAAATTTCTTCTAACTCTTACTTTTTTCTCTTTTATAATAATCCTCGGACTTGAAGCGTGATATAGATCTTCAATAATGAATAAGTGTTCGACAGTCTGGTACCTCAGCACTTTCAACTCTGTGATAATAGATATCCATGTATTACGACCAGGGGGATGGGAAGATACATGGTCACTCCCTCTTGAAATTATGGCCATTTTCTTTGTTATGTGTGTGCATGTGTGTGTGTGCATGTGCATGTGTGTGCGTGTGTGTGAGTGTGGTTGTGTGTGTGCATGTGTGTGTGAATATATATATATATGTGTGTGTGTGTGTGTGTGTGTGTGTGTGTGTGTGTGTGTGTATGTGTGTGTGTGTGTATCACAATCTACTCAGCCCTTCCAGCACTATTTGTATGCACCCAAGCTCAAGGCTGACACTTCGTACCATATTAACAGTTCATGGGCTTGTCTATAATGCTCCCTGTCTCTGCATTCTTAGTTGTCTGCAGTTCTTTGTTCAGGCTGGGGGTCATGGGTTTTCCTCCTCCATATTTGTACAGATATTGTCATTGCCTTTGTTTGACTTCTTTTAAGCAGCCATGTTGTGTAGCTGAAATATCCAAGAGAAAAAGCATCTTAGAAGAGAAACAGTTTGTTTAGCTTACAATTTCATGTGACTGTCCATTATTGCAGGAAGTAATAACAGCTGGTTCTTGAAAGTACTGGTCATATCACACTGACAGACCAAGGCAGAGAAATGAACACACACATGCTCGCTAGCTTTGAGAGATTGGCTTCTTTAAAGAGCCACTTCTTAGCTTCTCTCAACCTTATTTCCTGAGAAATTCTCTTGCTTACTGAGCATGGATGTGGATTGAAGGTGTGTGAAGACAGATGTATAAACTCAGTACCCAAAGCAAGGATAAGATGTTGTTGTTGCTGTTGTTGTAGCTGTTGCTTGTATTCCAAGACACAAAGAAAACAATAACCCATCTAGGAATGTAAGTCATGACATTAATTTATTTCTAAGAAGTATGAGTGACTCTTACATCAATTAAAATGTTGCCCAAATCTTCTCTCTTGTGAAGTTCCAAGAAGCCTTTGAGGGGCATAGCCCTAAATAACCAGAAAAATATGAAAAAACAAAGCTTCAAGATGTGATCACATACAAAATGTATTCATTACTAAGAAATTAGTATGCTTTGTATGGTTTAATTCATAGAACAGTATGGCAAAAGAGTTAAAGCAATACTAATCTCATTTTGCCATAAAACGACTTAAAGTTCAGAGAGTTTAAGCATTTCTGTAAAGTTTGACATACTATCTAAAAAGCCAGAAAATGGAAGAACCACAATTCAGATCACGATATAACTAAACCTCAACCTCTATCCACTTGCATTGCATTTGCTTCTTCTGCTCCAGTATTCACAGATTTATATTTCATAAAAGCAGTCATATCAAAGTGCTAAACTAAAAGTTTGTTTTAAGAGGTTCCAATTCATTTTACATGGTTTCTGGTTGTATTTGTGGTATATAGAAACATCTCTTAGATTAGAATGTGTGTGTGGTCTGATTATCTCCTGCCATACTGGAAGGCTGGTGAGTAAAGATTTACTCTAGGTCCAGGGTTCTATGGCAGGGAGTAGGGATTTGCTCTCTCATATCTCTACTCTCTCCCTATCCTCAGACATATTTTTGCCTCATGTCAGGCATTAGCTCAACATATTTCATAGAAGCAATTACATTATGGAGGGTTTAAAACAAAATTTTAAATCTGAATTATTCATGCCAACAAAATATAAAGAAATTAAATTTTAATATCATGAAAAGTAAGTTTATGAACTACAGAAAAATTAGTTATATAATACATTTCAAAATGAAACACATTTATATTTATAAAATAGTATGTTTGCATATAATAGTAGTCAAACCAAATTTGAAGCAAATTTCTAAAATATATTTTTAAATTCAAACATAATTTAAAGCTTAAAACTTACAATTATTTATTTTTCTGACTTTACAAGCTTTTATGGATAATTTTTATATTTGTTTTATTTTTATGTGTTTGGGTATTTTGCTGCATGTGTATGTGTGTGTATGCTTGCCTAGTGTGATGGTTTGTATATCACTGGACCAGGGAGTGGCACCATCTGAAGGTGTGGCCTTGTTGGAATAGGTGTGGCCTGGTTGGAATGGGTGTGTCACTGTGGGTGTGGGTATAAAATCCTCACCCTAGTTGCCTAGAAGTCAGTCTTCCACTAACAGCATTTGGATGAAGACATAGAACTCTCAGCTCCTCCTGCACCATGCCTGCCTGGATACTGCCATGCTCCCACCTTGATGATAATAGACTGAACCTCTGAACCTGTAAGCCAGCCCCAATTAAATGTTGCTTTTTATAAGACTTGCCTTGGTCCTGGTGTCTGTTCACAGCAGTAAAACCCTAACTAAGACAAATTGGTACTGGGAGTGGGGTATTGCTGTGATAGGCCTGACCATGTTTCTAAGACCATGGTCTTTGAATCCACATTCAAAAGAATGTGGATTTGGGGACTTTGTATTTGGAAAGCAATGGAATGCTTTAAATGGGGCTTAATGGGTCATCCTAGTAGGAATATGGAAGACTTAGTTGCTGGGAGTAACTGTGTTGAACTGTGTTGACCTGGCCCAAGAGATTTCAAAGGAGAAGAATTTCAGAATGTGGCATAAAGACTGGTTTTGTGGTATTTTGGTGAAGAGTGTGGCTACTTTTTGCCCCTGTCTGAAAAGTTTGCCTGAGGCTAAGGTGAAGAGACTTGGATTAATTGCATTGACAAAGGAAGTTTCAAAAAAGCCCAGCAGAGACTTTGTTCTCTGGTTAAGTCTCACAAAGAGAAGTTTGAACAAGCATAGCAAGCTTAGAAAGGCAAAATATAAAATAAATTGTTCGAATATTAAAGGAGTACCAGGAAGTGAAATGGAGCAAAATCTTGTTGTTCTAGGAGATAACAGATTAAGGGAGTGGGACCTTGCGACAAGATTCTACCCAGCTTAATTAGATCCAAGCATGGTGGTACACACCTTTAATCGAATACTGATCTCTGCATTCAAGGTCAATCTACAGAGCAAGAACCAGGATAGCCCAGCTTAGGCAGTGAAGGATTTAGAAAACATAAAGCTAATGGTAATGTAATAGTACAAGGGGATCATGTTCTAGTTCCTGTAAGCAGCAGAACTCACAGCTTCAGCCATGTGGCTCTGGCTCTAGAGTTAAGAATGGAAGGAACTTCTGGGAAAATTGATGCTGGTTAGCTGGAGCTAAGGAATTAGCAGTGATTAAAAAGAGACCAGCATCACTGAGGTGGAATCTTCTGGAAATTGTTTTCTGGGAGCACAAAGAAGCTGTGTTCCAGAGATACCCGAGGTTGTACCTCATGCTGCAGCTGGACTTGGTAATGTGTAAGAGTCACTCAGGTGGTACTGCTTGTGAAGGAATGAAGGGATCATGGAGAGAAGCTGAGGCTTAGCACTGTGAGAGGCCAGGGAAGGCCATTGGAGAAGGTGAAGCCTCAGCTGTAGTTGATGGCCCAGGACTGAAGGAGTCATGCAAAGAATTTGAGGCTTGGCACCCTGAAGAGAGCCTATGAGAGGCTATTGGTGAAGCCTAGTTGGAGTGGAACACCCCAGTGTATTGGAGATGTCAGTACCATGGGATGATCACCAAGAACAGCAGCCGTAGTGGAGTGGATCATCCTGAGCTTAGAGTGCTACAGAGGGCAGAGCTGGAAAAGTGATGCCAGCCCTTAGGAAGAGTCCAAAAGATCAAGTGGAATCCCAGACACTGAAACAAGAAGCTGTAACATTGAAATTGCCTTGGAGACTCACAGATGCTAAAGATGCCAGAGCCATGGGATACATGCTGAGGAAAGCTGCTAACAGGGAGTGGAACCAGCCCAGGAGAAAGCAGTTTGTTGCAGTCAACAAAGATGAAAAAGGAGTGGAGATCTGAAGACCACTTTGACATCAGCCATGGAGATGCAGAGTTTGGAGTTTGCCCAGCTGTTTTCCTGCCTTGCTTTGGGGATTACAGTTAATTAAGTTGAATGAATCTCAGAAAAGACCTTGAACTTTGGACTTTTAACATTGTTGCAACTGTTATAGACGATGAGGACTTTGAAAGTTGGACTAAATGCATTTTGCATTATGCCATGTTTAAGTATGGCCCCCATAGACTCATGTTTTTGAACAAGTCTATGGGGACCAGGGAGTGGAATGTGATGGTTTGTATATCACTGGACCAGGGAGTGGCACCATCTGAAGGTGTGGCCTTGTTGGAATAGGTGTGGCCTGGTTGGAATGGGTGTGTCACTGTGGGTGTGGGTATAAAATCCTCACCCTAGTTGCCTAGAAGTCAGTCTTCCACTAACAGCATTTGGATGAAGACATAGAACTCTCAGCTCCTCCTGCACCATGCCTGCCTGGATACTGCCATGCTCCCACCTTGATGATAATAGACTGAACCTCTGAACCTGTAAGCCAGCCCCAATTAAATGTTGCTTTTTATAAGACTTGCCTTGGTCCTGGTGTCTGTTCACAGCAGTAAAACCCTAACTAAGACACCTAGTTCCTGTTAAGGCAGAACAGAGGTCTGCATCCCTGAGACTACAGTTATATTCAACTGGGAGCCACCATTGCATGCTGAGAATCAAACTTGCTTTGTGGAACACCAAACAGCTCTCTTTGCCTAGTAGTGTCTCTCCAGCTCTACTTTTCTGTACTTAAACTTAGGTCATGTTGGTAGTTTTAACTTATATCTGATTCTTTGTGCCTGGATCATGGCACATGTCAGGAAATCTTTATGAGTAGACATGTATTTAATATGTCTGCTAGATATGCCATGCCACACTAGAATATAGCAAAGAGAAAAGAAATATCTCTTTGTAGCTGTACTTAAACATGAATAAAATAATTTGGTTCTCTATTACCTAAAATACTATCTGGCACAAAGTTAAAGCTTTGTGTAAATCTATGTCTTATGCTTTATGTAAATTTACATCTTCAGGAATCATATAATTCTGTTGTATTCAATTGCAAAGAATAACAATATTTCTTTCAGAATGTTTCCTGATTGGTAGGCTCCAATTTTCTTTCATCATTCATCTAAAATAAAAGTTATAAACAATTATTTTTCAAGTTTTTTGTTTCCAATATAAGGCTTATTGTTTATTTTCAAATAATATAGTTTCAAATTTATACAGTAATACAAGTGATGAGGATCCATAATAATTAAGTTTGCTCATCAAATATAGTATTTTATTGCAGTATTGCTATTTTCATGTGGAGAAAGGGACTGAATGGACTACATAAGGACAAACTTTTAGTTCCCTAAGAATCACAGGGATTGTACTCAGATTGTCAAGTTTGATGGCAGGCACCTTTAATATTGACTCATCCCATTCCCCTCTCACTGGACAAGAAATTTATTTATTTTTTTTATTATTAGGTATTTATTTAATTTACACTTCCAATGCTATCCCAAAAGTCCCCCGCCCACCCACTCCCACTTCTTGGCCCTGGCATTCCCCTGTACTGAGGCAGATAAAGTTTGCAAAGACCAATGGGCCTCTCTTTCCACTGATGGCCGACTAGGCAATCTTCTGATACATATGCAGCTAGAGACATGAGCTCCGGGGGGTACTGGTTAGTTCATATTGTTGTTCCACCTATAGGATTGCAAATCCCTTTAGCTCCTTGGTTACTTTCTCTAGCTCCTCCATTGGGGGCCCTGTGATCCATCCAATAGCTGACTGTGGGCATCCACTTCTGTGTTTGCTAGGCCCTGGCATAGTCTCACAACAGACAGCTATATCTGGGTCCTTTCAGCAAAAATCTTGCTAGTGTATGCAATGGTGTCAGCATTTGGAGGCTGATTATGGGATGGATCCCCAGATATGGAAGTCTCTAGATGGTCCATCCTTTTGTCTCAGCTCCAGACTGTGTCTATGTAATTCCTTCCATGGGTGTTTTCGTCCCAATTCTAAGAAGGGGCAAAGTGTCCACACTTTGGTCTTCGTTCTTCTTGAGTTTCATGTGTTTAGCAAATTGTGTCTTATATCTTGGGTATTCTAAGTTCCTGGGCTAATATCTACTTATCAGTGAGTACATATTGTGTGAGTTCTTTTGTGATTGGGTTACCTCACTCAGGATGATGCCCTCCAGGTCCAACCATTTGCCTAGAAATTTCATAAATTCATTCTTTTTAATAGCTGAGTAGTACTCCACTGTGTAAATGTACCACATTTTTTGTATCCATTCCTCTGTTGAGGGACATCTGGGTTCTTTTCAGCTTCTGGCTATTATAAATAAGGCTGCTATGAACATAGTGGAGCATGTGTCTTTCTTATTGGTTGGAAAATATTCTGGATATATGCTCAGGAGAGGTATTGCAGGATCCTCTGGTAGTACTATGTCCAATTTTCTGAGGAACCGCCAGGCTGATTTCCAGAGTGGTTGTACAAGCTTACAATTCCCTTATTTTTTTATTTGTCTACCTTTCTTCATTAGTAATGTATAGTGAGTTCACCTTCATTATATTAGACCATCTCATTTAAAGAAAACACATGGTGAGACTCATGGCTCTAGCTGCATATGTAGCAGAGGATGGCCTAGTTGGTCATCAATAAGAGGAGAGGCCCTTGGTCCTGTGAAAGTTCTATGCCCCAGTATAGGGTTATGCCAGGGCCAGAAATGGGAGTGGGTGGGTTGGGGAGCAGGGGGAGGGGGAAGGGGATAGAGGATTTTTGAAGGGGAAACTAGGAAAGGGGATAACATTTGACATGTAAATAAAGAAAATTATAAAAATATGAGAAAAAAGATAAAAAATAGTCTATAGAGATATGGCATGCCATGTTAAATTTGTTAGAGCTAGAAATCACAGAAACATATAGAAACTGCATCTCACTACTAAGAGACTAATGTCTCTTCTACTATAATTATTAATATAGCAAATGTATACACAGACAAAAATAGCAGATATAAAATATGTTATACATACATATAAACCTTACAGAATCCAATTAATTCTACCCAAATAACTTTCTTGATTTTTCTCCCAAATGTCTGAAAACTTGTACCATTCTACAAACATTCTCCATAACAAAGTTCCAACACATTATTATCTGCTCTGTAGTGAAAATGAAAACAAAACAAAGAAAACAAAAACAGAAACAAAAAACACCAATTAAAGAAAGAGTCTGATGCTTTTCAAAGCAGGAAAGATGTTTGTTGTTTCCTCAAACATGATGAGAAACTAACAAGATGATCTGCATAGCCAATGTTTATCTCATCTCTTAGAACTACTTGTCCACTTCCTGCCAGAATCAAAGATTAATGAAGAACCTCAATATGTCCAATTTGTAAGAGTATCACCCAGTTTAGCATTTGATCATCTTCCATTCTGATCAACATTTTATTTATTACCCTTTATTTATTTATATCTGCTATTTTTGTCTGATTCCCTGTCTTGTCTTCAATGAGAATCTTAGGTGGAAAAGATCAAAATCGCCGTCACTCTAGATGTTTCTTCTTGCCATCTTCAATCTCATCTCTATTTCCTGGCTATAAATTCCACATGCACACACTGTCTTTGGAATAGCCCAATCTCCTATAACTCTAAGATCCTATTTCTATGGTCTGTATGTCTATCATAATGGTTCTTATCAAAACATTTGCAGGATTTAAACAAAGTCAAAAAACAATGATTCTAAACAAAAAGTTGTGATTTTCCAAATTTTGTTTTAATTTCAACAAGTTACTATACTTTTTAAGTAAAAACAATAAAACCATGAAACCAATCTAAGGGAAAGTACAAGATACTATATTTTAGACACCAAAAATTTGCTTACCTCACTAGTCTGTTATTAAATGCTTTCAGAAGATGATATATGGAAAAGTAATACATTTTGCTATTCCAGCCTTTAATGTCCAATTACAAGACTGTTGGAACTGTTTGTATATTATCTGTTTCTTTGTTCTCTATATCTATTAAATATGTCTTCACGTGAGTAAACAACAAAGATAAATGTATGAAGCAGTACTCTATCTAATATCTATAATCAATATTAATTCACATGTCTGGTGAGAATATACCAGAAGTTTTGCTCATTGTATGTGCATAACATATATGCATAATTTGTATGGATTTTTCACTCTTTTGCAAGTAAAAATAATATTGAAAGTTCATTTGCTTCAAACTCAAAAACTACAAATATCTTTTCTTGGTTATTCTATATGATTAAATTATTTATCCTTTCTTATAGCGTGTGAGACTATATTTAATGCATGCAAAGTTGTTCAGAAATATACATTATTTTGCAGTGAAGATGGTCTAACTTGTCCTTTGCAACTCAAGTTGAGTTTGTCTAATAACTTCCTTTTAGTCATGAAGAATGTTCATTTTAGCTATTGTATGCTGGTCTAAGTTCTCTTAACAGCTTTTAGCTTTTTGCTAAAGAAAAATTGAGTACGTAGTGGTGACACATGCCTTTAATCCCAGCACTCAAGAGGCAGATCTCTGTGAATTTGAAGTTATCCTGGTTTACGGAGTGAGCTCCAGGATAGAAAGGCCTACAAAAAGAAACCCTGTTTAAAAAAGAAAACAACAACAAACAAAACAAATCAAAACATTACCAAAACACACAAAAAAGAAATCAGGTTTCAAGGGAAAAATGAAGTTATCTGTGTTATCAGAAACTTTTGTTTTTGTTTTTGTTTTGTTTATTCAAACTTGGAGGTGTCTCTGGCTCGTTCACGAGTCCTTTGTTCCCTTTTTCTCCTAGTGAGTTGCCTTTCCCAGCCTTGAAATGAGGTGTTTGTGCCTTGTCTCATGGTATCTTGTTATGCTGTGTTCAACTGGCATCTTTTGGGAGATCTGTTGTTTTCTGAAAAGAAGCAAAGAAAGAGTGGATCTGGGGAATAGAGGAGGTGGGGGTAACATAGAAGGAGTAGAGGGACTGGAAAGTATGGTTGAAATGCATTATATGAGAGAATTAAAATAACATAGTTATTTTGTTAGGTTACATGAAGCCTATTGGTTTTGGTTTTTGTTTTGTTTTGTTTTTGGTTTTGTTTTTTTTTGCACATTTTTACTCTCTACCATTAACCTAACTATTCTAAATAAACCATTATTTTGATTATATTTATGATAAACTCTTACTCCCAGACCAGGTAAGCCCTCTAATGCTTACACACAGGATCCTTTGATTCTTTTCTGTGCTATTTATCACCCTAGTGATTAAATTCTTACATGCAAACTTATTCTAATGACGATATAGTAAGATTACTGGGAGAAAAATGTGTATCCATTAGTTAGTTTGTTAATTTTGAGTTGGTTTGTTGCTATAATTTTAGACTCCTCCACAGTGTCTGGCATTAGGTGCTCATTCCTTTGAAATAAATGTCCAAATAAGACAAAGAGAGCAGCATAATTAAATGTGTAAATTTACATGATTCTCTTTTCTGATAGGTCACAGATGGAGATGGCATTCCTCTATCATCTTAACTGATGTGGGTATTATATTGCTTATCTGCTGCAGACTTAGTATTTTGCAAATGGACATAAGAAGATTAGCTATCTCATATCATAATATCAGTATGAAAATTCATGTGATCATGAAGAGTGCCAAGAACTGAGCAGGTAAAATACAGAGAAAATGTTATATAAGTCATTATTAACCAAAAAGGAAATGGCTCAACCTAAGGCATAGTGGAAGAAATAGAAATTAAAACAAACTGATAATATTTTACTTATCAAATTGGTAAAGATTGAGATGGCTGATGCCTTCCACGGCTGACAGGATGTGGTTAAAGCATGCACATCCCTGTATCCTTGGTGGTGACCTACGTTTCTGCAAACCTTACGAGACGTTAGTGATATCTCTTAATATTTAAAGTTTTCAGGTGGTGATTCTGCCTCCTCAGTGCTCAGCGTTTATCCTATCAGAACATCACCATTTATGGGGGATGATGCTTACTTCTGTTTCATAACATTTCACAAAGAGGGGTGAAATGACCCACATTTTTCCAGTTTTCTGATTTATAAGAAAACTCAGAGAGATTCATTGTTTAAAGAGCCAGTATGTTCTTGCACCTATTAAAGGGAGGGGTGTTGATGCTAAGAGGTTTTTTTTTTTGTTTTTTTTTTTTTTTTCCTATACTCCCTGCATACTTTTTTCTTTATATGCAAGGAGGCTGAGAGCAGCTTCATTTTTAAGACATCTTAATGTTCCCCACCAGACATGTAACATAAATAAAGATTATTACCATTATAGAAATTGTGCCAAACAGAAAAAATGTGAAAGTTGTTTGAACACATTCACAGTGGATGGTTTAAATGTTCATTGTGGTGCACAATTACATTCCCAGAACTTGTATAGGATGATCACAAGTTCAAAATCAGCCTGAACTGCACCAGGAGTATCTGTCAATCAAAGCAAAACAAAAAAAAAACCTAATTACCTAACAAAATGAGTGAATACACAAATAAATAAATAAATAAATAAATAAATAAATAAATAAATAAATAAATAAATAAATAAATAAATTCATACTATAGAAGGTTTTGTTAGTTGTTGTAGTGGTGGTTTTTGGTTTGCTTTGGTTTTGACAGCCACTGTCCTCTATTGTGAATGCAAACTCACAGAATATTACTTTAATACTTCTAGAAGGAGACACACAAACCAATAAAACTTCCTCTCTCACCCAGGTACAACTTCAAGGGAAACACAGATGAATCACGCCATTCTGTATAATCTGTGCTTTTGCCAAAAGGTTGCCATGACTCATTTTTTACTTTCCATAGTTTGAATACTCTTATTTTTAACCAAAGAAAATTCACCTTGTGGTAGTATTATGATGACTCTTGAGTCAATAACATACTCTTCAGTTTATGGACGACTGGTCTTGAAGAAACAAGGCCCAGTACAGTTTTATGCTTTGCTGTAACTCCACCGAACACAATCCTTTACAAGAGAAGAGAGCGATTGGTAAAAGCACTACCTACCTTTAAACAAACACACTGGTTTTTTTTTAAATGCCACCCCATACCTCATAGTCCAGGAACCTAGGAGGAAGCAACACTACTAGAATTCGCATACAAATGATCATAATAATCAAATTAGCAGTTATTCATAACTTAACTCAGTATGAATGGATATTTTAGCTGATATTACTGTTTTCAATATCAAGTCTTTGGAACAATGTGTGGTAAGCTAAATGCTTTGTGGTTCAATAAGCCATACACACTGCCTCAGAGAAAAGATAACATCATAGGATAATTACACAACCTATTTAACCGATTATTTTATCCTTTCATATAATATCAGTGGAAGCAATCAAAAAGTCTATTTTTCTAACGACCTGTAATAAGAATCAACAGTTGAACATGTGAACGGTATCTATTGCTAGTAATTCCTTTAAAAGTAATGTTCTCTTGAAGAGTTTCTTAAACAAGTTACTTTTAACATGGCTCTTGAAAACAGGTTAAGTCATTTCAATGGTTCCTAACATGTTAGGAATATTTTTATTTTTATTCTTTAGATATCTTAATAAGCTTTGATTACCTCCTGATTTCTTTGAGAACTTCTTTAGATTAAGTGCTTTAGTTTAGTTCCCATCTCAACTCTCTCTCTAGAAACAGTTACAATAGGAGATAATACATGAGGATACATTTGTTTAGAAGCAATCCAGACGGTTCCTCCTTGCTGTCTTCAGGCTGGAGTGACAGCTCAGTGACAAAAGGCCAGGCCTCACAACAAAAGCTAAAACTTCAAGAGCTATGTTTCCAAAATCTCCACATCTATGTTCAGAAACAAGAAGCTGAGGACCCGGCCATCCCTTCACCATATATCAGTTTGTAAAGTTACGATATAGTTTCCTAAGAGTTGTTTAATCTGGGCACTCTGAGCAAAGAAAACACAATATAACATAAATAATATAATGTAATATCATAGATGTTAAAAACTCAAGTGTTGGTGTAAAGAGACACTGTTTGGTTTTGTTTAGCTTTACTATTTTTTTTTCCTGCTTTGTTGACTCTCATGAGTGACTACACTTAGGGGAATTGGGTGTGGTTATTATGCAGTTCCTGTATTCAATAATATCAATTGCCTTCTTCAGACATTATATAGCTCTAAAGTCCTTAAGTAGTTAAAGGTAAACAATTTTAGCTTAAAACTGAAGTCAGACCTTGTGAATTCGACCATCATATCAACTACTCCTTAACTAGCTACCACTCACTATATATGACATCTGTAGGGGTGTCGCCTTTTCAATTTTTGCAGCAAATAACAGAGGGCACTTTCTTTATAAAGATAGGAACAGGAACATAAACATTAAAACCTCTTCCAAAGCAAGACCAATAGCATGAGATGTATTTGGATTTTAACCTAAGGTGCTCAGAATCCAAAACTACAGTTTGCCTATTAGACTATTTTAAATAATCCTTTTCACCCAGAACTGAAACAAAAAATATATCTTATTATTCTCCCAGAGTTTTAATAGTACAACTATTTGCTTGCATCTTAATATTTTAAATAAATATTGTTTTAAGTAAAACTAACCCAAGCATCTAGTATTCTCTAGAAAGTCATGCTGATATTAAGAAGGCTTTGGAGAAAGTTGTCACAAATACCACTTCTGTAAAAGCCAATTTGGTACTCAGGGCTTTAGACTCATTGTGAGCTGTTAAGTCCATGTGGAGAAGAACAAAGCGTGAGTTAATAAATGACATAGGAGACAGATGCTACATATGCATGGGAGAAACAGAAAGAGAGGAAGCTCTGTTTATATCTTCCTCGGTTGTCTAGACCACTGGAAATCAAGACCTGTTTCTATTTTGGTTTCATCATTACAATGCCCATCGTTTGGAAGGATACAAAATTAACATAGATAGTGAACAAATAGAAGACCAGCTTGACTGGTGACAGACTGGCGGGTGGGTGGATGCATAGGTGGTGGATGGATGGATGCAGAGATGAATAGATGGATGGGTGCACTTGTGAGAGGATAAGTAAATGCAGATAGCCATATAAGAAGAAGCACATGAGCTCAGTGTTTACAGAAGAAAAGCATGATCAAATTCTAAACGATTCGCAAAATCTCAACTCCCCAAACCAGAACTGAACAAAGAACAGAGATATACCTTGCTTTGTTTATCCCAGAGACACTTAGTAGATCCTCTTATAGGACATGTGCCCGGCTGAGTATTTTTTAACTATATTTATGCTTGCTGTAACTATATCTTACATGCCAGGAACCTCCACAAATTTCAAACACAAAGGAATAATGAAGCGAATGGAAAGCAGCCATTGAACAGCTCCATCAAAGCAATATATTTAACTCTCAAAGTTAAAAATGAAAATAAACCTTTAACTTCTAAGCTCAATTACACCTCTCCTGGGTGGCTTGCTGGGGACATCATTTTGCCTTGTCAAGGCTTTCTTATCATCAAGGAAGAATAAACACTCTAATTAATTTTTTTCGCCTTTTTGTTTGTTTCCTAATTAGATCGTTCATTATTCCCTGTAATTCAAATCAACATCAGATTTATAGTGGGGGGCTCCTGAAATATCGATTTGGTTATAGAAATGTCAAGCGTGGCAGGGAAGCTGTCTTACTGCCTCAGAGGCTTCGGTTTAGTGATTTTGTTTGCAAATGGCCGATATCGTGTAATGAACAAGCACTATGCGTCTTTACTAGGAGCAGAGAGGACTTCAAGAACATTTATATTGTTTGCCTAGAATCCTGCAATTCTATATTCTAAGAATGAAGGGAGAAATATGAATTGTAGTATATAAATCCTAATTATTAGAAGATTTGGCATGCCTAGACACATGTCATGACTATATACCCAAGTTGTCACAAAAGTGAAACAACTGGAGACATATGCATGCAGGATGTTGTAATTAGGACAGAACATGGTATAGTAGTGAGATGCAGTTTCTATATGTTTCTGTGATTTCTAGCTCTAACAAATTTAACATGGCATGCCATGTCTCTATAGACATTAGTTTGGGGGTTAATTTACAAATAATAAAACATCTACATAGTGAATATTCTCAAATTGTTATCCCTAAGTGCTGAAAGAAAAAAGTTACTGCTTAGAAAATACTATTCTCTGAATATAAAATATTTTCTTACTCCCTTTGTCAATCATTATGAAACTCTCATGTGTGTGATCTATACAAAAAAAAAATCAGGAAGTACAGGGGTGACATTTGAAAGGCAAAATTAGAAAAATAATGCTGAGTGCTTATCTGATACTTAGAACATTCTGAGATATGTGGAAGTATTTTCTAAGCTGGGACATGAAGCTAATCTTGCTATATGAAAACCTCCTAGCAATCTGAAGATAGATACAGAATATAATTAGAGTTAACTGAAGTCTGTCCTTGTTGCTAAATGGGAAGGGGTTTATAGACACCAGATAAAGGGTTTCTCTTTCCCAGTTGCCCCAAAATAATTAGATCAAGTTCCAGAGACTTCTTGCCTTCATCCATTCACATATTAAGAGATGTAAAGGGGTTTTGCTTAAGGGATAACCACTGTTCCACACCAATTCCTTAAGCATGATGCATATCCATCATGTAAGCATGGGTAAAAGCTTAGTTATGTTGAGTAGACTTTGGTGAAACAAAGTCCTTTGCTTCTAAGAGGACTGGGAGGATAACCAGCTTCCAAGAAACAGTGCAAATGTGGCTCAGATTCAATTGTGAAAATAAAATCTACTCTGGTTGTAGCTGTTGCCCCTGGTTTTACACCAGTGTGTGACTCATTGGGACGAGGAGCTTTGCACAGGAATGCTTTCTGTTATGTCTTATGCTAGTGTGATGTTTTCAAATGGTAGGAGCAGATTAGCTTAGCAAGCTAGCTTGCTCTTTTCTTCACAGGCTTCATTCTGGTGATTCAAAAGTAGAAACGTTAATCTCATTCCACAGATCAGCTAAGATGTGTAATGGTTTAGTGGTGAGTAAAACAATATACTTCCTCAAAGAGAATACCTTTAGATTTTACTGACTGACTCTAGAGTTAGTACTGGAAAAATCAGCTGCTGGCCTTCGTTGCTGGCCATCATACTCAAATCCAGAGTGATACTGTCCGGGTTGATGTAACAACATGCACTGCTCTTCAGGAGGACTCTGGACACCCTGTGCTCCTCGCAGGGCAGTGTAAGTACCATACACAGCATTATCTTTCAGCCAATGTTTTCTCAAATGGCATTGAAATTTCAGTTTCCCTTTCAACTGGCTGCCCTAACTGAATTGAATTTTCTTTTCTCTCCTGTAATTTTAACAATGTGAAAAGGGTGTAGATCATGGGGAACCATAAATCAGCAAGTCAGCTATTGTTAAAACGGTGCATGGTTTCCTTCGTGGGTGTGCTACTTGAGGGTGTTTGACACATATCCTTCGGGGACAAACGCAGAAATAGTGATCACACCAGCAAGTGAATTTGAGTTTCATGAGCACATTATGTCACTGTCCAAGAAACACACATGTGCCAATGTAGTGTTTCTTTGGATTCACTCAAAGTATTTACAAGTATTAGCAGATATAGAATTGTGTTTGTGGTGAGTTAAATTGTCGATTTGTATATTCAAAGAAATAGCAGGAAAGATAAATAAATTAGAATGTACTACTGGTAAAAAGAAAATTAAATTGATTTCAACTGTTATTTTTTTTATTTGGTTTAGACCTAAAACCAGAAAAACAAAAATAGACAAAGAAAAAGGATAAATGTACATTTTTTATGTTTTCTGTTGTTTTCAATTCAAATAAGAGTTCTCATTAAAAAAAGAACAGCAGAAAAATCAACTAACAATCATTTTTCATTGTGCAACATTTATAGTCAGTCATGTAACTCGGGACATTTTGGATGGAATATCCTTGAACTGAATTGATAAAATTCCAAATGCTACACAAAATTTTCTGTCTTTATAATGAGCAAGTAATTGTGAGAGAGTCCTTTGGAAACTGTAATGCAATTTCACTCAAAGGAGAAAAAAATAGACATAATTACTTATTTGTTGTCATGGGAAGTCATCTTGTCTTCCCGTGGGTTCTTTTTTCCACAAAGCAACTGAAACTTAAGCTTTCAATTGTTCAGAAAAACAAAAAATGGAGCGTTAAACACTTACCTGACGTTTTGTCTTTCATTAAAAACCTCTTTAGAGACAGTCTAAGAGATATACTTTATTGACTTAGTTTTTGACAGATTAAATATATCTGATTGATGTGTACCAATATTTTTAGACATTATGAAATTATTTAAAAACAAATCAAAATGCTACAATATTTTTCTTAATTATTTCTCTTAATTCAGATAATATCAATAGCCCATAGTTTTTCAAAGAAAATTTAATTTACTTAGTATCGTGCTCATTGCTTACTTGGAAAATTAAATAGTCTTTTGAATGTTACCTCAGGCTCAGACTAAGGTCTACTGATGAATTTCCCATGGATATTCAATCAATGATAATATGTATTATAATATTTAAATTGGTGGAGAATTATGAATGAGCAGATTTGTAAAATATAATGCTCTGCTAGGAGATGCAAGCTAGCCTGCATTGATGTGGCATTTACATTTCATATTTGTATCACACCCTTTAATGTATGTGGAACTCTTTTGTACCATCTCACCCGAAATTATGGCTCTCATAGCAGCTGCAAAGCTGCACACCCTTTAGCAGTTATTGTTCACTATGTGTAATCTGAGTGTGTCTGATTGATCCCAGTCTTCTCATGATAACTTCACACCACCATTACTTGCAGGCTGATGGTGTTTTTTATAATTTTTTCCCCTGACTGCATCTACATAGGCAGATAAACCGCTGTTTATCCAGTTTACACGGTCCTTGTCAACAAGCTAAATGCTGGTACCATCAATCAGAGAATAACTACCAGGACACCAGGACAGGATACTACATGCATTTCACTTTAAATAATCAAATGTGATTATTATTTAAAAGATATTAAAAATAATTGGACTAGAATTGGAAACTTCTCTATCCTCTCATTTATGAAAACTTGAGCATAGTTGATTTGAACATATGCTTATTATCGTGTCCTGAAAATATTATCAGGTCCTGAACAAAGGACCTTCAATGTTTCATTTTCTAAAACTGTACAATTTACATTTTAGTGTAAAGGAGCCTCCAAAAATATTTCCAACTCCTTCATGTTTGCAATTCTACTATAAATAAATACTATGACCTCTGCCAATCCAAAATTGATCTGCAAAAGTTCACTGCAGTATATTATTTGCCTGCCCATCCACTATTTAAATTCTCTGCATCCTGTGTTCATAAAACCTAAGATGACACACAGGAGAAAATATTTGATAGGCTCTAAGTTAAATAGATATTGATGCAATAATCAACCTTACAGCTGACTAGATATTCATTATAACAAAATCAATATGTCACCCATGACTATGTACAAGGCAAAGCTCTTATCTATTTATTTTCATCTGAATTTATATATCAGAAGTAAATAGTCACTGATCTCATGTGGAAATTTACGGATAAAGTAGAAACAAGTTAATATAAATTTTCAAATCATATCTTTAAAAATTATAAAAACTACCTAGGGAAGCAACTTTTAAAATCTTTATTGCTTTGCCCATGAACTTAAGTCATGAACATTTTTCTTAAAAATTGAGTCCTCCAATTTTATATGTTCTTCTTAACTTTTATTAGACAGTTATGTCCAGAAACAAGCATATAACAGTATCATGTATGTTATGTAATTAGTGATATTGTAAGCTAAAAAAACCTCTATCCCCAGAGTTACTAAGTCCATTTAAATCAATCATTATATATTCATATCTACTTTATCAAATCACAAAATAGAAATAGCTATGTCTCCCCATGTCTTTGTTTTTCTTTGTTTCATTTTAATTCTGCCCTGCTTTCTGTCCTTCATTTTGTTCTTGATATTAACTGTAGGAGGATCTCAAGGTTTATTAAATTGTTCCATGAGTATCCATTACTATATTTAATGCACTTGTATATGAAGAAATTCCCCATCAATGATCATTTTATCTAACATATGGTTGGTCCTTGAAGACAGGCTGAAAAGCTCAAGATCCTGTTTTGGCAAATTTCTGTTTTCACTACTAAGTCAGTATAGTAAATCACTATAGTTACAAAACAATTAAGGGCTTTAAAACTGTTGATTATTCTAAGAAAATATCAGTTATGTTTGATTTCCATCACAGTACTCAGGAAAGGAAAACGGAGGCTTCAAGAGAAATGAAACTCTTTAAATGATTGGAGTCTTCAGAAAGTATGCGACAACTGGTGTGTTATTATCTACAATGAGTTAATACTTCTAATGAAGTTAATAAATAAGCATTTGAAGATTTTAATTAAAATGTTTGCAAAACAAAAACTGTTTTCCTTTATCCTAAAGGAGGATGTGTGGGATTTTTTTTTTCTTAATCAAATAGGTGAACTGTACAGAAGAAAAAGAAAAACTTTTCCTCTGTGTTTGTAGTTCGCCCACATACTATAAATCTAATTTGATCTGTTTCAGAGCATTGAACTGCCCACATTTTATTTTTATTAAACCCACACTGGAGACACTAATTGAGGGAAGATAAATAGTAAATGCAAGGGTCAGTTGAATGACATAGTGGAAAGTGTCAAGTGTATACCCTCATATTTTTGAAATTTAAGGTCAATCATTCCCTGATTCATTTCTGCCCACAGATCTCCCATACAAAGACAATGAAGAGAACATGTCCCCAGGTAGTAGATAGTCTGACAATGCTATCTTTAACATTTCCCTCTTCCAAGTGCTTTGCTTCCTGACCAAATTTTATTTAATTTGCGTTGTTGTGGTTGTTGTTTTTCTTGTTGCTGTTATGCGAAGCTATCACTAAAGCAGAGATCCCCTTTATTCAATAACAGAAAATAAAAATGTAAAAATAGTGATGGTCACCAGGAAACCAAACAAATGCTTGTAGGGAAGATTGGTCTGTCAAAACTTCATTTGTAGGAAAGGCATTGAGTCCCAAGCTAAGCCTTGAGTAATAAGAACATTTATACTCACCAAACTAGCAAAAGTAAGGGGTTAGACAAAAAATACATCTACTCAGAGGAAAAGAACAAATCGAACTTTTCAAAGAGATTTTGTGAATGTACATGAAATTGTCTCTAGCTAAACCAAAGACTACACTATTTAGCTCTGAGCATGCTGAATTCAAGGTGAAACACAACTGAGCGGAATAATTCACACAGCCATCACTCCAGGTTATTTATATGGGCAAATCCTTCTACTTCACGGTGTGTGGAAGACTGGCACGTTCTTTAAACAATGCGACCTAACAACCACCTCAGGACAGCTCCTGGGTTCTAAAGGGGGACTTTTTATCCTTCAAACACAATTCCTTATATCTGCTCCATCTCTTCCTATGAATGATAGGCTTAATGCTTTTAACCTTTTCTGTGATCCAATATGTCACAGAATAAATCACTTTAAAGTAGATACTTAAATCTTTTACAATTGGCAAGGGAAACCTAACAGTGACACACATTGAAAAGGCAAATGACTTTCATAGGGTTTTGTCACCAATGAGTACATGAAAAAGCTTGTGGTCCTGTACAGTATATTTTAGGTTTCAAAATGGCTTCTAAGACTCCTCCACACTCTGTCATGTCCAGACCTCAGAAAGCAGAGCATATGTCTGAATTCTACTCAGAGATGAATCCTGTTCAAACTGTTGGAGGTAAATTCAAGTATTTTCAGCTATGCGAAGAAGTGGAAAAAGACATATTTGCATGCTATTTCCTCATTTATTTGATCTTTATAAATAAAAATGACTGACATTTGAAAGTAACAGCTACCTGAAAGTATACAAACCTGGTAAATAAAAGATGACGGGAAAATATTTCAACTTAACAATATTAGAAGAAATGAAGTATCCAAATACAAAGATCTAAAAACATGATGTAAGATCAGAGATTCCAGATAATATGAAGGTTAATGTTATCCACCAAATGAGAATGTGCAATGGTATGACTATAAATACACTAATAGTTTTATTTCTATTAAAGATACAGCAATAGATATGAAATATTATGGAATAAATAAATTATTTTAGATTAATGTAAATTATTTGACTTCAATATAATTTAACCTACATATTAGTTTTTATATTAATAGAATTTAGCATAAACAGTTTCTGTTATATTTGGACCAACATTGTTCTTTTAATCTTTTTGTGTATATATGTTTGTATATAATAGTATACATACAAACACACACACACACACATATATATATATATATATATATATATATATATATATATATATATATGTACATACAACTGTCTTTCACCAAGATGATGCAGTCTACCTTGCTTTTTTGGGACATATTTTCTCACTAGACTTCACCATGTATGTTTGTTTGGCTAGCCAACAGGCTCAATGGATCTGCCTGTCTCATGCTTAGCACTGGGACTTTGTGTATGTGCCACTACTTCCAATGGTTGACTTGGGTTCAGGGATCAGATTCAGGTTATCATGTTTGCAAAGCAAGCACTTCACTGATAAATTACCCAACTCATGTCTTTAAAATAAAAGAAGAAGAAGAAGAAGAAGAAGAAGAAGAAGAAGAAGAAGAAGAAGAAGAAGAAGAAGAAGAAGAAGAAGAAGAGTGAGCAAAGGAGAGAACAGTGGCACTATGGAGAGTTTTGAAAATAAAATATATCATATTTCTAAACATATTTTATGTGGCTTTCATAGTTAATGTATGTTATTTCCATGTAGACGGAAAGAAGATTTCTCTATTTACTTGCCCTTAAGAATGGTAACTACCTAATACCAGAGTTACGGAACAAAATCTCCAATGAAAACCAAATCCTCACTGGCCCAGCTTTAATAAGACAATCAGTGAAGACAATGGAAAAGATTTTTTAAAAAATAGCTCTAGAATATCCACATGGGAAGTCCCTCGGTATTTATTCATCAACAGTGGAAACTGGGAAAATAAACATAGAAAGAATTGTAGCTATGCAAAGCTCAGAACAAGCCACTTCTCACTAGCATGCCTTCTACTAGCCTTATTTTCTAGTGCAAAGGAAAAACAAAGCAACAAAACAAAAAACAAAACAAAACAAAACAAAACATCCAACATCAAAACCCATAGAAATCGTATTCTAGAAAATGTATAATATTCTTAGATGATCTTCCTGTCACTGAGTCTGGAGTTTTCATGTGTGTTAAGTTATGTGTTTGGTAATATTGATGCTTTGAAAATGACATGATTAAGATGAAGGAAGGAAAACTGGAGAAAAACAACATTAGTAAATCTCAGTGAGATTGCCACACTTATTATAATTACAGGGATACTGCTGGCTTCTTTGCAGTAAAGAGTAACCCCTTACATGGTTGATGAATGTAAATTGTGCTTTGATAACTCCTAAGCAATGGAATAGTTGTGCTGAACTTTTAAACAATTATCTCACAGACAACAATAATTGTTATTTAAAAACCAGTCTTCATGGCCTAGTGAGGACCAGGACTCACTTAGGGGGTCTGTGTTAATGAAGGATTTTGAAAAAATATTAGATTTCATGGATGTTCAAGTCCTTAAGATGCACTTCTTAATTAAATTTATATTTTTCTATACAGTATGAATTCTTCTAAATACCTGAGGGCAGTATACAGTGTATTTTCTGTTCTGAAAAATGTCTCTGCTTCTTTCTATTCACATAAGGCAGGACACACAATCCCAGAGACTCTCACGAGTTCCTCCTTTCCTAATGCTGTATGTTCAAAATTTAATGGAGTAGTCACTACAACAGCAAGCTGTCTTAGATTTCTAGGCACTAAGTAGGTAATAACAGCCAAAAATCCATATATAAGTGCAAATGTGTGAAGAATGACCTAAGCTTAAAAAATGTGACAAATACTTGGAAGAAAAGAATATATGTATATACTTATTTCCTTAAGCTACAAAGTTTCTTGTTCATTTGTTTTCCATCCCTTCTCCCCCATTTCTTTTGAGACAAGGTTTTGTTATATAGCCCAAACTGACCTGAAATTCATTGTCCTCCTAGCATCAGAGCTCTGGGATTCTAGGTGTGTCACAACATTTGATCCACTTTTTGTTATGTTCTGAAAGTTCTGATAATATCTGTATGTTCTATCAAACTCTCTAATGATAAAACATGAATTGGCATGACAGCAGCTCAAGGATAAATAGAAGGGGCAAGATGATGATTTTACATACAAGCTTCTACAGTGCTGTCTTCATGTGTCTTAAAATATGTATGTTTCTTGGTCAGTCATGGGGACAGAGTCAGTTGTGAAATTTACAGCTCTCATGAAAATCATAATGGAGTTGTTCCTATTAATTCTTTTCTCTTCTCTTCTCTTCTCTTCTCTTCTCTTCTCTTCTCTTCTCTTCTCTTCTCTTCTCTTCTCTTCTCTTCTTTTTTTGTTTTTTGTTTTTTGGTTTTTGGTTTTTTTAAAGACAGGGTTTCTCTGTGTAGCCCTGGCTGTCCTGGAACTCACTCTGTAGACCAGGCTGGCCTCGAACTCAAATCCACCTGCCTCTGCCTCCCAAGTGCTGAGATTAAAGGCGTGTGCCACCACCACCTGGCCCTATTAATTCTTAAAAGACACATTTTTTTTCCAAGTAATACCACAGCCAAGAAAAAGTAACTATGTGAAAACCAAGTGGACTTTCAGGACATGCAAACAAAAGAAACCTAATCAAATCATTTATAAAACAGAAAGAAAGTGCAACTCATCACAAACAAGAATCAGGATGCTTTCTGAAACTCCTTATATGATCTGTCAAATACTGAAAAACCTTTCAGAAAAATCCATACACAGTACCAGTTTCTGTTCTTTCTCTTTTATTGCTAAATTAGACCTGGAGAAAATAGTTGCTGATTTGAGCTTTTTGATAACATAAACTAAGGAAAGAAAATAATATAATAAACTATTAAAAATTAATTTGGAGATTTTTAGTATATAAATGATATGAACTTAATCATATTTAACATACATTGAATATAAAGGTAGTTTTCAAGAACATTATCAAATCACTGTCCTCTGTAAGTTTTGAAACAGTCTAGCTGCACAGCCTTTGCTCTATGGGGCTCCCCATTCTCCTGCCTCGGCCTCAACAGTACTAGAATTATAGGCATCCACCACAACACCTGGTTTCAGATTGTAGTCTTGAAATTCAGGACATAATATAAGTGAGTGTGGCAATTTAATGTATGCCTCTGATTTCTTCACTTGATTGACACTTAGGGTGCTTTGATCCACCTCCATTGTCTGTACTTTATGAGCACACTTGAAGGTCTACCTGGACACAGACAAGGCACACCCCGCTTTGTAAACTATATCAAGTAACTTGCAAGTGAAATTTGCCTGAAGTGATTCTCACAAAGCAATGTGTATATCAACTGACTAGATGTATGAGTCAATTTAGTCAAACAGTACTAAGTAATAAAATATAAAAATTAAGATCTATAGAATAGCCGAGTTCAATAAAACTTCCCATATTTGACTTTCATCATTTATATAATAGGATGCTGTCACCTCGTGCACATGACTTAGGAAACTGCCTCAGAATTTTGGTTAAAACCGTCCTTCAGCTCAGTTCCTGAGAACACAGCTGTTGATATATTCTTAAGCAGAGGTAAAGCTTTCCACTCTGCTTGTACTCTAAGTCTGGCGGGCTCTTTCTAAATGTCAATGTGATCCCTAGAGACAGGTCCTGCTGCTGTCCTTTGAAAAATTAGAGACTCAGAAGTTTGAGTTGGTTTAGTGGTAGAGTAATAAGCAAAGTCCTTAGATGATTGGGTGCCTGGCAGTATCAAAGAGGCTCTGGTCTCAGAGTAGGTGTCAGGGAAAGCGAACTTTGATAGAGCATTTAAAGAAAAGGAGACAAAGGGGAGAATCAGGCAGATGTAGTGGGGTGAACATCGCACACCAGGAAGTGCAATTGTGGCTGACATTGTTTTACTGCAATGCTGCTGTGTCTTTCACATTTCACCTTAGGGGCTATATGAGAAAATGCCACACTCCTTTAATTATTTTAAATTCCTTCATAGTACATAGAAAACACAAGTGGGATGGGGGGAGAAAGAAAGAAAGAAAGAAAGAAAGAAAGAAAGAAAGAAAGAAAGAAAGAAAGAAAGAAAGAAAGAAAGAGAAAGGAAGGAAGGAAGGAAGGAAGGAAGGAAGGAAGGAAGGAAGGAAGGAAGGAAGGAAGGAAGGAAGGAAGGAAGATGAAGGGATATAGGGAAAGACAGACAGACAGACAGGATGGGAAGAGAATGATTTGATGCTGTGGTTCAAATGTGGGCTAGACAGTGAGACATTACTTGTTTCAAAAGCACAAACATAAAGAAGAAAAAAATGAATGTTTTCAAAAAACTCTTGACAAAAACAACAACAAAAAGTTATTCAGCCCAGGGTGAAAGAAATCCCTTCTAATGATGCAGGACAGTTGTGATTTTCTTTTATTATTACAAATTCCCACATCTCTGAATTACCTTTCTTTCCTAGTCAGTATCCACAGTCACTCAACATGATATTTGTCTTGAATATAAAGAATTTTTCATATCTGGCTTGTGGAAATAATGTAAACCCACTGACTACAAAGTGTAAAGATTGCACTAGTGTGCAATTACACATTAGTGGAAATTGCATTTTTCTTCTTTAAAATTATTTAATTCAGGGAGACATTTCTTTCTACTTCTCTTCATTATCTGTGGTTAATTTGTGATTACAATATATTTACTACCTCCCACTTAGAATTCAATTATTTTATAAAATCCTGAAGATTAGAAACTCTCTCCTAGCGTTAGCTTTTGTTACAGCTGTCACACTTACCCACGTAGCGGCTGTTTGTACCTGGTACTTGTTAGTTGCTGCTCCATGACAGGAAAAGCACAGCGGACCATGACATCTTTCCTGTTGGCAGAATTTGACCTTCTCCTGGGCTCTAAGGACAGTAGTTATTTTGTAAAATACAGTATGATTAGATAATAAGGTTCTCTCCATCCTAAAGTTAGCATTTTTTCCTTTGCAGAAATGTTTTTCTCTGAATAAAAATATTGAAATAATATTATATGGTTTATTATTCTAATGCCGGATAAGAATACTAAGGGTTTTTTTAAATTTTTCATAAACATGGGGATCCCTCTTTCCTTCTGCCTTTTTGTCTTTCTTTCTTTTCTTAATTACTTCTATTCATTTTTATATTATTATTGTGGAAGATTCTCCTGTGGCCAAGGGTGGTCTGAAACCTGTTAAGTAGTTGAGATTCTCCTTAAGTTCCTGATCCTCCTGCCTGCTCTTCCAGAGCACTGGGGTTTCAGGTGTGCTCTACTATACTTGGGCGGCCTTCCAGTTTTAATTAACTGACAACAGATTTAAGGATTATCCCTAAATTTCTGTGGATTGCCTAAGGCCTTCAGAATGCAAGTGTTTACATTCATAGTCAGGATGAAAAGGAAACTCACTTAGCTGGCTTGGGTCTCTAGCTGACTCTAACCACACTTTCTCATTCTTGAAGTTCTATGTTAGTAAAACTAGGTGTTTTTAGGGTAAATACCTTTATGTAGCAGCAAATATGTCTTATAAACTCTATCTACATTGCCTAACAATTTGAAATTTTTTATTTTACTGGAAAGGTTTATACTAAATTAAATTGATTATTAAAAACTAAACACCAGGAAAATAATTATTTATTTAATTATTTACATTTTGTGATACAGTCTAATTATTCACCTAAGCTTGCTTCAAAACCACTGTAATCACCCTGCCTCAGTCTCCTAGAATTATAAAAGTGAGTCACACTGCCTGGCCCAAGAAAAAAAAATATAAGTCAAAATAGCAAAAAGAATCTGAGGTAAAAATTACAAGTTGAAATGACAAAATGAATACTTTCAGAGATATTTGATTAAATTATAGAAATAAATTGTATGCAAGAAATTGTCACACCTATAATAAAGATCAGTTTGTTACAGCAGTAATAAAATGCATGTTATCTAGTTATGTTAATCTCTTCTTCATCAAAAAGTCTATGCTAATGCATAGAAAGTACACACATTTAAAAAGTGAAACTGTTCAATGTAACATCAATGGGAATCCATTTTCATTGCAATCAATTATGTTTAGATCGGTCCTCACATGACAGCGGATAGGTAGAATACATTTTCAATGAGTATATATGTATCATATTGCATTAGAAGTTTATTGCACATTTTCTCAATGGGCTTTTCTTAAATCTAACTCTTAGTCAGTGGGTAAGCATCTGTCACAGCCATACAAATAAACATGTCTGTAGGCACATACATTCAAAATTAGCACCAGAATGCTTTTAATATATTACTGATATTTCTATCCATCCAAGAGTCTCTAGAGGTAAATAAGTTGAGAAACAATAAGAGTTAATGGCATTCATAATGGCCATCAAGTTTGGGTGGCTTGCGACTTGACTTAATTGTGATGGTTATTCAACATGGATTTTCTGTGCCAATTTGCCATCATTTTTGTTGAATTCAAAACTATGTCCTTACTCCACTCTCCTCCAAGACATTCCATTTTGTCATGGTAAGAACAGATTTCTAAATGTTCCTGGACCAGTAACATCGTATCATATTAAGACAGAAACATATTAAAGATAGAATCTGCAGTCTTCCCAGAGCAGAACATACCTGCCATATGATTCCCCAGAGGTTTCTCTGTGCATTCAGCTTCAAAAAGCATAACCACATTTCCCAACAACCTGAAGTTTGTACCTTCCAAGCAGAGCTATCTCCCTGTGAATGTCCTCTACATATCTTCAAGCAGATACCTTGATTTATTTCCTTGACATTAAGTTCTCAACAAAGAATATAACGGATATAACAAAGTATGACATCTTAGAGAATTCCACGTGGCACTACAAACCTTTGGGCTGCATTAAATTCCAGTTTTTCATAAAGATCACACACCATTCTATACTTCCCATGTCAGAGGATGCTATTAACAAGGGAAGTGAAAGTCTTAATGTGTCCTCTAAGGCTGAGTGTTGATTACTTCTTTTTGACATAAGGTCTTACTAACTCACTATCGAGGGTAGCCTAGAACTCACGATCCTTTTGCCTCTCATTTCTGAGAGTTGGCATTGCAGGTGTGTATCACTACAACTAGTTGACCACTTGTGGATTGTACTGTAGGAGTGGCTGCCCATTCCCAGGTGAAGTGTCTCAGCTTGTTTGCCTGTTAAAATGTAGTTGAATAACGCTACATTCTGGGGGTGTCATTGGGCGGGAGTTTCCGTTCACTTCTGACTCTGTGGCATTTCTAATAGCAGCTTGAAACAGTTTTAAGAAGGCTATGGAGGAAGCAAAACCACCAAGAAAAACATCTGGACTTCTCGATTCATTCTTCTCCCAGATGGATACCTCTGTGAATTCAAATTATCTGCTACCTACCTTGCTATTTGCTTTGTTGTAATTTGATTGGTCTGTTTCAATGTTTGGTAGGGAATAGAGAACATGTATGTACAAAGAGAGTAAGGGTTCCTTACATTTCAAAGGGCTCCTTCCAGGTCCATCCATTTTGTTTTGTTCATGATCAACAGAAACCCCTAGGAGGAAAGTCTACTTCTGGATTGCAAGAAGAAAACCTGAAAAGACTTTAAGGCTCAGTCTCAATGCATTTACTCACGTGTTACTCAAGGTATAAAATATTCCAAGATTCCTAAAGGTGACTTGCATCCCCTGATTAATGGGCCTTTTGCACAAGAGAGATAATAAGTTAAGCTTTGTGGTACAAACCTATAATTCTAGCATGACACGTGGGACATTGAGACAGGAAGACAGCAGGGGCTATACTGGGAGTTCTAGCCAGCCAAGACTTACACAGAAATGTCTTACCTGGAAGGAAACAAATAAACCGAAGATGGAGTGAGGACTGGCACATTTATACTATAACCATACCATGTGTGCATCTCCATGTTTTCCTGACTCTGCTTTCTTCCCTATCTCTATCTCTCATACATTTCCCCATTCTTCTTCTCTAAGAGGTGATTTTCATTTTTATTTAAACTTGCTGTAAAACTCATTATTTAAGCCAATATAAGCATCTTGAAGGAATTCCATAAATGGCTGAGAAAGACAGAGCCAGACTCTAAGTCAATAGAAAGTGAGGCGGAGAAAAGGCTCCGGTTACCAAGAAAGTGAAAACTTCACTGAAATCAATTGCTACCCAGATTACAATGCACACCATTTGGTTCCCACACTTCTTTTCCTTCACAAAATATTTACCACTGAATTCTCATAAGCCACAATCTTCGCTTTCTGACTACATTACAGTGTTCTCTGCTTGCCATCTGAAGTCCTTCCTAGGCATCTTCATAAGATTTTTCTCTATATGTATATAAAATCCCCTCAAAGCACCTAGTCAAATAAATTTAAAAAAATTTAAAATTGAAGTAGAATTTTAAACCCAAAACAAATGGGTAGAAAGAAGCACTATTTAGAATTCTAAACACTACTTTCAGTTTAGGACCCTATACCAATGATCAGTTGGATTGCATCACAAAATAAGTGGAAGTATTTCCCTTGTCACACATGCATACTCTCATGCAAACACATGTGCTCTCCCCTTTTTGAGTTTATGAATGTGTGTGTATGTATGTGTGTGTGTGTGTGTGTGTGTGTGAGAGAGAGAGAGAGAGAGAGAGAGAGAGAGAGAGAGAGAGAGAGAGAGAGAGGTGAGGGGAGCTTGTTTCCAGTTGAGCCTACTAGAATAATTAACTCTGGAGATTACTATATTACCACAATAATATTTTCACATAAGCAAACATCCACATTTTTCTTTCTATTAAGTACACTCTGCAACTCCTGTATGTATTTTATTGCAACATTTCCTTCTGATGTAAGGACTGAGCAAAAGGTCTTACAATATCATGTAAGTGCTTTATATATTGCTAAGCTATGCCCTTAGCCCTGCTCAGGAAACCATAAGCAATTTCAGGACATCAAAACAGGCTACAAATCATGAAAAGCCCCGTAAGTCACGATAAACTAGTTATGTCCTTATCCAAGTTATTTAAAGGTCATGAAACATTATTGTTAAGGAAATGATTCAATATGCATTAAGAGAGGACACAGGGTATGCTATCTTTGCAGCATAAAACAGCAGATGGAATGCACATAATGCTCCCAACCAGGACCTCAGACAATCTTCCTACCATTAGTCAGGATCAGTTCCTTTGAAAACAGAGGTTATAATTCCTCTCTCCCAATATTATCATCTACATCTAGACCAAGTGGAAAAATTGGTTAGTACATGAGATGTACACTTACTAAACATCTTTGTTTCCCTAATCATCTTAGCTACCCCCCTTGAAGACCGGTATGTAGTCTGCCTATTAATAAGCTGGGTCTTCTCAAGTCCCTGAGGACTCTATGGATTGACACCAGAGAACTCACAAATCCTTCAAAAGAAATAATAATGCAAGAAATAAAAATTTATTTAATTTATGTCTCAAAATTCAAAATTAGACTCTATGGGTTATAAATAAGAGAGAAGGATTTTATACTAATTTACATATATTTATTTGGTGTGTGTGGGTGGGCACGTATGTGCATGTGGAAGTCATAGAAAAAGTTGGTAAAAATAGATCCCTTTCCTACATTACCAGTTCTGGGACTCATATTTAGGTCACTGGGCTGAGCACCAGGCTGTGACATCTTGTAAGCCTGAGAGATGGATTGTGTTGTTATTTTGTTTTAGTTTAAATGATGCAACTTAATTTGGGGGCCAACATAAAGCAAGTACAAAATTATAATCCTGAAATGTATTTGATCACTAGTCTTGTTCTTATATTTCTGACGAGAATCCAAAATAAGTTATAAGTTATGATTAACATCCATATGATTAAGTGAGGCATGGTGGTAAGAGCTTCTTTTCCCTGCACCGAGAAGGCAGAGGTAGGGGAATCATCCATAAATTCAAAATTAACTCAGTCCCTGTAGTGAGTTCTAGGTCAACTAGAACTATATAGCAAGACTCTACCTCAAATTACTGAAAAATGCCATAATATATTGTTATTAAGAAATAGAAAATATTGTTGAGGAAGCTGAGATTTTCATTGAAATACATTTTTTAATTTCTAAGTTATAATGAACACAATGTTCAGAACCTCATTCACTTGAACTTCAAGTTCAAAGAAGCAAAACACCTCCTGCCCAAGCAGTAGGCAACAGCAGAATCATGATTTTCATGACTGTAATGTAGTCAAAATCTGCAGTCAAACCACAACTTCAAAGACACACAGGTTACTTAACATTGATTATTTTTAAATGCAAGTGTGGCCGAGGTCTACTCTCACCAGAAAACAAAATATGAAGTTATTACAAAGCTTGCATGTGACTTGACTAGCCTAATGTTGTTGTCTCAATGCTGTAAGTCTTCATGAAGTCCAAGATGAGAAAGTTTTTATGGAGCTGAATCCAGGTACTGTAGAATCAAGAGGTATCATAATCTATAATTTCTAAATTTTGTTTCATTTGTCATACATTTTGAGGTTTGACCTTAACATTTTTTTTCAGAAAGTTACATGTAATCTCCTGTATGGCTTAGCTGATTATTTATAACTAAAGAACATCAAACAGACTAATTCTTAATTTATGTTCGCATTTCTGTGATTTAAACCTTGGGACTTGCATGTGGCAGACACACACTCTGCCAGTGAGCTACAGCAAAATAGCTTCAATATTTTTCATATCTCTAAACAAACCCATGTTTATTTGGATATTCAAGACAAGCTATTTCTTCCTAGACAATTTTAAAGTATTTAAAAATTTGTATAGGAAAATAGGCACTGGGATTTATAGATATTTCCGTCCACAGAAGAGTTCAGTAAAACAGCACTTGTGTTCCCAGGTGTTGGGGTTCCATAGAAAACTTCAGTCATTCTTTGCCCTGAGCAAGGTCTTACATTTTAATTATGCGTAATAAACTCAGGCATATTTAATCCGTATATTTCATGATTCATTTACACTTCAATCACTATGTTGTTATTTTGAAAAAAATCATTTGATGTCTATAAGCTCTCTGAGCCTTTAATACATGCTTATAAAACTCAATCCTCCCCCCCCACACACACACACACATACAAACGCACACAGTATTTGAAAGTAGATTATTGTATTTTGCCCAAGGTATAAAAAACAAATCCAAATGCTTATATTTAGGGTGTGGTTCTGGCCTTAATACTATATTTCATGTGCTATTGAAATCCATTTCTAAGAGATACTTTGTTTAGAAGGCATATGTAAGCTAAACATTTGAGGTAACTATTCTTTGGGACTCACATGACTAACCCCATAGCCAATGAAGTGCTTAACTAAAGGTCTAAAACTATGTGATGATTTCTGCACTGCATTTTATTAGTAGTATCTGCATGGAAAGTTCCATCCATTCACTTTATTTCATTCCTTTCTGATAGACAACATATCCATATATATGTTACACTTCCTTGCATCTGTCTCAAATATATCATAAGCATAGAGACAATTAATTTTTTATTTTCACATCCTTCCTTCCAAAACAATTTTCCATATGTCACTCTCCTTTTTTCTCAAGTGATCATTTTTTCCTCTATGTGTTTGTTTCCAGTTTGCATTAAGGATCTCTTTGCCTGTCCTCTTGAAAGTGAGAAGGACTGCAATACAGAGTCTTATTTATTATTCTGGACACGTAAGTTATAAAATCCTGGGATGCCCATCTATATAGACTGCTGTGATCCACTCTTGAGTTCAAACACTTATAAATGAATTACATTTCTAGATGCCTAATTGTCTCCTTATTTCTATCCTTAGCAATGTCTTCATATGCCTTCACCAATTCATTTCTATATATACCCAAATAATCTTCTTCATTGGGTGGTTCCCCAATGCTTTCAAGTAAAAGAAAACCATTACCTTCCAAACTCTGGGTGTGTGTTCACTCTCACATTATGTACTAGATAATGGAGAAGTACCTCATGGAGGATAGAGCATTTGGGGGAAGAGAGACTTGGTTTTGGTTTATTGGGAGGCTTTTTTTTTCTTTAATATTGTTACTCTCCATGATTACCTCATGTAACAGAATATAATTGTTCTTAGTTTATGTGTGGTGGTTATAGTCTATGAAATAACTGTCGTGTAGTAGAATGTAACTGTTATCATTTGTGTGGGGTGATTATAGTCTCTGAAATAGCTGTAGATTCTGGACTAGAAAGCATCTACACATTTCTCACAGGAACATGCAGGGCAAGTCCATAGGAGTCTCTGGTTGCATTTTATTAGCCAGTCAATACATAGCTGTGTTTATTAGCCAGTCAATACATATGTGTGTGAACACACATAAGTGTCTTCCTATGCTGTGACACCACACTTAACATATATTGTTTTTTAAGAAGGAACCCTGAGTTTATGGCCAAAAGCCCTATAACTAACACTTGAACAAAACTCATGAAACAAATGTTCCTTTGATAAAGGACATCAGAGCCGCACATGCTTAAGAATGCCACACAGCACTATATCTCTTTTCTTTTCAGCTACTGGAGCAAGTCAAATCAATAAATAAAAGTGCAAAATAAGAAAAAAAATATGACACTAAATGGATCACTAAAGCAATATCTGTTTACAGTTTGAATAACAAAACAACGGGGCAGAATTCTGCTTGTTAACCTCACCAGGAAACTGTTCTAAAAGTGTTCAATTTTATTGTTCTCCTGGACATTTCTTGCTTTTGTTTTCACTTGCATAACAGCTAAGCTTAATGGTTTCCCAATCACTTCTATACGCATCTTTCTTACAGGCCAGCAATGCACACTGAAGGGTATAACTGGGGTGTCTGTCATTCCACAGAAATGCCTGTGCACAACACCTTTTTCTATATATAAAAAACAAACAAACAAACAAACCAAACGAAAACAAAACAAAAACAACAGAAAACAACCCAATTTTCCTCAGCAGGTTGAGATTAAACACTTGCCATGGATCACTATTTGGCAATAAAAAGGCATATACTTCCATCCACCAAAACCCTGATGAATCTCTGAAGAACAACACTAAGTGGATAAAAATGAACTTCAAAAGTCACACAATACAATTCTCTTATATGCCATTCCTGAAATGAGAGAAGTATGAGAATGCAATATGTTAGAGGTTGCTAAGGGTTAGTGTGGGAATGGAGACAAGCAGGAAGTGGGTCTGGCTATTATCAGGCCAACAGAAAAGAATTGTACAGTAAAAGAAATGTTCTGTATCTTGCTTGACTGTGTCATTGCTCTGCTGTGTTGCAAGATGCTACTAAGTGGGGAAGCTGAATATAGTGGACACATGACTCTTCTCTATTGTTATAAATAGGAAAATACTTGGTATAAATCATGGTTTTTCCAATGGGATCACATTAAGATCATTACCTCTTTTGGTTTGTGCAAAGTTTACACTTCTGTAATAAAGTCAACTGATGTCTGCATGACACACAACAATAATGAACTTGGTCTAAAAAAATTTGAGCCTGTGGTTTAAACTATGTAGAGCAATGAGTTGACTGACTTTAGGGGATTTTCCCCATGTTTGAAGCAGATATGCTGATATCCTGTATGCATATCCAGAAATGATTATTCAAGTGCAAATTAATGTCATACCCCACACATTCAAACCTACTCCGACTCTAGTTCCTTTGCCCTCTCACCCATAAGCACATCAAAGCCACTTTGTAACGGAAGTAATAGAACTTTGGTAACTAGGAAAGGCAAGAGAATATTCTGCAGAATACTGCCTTTTAGCCCTCCCTTCTACCTCAAAAAATACCTAAAACCAGGTGGGTGGCTTCAAATTTAAGTATGGGGGAAAAACAAGTTCTAAGAACTCAGAGGGCTTGGTACCCATTTGGAAAGATATGGGCTATTTTTAGATGTAAGGAGGATGTGGTGGCTAACGTGAGCCTAAGCCATGTGAATCCAGTCACTGCACTTTCCAGATCAAAAGGCATTGTTACATGCTACTGCACAACTGAAATATAGGTAGTGATGGGAAACTAATTTTCATTTTAACTGGAAAGCTATCCAATGTTAATGAAAGACACATCATATAAAGCAGAGACAGAAAGGTTATCTCAAAATGTCATTGATGCAATGCATTTTAAGCATAAATTTTTAAAAGCAATTTGGTAATTCAGTTGGCCACTTAGGGGTATGCACGCGGTATATGTGTTCCTATGTGCATATGTGCAAGAATGTGTGTATGCTCGAGCATGTGTACATGTGCGCGCGCGCGTGTGTGTGTGTGTGTGTGTGTGTGTGTGTGTGTGTGTGTGTGTGTGTGTGTTTAGTCCAGAAGTCAATTCTGGGTGTATTGCTTAATCACTGTTCATCATATTTTTGAGGTATGGTCTCTCACTGAAACTGCAGCTCACAGATTCAGGTAGGCTGCCTGGCAAATAAAAGCCAGGAATCTACCTGTCTCCCTCCCATCTCATTGCTGGGGTTACATGCATGCACCATGGTACCATTGTCCTTCATATGAGTACTGGGCATTGAACTGAGATCTTCATGCTGAAGAGAAAGACTTTACAGAATGAACCATTGTCTCAACCCCAGATAATTATACATTTTAAATATTAAGAATGGCTACCTCCTACATATCAAACAGTAAATAGAAGATATAGAGCTAATTTTTTCTGAGTCTTCATAGTAACATCATATTCTTTAGAGGGCTAGAGAGACGATTCAGTAGATAAGAGCACTTGTTTCTGCGAGTCCCTGTATTCAATTTCCAGCATCCATATAGGGGCTGACAACTATCTGTAACTCTAGTTCTTGGGGATCCAATGACATATTCTGACCTCCATGTATACCAAGCTGTATGTAGTATACATACATGCATACATACATACATACATACATACATACAGGCAAAACATTCACATAAAATAAACAAACACGACACTGTCTTTAAACTGACTGTAAGCATGCATTCTCTTTCACTGATGAGCTCTGGAGTTTCTACTGAAGTCATTCTTTGCTTTGCAGCTACACTATGGAAACTGGAAGTCTCAACACTTCTAGCCCCAGTCATATATTCTTCAATGTTGTTGCCCTATTACTCTTTTCTCAACTTCTCCTATCCAATAAACAAGCTGAGCTCTCTGCCTTACTCTGCAGTCATTTTTGCCTGCTTTAATCATGTCTGAGCTGAATAAGTAAAAATCAAGAAGTATTCTTTTATCCCATGATAAATGGAACATGAGAGCAATAAAAGAAGATAGCATCACCATTTAGCATTATAAGGCAAACTCACATTCTCAGATAGAAATACCACCCAATCACCTTTAGCCTTTGTTTTTATCCAGCTATTAAATATGAGTAGTCATTCTAATACTTCAAAATATTTGGAAAATTAAATAATATTTGGGAGTAAGTAGAGATGCAAACAAGAACATTGATTTGACTCATGTACTTGAGTTTTATCAATAGCAAATGTGTTACTCTGGTTTTGATATGAGTTTCCAATTATCTCTTCATACAGTAGATGTTAATAGTTAGAGAATAAACAAAACTACTAGCAATCTACTCACTGAATATTCTCCATGAGCTCCCAAGTCTAAGCACTGCTTTGATCACATAGCGATACCTTTTTTCCATATAATTACTTCACTGATAGAGCCAGAAGGTTGACATAGATGGTATGCTATAATATGAAACATATTGCACAAAATCTACATGCAATAATCCTTATTTTTATGTTTGTAGCTTATTCACATGGAATAAAACTCACTTTTTACTATCTTAGCCCAACTAGGTACACCAATATTTCTTTCCTCAGACAGATTACAAAGAATTAATAAGAAAATATAAATCAAAATACCCTTCAACTTACCCTTGGACTAAGGATAAACTTATGCCTTAAGTCCAAAGTGTCCAGACTGAGTAACATTCTCTCTGTGTTCTGTACATGCAGAGTTGGTTACTCTTTATAGAACACATCCTCTTCCTAATTAATTAAGGCTTGAAATACTGAAGCCAGAGTCCCTTAGCTTTTGTAGTTGCCTACAAGTCCAAGTTCCTCAGACTGAGGTTCCCTTTCTCTTCCCCTACCTCTCTCCTTGACTCCTTTTTCCCTATGAATCACATGCATCCCATACATGCATCTACAAACATATATTCACTTGTTATTTTGTTTTATTGCTCATCTCAAAATGTCAAATGTCTTTGTTCATCTTTGAAAGTAATTCCCAGCCAGTCTGACATCCAGGATTCTTGGAAATGAGTATTATTGTTCACACAAAGAAATATCTCCCCTCACATACTTTATGCTAAAACGCAGAGTTGCATGAAACCCTCCATGATTGTAGTGCAGGGAGCCTGTGGTATGTTTGCAACACAAATACAGCTGTTGTGTTCCTATTTGGAAATGGCCATTGTCTTCAAAGAAGATATTTGGAAGACATGATACTGATTTCTCAATGTATCATTTCCTCAATGATGCAATTGATGTGTTATTTTATAGTAAAGTACATTAACTGTAGAATGTAACAGAAAAGAAGATGAAGAGACTAGAATGCAAATGTGACCAGCAAATAAACCCTAGGGTTTCTGTTGTAGAATAAATATATCTCAATTTCAGTATAACCGGGGAATTAAAAGAATTTAAGAATCTGCTATGGGAAACCAAAGGAAATAGAATGATATACTTCCAGCTTTTAGATAAGAATCTGCCCCATTTCCTTTTAAGAACAGCATAGTAAATCTGAACTACACTTCATATAGATCCTTAAATATCAGGCAGGCCTTTGTCTTTTGGTATATCTAGCAAGTTTAGAGAGTTCGATGCTATTTGTGATAATCTCAATATACTAATTTAACTGAATGAGTCACTAAACCCTGGGAGTGTGAGACTATTGTGTCTAAACATTGTTGTTGTCCCTGTTACTAAATTTCCAACATTGACATTATTCTAAGTTTCTCCATGTTGTATCAATTCTATGTTTACCAGATAAAAATGCACCTCTCAGAGAGCATTGAACTCCGCTGATTAGGAAATCAGATGTTTATTTAACTTCCTCACACCAGGTTGAAGATTTGTAAATTCCCAAGCTGAGGCTTCCTGACTTGATGCAAACACATGCAAGGCAGAACATTCTCCTTCAGTAATAGATAATAAATTGAATTCACAACTTGAGTGTAAATGGATAGAAACTGAATATTGAACTCATAAGCTATGAAGTTTAGCATATCTGCAGTCTTTTTTGAAAAGTAAATGAATTATCTTGTCTTTTTAGAGAAAATTCTTTCTCTATAAAATTAGAAGTCAAGTTTCCCTCATTCTCATTTCTCTCTCTCTCTATCCCTCTCTCCTCCATCTCTCCCTGTTAACTACAGCTTTGTAAATATATCTCTCATTTTTCACTGTACCCTCCAAAGCCTGTATTTATTTATTTTGTCACTTTCATTAAGTTGGTCTGTCGACAAAGAGACACTGTAGTCGAACCTCTCTGTGCCTTTGTTTACCCTCCAAAAGGAAAGTGCTCATTTTAAAACACTTTGACAGTCTCTCCCAGAACATTCTTTATAAAATGCAGAGCTCTCATTTGCATTTGGTCCTGTTGGTGTGAGGTGATACGGCCAGGTATTACGTTTACAGTGGTAATATGAACTAAGTTCTTTTCTAAACTCGAGGGAGACACTCAGTCGTGAAGTGGCACCAAATGGCTGGCTCCACTGGAATCAGGGTTATCAGGATACTCTGTCTGGGGCATGATAATGACTCTGTTGGTGACAGCCTGTCTACTGCCTGGTGGTATTCATAAAGAGCACTTTTTCTGGGGGCAATGGCTGTGCGGGCATTGCTTCTCTGCCATCTGCCAAAGCATATACCCTGCAAACTGGACTCAATTCACATTTCACACAGACAAAGGTGCTTTGGAAAAGTGCACCTGTGGGTTTCACGGTGCCTGCCTTTGGTTTGACTTTTGAAAGAAACCTTTAATAGCTTAAAGCAGATAGTTATTTCTGTCACCCAAAGAAAATCAACAATTGCCTATGCATATCAGTTAACTTAAGGGCAGCCAGATCTCCTCTGTGCCCAACACTCAACTCAGAGTGCTAATACATTTTAAACAGATAACAATGTTAAGACCAAGTTCCTATTGGCCATGTTCAGCACAGACAACTAAGAGGTGAAGAGGTGCCTGACTAAAGTTTGGGGTGGCAATCTCTCAAACACTTAAATGCTGCAAACTGCTTTGTTCGAAGTAAAACTATAACCGTTTGACTAAGAAGCTGTGGTCCAATTCAATCTTCTCTGATGTTCAAAACTGCTTATCTCACAGACGGAACAATTAGCACATTCTATAATCCTACCACATTAGTAAAGCTAAGTCATTTTCAAGGAAAATTATGAAAGACAAGTGCCACAATAAAGTCTGTGTATTTGGGAGATAATCTTATTCAAAGAAGAAGTCTTCACTTAGGGGTGGAATTTTCACAAAAGTCTAGACTTAATAAGATCAATCAGAATAGTTGGTAGAAAATACCTGAAGATGTCCTGCATTATTTTGGTAACAAACAGATTAGGTGACTTCAATAAACTACCTAGAAAATGTATTATTTAAACTTTTACACCCATTATATGAAAAGCATCCCGTTGTAATTAAATTTTATTTGCTTTCTCATTTTTAAATCAAGGGAAACAATGAGAAAAGATGGGAAGAAAGAGAAAGTGAAAGACAGAAGAGCAGACAGAATAAAAAAAACCTCAACATTCTGATAGCAGAGGGTCATAGAGGATGCTGAGAGAAAATTCCGATTATGAATACATCTGAGGTGAAAGAATGCTGGCAAGTAATGTCTGTCAAATTAACCTTGGAGAACAATTAACAAGCAGCTGGCCCGGCAGGAAGCAATTCCTACTTGCCACCAGAAGGCGACATATTCTCTTAGAACCAAAATGGAAGGAACACAACAGAGCAATTGGACCACACTAAGAGTCCTGAAGAATGGTCACCAGAAAAATGACTGATAATATGTGGCTTGAATGGAGTCATGGTTTTGTATAATGTATTTAATAAATTTATATATTTGTATAATGTGCACATTTGTATAATGTAATTAATAAATGTATTTGAATAGGGAAGTAAGAGAAAGAGAAGGAGTCTAGAAACTTTTGCCCATGACTAAATACAAATTTGCTCATTTCATTTCTCTCTTCCAGTGCTTGATGAAAATAGAGATTGAGGCTTGGCATTGCAGTGGGGTCAGGGTAAAGTGAATCTGCCTCATTGAGACCAGGTTAACAATGAGAGAAGCAGATGAAAGGGACACTCCAAGGATCTCCTTGGTGTGTGTCAGAAAGATGACTTTAAGTCTGAGAAAAGTTTGAGGCAGTATCCTCATGAAAGAATGCTCCAGAAAATGTTACTTTATAATGTTTTTCATCTGCTAAAGAGAAAGGACTGCTTGCTGAGTGGGTGGTATAAAGTATCATCTATGAACTGAATAAAGACACAAGTGGACCTACCACAGAGTTGTATTTATGAGCAAATATAGTAGCAAGAATTTCAACAAGTGAGAGTAAGACTAAGCAAATAAGGAAGTCAATTTGTATAATATTTTAAAAAGTAAATCAAAATATAGCTTACCAAGAGCCACAGTGACCAAGTGATCCTAGTATGAATTTGGAAAAAAAATGCAATACTGGCTGGAGAAGCTAACTACTTCTAAGACATAAATGCAACCATTCCAGGTACACGAGATGTATCTGAGATAATTGCACTTGTTTTTGTGTTTTTGTTGTTTGTTTGTTTTTTGTTTCAAACAACCAAGAGCTGCTTGGACACTCGGGTTCTCACACGCTCCTAAACATTACAGTATAGCTGTCTCCTGAGAAGCTCTCCCAGAGCCTGACCAATATAGATGGGGAAGCTCTCAGCCAACCATAAGACTGAGCACAGGGGATCCCAGTGTAGGAGTTAGAGGAAGGACTGAAGGAGCTTGAAGGGCTTTGCAACTCCATAGGAAGAACCATAGTATCAACCAACCAGATCCCCCAGAGCTCCCAGGGACTAAACCACCAACCAAAGAGCACACATGGAGGGACCAATGGCTCCAGCTATAAATAGCAGAGGATGACCTTATTTGGCATCAATGTGAGGAAAACCCTTGGTACTGTGAGGTTCGATGCCTCAGTGTAGGGGAATACTAGGGTGGTGAGGCAGTAGTGGGTGGGTAAGTGGGTGGGGGATCACCCTCATAGAAGAAGGGGATAGGGGGTTGGTGAAGGGAAAATCAAGAAAGGGGATAAATTCTGAAATATAAATAAATAAAATAACAAAGAAAAAACCCAGAATGTTGGACAGTATTCAGAGTTGTCTGAGGAACAAATCAAAATAATTTCGTCAGAAGAGTGTATGCTAGACAGTCATTGATGAAGCAAGCCAATGAGAGAGGGGGGAGAGAGAGAGACAGAGAGAGAGAGAGAGAGAGAGAGAGAGAGAGAGAGAGAGAGAGAGAGAGAGAGAGAGAGGAGAGAAATCAATCAGATGACTTTTCTAGTTGACTCCAGTTTTAGCATTAATATAGTCCCACATTAACACTGAACACAATAGCTCTAGACTGATGCTATGCTTTGTACCTTTGATAATCTATGTTGCATCAAATTAATTAAATAGGCATCCAAGTTACTGACATGTTTCCAGGTTATGCAACACTGTTGCCAGATCACTATGCTTATGCCTTCTCAAACTTGGCTTTTCTTCTTTTCCAGCCCCACCCTTTTCTTCTTTGAAGTTATTGCCTTCCTAATCAAGTAAGGTAAGAATACTTATATAAGTAGGGCACGCTAGTTAGTTATTTATCATGTCTCCACTGTGTTCTGAATGACAGATAAAAGTTCTCTAATCCAGAGGGAGCATCACTCTCTCATGATCTGCATCTGTCCCTGAATCCCGGTGATTACACTTATTTTATGGGAGAACTGCTTGCTAAACTGCCAGAAAGATCATAAATATGATCCCCCAAAAAGAAAACTAACCATGATTCCATGTTTTGATAGCTTATTTAATCCTGCATTTAATCAATATATTGTGTGCATTGTTCACATGGTCATTGCATGGACAGCTGAAGAAGGAAGCCAAAAATCAAAGTTTCAATTCCTCTTTGAAGTTCACAGTTTGCTTAGGCAGAAACACAGACAAGCACAGAACCAAACGGAAGAGCTGAAGAACTGGAATCAGTTTACCAGCTGCATGACTAGGGGCAAAATCTATGTCGTTTCACCATACAAACATTCCTTTATTTTATTCATCAAGGTGCCGTCAGCCTCCACCTGACCCTTTCCTTGGGAGGGTTCTACTTGCTAATGCTGTTAGCACTGTCTGTGGTTCAGATTTGGCTCTGGGCTATGATGTGCTGCTCTGACTTAGTGGGCACACTTTGAATAGGTAATTTATAAGTCATTAAGAGTGAAAACTGGGGAGCTCTTTCTCTCTTAAAGACATTTACGGATGACTTCTGGTCATTGCTGGAACAGTCCATTTAATATCAATAGATTAAAACTGCTACAATGTTTGTACCTTGCTTTCTGTAGGGAAGAAACAATTAAGAACTCTTTCTCTCAGTTGATGAAACTACATGAACAGGATTACTCAAGAGAGGGAAAACAGTGTTATTAGTACCCCCAACACAGCAGAGTCCATGGGAAAGCCCATGTGTCTTTTCTCAGTGGCATGTTCTTGCAGTTGTCTTCTCTGCCATTCAATCATACATGATCATTAGTAAGATTAAATGCATCTGAGAAAAGCAGAGACCACCACAGTTTTTTAATCTGCTACCATTCTTCCTTACTTCCAAGCCGATTTGACAACTGCATTTATTTCACATGGCAATTGCTACAGGTTAATAATATTGTTTTATCGGGAAACATTTATCTTAAGGAAGAAAGTTATCCTAATACAGCAGATAACTTATCCAAGGACAAATAGAAAGGGGCCTGTGTCTAGAGGGTAATGCTAATGTCTGGCATGCTATAAAAATAAATGAAATCTGATTAACGCTACTGGAAAGAAGAATAAGTCACCGTTTCCATGAAATATCATTTTCCTGGTTGGAGCCATTTTCGTTTTTTTGTCAGCTTAAAACACTGTACTAAAGATGAGATGACTTTAAAACAGGGACAGATATCTCAAGCCCTGCTATTATAAATGGTGTCATAGGCTTGTAATCCTGAGGGTTTAATCTAAAGTATTTTCTCCTTAAAATTGATAGAGAAACACACTAGGAATTCAGAAGATTTTAATTAAAGTTGTTCAAAAACATTTAATGGAATTTTAAAGGCCAGCTCACTAAGTATTTCTGATAATGAGTTTAATTTATGCAAGAAATTTCTTAATAAATTTGGCAGGGCCAAAATAGCCTACCTGTGCATAATATATATTTTCAGGGAAGCATTTCTTTAATTAACCAGCTTTGACTAATTCACAAACGTTAGTTCATTTTAAGCCCTATTCAAAGATGGATTATTAAATCCATAGTTTAAAAATAATGGGAGCGACTGCTTTTTCAGGAAGGAAAACAAGCCACTAAGGCTGAGAAAGCTTTGTTTTAAACATACAGATAATTTTTTCTTTCTTTCTTTCTGTCTTTCTTGCTTCCTTTTTTAGGTGCATTGATGTGTTAAGTAAGAGCTGTTGGAGTCGTAAGCTAAGGAAGAAGGCAGGGGCATGATTTATTTTGAACTGGAAAGCTGAAACACATCCCTTCTCAAATCACTCCCTGTTTTCCTGTAAAGTTGCCCGAGGCCTTGGGCAGACTCTCAGAAGGTTACTCAACTCAACCCCAACAAAGCCAAGCAACCAATGCTGAGGCTGGCATGAAGCTGGCGGCGGCAGGTGGGCTGCTTATAGCTGCAGATGTGATTTCCACTAATAAATCAGCTCCTAATAATGATAGCAGCTTGCGTTTCTGTGTGTCTGTTTTATAAAGGACAGCGTGGTTGAAATATGATAAGACTTAAAAGAGCGTGGGGTTATTAACTCTGCTTCATTTGGGAAGGATCTTCCCATGTCCTGTGCTGGCGGACAATTGTAAAGAGCTAGACTCGACATCTCTTGTTTTATAACTTAGCAGATCTAGACCTGTTCCCAGAAGGAAAACAAAATGCTGCCGGTGGGTGGGGGGCAATGAAAAAAGGAAATAATACAATCAGAGCAAGGTTACATTATAGTAACAGAGTCCTTTCTTCTGACTTTTCAACTACATTTTCAAACAAACCTACAGAAATACTAAATGTTTACATGCATAAACCCCAAAGGATGCCATACTAACACGGAGGATCAAAGATGTGAAGCGCTGGGCTACTCTAGGTGATCTCAGCTCATCTGTGTACCCATCAATAAGGAAGAGGGATGTCACAAAACTCATTTAGTCATCTGCGAGGCGGTGTGTGTTGAAATTGCTCATTATGTTAGTTTACCAAGATTTTGTTTGCTTGATTGTTTCTTTGTCTCCATATAGATGCTGTAATCCAGTCTAGTCTGGGATGTTTGATCCTCCAGCCCTAGCTTCTCAAGGGCTGGAATCACAGAAAAAACACTACCACCACTGCCTGCTTTTATTCATTTATCTATCTATTCATTCATTCATTCATTCTTTCATTCATTTATTCGTTCATTTCTTCGGCTGACCCTGTAGTTTCTAAAGAAATTGTGAACAGCATGGAGAATATCAAATAATAATAATAATAATAATACGACAAAGGGTCCATTAACTGACTTCCTGTGCTGACTTATAGAGGATTTCATTGTATTCTATGATTTATTTTTGTCTTATGGTGTTATATCTCCGTGTATGTCTATGTGAGGGTGTTAGATCCATCAGAACTGGAGTTAGAGACAGCTGTGAGCTGGCATATAGATGCTGTCGATTGAACTCTGGTGTCTGGAAAAGGAGCCGATGCTTTTTATCACTGAGCCATCTCCCCAGCCCTGCTTAGGTGATTGTTAAAGGTTCTTTATTACCAGACATTAACTATACGTTATTAATGTATTCACTATGACCTTTTTATATGTTGATAATATTCAGCCAGTAGCATTTCTTGTCCCCTGCCCAATGATCTCCTTTCTTTTCAAATTGTTCCTCTATCAAATAAACACTGTGTTTCATGCCAGCCATTCAGTAAGAAAACACTATAAAGGCATTCCCTTGCACCTGTGTGCAATCCCAGCACTTGGGAGACTAAGGCAGGGGGTTCACAAGTTCAAATGCAGGTTGTGATACATGGTGAGACCATGACACAAAACTAAACAACAATGTAATTAAAGATGGCGATAAGAAAAAGAAAGAGAAAAACAGGGAAAGGGAAAGTGCTGTATTGATAGAAAACAAATGGATTTTTAAATTAAAATGTAATTACCTTGGTCTTCCCTTTCTTTTTCCTTGTCCAGCTCTTTACATGTGCCCTTTCTCCAACTCCTTCTCCCACCCCTTACTCTGTCTCGCGGTCCTGGCTTCCTTCTCCTGTTCCTGGATAGCATGTCTATTGGTGGTGTAGATGTTTGGGTCCTGTTTAGGCAGCCATTCATTGTGCTATCATAGGTGTAGTTTCCATACCATTTCCAGGAGACATATTCTCACATCAGATTTTTCTGGTCCTCTGATATTTATGATCTTCTCTCTCCCTTTCCCTCAGTGTCCCCTGAATCTGGGTGCAGAAAGTGTGTTGTGGATGTTTCACTGGGACTGAGAAGCCCAGATTCACTTGGTTTTTGCATTTTAACACGTTTGTGGTTTTCTACAATGGCCTTTGTCTGCTGAAAAAAATTAAAAGCTTAGATGATGAGAGATGAAAGTTATACTTATCTGTGGAAATAAGTATTTATATTATACTTAGGGATTATTCTCATATAGTATGTGGGTATATGTTGGTCTAGTATGTTCTCTAACATCTATAGTTTTATTAGCCTCAGGTATTTGGGTAGTATTCCTGTAACAAACATCATTTTTCTCCATGTCTTGGTGGTAACCAATAGCTCCCTAATTGGACCTAAGGCTCACTCAACAAGTGCTTATTATATATGGGTTATTTTTTTTAAAAAACGAAAACAATAGTGTTTTTATTTCTGAAACTTTTGTTGATACAATCAGTAGATTATGCTTTTGCTCATAGTATTACTATGTGGAGTAGAAGGGTCACCATGAAGAACCAAGATGTTTTTTTTCTGAAACAGAAGAATGTAGAAAAGGACAGAGTCAACACAGGGATTTTGGTCTCTTCCTGCTCCTTATTCCCTGGCTCCAAAACATGAGGTAATTTTAAAAAATGTGTCCTCTTCATCTTTCTCATATACATGTGGATATTTTGTCTACATGCTTGTCCATGCATCGAGTCATGTCTAATGCCCCAGAATACAAGAATAGTGCACCAGATCATCTCTGAATGACCAGCTTGGGAACTAAAGTTAAAGGCAGTTTTAAACTGCCATGTGGGTGCTAGGAATCCAACTTGAGTCCTCTGGAAGAGCAGCCAGTGCTCTTAACAGATGATCCATCACTCCACCCAAAAATGGGAGGTCATTTTCTAGGTTGCTTCTTCAAATTAACATATGGCTTTATTCAACAAGTATTGGTTGAGTATTTCTTATATGGGGGAAGGAGGTTAGCCTCGGAGGGCTTAGACCTGTCAGTCAACAAAACAGGTACTATCTTCACTTTCCAGAGTTTATAGTTTGGTGTGTGGTGCACTAAAATGACTCTACTCACACTCTGATATCTGGAGTTGTATTTTGATTGCACACTAGCTGTTGAACATTTCATTTTGAGATCAAAGATAGACAGCAAGCCATCATTTCCAGGCATCCAGAGAGAAAGGACCAGTGACTGCTTTACTATGAAGGGAATCAGTAGAACAGCAGTAGTCAAAGGAAATTATCAGAGGTGGAACCACTTATTGTTTTTCAAGTGTTATCTCTTCAATTCTATAGAAAATATAAAATAAGCTTGCCAAATACTGTAAACTTAAGCCTTGCCCATTTCAGATTCATCTCAACACAACAGCACCTTGGAGAAAAATTTTTGATATTCTAAGAAGACTACATTGATGACATCATCTAACAAAGCCTCCATAACTTGCTTGTGTGGTAAATAAGTATTCTATATACTTATAGCAAAATTATTACAATCTATGATTATTGCAAAATAATCATTCAATTTTGGAAGTTATTACAGGAATCTATTTTCATGTAACAACTTTAGAAAAAAATGAACAGAAATTGGAAACAAGTTAGTCAGGGGCTAACAAAGAAATAAAATTCACTTAAAAATCTAAACTTGGGTCCATCAAACCAAAAGAATAGAGGACCATGCCACCAAGCCTAATGAATTGAGTTTGATCCCAAGGGTCCCTAATGATGGCAGGATAAAACTGACCTCCACATGTCCATTGTGGCAGAGAGAGAGAGAGAGAGAGAGAGAGAGAGAGAGAGAGAGAGAGAGACAGAGAGAGAGAGGAAAATTAAAAAAAATAAAAGAGTAGCTAAAGGTATTTAGTTGTTTACAGGGTGGTGGGAAAGCTAAAAATAAAAAATAAATTAAAAAGAACAGTAATGAGGAGACATCTAGAGCTTATCCCACTAATCAGGAAACACCATATGGACTCCCTTAATTTGCTTGGCATAAAGCAGGACATAGAAAAATTGTAGATTGTTCATTCCATCCTAGAAGCAGAGAAAGTGATGGTTATATTCACTATACACTCTAACTCTGTAACCCATACCTTATACCCAGGAATGTCCAGCATGCATCTGGATGAAACTCATTTAAGGAATGGGAATCACACTTGGTATTAACTAACAAGAACAGGGTAAGTGACTAATGAATTTGAAGGCAAACAAGTCCCAAAGAAAACAGAGAACAGGACTGTTTGGTTTTATATTCAGAAGCCTGGCTGAAACAGTCTTTATAAATATTTTAGGGGACTCAGAAAGAGAAGCGATGCTCATAGACCACATGAGACCCTCCTCATCTTTCATTAATTTTCCCATGAGCCTAAGACTACCATGTAAATATTTTTTAAATTAACTGGCAAGTTCATAATACAGAAGTTGGAAAAGATGAATATAGCTTTAAAAATTGAACACTTGTGTCTACAAAAAAACAAAACAAAACAAAAAGAACCCAAAAAAACAACAACCAGAAAATATAACATTTTTAAAAGACTATGGTTAGAAAATAAAACCAAACCCTGCCTACAGCTCCATGAATGGATGAAATGGCTCATTTGGTAAAGATATCTATAGCCATGCTTGATAACCTCAGTTCAGACACAGGTTGGAGAGGGTCAAACTGGCTCTCACAAGTTCTCCTAAGTTCTCCTCTGACTTCTACATATACAAAGTAGTACAACCCAATGCTTGCACACACGCACACATACAAACACAAAATTAAAAATAAAACAAGAGAAATTCATTTAGCTACAAAATATAAAAAGGAGCCATGTGTGGTGGCAGGAACCTATAATCCCAGCAGCTGGGAAACTGAGGCATGAAGATGGTGAGTCTGAAGTTAACAAGAGCTACAAAGCAAGATTCTAGTTCGGAAGTCTACTAGTTGTTAAATATATATATTCATATAGAGAAATAAACAGTATGCCACCTGACATTAACTGACTTATTTAATCCTTTCAACAAATTACCAGGTTCATATTACCTTCACTATAGGAGCAACAAAATAAAAGCTTTGTTGGGACAAGAAGCTTGGAGAAGATCACACAGACCCTCAGATCCTAAGTGAGGGTCTCAGGACCAACTCCAAAGTCCATCCTCCCAAGAGCTGTAGTACTCTCCTGCCTCAACCAAATACAAGGACAAACACGTTGATAGAGGAATTCTAGCTTTCTGGGCATTCTATCAATCACCTTTCTTTTTCTCCCCTCTGATAACTCAATTGGCTATTTAAAGCTGCTTGATAGATGCTAATGTCTCTTCAAGCACCAAGTACACAGGATTATAGGTCAGTAATTTTTTTCCCAGTCCAGGTGAGTTTCCACAGTTGCTGACTTGTCCCTGAGAACCAGCAACAGACTGCCCTTGCTTCCAGAAAGTTGAGTTATTTGTGTGTCACAGACTGTGAAATCAGAGACAGTCCGTTTCTATGGGAACCAGCTTTATTTAATCTAAGAGGGCAGTGAAGAGTAATTTCCAAATGTTGCAGAGTGAAGAAAAAGTTAGCCACACATCACATCCTTAGTTTGAATCATTATTTCTTTCACTTCCCTGGTTCCCCTTCAGAGATTCTTTTTAATCCTGTGTAGCTGAAGGAATTGCAGCATCTTTGCCTAACCTAATAAACTCTGTTAGAATCTTCAGAACATCTGAAACCCTAAAATGATGCTCTTGATATATTCTCTAGTTTTCCCCATCTCCAGAAATTGAAATCACAATACTGGAATTCACAGAATGCATTGATTTAATATGAAGGTCTTGGGTCTTCAGGAATGAATGTGCAGAAACTCTGAGAATAGGTAATTAGTGGAGTTAACTTCAGTTGTCTTCATCGCTGAATGTTTACACTTTCTCAGTTGTCTGATTCTAATTTTAAATCAAAAATTACAGAAAGACACATTCTTATTCAGTTTTATGTATTCATGTTCACTACTGGGTGTTTAAAAATAAAATTACATATAATGTTTTATTTCTAATATAGACTTTGCACTTAATTATTATGGTAAGCAACCTTAAGGTTTTTACACTAAATGGCAAATACTATTTATCATAACTGCATTGATTCCCGAAATTAAAAAATTTCTGAGTTCTTGTGAATACTTTGTAACCATTTATTTAGGGTATAAAGACACCATGACATGAAATGTAAGAAATCTTATGGTTTTCAAGAAAGATACCTTTGCAACTTTCTTTTCTCAGTTTTCCATTTATTTTTTCTTACATTTAGGAGAATAGATGTCTTAATATTTAACATGCATGAGATTAGTGTACATATCATTTTTATCATAAGATGAAATTGAAATCTGGACATTCAGTAATATAGTAATCAGAAGGTTAAAATAGGTCAGTATTTATATATTAATAAATATGAAATTTTCAATATTAAGAACTGTAGACATTTTTAGTACATTGAATATTACACATTAAGATCTCCAACAATCTTGGAAAATTAATGAGTGTTATTATATAATAACTGCTGAAATGATTCTTGCCTAATATACTTTATAATTACTTAAAGGACAAGTCCTTAGCATTGAGGTTCCTATATAAACTGCCAGAGGGCTATATGCATGTCTCTGTGAAAGTTATAACTCTGAAAAGTGCTCCCAAAGACAACTGACCAACTGTGAAGCACTGAGCAGCGAATATCACCTTTTGGACTTCTTTCCCAGGGACTTAATTAGAAAGTGCCCCAAGCATGTTTGCCTTTACATTCTTTGTCTAGAAAATGAGGAGCCCATAGTTAAATAATCATGCAGAGATGTTGTTCCATTCATTGATTTAGAGTTTGACTTTAGATTTCATGTTTAAGACTAGTCCAAATATTTCATAAACCAAAATACTGCATAATGTCCTATGTAGTGACAACAGGGAGCCCGGGAGGAAACAAGCAATCATAAGTGTCTGCCAATATTTCAATCATGGTCATATGTTAGAAATTTAACAATTTTAAATAATAAATTTTAGAATGAATAAGACCAATGTTTTTTAAATAATAATGTTCATGCTCACTTCCTGTATAAAAAACTGATACTATGTTTATTATGTCCAATTTTATATTTTCACAATTCTTTTTTCCTCTATTTTGTGTGTATGGATTTCTGTTTGTGAGCAGGCCGATCAGAGATTGGTGTTCTATGTCATCCTCATAGTCTGACTTATTTATTTATTTATTTATTTATTTATTTAGACAGGGTCTTTGAAACTGGAGCTTTCTGGCTGGCTAGGCTAATTGGTTTTCAAATCCCAATCTTCTGGTTTCTGCACTCTAGCACTGGTTTTATAACAACAGACCACTATGGTACCCAACTTGCATGTGGGTGCCGATGGACTGAACCACTGACCAATTGCTTGACCACCAGAGCCATCTCTTATTTAGCCCTGATCTCCCATTTTCCCATTTGTCTTAGTGTTAGATGGTAGCCACCCCACTGCCTGCATTTATGGCTGATAACAAAATATTCTCCAATGACGATAAGTTTAAACTCTGAGCAGACTTTCTTGTCTACATCACAAGACTATCTGTGGTAAAAGAAATATACAAAAGTCACAAATACAGGGCAAGATTTTTTTAATAAAAGTGTAGCAGACATGTCTTAAAATATTAATTCTCATGTAAAATTAGCTTTCTAGTAAATTTCATAATGTAGATTAAATATTCCACTAATGCCAAATATGAAATCTCCAACTGATGACCAGAAAGAGTCAAATAGTCACATGACTCTCTCTATCCCCTCAACCCTTCTTTTTCCCTCCATTCTTCCCTCCCTTTCCATTTCCATAGATAGACAGAGATAAAATAATCTTATCTGCTTCTCAAAGGTCAGCTGATAATAAGGTTCAAGTACAAACAGCTCCCAAATGCTCTTGCAATAGTGGCTTGAGTCCTAGGTGAGAGAGCTTTTAAAATGACTGAGAATTGATAGCTTTACCTTCATGGATTTGTTTATTCACTGACAGATGCATAATTTAGTGGAGTTATTAAGAAGTGATGGAAACTGGAAGACATTGACTGATCAGAGATGCTGACTCATCCTTGTTACCTTCTCCATCTCTCTTTGCATCCTGGAGGTCACAAGGTCAAGTTTCCTTCTCTTTATTGAGCTACCACCACTGGTGTTTCTACCTTGTCATAGAGATAACGATAAAACAATAGAACCAGCCAATCCTAGGTCAAGGAGCTATCCCTAAAGCTGTTGCCTGTATGTGGGGATATGTTCTACTAGTTTGGCTGCCTTGTTTGGCCTCAGTGGGAAAAGAAGTGCCTAGCCTTGCAAAGACTTGAAGTGCTGGGGTCAGGAGGGCAGATACCCAAAGAGGCCACACCCACTGGGAAGAGAAGGGTAAGGGGGAAGGGAAAAGGGAAAAGGGAAAAGGGAGTAGACTTGTGGAAGAAAGTAACCAGGAGGTAGGCAGTGAACAGGATTTAAATAAATAAGTGAAAAAATTAAATTAAATAATTAAATTAAAAAATGTCTCTCTGGTTGATGAACTTTGCCTCTCAATTAGACATTGCTTTCAAACATTGCTGTTTCCTTCTACAAACTAACCTTAGAGATTAAAGGTGTGTACTAAGGGTAAGTCTGTATTCCAACCAGATCCTACCATGATCTAGGGTATGTCTGTGTTCTGCAACTCTTAATTAAACATAAAACATATAAGAACTTCCTAATCTTTAAGAAAATATTTTAGCTTATACAGGAAAATTTATGGAACATTCAAAAACACTGAATAATAATCATCTGAAATAAAGATCTCTTAAAGTTTTTTTAATTCTTTGTGTGATACTGGAGTTCATTTTCCATATACATTTTATTCTTTTTTATTAAAATGAATTTTCCTAAAATATAATTTGACTATAGTTTCCTCTTCTCTTAATTTATCCAGCTCCTCCCAGCCCCTCCCATCTGTTTTGTAAGTTGCCTCCTGATTAAAAGGCAAGGAAGCTCCTTGAGTAAGAATGTTAACACCTCAAAATGGCTTAACAAATTTCCTGAAACTGACCATCATCAGTACACCTCTCCCTCCCAGAGAAAGCAAGAGAGCTGGTAAGAATCAGCGTCAGACAAGCCAAGCTGTAAAGAAGACTGAAGCCAGACCAGCTACGGAGAAGGAGCAAAGAAAGACAAGCTGCCTGGAAGAAGTATAGAATATTAAATCACATAGAAATGGCAAAGAACGTTTAACCAGGGGAAGTGTCTTCCAACAGTGCAGTGTGCTCCAGGTTACCAGCTTTTGTCATAGATAGACTTTGGCAATGAGATGGTCTTTGAGTCATTTCTTTTTTATTTTTTCTTTTTTCACTTTTTATTTTGAAATTATTTTAATTAGGTATTTTCTTCATTTACATTTCCAATGCTATCCCAAAAGTCCCCCGTATCCTCCCCCCACTCCCCTACCCACCCACTCCCACTTCTTGGCCCTGGCTTTCCCCTGTACTGAGGCATATAAAGTTTGCAAAGACCAATGGGCCTCTCTTTCCAATGATTGCCGACTAGGCCTTCTTCTGATACATATGCAGTTAGAAACACGAGCTCTGGGGGGTACTGGTTAGTTCATATTGTTGTTCCACCTATAGGGTTGCAGACCCCTTTAGCTCCTCGGGTACTTTCTCTAGCTCCTCCACTGGGGGCCCTGTGATCCATCCAATAGCTGACTGTGAGCATCCACTTCTGTGTTTGCTAGGCCCTGGCATAGCCTCCCAAGAGACAGCTATATCTGGGTCCTTTCAGCAAAATCTTGCTAGTGTATGCAATGGTGTCAGGGTTTGGAGGCTGATTATGGGATGGATCCCCGGGTATGGCAGTCTCTAGATGGTCCATCCTTTCATCACAGCTACGAACTTTGTCTCTGTAACTCCTTCCATGGGTGTTTTGTTCCCAATTCTAAGAAGGAGCAAAGTGTCCACATTTTGGTCTTCGTTCTTCTTGAGTTTCATGTGTTTTGCAGCTTGTATCTTATATCTTGGGTATTCTAAATTTCTGGGCTAATATCCACTTATCAGTGAGTACATATCATGTGAGTTCTTTTGTGATTGGGTTACCTCACTCAGGATGATGCCCTCCAGGACCATCCATTTGCCTAGGAATTTATTTATAATAGCCAGAAGCTGGAAAGAACCCAAATGTCCTTCAATAGAGGAATGGATACAGAAAATGTGGTACATTTACACAATGGAGTACAACTCAGCTATTAAAAAGAATGAATTTATGAAATTCCTTTGAGTCATTTCTGCTCCTGTAAATACCTCCTTACTCATACTCCTGTACTCCAATCAAACCCCAAGACTAGAAGACATAATCTATACATTAAGAACAAGCAAGGTAGAAAAGATAAAAGCAAAAATATGAGACAAAGAACATCCAACGATGTTCAAGTTCATTTTCTGTTGGCCATCTATGGCTGGGCATGAGAGTTAGCATTATGACTGGTCTGTTTCCTCAGTGAGACTCTCTTGTAGAAAACTGATTTTCAGTATGCAAGTAGTTATCAATTGGAGATAGATTCTGGGTTACGAAATGTCTCCACTTTTCATCTCAGCTCTAGAACTCCATCTGGGGCAGACCTACTTCCTGCTCATACAGTTTCAGTTAATTTGTATGTATGCTATCCCCAAGGGTTTGTTTCCTTAGTGTCCTCTGTTCCCTTGAGATCTTACCCTTTTACTGTCTCCCCTTCTGCAGAGCTCCCTGAATGCAGAAGGGAAGGATTTGATGGAGACATCTGGTTCAGGACAGAGAGTTCCAAGGTCTCCAACTTTCAGCATATTTTCTGACTGTGAGTCTTGTGTTTGGTCCAAGCTTATCTGATGATGGCTGAGCAAGGCACTGAGCTTTTAGTGCAGCAGGAATGTCATTAGGAGTAAATTTTGTCCTATTCCTTAAACAGATCAGTAGTAGGTTGTTTTCCCTGTAAGTCCTGTATCTCTCTAGTCTAAGGTTCTTGTCTACCCAAGCAGCATTGAATATGGAGTTCATCTCATGGAATAGGCCTTAACTCAAACCAGATCTTGCTTGCTTATTCCCACAAAATTTTTGCCACTATTATACCAGTGCATCTTGCAGTGGCTCACCACTATAGATTGAAGAATTTGTAACTAAGTAGTTGTTTACTTTTGTTTTTCAGAAGCACTGACAGTAGCTTCCAGTAGCGCAAATCCTAGTCCACAGGGGTGATAGCTCTGGGTAATATATAGGGATTAAGGCTCTAGGTAGTCACCAGCTTTCGTTTTCCATGTTAAATGACTTGCACCCACACACCTTTTGTATATACAGATCTTCATGTGTAACAGATAGCAAACATCATTCAATTTACATCATTCAATTTTAATGTTATTATTTCCTCAGTTATAAAAAGTATTAGTAAATAAGAAATTGCCAATTATCCTAAAATCACACACACACACACACACACACACACACACACACACACACACACACTTTCACTAAAGTACCCAGTATAGATTCATTTATAAGAAAAAAAATAAATGTTGATCTTTAGGTGGCTAAGGGGATCATCTGTTACTCATTTCTTCTCATAAAGTTATACTTTCTTAGACTATAGCTGTAGGGACTATAATGCACTTCTTCTCAATTAAGGAAATTAAGACATAGCACAAAGAAGCCACATTCAAAAGAGGTCATAACCTCTATTGTCATTTGATAAAATGTTTAAGGGACAAAATGTTTTATGGATAACAGAGACAGAATGTAACGTGTGCATACACAGGAATACTTCTGTGTGCTTACATGCACACACAGAGATAGAAGAGGGAATCTGAAAACTAAAACAAAGAAGGCAAATAAACTTTTTATACTCTTGAATATGTCATGTAGGGTTGTAAAATACCATTCACTTACACTGGCAACACTCATCTTCTGGAATGAGGTGGGGTGGGGCACATGAGCAGGACTACTATATCAAGGATAGCTAGTTGACTACAGCTTATTGATTTTCTGATACACTCTCAGCAGCTGCCGTACTTTAGAACATGTTTAAATTCCCTTTCTCTGTCTCCTTTCTCCTCTTCCTTTCCTTCTCTCCAGGCCTCTTCTTTTTCCTTCATCCTCATTTTTTTTTATCTCTTAAGCAATTATCTAGACTAATTAGATCTATTCCTATAAGAGATGATAACTCTCTATCAGTATCTGCACAGCCATTGGGGTAAGAGACTTTCAGCAAACAGTAACACTGAAGAAGTCCATGGAAGTGAGGTGATCAAGTGTGACACACTGGATGAAGACATCCACTCATGGCTGGAGAGCCATCTTTCTTAAAACCTGACACATTTGTGGTGAACTAGCGCCAAGACAAACGCACACAGAACTGTAGCCTGGAAATATTTAAACATATTATTTGAATTCTCAGAAGTCTTTTTTTTTTCTTAAAGTAAACATTGGCATGCAAAGCCAATAGTCTGAATAATCCTGTCTTGAAGTGTAACTTTATTTGTTATGGGGATTTGCTCAGGGAAGAGAAGGGGAATAAAATAAGCCCAACCCTCTGCATCTAGTGCAGAGAGAAAAATCACCGTTTCTGCAACATCGGAGACATTATTTGAGGCCATGTAAGTGACACCGCCTAAAGCTACTCCAACAATTTGCCACTAAAATTTGATTTAATTGTTTTTAGCAAAATGTTCCATTGGCACAGACCTCCACCATGATTGCTGTTTGTCTCTTTATTAGCAGAAGGATATTAAGTTCGCTAAGAGGGAATCACAGAGCACATCCAGATAGCTGTCCTCATTCATTCTCAAGCAAAAGCAAGGTCCTATCCATTACTCTGTGATGCATTTTATCTCCTTAAGCAATAGAGCTGGCAAGGTCATTACAGTTGAGCTCTTACCAGAATGAGGGTCAAGAAGCACAAGTCCTGCAGATAACTTTCTTTCATAAATGAGCCTGTTCATGTACACAACTTTACTGTTTGGGGGTGAAGTTTCATAACTTTGATAAGATCTGGGAAGAGATCTTATTTTTTTTTTTGACTCAATGTTATTTATGTAGGAAAGTCTTGGTTATACATCCTTGTTTTTACTAAGTTCTTGTACAGCTCACGTCTCCATGCGCTATGCTTGTGGAACAGGTTGAAGGAAGAGACATGGTTCATCCCCAGCCTTGGAAACTTCCTAAACCCCATTCCTGGTTTCTGGTCTGCTCCTATCATCAATCTGGTATTCCAACCTAAACAAAAGTGTGGGACAAGCACATCTCATTTTTCTACAAGAGACATATTATAAACAATAATTTCCTGAAAATACTTTCTATTTCTCACCAGTTATGTTGCCTTTACCAATTCTTCAAGCTTACTTTGCTTTGATACTTCCTAGTGTGGAGAAATCATTCATCAATATGTTATGTGACATCTGCCAAAATATCAGTCATTCATTACCAAGATCTTTTGACTTTTATTTTCAATCATTCTCTGACTTTAAATGAAAAGTGTTGCAAGTATCACCTTATAGGTCTCTTTTCTACCTATAATGTTCATTTACATATTTTCTATAAATTCAGGATTTTTATCAACTTCTGTGGCATCGGCATCTTCAACATCAAATTTTCAACTTCAACTTCTGGCCTAAAGACACAGTTAAATCCCTATTGCTTATTGATTTCATTGGTTGGATATTGCACAGGGAATTCAAACTCCCACTCTGTTAGAATTTCTATTTTGCTAAATTACTCTGGCCAAGTATTTTGGGGTCACTATTGTGAATTATCTTACATACCCAGATTCAACCCATCAGTAAATGTTATCGACTGGAATTTTCAAAGTATGACATGAGTCAGACCTTTTCATCCCTTCCTTAGAATGGTTGCAGTTGCCTAAGAAATCCAAAAGTTTGTTCTCTCATAATTTGTAGTGGAGCAACAACACTGATGTTTTTAGATACAAATCATGTCATTTACTGTGGTTTAAGCATCTCACTGGCTTCTCTTCATCTAAGGCAAACGCCAAAGTCCTCTGTGGCTATGAAGCCCTATGTGCCTTGGTTCTCTTTTGACTACTCTGATTACTCCTACTGCATTCTCCCTCCCTTGCAATATCAGCAACTTTTCATGTATGTGCTTTTTTAGATATGCCATCATACAAATAGAATATGGTACTATCTATTACAGAAATGGGAAGGAACAATATATCTCCCTATATCCAAGAAAAAGAAAGAATTTTGCAATATTTAAGAAACTATTTCCAGAAGAATCACTCCTCTATACCAAGCCTTTGCAGTTTGGAGCCAATAAATACCTCTGAGATAGATTTCTGGTAGCATAACGTCTCATAATTATGTAGTCCCATTAGCTATGCTATAGTTGCCATTTAGCTCTTAGACATAATCTAAGACTCATATAAGGAGAGTTTTACATCACTGTATGGATGGAACCACAAGAATCAGGTGGAATAAACTCAACTCTGTGAGCTCTGTCAGAAGAACATCACCTTAGAGAGAACGTCCTCCATATGCTGTGTTACCATAGCTGGCATTGAAATGACTGGAGACTGTAAGTGTAGCATTTGTAACCAAGACTTGAGGCAAGGGGCACAATGAAGCCTGAGCCTAGACACTCCTAGAGTCAGATTCAGGTTTCCCAGTGCAACTTGTTGCCTGTGCAGTTCTACAGGTTCTCTGTTCATTTGGAAGATCGATGTTTTCATCTGTTTTTTTTTTTTGTGTGTCATTATCTTATTTTCATAATTCCCTCCACCTTCTCACATCTCCTTCCCTCTGCTGCCTGACTGCCTCCTAGTTCCTAGTTATTGCTATTCAATTTTCAAATATCTTAAGAAAAAATTTGTCCCCACATGATAGAGAATATAGAATATTTATCTTTTGGTATCTTGCTTATTTTCTCTAACAAATCTAGCACCATCATTATAACAAAAAAATAATTAAAACATACTATAAAAACATCACTGCCTAATGTCTGTTGAGTTATTTTATTTTATATTTTTTAAAATAAAAGCAAAGTTGTTTTAAAATTCTACAGTACTATTCATCTCTAAAGATGTTGAAACTCTTCTCAAAGTCAGGAAAATAGAACTTGAGGACATTACATTATGTTAAATAAGCCAAACATACAAATACAAATACATCATCTTTTGGTCACATGTGGCAAGCTTTTTTAAAAGTTCTGAAAGCAATTAGAAATAAGTAGGATGGCGAGTTTCCCGAGAAAAAAGGATAGAGGGCCAAGGGGGTCTAAACTAGAAGGATGGGAAGACAAAATTGATAGACAGTATATGATCTATTTCCATGTATGAAAATATCATAGTGAATCCCATTAATGTGCATAATTAGTATGTGCAACAATAGCAATAAAAATAAGTAAATAGAAATATGGCTGCATGTTGAATTCTCTTTTGTGTTTATCTTTGTATATAAGTCTATTTCATGTCTATGTTGAATCTCTCTCTTCCTCTCTCTCTCTCTCTCTCTCTCTCTCTCTCTCTCTTTCTCTCTCTCTCTCTGTCTCTGTCTCTGTGTTTGTGTTTTCTCAGGCACATGCAGGTTAGCGCATATATATATATATATATATATATATATATATATATATACAAATTACATGTATACATGTGCAGGCTTGTGTCAAAGTTAGAAGACAATAACATGGGTGTCATTTACCAATCTACTTTGGTTTTTTTTTTTGAGATAGGTTTTCTCAATGGCCTAGAACTCACCAATTAAGCTTGCCTGAGTAGCTAATGAGTTAGATGGATTTACTTGTCTCTGTGTCCCTGACTATGGAATTAGAGATACAAACCACCATATATTTGGCGTGGGTTTTTTAGATCAAACTTGGGGACTCGTGTTTGCAAAGCGAGCACCTTATGCAGTAAGACACCCTCTTAATTCTTGTGCAAACACTTTTTTAAAGACGACACGTAAAGCCCTTCCTGAGCAGTCCTACAGCCTTCCAGACACTTGTGTCCATCTTTGGACTTTGTTTTACTTTATGTTGTTCTTCCTGATGCTGTGATTACTTCCACATTTCAGACTCCTCTTTCCTTGTGTTCAGAATTTAGTATGCAGAGCAAATGCTTGCACTGTTTTTCTGAGCCCTCTTCAGTGTCTTCTCCTGACAAGTTACAGTGTCCCTCAGCCTTCAATCACATCACCATTAATTATAAACAAAACTCATGAGCACCAACTACTCGTCCCAACATCTAAACAGTAAGCGGTTCTTGTCTCATGCATGGTACATCTAGGATTCTTGTTCACACACAGCATAACATTATTACCCTCTGGTTTGTCAATTGACAGATCTTCAGAGGCCTTCTTCATCCTCAAGACCATAAAAGCATAGCATCAATAACCTTCCAGCCACACAACTTTTCCGTGCTGGCTTACCTTTCTGACACAGAGGTTTCCTGAGTTTGGGGGACTTCAGAGTCAAAGGCAGCCTTTGGCAATGTCAGAACAGCACTTAGAAATACACTTCACTGGGGTTGAAATGTCTCCCTACTGCAATTTATCACCACCTCAATATATATTTTAAGATACTTCGAGATACTTTCCCTAGGGGAAAGTTATAAATTAAAAGACATTTCCTTCTGTAATCTTTAGAGGCAAAACAATATAAGTTTGAAGTGTTCTGTGCCCTAACAACAAAGGACAAAGTTGAAAGCAATAGTCCTTTAATGACTGATTTCAAATTGAGCTGTTACATAGAAGTAAAGCAACAGACCTGAAATTTTTGTGTTGCTTTGTTTTCCCAGGTGTTAGCCATCCCTCCCGGCTTTCCTGGCTTGTGTTTACTCCATCCTGGGGCTCATTAACAATGACAGTAAATAAACCCTTACCAAGGAAGCCAGTGCTTTTAATCCCTGACAGGTACTCACCAAGCAGTCACACCTTCAGATGAAGAAATACCCTCTGCCAGGTTTTTTTTTTCCCCAGATAGTAACTAAGCTCTGTAGAAATATGATTTATTTTTATTTAATTGGTAGGGAAGATTGTTGGCAAAGAAAATTACAATCCCACCTCCTGAAGCCTGAGGCACTGTGTGTTGATGCCACCTGCCCTTGTGTTCTGCTTGCTGCCTTGTCCAGAGATGTGAACTCACTTTACCTTTGCTCCACTCACACACCCGTTTAACATAATGCAAGCATCTGGACAAAATCAGAGTGCAGAGTGCTGGAAACAAAGTATTTCATACTCTAGGGAAAACGACCAGCTCAGTACACAGACATAAAAGCTTCCTATGCACAGAATCACGGGCACATTTTACAAATAATTAGTTAATTATCTGTTTTACCCTTTTAACCAATAAACAATCATCTCCAGATTGCAGTAGCCAGGTAACCACCAATAAACATTAAGAAATGAAACATCAACACTATCACGGAAACATCCTGAGGGTCTCTCGCCTTTTAATGACCTGTATCCTGGATTAATTTGGCCTTGCATTTTTCTTTGAGATATTATTTTGTTTGGAGTTTTTTTTATTATTTTTATTTTACAAAGGATTTATAAGGCAATTTATGAAAGAAAGCCTGGTAAGACTCTCAGGCAAGTGAAACTATTTCTTTCAGTGGCAGAGGCAAAGAGTAGGTAGTACTGCCAGGCTAGTGGTGTCTTTAGCCTTGACCAAAGAAGTTTCTCACAGCAAACTGCTATTAATGTAGAGAGTCCTGGATGGCCAAGATGCTAAGATCAATCTTAAATAGGGTAACCATATCATCCCCTCCCCAAGATCTATAGAACATCATGGTAGAAGGAACAGAAAGAATGCAAGAGCCAGATGACCAGGAGGTAGGTCATGGACCCCTGTGTCAGGACATGATATGTTGATGCTACTTTTGAGGTCAAAGCAGCTGCTCTTTTCTGCATAGGATCTTCACAAGACTGAGCTAGTTAATACCAGTCAGAAGTAAGAGTGGAGCTCATTGTGTTCCATACTATCCAGGACAGCTATGGACAGTCACTGGCTGCTGAGTGGGACGAAGTCATTGACTTTAGAGTGATACAGTGACTAGTGAGTTACTGAAGTTCCAGAGGAGAACTGCACACCCATGTCCATGTGGGTGGCCCTGGCTATACTCAAAAAAAAAAAAAAAAAAAAAAAAAAAAAAAAACTCACAAAGTAAAACCAAAACCAAAACCTGAAAGTGGGTAGAAAGCTGGTAAGAGCTGGAGTAGTATATAGGGATAGACTAGAACGGGGATCCAAAAGGACGGGAGAGTGAACATGACCAGAATATTAACATGTATAGAAGTCTGTGAAATATATACATATACATTTATTTTTCTTGGTTTGCTTTGGATGGTGCTTCTAAGTAGTTTGGCCTGAATTATTTATGTCCCAGTTCTGACAGTCAATGTGGGTGTCAAAGCATAAGGTTTTTAGCACATACCTAGAATAGCAGGGGGTTACAAATTGAGGGGCCTCCCCAGGCATGGCCTGTGTCAGTGTGAATGCGAATTAGTATAGTCTATACAGAATGGTAGTCCTTCAAAATACCAAAAATGTGACTATCACATTGGTTCTCTCAGTCCTTGTTATATACCCCTCAGATATGATCTCTGTCTATCAAAGGGATGCCTGGCCACTTCTTTTTATTGCTGCCCTCTTTAAATTAGCTATGTTGTGATGTCAGCCTAGATCTTATCAATGGATGAAATTTGCACCTTCCCAATGGACACATATAAAAGTATAGAAAATAATGAAATCCTGTTATTTATGATAAGTGAGCAAGAATGGTGAGAAACAAGACATAGAGAGAAAAAGACTGAATATGTTTCCTCATTATAGATGCTAAGGAAGGTGGATGAAGAAAAAAATGTTCAAGTTATATGTAATCTTTTCTTACCAGCAATGAAGAACAGAGCTATGGCATTTGCAGAAACATGGATGGAGCTTGAATTAATCATGTTAATGAAATAAGCCAAACTCAGAAAGAAAATTTTCACATTCTTTTTTGTAAGCAGAATCTAGCTTTTTTTTTTTTTAAGAAAGGCATAACAAGAGAACGGGCCTCATTATGGTTGAAAAGGAAATGAAGAGGATGAAAGGCGGGGTCGATAATCTGTGAATGTGGGCTTAAAAAAGACTGAGGCAGTGTGTGTACCTCAGGATGTCATCATGCAGTGTTTAACTCTGTACAACGAATGTATGTATACTAATAAGCATTTATTGTAAAGCAGTGTCTATCACAGGTGGAATAGAGTGGAAGGAGAAAAGAGAAGGAGGCTACATAGTAGCTACTGGAACACAGCTAGGTAGACATTTCACCTTTCAGTCCGGAGCAGTTAGATGAATGCTTTCTCAATAACCTGCATGTCGCTTACTCGTGACTGCAAGGGTTAAGTTGGAATCGCCAAACACAGAGTAAGTATAAGGCAACCGAAATGCAATTACCTTCATTGTTTGAATAGCATGCACTGTACACATGGGTTTCAGTCTTAGGCTTTCATCCATAAACATGCACAATTAATTAAATTATGAATGAATTAGAAAAACAGTATTATCTATCATCTAACTATCCACCTATTCGGTCTTTCTATTATCCTTTATCTATAAACTGTGTGAGGTCACAGAAGCCAAATAGAAAGAAGCTAAATCAGTGACTTTAGCTTTGTATTTCTTCTTCATTTCAAAACTGTGAGAACATATTCTATTGCTTTGTTAGAGTATTCTAAGTACCTTAAGGAAAACCAGGGACTACTTGTAGCTTGTTTTTTTGTTCTGTTCTGCTTTCTTTTCTTTTTAATGCTGTGACTTTAATGGCATGCCTGTAGCCAGCTCAATATTAATATCTATATTTTAAAATCTATTTTATAATTTTAAAGTCAAGGCCATGTGTATCTCAGGTTGGTATTGAACTAGCTGAGATTTTCCTTGATTTGCTAAACCTTTCACCTTCTGTTCATGAGTGCTGACATTACAGAGTGTACCATCTTGCTTGGTTTATGTGGTACTGGGTTTAACCCTTGGGAACTTATGCATCCTGGGCAATAACTGGACCAACTCAGCTGTATCCCAGCCTTTAGACCCTGATATAAATGTGACCCAGTTTGTGTTACAAGCCTGTGTTGATGCATATAGGTGGTAAGAGGGTTTACTACTATCAGAACAATTTTACAGATTTTCACAGTTTCCAATTATATATCTTTACTGATACTTGTTATTAAATTTTGGTTTCTGAAAAACACCCTCCCCCTATCCCATCCCCTCTCCCCCTGCTCACCAACCCACCCACTCCTGCTTCCTAGCCTTGGCATTCTCTTACACTGGGACATAGAGCCTTCACTGGACAAAGGGCCTCCCCTCCCATTGATGTCCGATTAGGCCATTCTCTGTTACATATGCAGCTGGAGCCATAAGTCCCACCATGTGTACTCTTTGGTTGGTGGTTTAGTCCCTGGGAGCTCTGGGGGTATGATCAGTTTATATTGTTGTTCCTCCTATGGAGCTGAAAACCCCTTTAACTCCTTGGCTCCTTTCTCTAGCTCCTTCATTGGAGACCCTGTGTTCAGTCCAATGGATGGCTGTGAGCATCCACTTCTGTATTTGTCAGGCACTGGCAGAGCTTCTCAGGAGACAGCTATATCAGGTTCCTCTCAGCAAGCACTTGCTGACATCCACAATAGTGTCTGAGTGTGGTGATTGTATATGGTATGGATCCCCAGGTAGGGCAGTCTCTGAATGGTCATTCCTTCAGTCTCTGCTCCACTTTGCCTCTGTAACTCCTTCCATGGGTATTTTGTTGCACCTCCTAAAGTATCCACACTTTGGTCTTCCTTCTTCTTGAGTTTCATGTGGTTTGTGAACTGTATCTTGGGTATTTCGAGCTTCTGGGCTAATATCCACTTATCAGTGAGTGCATATCATGTGTGTTCTTTTGTGATTGTGTTACCTCACTCAGGTTGATATCCTCCATATCCATCCATTTGTCTAAGAATTTCATAAATTCATTGTTTTTAATAGCTGAGTAGTACTCCATTTTTGCCCAGGCCAGAGAGGAACCAGAGGAAGCACCTCTCTGGTGGCTTAATAGAAGACTTGTGATTGGTGCAAACACGGTCTTTCATTTGCATGAAGGATGTGCTCTGCTTGGTGTACGTACACTCACTCCTGGCATGGTATTCTTGCACAATTGACACAAACATCTCATCATACTCTTTTTCTCGAAGTTGGATATTTAGTTCATTCTTTGAACTAATCAAGAGACATTCTTCTGATCTGTCTCAATCTCTCTTGTTCATTTTTGTTCTTTGTCATTAATAGAGTCAGCAAATTCTGAACAGAGCATATATGATTTAGCAGCAGTGTGGGAACAAAGAAGGATGCAGCAGGGTGGTAGGACTAGCTGCTACCCCAGCCCTGGCAGTGGTAGCAGTAGCAGTTAGCAATGAGACTTGGAAAGATCGCTATGTCATAAATAATGAGAAGAAGGGGTGGAGACAGTAACTCTGAGATGCTGAAGATAAGCTGTAGACCCTGGACATTGGTTACAGTAAAACCAAGTTTTAAGGGCCACAGGTCACAAACAGCACAAGGCCCTCAGAGTACTAACAGTGGTCAGTGAGTAATGTTCCTAACATTCTGATCTGAGAGCTGTTTCATTGTCACTGTAGGACTGAGTATACAGACATCTAAACTGTAACACAAGGAGAAACACATGCTGTGGCTTCCAGGGAATACCTTCTTGCTGCTCTCTGCTTCTGCTGCTTCTGCTGTTTCTGCTGTTTCTGCTGCTGCTGCTGCTGCTGCTGCTGCTGCTGCTGCTGCTGCTGTTGCTGCTGCTGCTTATGGCTCTTGGCAACTAAGAATGACAGCAGCTTCCAACTGCTGAGTCTACTGATCACTAAAGTGGAGGACATTAAGTCTCCAATATCAATGATTCGAACCATATCTGTGGCTTCTAAATTCTTGAGAAATAAGCCCCTAGTTCTCAGCAATTGGATTGGCAAACTCCTAAGTTTGCCTGTTCATTCCCAGATCACTTAACATAATACCTGACTATAATTGTTTCCTATGGTGCTATATTTATATTATGGCAAATATTCAATAATGGTTTCTAGAGAAATGTGACCTAATCTGTGCATTATAAGAGAATTCCTCAAAGATTTATGTTACATGAAAGAACTTATCCTATATATTTATAACAATGGCTCAATAAGTATTTGTTGATGTGAATAAACATAGGTAATCTGACTTTATCTACAGAAATGATAGGAGATCCTGTGGTGAGATGGCTTACTGGATGAAAGCTGATTGCCTGTCCTCTCTAGGACCAACCTACTGGGAAGAGAGAAATGACTCCTAAAAAATGTCTTCTGATCTCCACATATACACTGTGGTACAAACCAATGCAAGATAAACAAAAAGGAATCATTGAAAACTAAATAAATCTATATTTCCCAATCCATTCTTCATGAATTCAGACTTTAGATCTGCCCTAAAACAATTGAATACCACACATGAGAATTATGGATATGTAGGTCCATAATGTGAAGGCTGTAATTGAATGAGCTTGTGGATACATTGGTAGAGGGGATGGAGAGTTGCCAAGCTCTGAGGATACAAGAGCAGTCAATCTAGAAGGAACCAGAGCCATCTGTCCAGCATTAAAACACACTGTGCCCCACAGTCTAGGATGAGAACCTAAAACTTATTTTATGTTGTAATAATACCTGACAAATACTGGCGTGCAGTTGGGTAAGAAAAGGAGTTAGGTTATTGACAGGGGTAGGAATATAAGTAAGATTCATGTATTGAAGTTCACTATAAGACTAAGGCAAAACTGAATTCACTGGAAGTTTTATAGAGGAAAATGTCTTTAAAGTATTCAATGGTGATATGAACAAGAAAATGTACTCTATGGTTGGCTTTAAACTCGCAGAAATCCTTCTGCCTCAGCATTCCAATAGCTAATATTGCAAAGTGTGCTACCACCCCTTGTCAATTTCTGACTTTTCAGCATGATTTTGTGTTCAATATTCAGGGAATAAATCAACTTTGTATACCCTTAACCAAACTATACAGGAAAGCACGTGCCTAGGTCTGCGACTCCACCAGGTCTGTGCCTGTCTGCCAGTTCTGCGCCTGTCCACCAGGACCTCGAGTTGGCTAACAGAGACTGTTAGAAATGATTTTGTTGCCTTGAGGTACTTTTGTCACAGTTCCCAGTAATTGAAATTTCCTATGGCTGTTAAGAATCATTAAAATAGCCATTTCTTCATCAATTAGAATCTTGCTGCCAGATTGTATGACACTTGGTGAACCAGCTTTAATTTGTTATACATTGTTCTCAGAAGGTGAGATGAGATTACAGGGACTTGTGTGTTAGTTAGGAGATGTATTTTACACTTACCACTCATGGTCCCCTTTCTAGTAATTCAAATATAACGGCCTGATCTTGATTAGTTAATCTTTCCACATCAGCATTTTTAGATGGTACTTCATAAAAGTTTCACTACAATTAAAAATGCAATTAAAATGGATTATCTGAATCAAAGTCAATCTTTAATTACTGCATGCTATCTAGATCCTTGCTTCATGATGGAAGAGATAAAACTCTAACAATTGCTGTGCTAATGCCTTCATTATTAAGAGCATAATAACGCCAGGCTTTTGCGACTCATCTCATTTCCTGTCAGTTCCTTTTTTAGGTTGTCATCGAGAAGCTTGCTTCCTTTAACAGCCATCCCTACTTAGTCTGGAGCAGAGCTTTCTTATTATTCACCTACAAAAATATTATTAGATGGAGTTCATCTAATTAATCCAAGTCCTTTCATGTAAAGGGACTGAGGGCCTCAATTCTGAACATATCTTTGTCCCTTTTTAGTATGCCTTCTTTTTCCCATTACCATCTCTTCCAAAAAACAATTTAAGAAGTTCAAAACAGATGATGTGTTGGAAAATTCCATTCACTGCTTCATCCAAATTATTTATCACTTTACTTGCAAATTTGGTTTCGTATTTTAGCAGTGTGAGTATTAGGTAATGATCTAAGAACTCTTGAACTTGAAAGTCAAAAAGCTCCACTTTCCAACTCATTCCGCATGGTGGATCCATAACACTGGAGAAGGCCCCTAAGATACATAAGCTTTCAGTCACTCATCTATAATACAAGTGGCAGCAGATATGCTTACATATTGTGAAGTTTGGAAATGATTTCTAGATGTATAGATACTGCTCTGCAGCAAATAATCAATGAAGAGTGGCTATATTTATTACAAAATAAGCTTTTCCCTGTTATTACCCAGGCATTATGAATATCAAGATAATATCTCAACCTAGGTTTGTATAAACATTATACAATAAAAACTCCTAATTGGTACAGTTTGAGATTGAAGACGGAGTTTTCACATCATCTTTAAATTTGCATATATAATTGTGTTTATCTGCTATTTTAAAGCACCTAACCCATATCTGATGTGAAATGCTTGTAATCGTAAAATGTCTTTATGAAACACTTAACAAGATGCTGTTGCATCAATCTTTTATAAAGGCAATTACACTAAAATAATCTTTACCTCCTGGCAGTGTAAGCGCCAGCCAACATTGTTGCACAGTAACTAAAGGATCAAAATACATAGGTAATAAGTCAGTAAACTATCACCATTGTGTTTAGTAAAAGCCTTAAGAATTGAATTATCTAGATAAACTGGAGGAAATTATTTCAAGAACCCATATATGTTTATGTTGTATAACTTTTCATGGGGAGTTATAAGAAAAAATTATTTGTCCTAGACAGCACAGTCAGGAAAGACTAAAGATGCAATCGTACTAAAGTCTATACAGCTCAGTGAGCCCAAGAATTTATGTAGGTTACTTAACATGCATGCATATAAGGGTCCAGAGGTTACATACAAGAACACATGTGACTCAACCACAGCTGCCTAGACTGAAAGCCCACACCAGCAAAGGTGAGGGTTCCTAAGCTCTACATTAATGAACTCCTTGTACAACTCCCAACTGGTCTGCTGCCGTGAGTGTTTCCTCTCCATATCAGTTGCTACTGCTAAAGTAAACTTGGGGTAAATCTTGCAGGTTTTGTTACTTCCTGAGACTTTTCATTTTACTTTCCCAACTTCCTAGGATTACTTTACTTCCTGAGTCTTAATGTACCTCCCTCCAGTACATAATACTTGGAGGACTAACTAAAGGAAAGGTTTGACTTTCACTTTCCACATCAGAGAGAAGGCTGACTGGAAGACGTGAAAATATGGACACATCCGTCATATAGAAAACAGAAGGATTGGAATCTAATGGTGACAAGAGGAGAAATGGAGAGAAAAGATATAAAATACCAAAATTGAGGTCAGCAGTCTACTAAACGTGGTCTTAAATGACAAAGAAGTAATCACAGGTAAAGAGGTTGATTTAGCAGCGTATGGAAAAGGACCCAGCAAGAGAAAAACATGAAGCAAGAAATGTAAACAATAAAGTCCACTTATTATAATCAACACACTAATTATCAGAGTATGTGTAGGATAATCCACAACTTTGGCCCAGCGTGATGCCAGAGAATATGCTGCGACTTTACCGACCTGGAATTGACCGATTTGTGAGTTGGGAGGCAGAGTGTATGGAAAACTTCAGTGCCTGTAAGATTGTTCATGCTCTTGACAGATAGTCAAAATGGATTTGGGTTAAGTAGTAGACAATTTCCTTATAATATACAATAGCTGGCAGAGATCTAAGTTTTATGAAACATTGCCTATCTTTGTAGTTTTACTATTTTTTTCCATATGGCAGAAATCAGAACATCTACTTTCAGATGCTATGCTTTAACCACTAAGCAGCTCTTTTATTTATTTATTTATTAGGTATTTTCTTCATTTACGTTTCCAATGCTATACCAAAAGTTCCCCATACCCTCCCCCACCCACTCCCCTACCCACCCACTCCCACTTCTTGGCCCTGGTGTTCTCCTGTACTGAGGCATATAAAGTTTACAAGACCAACGGGCCTCTCTTTCCACTGATGGCTGACTAGACCATCTTCTGATACATATGCAGCTAGAGACACGAGCTCTGGGGGTACTGGTTAGTTCATATTGTTGTTCCACCTATAGGGTTGCAGATCCCTTTAGCTCCTTGGGTACTTTCTCTAGCTTCTCCACTGGGGGCTCTGTGTTCCATCCAATAGCTGACTTTGAGCACCCACTTCTGTGTTTGCTAGGCCCCTGCATAGCCTCACAAGAGACAGCTATATCAGGGTCCTTTCAACAAAATCTTTCTAGTGTATGCAATGGTGTCAGCATTTGGAGGCCTAAGCAGCTCTTCTATTTGCTTCCTAAGCTGTTTATCAGGCATGGAAGCTCATCACTACATCAGCAATTGCTCTGTTTTCAATGTTTTCTACCCACAGATACATAATGCATCTAGATTGAATCTGAAAAGAAAACCTTCAATGCTTGAGTAGTTATCATTTTGATAGCAAAAACCTTTGTTTGAAAATTTCTGTATCTTCAGTGATGATTGCTTGTTACAGTTGTAAAATATTTACTCTGTACATCAGTTTTGATTATGGACATTTGACAAAGATGAAAAGTAGTATGATGGTGTATATCTAAACATATGAACTTATGAAAAGAAATGTACCAATCATAAATCAAGATGTGTCCATGAACTTGATTTAAAAAAAGATAAAAGAGGTGATTCAGTCCTGGTGACAATGCAGGCCAGCACTGGGGATGCAGAAGCAAGCAGTTCTCTGAGTTCCAGGCCATCCATGTTTACATGGCAAGTTCAAAACCATCAAACGCTATATAGCATGTACTTGTCTAAACAAAACAAACAAACAAAAACAAAACAAAACAAAACATAAGCAAATTCAAAAACCAATAAAAGAAATAAACAAATAAAAGAGAAAAGAAAGAGAGAGAGAAAGAAAGAGAGAGAGAAAGAAAGAAAGAAAGAAAGAAAGAAAGAAAGAAAGAAAACAGTTAGTGTTACCCAATAGAACTACTAAAGCAATTTGCTGTCAACTATACTGTCCAGTATATTTAGTTTTGTTTTTTTTTAATTTTACTTATTTTATTATTTTATTATTTTTATTTTATATTACTTTGTGGACTAGGGACAAGATACAAGAAGATCTTGTTCAGTTATTCCTTTGAATTCAATTTTCACATTTATTTTATTTAGAAGGTCAAAACAGCCCTTATAGTGCTGTAATTGAAAATGTTCCAATTTTCCATCAAAAGGATTGATTCTACAGATGTGTCTACACACACGTGGAGTCAGGAGGGCAGTGCTGCTGTCTTCCTCTGTGGCTCTCTGCCTTATTCTTTTCAGATACTTCCTCTCATTCCATGAGTAGTGTACCACTTGGCTGGTTAACAATTCCCAATGATGCTCTGTCTCCAAGCCCCAGGCCAGCTCTGGAACTACAGACATACAACCTTTTGCCCTGTTTTCACGTGGATGCTGAGAATCCAATGTTCGGTCATGTTTGTGTGCAAGTACTTTATTGTCTGAGTCATCTCCCTAGGTCCCAACATGGCTGGTACTGTTCCTGCACCAACAATACACTTTAAAAAAATGAAAAATGTGTAAAATAGCTTATTCACATTTTCATGAAGTACATACTGAAATGATGGTATTTTTTTATTGTGACTCATACTAAATGGTGGTTAGATTGATTTAGACAGGCTAGATTCACCTGTTTTATTCACATTTTATTTGAAAATTTAATAATAATTGCTTTAGATATATATTAGTTATTTTTCTCTTTGGGATAACAAAAATACCTAACAATAAACAACTTGAGGAAAGAAGAGTTTGTTTGGGCTTAGTAAATACAATCCATGTGGAGAACAAAGGATGACTACAGGAGATGGATGATGCAGCTCATCACAGTGAGTGTATAGCCATGAAGTAGAAAGATGCATGGTGATGGTACATTCCTGCTCCCCTTTTCATGAAGTCTAAGAGAGTATTCTTCAGAGTGATATTATCTACCTTTCCTTGTGGGTCTTCCCACTCCAGATATACCTTGATGAAAGCATTACCATGGGGCATGCAGAGGTATACTTGCATACTGAGTCTAAACTCCATCAACTTGACAGTTCAAGTTAACCATCAGAGCCACAGAAATTTATTTTTAATTGGGAAAATATGTGGTTCTCGTGTTAGGGCCATAATAAAGACATTACAGATAACAGACAAAAAATATAATACCGGACAGCAGCTAGGGCTTAATGAACTCAACGTACACTGAAATTCTTTACCTTACCATTCCAAAGCTTGTAACACTGAACAACTTTTTCCAATCAAAAATAAAAGTAAATGTTCATTTGAAAATAGAGACAGAATTTAAGCAGATAGAATTTAATTAACCACACTGGAACATAGCCAGACCTCTTCAGCTAACATTTCTGCTCATTAATAGATAACATTATTCCTGCCCTGCTAAACCCAATGTCAGGAACAGAAAACATCCTTGCTTTCCTTCCTTGTTGGTAAATATCCAAAATTAAATAGGATATTAAAATGCAAGCATTTCAAATTAACAATTCAGGTCTCTATAAAAGAGGAGTAGCCACTTTCCCACGGTGAATCACTACTAATCTGTTACTGGTAGGAAGAATTTATGTATCAACAATATTACCCACAATACTTTAAAATATAAATTGAGTGACTTGATATGTACCACATGATGCAATAGACTCCAATCAGCTCTTCCCTTGCCCTGCCCCATTCTGTGCTCAATCTGCTCCTCATCTGGTCACCAAAGTCACCTCACTATATCCTTGCTCATAATGATAACAAAGGTGCAACAATGCTGGTTATCCATTTCTTTAGTCACGTCACATGCAACAGTAGTGGTCTCCTCCTTAAACTCTGTTAAGAAATGTGCAAAGCTGTGCCAATATAGGGCGTTTAGTGCCCATTCCAGCCTCAGGAAGCATCTATGGAACTCTTAGCAACATAGTTATTATGGTCCCTATGTGTGGCTTCATTGTATTGGCCTACCTAGGACAGTTGAAAACCTCCTTAGTATGATTGTTGTGAGATTTTTGGCTGGGGTTGGAGTCACCATATAGTTCAGGTGACTATTGGAAAGATGATGACTGGTTCACTCATGCAATTGCTGCCTCAGCCTAGTTAACCAGGACAACATCAGTCTTTCATACATACTACCCACCCCTCTCTCCATCATCATTTGGTTAGTACAGGTATGCAAAGAATAGGGAAATCTATATTCTAACTGACTGAGTATATTCCACAGCTCATGGAATTTGCCCCTAAACATTCCAATAATCCCAGGTGAAAACTGCAAATTTTATTAGGAACCCACTGAGATGTCACATCTACCACAGTTCATTGTTAAAGATGTGAGTCAGAGCCTTCATCTAAGAAAGGGGCATTGATAAGAACATGCACACTTGGAAGCATGGCTCATCGAGATCCTGCCCTTGGATATTACTGCCCACAGCACACAGAGCACAATGTTTAGACATGGTTAACCTGACAGCAGAAATCATAGGATTCATAGCTATGCTCCTTGGTTCTATATATTCCAATATGTAGTAGTATCTAATAGTGCATTTAGAAAATGACATATATCAATAAATAATTTTCAGGTGAATTAAGTAGTTATTGGTTTATATATCCTATTTATCATTGTTTGTATCTTACAGAAACTTAAGTGTAAGATCAACGCAATGACAAGAATATATTGTATATTATACAAAATGTTCAGTAGCAGGCTTAGAATCAATACTTGGATTTTTTTTGACAGTTCTCCAAGCTGAATAATCCCATAGTAGTTCTCAACCTTACTAATGCTGTGACCCTTTAATGCAGATCCTTATGATGCAGTGACCACCAACCATAAAATTGTTTTCTTTGCCACTTCATCACTATAATTATGCTTCTGTTATTAATTGTAGTGTAAATATCTGTGTTTTCTGATGGTCTTAGGCAACCCCTCTGAAAGGATCATTCAGTCCCCAAAGGGGTCATTATTGATGTTATAACACTTCAATAGTTAGCTCATATATTGCATTGATGATGTCATAGCCTTACAATTATGGTGTTGTATCTATGCAATTGTGATGTCATAATTATACAAATATGATACCATGTTTCTGCATTGATTGTCTCATATCCTCCAATTGTGATCTCATATATTTACACTGATGATGTCATATCCTACAAATTGTTATGTAATATTCTTGTAACTTTGAAGTCATATCCTTCCAATTATGGTGTTGTGGCCACAAGTTTAGAAAAACTTGAAGAAGGCAAATATTCATTCATTCATTCATTCATACCTAGTAAGTACCTGAGATTTAAATTAATATCCTAGGAAGTGTACTTTTCACCAGGTGTAAAGTGCTGGAATAGGTCTGGTGATTGGGTTTCTAGACTGTTCTGAAGATTGAAAGAAAACACATTAACACACCAACTCACCTTTTCTACTATGTATATATTCTTTTGACATATAGTCTAGCTGAGCACGTTTGAGTTGACAGGGGCACCAAATAAGGCTGGGAAAATTGCAATATACAATAAACTAAAACAAACTATGAGTTTTATCTTAAAAATGTGATAGAAAAAGATGAAAAGAGGAAAAGAAAAGAAAGGAAAAGAGAAGAAAATGAAAGAGAGAATGAGAGATGAGAATCTTACAACCAATGTCCAGCTATTATCATCATCAAATATTGATAGATATAAACCATACATATTTTGCTATAACCTTACTATGAGGAAAACTTGATAACATTTACTAATTCCAATGCTAACAAAGTATCAATTACCTTTAGACATGAAGAAAAAATTAATGAAAAAAACAGTTTTTTAAAAAATATTATCTTTTAATTATTATGATATGTATACATTAGGTTCTTCATAGACTTTTATAGACTCACGTGGATGCAAGGAGGTATATAGTGATTTTTCCCAAATAGAAACAGTCTCTGCTGAAGAGAGGAGAGGGGCTCACAAAACTCATCAAGCAAAGGAAACACACAAGCCTCACGGAGTCCTGACACTTACACAATTACAAGGCTTCTCCCCAAGGTAATGTACTCAGGAAAGAATTGGTGGAGAAAGGAGACTCTCTAACTTGTCCAGTTGCCTCAGGACATGCAGAAAGTTCTAGGCATGCAGCTTTCCTAAGCCATAACCCACTATGGGGTAAGCATCATGGTGACATATCTACCTTTGAGTCATGCATGCTCTTCTAAGTACCATCACAGCTTGTATATAACCCAAATTGGTTCATTATGCTAGATATAAGTGGAATCATTTTTTATATCTCTCCTTGATTTGGGACAAAGAGATGTTTGTTCATGTCTCCCAAGAAAAAATCACAACACAAGCTTTTCATGCCTGAATAATATGGGAAAACATCATTTCCTATCTTTTATTGTAGTATATAAATTTGATTTTCTAGGCCATGCAATTAATCAACAAAGATGAGTTTCTGTGTACAGGTGAGTAACCTTAAGATATGCACAGCTGATCTGACATTAGCAGGAAGCAGAATGACTGCCACAAAAAAGCACAGGAATTTCACTTGTATCCTCCCACTTACACAGAAATATTGCAACAATTTTAAATAATCACTGCCTCTATTAAAATTATAATCTTCATTATGGTGTTGAGAATATTGACATTAATACATTTACAACACTAGGAACGATGCTTGGCTTGTAAGCTTTAGTAAATCTAGAACATCAATACCACCATCACCACCACCACCATCATCATCATGATCATGTCGTTCATCAATCATCAGATCACCATCAAATCATCTATTTGCCCCTCATTTCACCTCTGCTGCTGGGATAAAATACCCTGACAAATAAAAAGCAACTTGAGGACATAAAGGTTTATTTTAGCTCACAATTCCAAGCACTCTATCATATCAAGGAAGTCTTATAGGGACTTAACATCTAACTACATGGCATCCATACTCAAGAGCAGAGAGAAATGAATACATGTATTTTTTTAATCAGTTTACCTTTTTACTCTTTATGTAGTCTAATATCTAAATGTAGGTAATTCCCCCTTTCTTCTGTCCCACAGTGGAATGGTTCTTCCCACATCAATTAATATAATCAAGACATATCCCATACATAATAACAGGTGGATCTGATCAATACTACCCTTCATTGGTACTCTCTTCCCAGAAGAGTCTAAACTCTGGCAAACTGACAAATCAAACTAACCACATAGATACTTGAAAATCACATTTTAAATAAGGTTTAGGTTTTTTTCCCTCATTACATACCTAATGTATTAAATTATAGGCATATAAATGTTATATACTATGATTTTCTTTCTCAAATGCTGTCTGTAGGATAGTACTGGGTTTAAATTAAATCCTCCCAAATTATATTCTGTAAGCTCCTATTCTGCAAAGTGTAAAGAACAATGGTCTCAAGATGGTTTCAATCACAGTCCTTCCTCATTCACTCTATTGTATAGAAATGAGCTATATAGCTAAAGCACACTGGCTTGACATCATGAATGCTTTTTGATGGGTCTTTATGAAATATAAGCAATCATTGATTTGAAATCCTGCTTAGCCACAACAGAACATTCTGTAATCAATTACATTTGGGGTTTTAACCTATAGATAGAAGACATGAATAAGCTGAGTTAATGACTTTTTCAACTGGCCAAATGATATCCCTGGGGGGTGAAATGTAATCCCCAGGACAGGCAGCAATTTCCTATTGTCTGTCATTGCTACACTAGCTGTTGGGAGCAGAGCTTCCTATTGCTGGGCCAACAAGCTACTCAAGACCATCACTTATGTTTCTGCAATAAAAGGCCCATGCCAGCCATTTTTCTCTCTCTCTTCCAAATACCACTGATCTTCCTATTTCCATGGTAACCGACTCCTGCTGGCATGATCAAGAAAAAAGTGATTTGGGATTTTAATTAATTGCTTAGAAATGGAAATGTAACAGGACTGGCAGTTCAACTAAGTACATTTTGCAAAGTGAATAAAAATAGAATTTCTGAAATACTTGAAATTGTTTCAGTGGCTATAGCACATCCTTTGCTAGACACCTTAATTTATTCCATTTTCCAAAATAAATCTGCCAGATGTACTAAGCCATTTTGTCAACACAAATCATTTTAGCAAATATTTAATCCCTCTTCTAAACAAAATGCATTATAATTTAAAAAAATCTAACCCATCAGTGTGAACCCACTAGGTCCTATCTTGAAATACTCCTGAGATGTTTGTATATCATGTTTAAAGGAGCTGTCATACCTTGACTGTAAAGGAGAATCCCTGTATTGGCTGCCTAGTTAGAAATAAATCCCCCAAACTCATGGTACTTTCACTCCAGGATATATTCTCCTAATCTAGGTAGTAAAGGCTAAGACTTGTGGCTTGTACAAAAAGTAGAATTCAATATTGCTCTGAAGACTATATGTTAAAAAAACAGAAACTCTATAGAGATTCCAGACAAAGGTAAAAAAAAAATGCATTTATTTGACAAATGTGTGGTTGTCTGTGTCTTTTAACTATATGCAAACTATAATTAGGTTTTCCTGTACTATTCAGTTGTAAATGTTCACTATCACACCAATAACTAAAATTACTTTTCATTTAAGATAAAATCTTCCTGTTCTTTAGATAAATGCAAATATCTACTATAAGATACACAAACATGTTTTTTGTCACCAATAAATGACTTTATTTAAAGTTCATAAAATTAGGTGAGTGGACATTGTAGCCATCCATTTCCTCTTACTGTGAGGACATTCCTGAGGTTGATAAACTTCTAAGCAAAGAGCTTTATTTAGATTCCTGTTTTGGAGATAGTAAGTCCAAACAGTATTGTAGATCCTCTGGAAGTTTCTACCCTGACTACATCCCATCATGATGGACAGCTTCATAGGAGGTGGGAGGTGACTTGGGTGAGTGGGAACAATAGCCATGGCAAGACAAGAAGAGTCACACTCTGAGTATGACAGTTCTCTTTCAAGAAATAATTGGGTCTTGTGATACCAACACTAATCCCTCCCACAGACAGTATCTCCAAGTATCTGCTTCCATAAGATCTGACCATTTGAAAGTCCTATTAACTGTGAATGTCACCACACTAACGACTAAGCTCCCAACATTAGACACTTTGGGAAGCACACCATATGCAAACTGTGTTCTTTTGAACAGCAAATCTATAATACATACATATATTAACATGGTCAGAAAAATCACTGCAATATAATCTATATCAAAGCTAATGTGTTCAAAGTCATTCAGAAAAAAATAATAATCAAACACAACTTTCCTTACTTACTAATTAAAGATTTTGAGTACCAATGACTTTTATAGGATCATTGTCAGTACTAAACAAGAGCAAACTGATATGAAGTCGGGCCACATCAGGGATATTTATGAAAAAGGTATTTATCTGGTCTGCCCATTTAATAGAAGCTGGTATGATTTGAACACAAAATAGACATTCATATTATGGTCTGCTGAATGAAGAGAAAACTGTTTCTAAGAACTGGAGGTGAGCAATGTTGGAACAGGCATGAGGCCAATTTTGACTTCTTCATGCCAGCCATTTCTCAGAGTAAATTTTCCTCATTGGAAATCATGCTCCTGACCTCAGGTATCAGATAATGTCTTTGCTGGATATCCTCAGGACATCTCAGACTTACCACTGGGAGACACTCATCATGCTTGTGATTGTTGGCCCAGTAGGGCTCTTTATTATTAATCATCTTCAGGGGGCTAAGACAAGATTCTCAGTAGATATTTGCCTCAACAAAGTATCTGGAAGAAAGTAGGCAATTGAATATTCTTATGTTAGATTAAAGTTGAATGGTCTCCAATCCTCAAAGTATGAATTAGTCCTAGATCTGTTTGTTGACCATGAAATATCTTAGCGAAGATAAGCTCCAAGGAGCAGCTTCTAAAGCAGAGCTGATGGCATACTAAGCAAAATATTTTGAAAATAAATAAATTCATGAACAGAAAATATATAAAATATGATCAATATTAGAAAAAATCTCAGGCAATGTAGAAATTATATATGAAGTTTAAATGAAGCATGCTTATTTTATTAATTCTGTCAGTGATACTGTCCTTACTTATTTTATTTATAAGGATGTTGATTACAGATATATTCTAGGACACCCATAGTCACTTTGGAATAATATTGGTCTTACACCTTGCCTTCAAATAATACCTCTTCTCATAGACAAGAAATTCAAGCTGTTTGTACTAATGTGCACTTATTCTTGGCTCCATTGTGCCAATTAAAATTTGACATCTGTGAATAATTTGTAGGTTTGTCCATTTTTGAAAACTACAGATAGTTTTTAAAGTTCCTGTCCCATGTCTCTTGTGATTCACACACAGTGTATATACAAATCCTATAAGAACACACACACACTCACATACACAGAGACACAGAGACAAAGAGAGAGAAATAGTATAGTATACAAGCAAAAGTCTAATAAACAAAGAATTTACAAACAAATAAATAAATAAAATAAAAAGTTTTCTACAATGACATTGAATTCATTTTTCATTGGCCATCTACTGGGGCCACACTAAATGGGGGCTACACGTAAGTGTGGTTAATATACTCAGTGAGACTCTATGAAAGAAAACAAATTCATTTTCAAGCGGTTGTCCATTGGAGAAGTCTTCTAGATTAAGAATGAAAGTTAATATATCCTTCCCAATTCAGTACTGATATCCTTTCTGACCTATACAGGCTCTGTGCATGATGCCACAGGCCCAGTGAGTTCAGTGTGTGTGTGTGTGTGTGTGTGTGTGTGTGTGTGTGTGTTGTGTTCTAGAAGACAATGTTTCCTTAAGGTCATCCATCCCTTCTAGCACTTACAGTTTTTATGCCTCTTCTTCTCTACAGCTCTTTGAGTCCTGAAAGGAGGAATTTGATGAAGACATACCATTTAGGACTGAGTGTCCCAGAGTCTTTCACTCTGTGCAAACTCTTCAGTTATAAGTCTCTGTGTTAAGTGCCTCTACTGCAAAAACGTTGCTTCTCTGATGATGGCTAAGTGGGGCACTGATCTATGACCATAGCAGAATGTCATTATTAATCTTTATATTGTTATGTCCCTTAGCATAAAATAATATTAATAATATTTGTGTTTCTGATAGGTCTGTGGTCTCTTTGCTCTCAGGTTTCTGGCTACCCAAGCAGTGTCAGGCATGGGTTTCATATCATAGAGTGGAATAATTTTTTATTAGATACATTCTTCATTTACATTTCAAATGCTATCCTGAAAGTCCCCTATACTCTCCCTCAACCCTGCTCCACAACCCACATACTCCCGCTTCCTGGCCCTGGCATTCCCCTGTACTGAGGCATATAATATTTGCAAGACCAAGGGCCTCTCTTTCCAATGATGGCCGACTAGGCCATCTTCTAATACATATGCAGCTAGAAACTTGAGCTCTGGGGGGTACTGGTTAGTTCATATTTTTGTTCCACCTATAGGGTTGCAGACCCATCCAACTCCTTGGGTACTTTGTCTAGCTCCTCCATTGGGGGCCCTGTGTTTCATCCAATAGACGACTATGAGCATCCACTTCTACATTTGTCAGGCACTGGCATAGCCTCACAAGAAACAGCTATATCAGGGTCCTGTCAGTAAAATCTTGCTGGCTGGGTTTGGTGGTTCTTTGGTGCCCCGGGTGGAGCAGTCTCTGGATGGTCCTTCCTTCTGTCTTAGCTCCAAACTTTGTCTCTGTTACTCCCTCCTCGGGTATTTGGTTCCCCATTCTAAGGAGGAATGAAGTACATGGAATGGAATTTAAATCTAATCGGAGAGTGGTTGGTTACTCCCACATTGGATATTTTACTGTGGCACAATCATATCATGCAGAAAGGACACATTTGTAGCTCAAGGAAAGAGTGTGTCTAGGTTGATGGTTACCTTTGTGCTCTGTTAGCATGCAGAGTACAGCCAAAGTAAAGTACAGGAAACAGGAAAATATGCATAAAGAAAGACTTTCACATCAAATTTGAATGTTTTATTTTGTCATTTTTTCCGAGGTTGTGTAATTATTTCATTACCTCATTATTGGTATGTCCTCTCTGTCTTAAAAACCTCTTACTTTCCCAAGCTCAAACATAAAATGTATTGTACTTACTAACATGTCAGGGAAATATGGAGCTACATGTCACTAAGAAATGGAAGAATTAGGTCAGTCTATGCTGTGTAAATACAACAGTTATCTTTTATACTATCAGCAACCATAACTACTAGGTCTTACTCAGGGCCCTTAAGCTCTTTCTCATTTTAATCTTTTCTTTCTTTTACCTAACAGATGAAGTAACTGGGACTGACTGACTGGAGTGATGAAACTTCTCTAAGTCCCACAACTGACACTTGAAAGAGCTTGAAACCAAACTAATTTCACTCACAACTACTGGTGCATTAAATATAATTTGAAGTACACAATTACATTATGGAAAAATAACAATAAGCAAATATTTTGCTTGTACCATATATAGCATTTAATGCATACAAATAAACATATATTTTCTAAGATCCCCACCCTGGGTGGTCCAAATACACATGTCTCCAATTCCTATATATTATATATTTCTATCTGAACCACCACCTTCTAGGCTTTTCTGTGATTTTGAAGCTCTCTTGAGTGGCTAGTTGCAACTGAATTGCAAATCTGTGTGAGTAATTCATATTATCTTTCCATCTGATCTATGTTAAAAGTCCCAGGAGAACACATGATCTGAACAACTCTGTATCTGCTCAAAATATTGTTTGAGTTAATAAAAGAATGGCTGAATCTCTAAGAAAGCACACAAGCCTGGTGCTTTTTTCTGTCTGAGTTTTTAAGAATGTCTACCAGAACCAATTGCTCTAGACCCACTCTAGCCCTTGAAAAGATACAGAAAAGAATCAGAAAATTTCATATCAGTTTGGCTTAAACTGGGTATAAAACACTCACAAATTGCAATAATAATAATAATAACAATAATAATAATAATTAATACGTGATAATGATGAAGACAGGTAGATGATAAATAGATAGATGATAAATTGATATTGTAATTATAGATTTCAAAAAAAAACTTATTGATAAAGTGTATGGGTAGTATACATATTCTTATTTCGTTATGTATTTTCAAAATAGTTTTTCTGAAATATATGTCATATGAGCAACCCATGTCAAAAATAGACATACACATATACACCACACACACACACACACACACACCACTAACACCACTACTACCTTGAATCTTTACTGAATGTTTGATCACCAAACTCTTTTTTTGTTCTTGTTTTGGGGGTTTTGTCTGTTTGGTTTTTGTTTTTGTTTTTTCTTCTTTATTGGATATTTTATTTGTTTACATTTTAAATGTTATCCCATTTCCCTATACCCTCCCTGTGAAACCCCCTATCCCATTCCCCCTCCTCCTGCTTCTATGAGAATGTACCCCTACCCATCAACCCACCCACTCACACCTCCCCATCATCACATTGCCCTACACTGGAACATCGAGCATTCACAGGCCCAAGAGCCTCTTCTCCCATTGATGCCCTACAAGGCTATCCTCTGCTACATATAGGGCTGAAGCCATGGGTCCCTCCATGTGTACTCTTTGGTTGGTGGTTTAGTCCCTGGGAGCTCTGGTTGGTTGATATTTTTGTTCTTCTCATGGGGTTACAAGCCCCTTTTCAGCTCCTTCAGTCCTTTCTCTAACTCCTCCTTTGGGGAACTCAAGATCAGTCCAATGGTTTGATGTGAGCATCAGCCTCTGTATTTGTTTGGCTCTGGCAGGGCTTCTCAGGAGATAGCTATATCAGGCTTCTGTCAGCAAGCACTTCTTAGCATCCACGATAGTGTCTTTATGACTAAAGATGTTGAACATTTCTTTAGGTGCTTCTCGACCATTCAAGTTACATCAGTTGAGAATTCTTTGTTTGTCTTTGTACCCCATTTTTAATAGGGTCATTTGATTGTCTAGAGTCTAATTTCTTGAGTTCTTTGTATATATTGGATATTAGCCCTCTATCAGAAGTAGTGTTGGTAAAGATCTTTTCCCAATCTGTTGGTTGCCATTTTGTCCTATTGACAGTGTCCTTTGCCCTACAGAAGCTTTTCAATTTTATGAGGTCCCATTTATCAATTCCTGATCTTAGAGCATAAGCCACTGATGTTCTCCAAACTCCCTTTTAATCTTCACTTACCATCCCATATTGTCACGTCCAGGTAACCATTGACTTGCATTCTGTCTTTAAATATTAATAACAACTTTCTTTCACCCATTATAATAATTTTGAGAATTGTCAAAATTATGTGTGAGTATGGTTTATTCTTTTTATTACTAAGTAGTATTCAGCTGCATAAACACACCACAATCTGCTTCAATATTCATAAAGATAGTGTCTTAGTCAGGGTTTCTATTCCTGCACAAACATCATGACCAAGAAGCAAGTTGGGGAGGAAAGGGTTTATTCAGCTTATACTTCCATACTGCTGTTCATCACCAAGGAAGTCAGGACTGGAACTCTACCAGGTCAGGAAGCAGGAGCTGATGCAGAGGCCATGGAGGTTTATTCTTTACTGGCTTGCTTCCCCTGGCTTGCTCAGCCTGCTCTCTTATAGAACCAAGACTACCAGCCCAGAGATGGTCCTACCCACAAGGGGCCTTTTCCCCTTGATCACTAATTGAGAAAATGCCTTACAGTTGGATCTCATGGAGGCATTTCCTCAACTGAAGCGCCTGTCTCTGTGATATCTCCAGCTGTTTCAATTTGACACAAAAGTAGCCAGTAGAGATAGCAACTAAAATTGTTTCCATTTTGAGTTGCTAATAAGCTGGCATAAATATACAAATACAATTCTTTAAAAATACTTTCATTTTCATTAGTAAATACTTGACGCTCAAATGGCTAGGATATGGTATAAGTCTGTTTTTAAGAAACTGCTAAAACATTTTCCAAGGTAACTGCGCCACATTCTTTTTACATCTTGACATCTGAAATTGCATATTTATATTTAAAATGTTTTTTTCTGAGATTTCCTTTTCCTTCTGTTGTTTCTCAGTCTGTTAGATATCAAAAAAGTTTCCAGTTAAGCATATTATTAAGTTTCCTTGAACATTTTCCCCAAACCACTGATGAAGTGTGTTCAAATTATTGAGAAATACTGGCACCCTTTGAAGCATTTGATGGTCATGATGTTCCCCTTCATTCTGCATGTTTAGACACCATCCAATATTAAATTACAGAAGCATCTGGTCATTGTGTTGTGGCAGCAAACAAACCCACCCTAGCTGAATGATTTTGTTTTGTTAGTAACAATACATTAGAAGTGGTTGGCTAGCTACAGCTTATTGAGATAAGCTGACGAGCAGATTTAAAGAAACAAAGTTATTCATTCTACCTAAATGCTTCACCTCTCCAGTCAGTAAACTGGAGAGCATAGATCAAGAAGGATTTCGCAAAGCAAACTCTAGAATATATCAGAAGTGGACACAACAATGACAAGTATAAAAATGTTCAAACAGACTCTGGTCAGACATCATCATGGTCCCCAAATCTAGCCAGCTGTTAAAAAGTGTCAAATGAAGAAAGTCAAGGGCAAACAGCCTGTTGAAGGGATGAGTAATTTCACTTGCAAAATCTGTATACTGAATGGGCAGGGTTTCAGTGCACGTTGCTTGCCTTCATACTTCATTTGCCTGGGGCAGAAAAGGTCTCTGGCAGGGGGTAAGCAAGATGACCATGCTCCAGGCAAAAACCAATGGAACTGCCCTTTGAAGTTAACTCCCTAGAAAAGTGGATAACAGTTTCAAAAGGAAATAACAAAGTTTGTGGATAGGCTTACATTTCCTCTGAAAGAAGAAGCTAAACAATGTGAACTTGAATGCCTAATACTTGAGTTAAAAGACAGCAGTTCCCAGAAACAATGGCAGTATAATTCTCAAGATCACGTCTACGTTGACTACTGTTGAGTGGACACAGAACTCTGTTGACTGAATATATGAGTGCTATCTTTATGCTCATGCTTGTCTGATAGTCCCCACAGCAAGAGCAATTGCACACAATGCCATGATGACGCAATTAAATGAGGGACTTACAGAGTAAAAAAAAAATTGGAGAGGATGAGACTTGTGCACTGGGGAATGATTCTGAGACATAATGTGAGGTTTGTTTTATTATTTATTTTTAATTGTAGCTACAACTGGACAAAATAGTGTTGTAGATAACAAATCATGTTGCAAGCACACCCAGAAATTCAAAAGTAAACCAATATGCAGACCCTAAGTTTGAACTTAAAATAGACTTTTGAGTGACAACGTCAATAACCAGCAAATAGCAAATCTTAAAGAGATAAAAACTAGCCTATATGCTGATGAATACAGAAGAATATAGAGAAGGGTGATGTCCAGACATGACAATAAAAGGCCTTTGAAGATATAAAACTATGCTTTGTGGGTAACATTAGTAAAAACCCCATGTCAAATACCTCACACAGGATTATATAGACAGAAAAGTGAGGCTGTTTCTCTAAATATCTTGTGTTTACAGTTATACATACAACACAGAGGTGGCTCCTACCTCAGCTTAATTTTGTTTCCCTCCTAATACACAGTGAGCAGCAAACAGAATAATAAAGTTATTTTTAGAAGGATTAAACTACTTTTCCCTGTGCTTAAGGTTTTTCCCAGTATCCCGACATAGCTTGGGATTTCACTGTGTTCTTTGTCCTTTCAGGTTTTGATATGTGTTTGACATTTTTTATTTTCCTGGAAGGATTTCAACCTACTCAGACCCAATGTCTTTGGAAAGAAGTATATGTGTATCTTTATTTGGGAGGTGGGAGAAAGAGACACACTAGGGACACTACCCACATTCCACACTCTGTGAAGAAGTGCACATAGTTGTTTAGATAGATGCCCATAAGGTTCTACTTGAGTGTAGCTTGGCTGTGTCTTGCAGTAACTTCAGCATGCGGGAGACTGGAGGAAGGAGATCACTAGCACTGTCTTGAACTTTTAAAACAATGTATTTGAAAATGTTAAAGAGCACAGATGTTTTCTCTTTTCAGAGCTACCAGTTGACCTGAACATTTCCTGAAGATTGGAAAAGTTGCCACCAGCAGGACACATAAGAAGAGCACACCTGAGCATCACAGGTTGAGATAATCAGACTAACAAAGCCAGCTTGTTTGAGAAGAATGAATGAATTGCCTTTGCTGTGCTTTTTCATTTTCTATCTTTGCTTATATTTTCACACTAACAAGGAATTAACAGTTTAAGAATGAGATTTCCCTGTAGACTATTTAGCACACTGGGGGAAAGGTTTCCTGTACAATCTCACAAACCAGGTACCCAAGGGATTCAGGGCTGTAGTTTGCATCTATGATGTTTCTCATCTGTTTACTCTCTAAGCTTCACCTTACTCATTTTTTTTTTTTTGAACCTCAAGTCAACAGAAAGAGCAGCTAAGTTGACAAATCGCTGCAGGATGTTAGTAAAACCCCTTGTCACTCTTTATAGTGTTACACCATAATTCATGAAACAGGCACACACACACACACACACAATCTGTGATGGTTTGTATCAGCAGCTTTATGAAGGTTCTTTAGTGTTAAAATGGAATATTCAATGGCAATGCTTTTCAGTCAATGTTGTGTGACTTGACTCTTTATTCTTCTAATTGAAAACCCCAAACCTAAACCAAATAACAATGGCAAGTACCTCTAGCTAGAATTAATAACCAAACCTTCAACATTTGGCTACAGAAAAGAACTCTTCTTTCGAGTCTTGAGAAAGTTCAAACTCATTTAAAATTTTTCCACATATTGAGAAGAGTTCACAGAAATTTACCAGCTGCTTCTTAATAAGATAGAATCACTGGCTTCTGCCAATGAAAACATGGTGTAGCTCAAAGGCATTAATGAAAGGTAAAAGAAAACAACAAATGGCAAGGGTAAACTGACCTGGCAAAAGGGAAGCAGCCACTGCCCTGCAGTATCTTCTACAACAAGCCACCAACAACCAGAAATTACTGTCTCAACATGGATAGTGAGGATTAGGCTCTCTTCTACACTAAACTCTTATGGCCATCCTGCTCTGAAGTTTCTTAGGGTACAAATGTCATTCGCTAATTCTATTTGAAACATAAATCCAGGTGTCTTTGTCCAGGAAAAAAACAAATTCAAAGTCTAATGAAAGGGTAAGAGGTACAGTGTGGAGAGTATGCTACTTTTAACTGAAGTGGGATTAACACATGGTCTCCTGAGGACTTTAAAATGCCACAGAATCCATAGTCATTCTAAAAAGAAATTGAATTTCTACATTTAACACCACCACCCCACCTGCGATATCATTACAAGTTTATACGGCTCATCTAGCCTTGCGTATATATTTATAAACTCCTCTCCATCATTACAAGACCCTTTAGAAAATAACTACACATACTTAAGCAATCAATTCATTGTTTCGAACAGTTGAGAACAGTGGGTGGGCTATTTTTTTTTCCGTGAGAAAAGGCAGGCTGGGAAGTGAACACCTCAGCTTGCTTCTGTTTGTTTGTGCCTTAAATCCCCAAGGCTGTGTTCTCTTGGCTGGGCATACCTGTTGATCAAGCTGCTTAACTGTAATTACTCCAGACAGCTTTTTGGCTCACAGTGTTATTTCATAGGCTTCATAAATCATACAAATTATTACCGCAATAGAAAACTATAATTACCCACAAACCCTGACATGCCAAAATGTGTATTAATTAGATAAGGTAATAAATACTTTACGGCACATAGCCATAATCATTACCTCAAAGGTGACATATATACATATACTATCTTGATGGTCTGCAGCAAAGGATTCAATATAATGTTCAGTTTATAATACATTTGTTTTCTAATTTGATTAATTAGTTGATGCTTTGTAGGTTATTTTAAATACGAAAAATAATCTAAAATTGAAAATGCTTCATCTAAAGATCAAATAAAACACACAATATAATTTCATAAAGATTGTATAGAGGAAGAACTTAATGGAAGTGTGAGTTCCTTTGTTTCAAACTTGGACTTGCATAGCAAATCATACAAATGATAATCACATTTTGAATTCTACTCAAACCCACTGTTTTTCAAATGAGGAAATTCCTATCTAGTATAAATGATTATCTTTTCTATGTCCAGAGCCCTCAAAATATGATGACAAACTCAGAGTGGATTTGAAAGTAATTACTAGATAAATATGGTGTTTTATAAACTAAAAGATCATAATAAATTTCCTCACATTCTCACAAAAACGTGTTCTTCAGATCTACAAAATAATGTGTTTTATAGGACTACAACTACATTTGATTTCTTGCTACTTTTCAATTCTTTCAGCCTACAATATTTTTTTAGTTCATCTTTTTCCTATATAGTCATCAAACTATTGGGAAATAAATGGGTCTTGTGTTTGTTGTTCTAAATATTATATTAAGCAGGTTTTTTTTCCTATTTGTAGCTCCACTTGTACACTTAGCCCATTACATTCAAAGAAAAAAATTCAATGAGGAAAACATATTGCAAGGTAGTCAGATAAAGGCCAATTTAATTATCACTTGATTAAATCTGTTCAAAAAATCATTAACGCCAGTGACTCTCATTTAAGTAGAGATATGCGTAAGAGACCTTTAATATTAAGAAATGAAATAAAAGCTACCCATATTTTCCCATTTAGATGCTTATCTCAATGAATCATTCAAAAATGAATTCAAGCACGATTGAGTCACTTGTCTTCATTTTATCAATATCGGGAAATCACAGGGAAGCATCACATGAAAGATAAACCGTGTCACAGATAGCACTGGCTCTCCACAGTTCCCAGAGATAATAATGCGCTCTCATGGATATAGATAGGTGAAGTAGTATTTGCAGTGATTGCCTATGTCTTGTCTACTTCTCCATATCTAGCTTTCTGCTAGGATTCCAATGAACTTGGTTGAATAAATGACTGTGATTAAATGAAATTTACCCGAGAGGTGATGGATTACTTAAAACCTACATTTCATACTGAAATGGAACCGTTATAACAAAGGCACTCTGAAGATATTCAAACAACTCAGAGCTGATGCTACCTCAACGTAGAAATACTACGTAAATTGTAATAAACGAAGACGCTTTAACCTTCTTGCACTAAAGTTCCAGAACCTAGCTGTTGTCCTGAAGATTCATTTTCTCAAAACTCCTCAGTATATTTCAGAAGAGTAAAGATATTAGAAATAATAAGATAAAGTTGTCAAATTATAGTATATCTTTAATTTGATAAAATAATGAACAAATACATACATCCAATTCGAAATGTTGAAGCTTATTAAACAACTTTGGAGAGGTGAGGTCATAAGAACTTTAGTACTTGAGCCAACACCAAGGTAGTAGAAGAATTCTTCTTCAAGAAACTTGAAGAAATCTGTGGTGATTTTCATCTTTGTAAACAGAGGATAGCAGGGTCCAGAAGAAAACCCTCGAGGGAAAAAAGAAAGGATTTAGTATTTTGAAGTTAAGTTTACTGGAACGTTCACTCTCAGTGTTTCACATAAAATATTCCACCAGCAAACAGAAAAGATCCTGGATTAATTTGTTTGTTTTAAAGTTGTAAAGTATCAGAGGAAATTTAAATTATGAGATCACTGTGGAAGTGCAATGAAGCAGTAACTCTGTAGGATAAAGCATTGTGCTAAGAATGTGAACTCATAAAATCTTTGAAAAACGTGAATTGTGGAGTAAGCAGGTCAGACCTCTCTGCTGCTTACCTCATGCTTAAATAGCCGATCTCAAACTAGGTCCTAACAAATGCATCTTTGGGAAAAATAAAATATAAGACAAAATATATCTATTGATAGAGAAGATTTTCATGGCTTAGAGGAACCGGAGGAATCACAGGATGCTAATTCTAAGCACCACTTGCTTGCTATTTGGGATGGCAGAAACTGAAGATACTCAGTTGTGTATAGTGAATCCTTATGGCTGTAGGGTCTGACACTATTGGGAGGCAAAATCTAACAACAAACTCCCTGAATCTCTGACTCTTGGAATCTTTCCTCCCTTTCTTCCACAAGATTCCTTGAGCCGTGGGTGTTGGAGCTGTTTTACAGATGTATCTCTTGAGATCAGGCTCAACAATCATGCATTTTAATTGGATGTTGTTGTTTTTTTCAGTGATCCCTATGGAAGAGCATATCAATTAGTTATCCAATACAAAATGGTCAGCCCTGAAAAGATACATACAGACATCATTATACAGATTTAGTTGGTTGTTTTTAAGAATATATATGTTTATACAGATATACATAAAGAAACACATACATACACATGCCTATAATAACAATTAATGGAAAAATGGTCCATGGATTTGAAGGACAATATGGGAGCTCTTTGAGAGGAAAAGGAAAGGGTAATTATGTAATTGTGCTATGATCTCAAAAGAAATGTAATTTTAACTGCATATCTAGAAATCTTACATGGGGCTGGCTTCATATATTTCAGTATTTATATTGCCTAAGGGAAAAAAGTCACTCAATAATCAAATAATTTCTGGCTCTATAGATATCATAAAGTATCTTCCTTGTGCAAAGAACTCTGGAATATATTCCCAGAAACAGAAATACAGTTTGCTTATGATGAATTCTCATATTTCTGTAGGTGAATGCAATCACTGCAAAATAAAGACTTCAAATAATCTATAAATAAGTAATGCTCCTAGTTTCTATATAAGAGACTAGTCTTACTTATCATCATGGATTACCTGGGCCTTCAAGATGGTTTTTAAATTAATTATTTTATTTATTTCCATTCCCAAATGTTATCCCTTTCTCTTTCCACATATCCCAGAGTTCTTCATCCCATTCTGCCTCCCCTCTGCCTCTGAGAGGGTGCCCCTCCAGCATCCACATTCTCCATTGCACCAAGTCTCTACAGCATTAGGCCCATCCTCTTCCACTATGTCCAGACAAGGCAGTCATTTGCTACATATGTGCCACAGGTCTCCAGCCAGCCTGTGCATGCTCTTTGCTTGCTCTGAGAACTCTCTGGACTCCAAGTTAGCTGACACTGTTCCAATGGGGTTGCCATCCCCTTCAGCTCCTTTAATTCTTGTCCAAATTTCATGCTACCTCAGTCCAATGGTTGGCTGTAAGTATCTGCACCTGTCTTAGTCAGCTACTGGTAGAGTCTTTCAGAAGACATCCATGGTAGGCTTCTGTAATGCATGACCTTTTGGGTCTGAGCTACCTCACTCAGGATAACAAGTTCCAGTTCTATTCATTTGTCTGCAAAACTCAAGTCTTACCTTCACATTTGCCATAGTTTCTGTCTCTTATTTTAGTAAGCTATGGGTTGATGACAGTCAATAGAGGAGTAAATTAAAAAAAAAAAACAAAAACAAACAAACAAACAAAAAAAACAACCTACAAGTATCCCAAGAAATGGAGAACTCCTGAGACACATTCACACCAAGGAGTAGTTTAGAGAAATTTAGTAGTTTAGAAGAACTTTGTCTTATTGGCAAAAAAAATTATTTGGCAAAAGATTATTTACTGTCATTTTGACAGACAAATAATAATAATAATAAATAATAAACTACAATTTAGAAATACAAATAAAAACTTGCCATGTTAGTATGAATGTCATGTTAGTATGAACACACTTCAACATTAAACATGTATTTTTAACTGTATAGTCACCAGATATGATGCACAACAAGACAATATTTGTGATAGGAAAAAGAAAAGAAAATTTTTTCATAGGTATAATTGTCCATTTAATGTTTATAGAGAAATAGGGGTGGAAATTTTCAGAAAATAGTGTACACATGTATAAAATTCTCAAAAAGTTCTTCAAAAATTAACCAAGTTAAAATATCAACAACGATACAGCCCATTACATAGGAGGAAATTTGCTGATTTGCTTTATATTGGGCGTACATATGTCTCAACTGAACTCTCCAAGAAGGCAGCAGAACATTGTAGAGGTAGGCCAGGAAATTAGTTTAAAATTGCAGTTTTTAGATAAAGAAATTCATCGTAGCACTCAAAATAAATCAAAGTACCAAATCAAGAAGAAAAATAACTCATTATTAAACATCGTAAAAGTTATTTAAAAATTAAGATTTTTTTCACAAATTGGGGATAAGGAAGAATGGTCAGATGTGTCTTTTTTATTACTTAATCACATATTAATGAAATAGGGTTATAAAGCTAAAAGGCCAAAACACTTAATAGGCTTATAAAGGTCAAATATATATATATATCACATATATATCACATATATATCACATATATGTATAATGTATGTATATCACATATATATATATAATCACTTATATATAAACCCAAGATGTATGAAATAAAATAGAAAGATTTTCTCCAGTTTGAAGTATCCTAGGCTAATTAATGAGTACTAGGTCATCAAGGGCTTCATAGTAGGACTTTTGTAGAGAAAAGGTTACATATATATATATGTGTGTGTGTGTGTGTGTGTATGTGTGTGTACATACATGTTATATAATAAATATTTTAATATATAATATGTACATAATAATATATAATTAGACAGATTATAGACAGGTAGGTAGATAGATAGATAGATAGATAGATAGATAGATAGATAAATAGATAGATAGATAGATGATAAATAGATTAGATTGTGAGTCAGTCATAAAAATAAAATCTCAGCACTTGTGGTGATGACCCACTAAGATTACAACTTCATGGTCAGTAAGGGCCACTAAGCATTACATTATATGTAAAAATTAAAAATTAAACAATAAAATAAAATTGAATTATGCAGTGGATACTTATGCTACTCCCCATTTTAGTTCTCTAATTCTTGAAGCTAACTCATGATAAGTACTATTTTTCATCCTTATGGTTGTATTTACCACATTTTAAATTGTTTGGTGTTGACATATTTGGTCGATGCATGAATGGACTAAGAGACAGGAAACAGGATGTCCTCCTTAAGACAACACCTCCTACTATAAACCTTTACAAACCCTCGTGTTTGGTTGTAAGTCAGGCAGTAAAGAACATTATAATTACTTAATCATCATTGATAATAACTGAGAAGATAGGTCTTTGTTTTTTAGGTATTAATCCAAAGAGACTATCATTTCATCATAATGTAATTGTTGATATGATCCATGGTTCTGCGTAAGTTTGTTTTCTTGTGTTTCAAAATGAGGAAAGGGGGAAAGAAGAGAGCTATAAGTTGTCATTCAGTTTCATGCAAACTGAAAGGTTTATAGTGAGGAACTGTTAGATGCAATTTCAGTAAGCAAGGATTTGGTGGAGAGATTAGATCAGTTACAAATTACTAAATCTGATGGCTTAGATAAAAATTTTTACCAGAGGCTCAAAAAGAAGTAGAACATGTTTTGGAGAGAAGGAATTGCCTTCTGGAGAATGTACACGGTATACATTTTCAAAAGAAAGCAAATGTGAAGAGATTGTGTAACTAGATTCTCCCAAGTAGAAATAAATGGTTGGATTTTCATTTAAATGGGCAAATCATCTTTACATGTGATACGTATAAGTGTGCAGACAGATATCACTAAAGACCTTGCCCTTTCTTCCTTGCTAATTACCTACATGCTGTGCTAAATCACTAACACATAGAAGAGCTAGTGTGTAAATGTTCTAGTGCCTGGTCTTTTTGAAAGATCACATCTGTATCTCAGGCTGTCCTTAGACTTGCTTTGTAGGCAAAGATGATGTTGAACTTCTAAGCCTCCTGTCTCTAGCCCCTGAATGGTGGGATTGCACAAAGGAGACAAAACATCCTATTTTATGGTGTACTGGGGATGGCATCCAGGGCTTCTCACATGCCAGGCACATTCTCTACTGAGGGAACTGAACATCTTCTTACATCAACTGCATCTTTGGATTCAGAATTTCTTATTCAAAATTGTAAATGGTCTTATCTTACAAAGGTAGCTTGTAATAAAGTTTTTAATGGTGTGTGTGCCTGTGTGCCTTGTGTACTGTGTGTTTATGTATGAATGTGTGTGAGTCTGTGTATATGTGTATGAGTGTGTGTGCTTTCATGCATGCTTGCTGCACATGTGAATGGGTGTGTATGTGTGTGTACTGCATACTTGTACACAAGGGTATGTATATGTGTGCATGTGTGTGAGTGTGTGCTTCTGTATCCATGTTTGTGCAGTGAATAAATAAGGACATTGAAAGCTGATTTCTGTTCTTACTAAAGAATGATGCATGCTGTTGCATACAGAACCATTTAAAACAGTATGGTCAAGCTTGGAGCATTCCATAATCCAGGAAAGAAGCTCTGAACTCTAAAAGCAGACCATGCATGAGTCAAAGCAAGGAACCTAGGCACAGAAGTTCCACAACTCATAGTAGAAGCAATGGACCCAGGAGAAAGATCTAAAAGGAGCCATGCTAAGGTAAACATGTGCAGAGTGTTGCAATAGACATGAGAAGTTGTAGGAAATTATGTCAGAGATGCCCACGGTGTGGTGACCAGGAGAAGCAGGGTGGACAAGTAGGGATGTATTGGCTTTGGATAGTGACTGTTGCTGAGATTGTATCTGGCTCTCAGAAGCCTGTGGCCCTGAAAATCAGTCCAACGGGGGAAATTAATACCACACTCTATGACTCTATGACTTAAGACTCTCCTGATCATGGTCAATAATGATATTTTTAGTGATCTATCTATCTATCTATCTACCAATGAGAGAGAGAGAGAGAGAGAGAGAGAGAGAGAGGGAATGAATGAACTAACATACTAGTCTTAATGTACAAGTCCTGGGGCACAAACAAAAACAGTATACAAATTCAAAATATGTTTTCAAAAATTATTAGTACAATGGCAACCAATACTAATGAGTTGAAGGAACTTCCAGACAAAGTGTATGAAATTACAATTATAACTATGTTACGAAACTTTAAAAATGTTATTTGACTCAGAAAATAAAAACAGAGAGTTGAGTAAAATTTTAAAAAAATCAATTCATGACATACTAATATATTTCAATAAAAAATATTGAAAAACGATTGAACTGCAATTTGTGGGGGGAACCTTAATAAGATAGAAAAAGTTCAGAAGAAAACCTCTTCTATAGACTGGAATGTGCAGGAAACTGAATATCAGGTTTTGAAAATAAGATGTAATAAGACAAAAATAAAAATCACTCAATAAAAGCCAGTGATTTAAAAAAATACATATGAATGGCATTTGGTAGAGCTTCAGAGTGTCATGAAAAGATACACTCTTTATATTACAGGTATAGAAATAGAGTAATACCAGCCAGAACAAAGACTTAGAAAATATTGATAATGAAAGCATAAAGGAATATGTACACAGTACAGAGCACACGGTGTGTGTGTGTGTGTGTGTGTGTGTGTGTGTGTGTGTATGTATGTATGTGTGGGGTATATGTGTGGCTATGTGCATGAGAGAGCAGGTTTCCAGGAGACACAGAGAAGATGTCAGATTCCCTACAAACTGAATTACAGGTTGCTGTGAGCTGCCCAAACTAAACTCAGGTCCTCTGCAAAAGCAGTATGTTTTCTTAACCACAGAGTCATCTCTGCAGCTCAAGCACCATTCATTTCTAGGATGTATTTTAATTGTTATGTGTAATCAATTGTTCATAATATTTTATTGCTGAACTGTTGTCAATTATAAAATATTTCATAACTTTTATTCATTGCATGCATTTTAAAAGACAGTTTCTATTCAAGGTAAAATAAAACAAAATAAAATATCACTCAATTGGTGGTCAATGTCCAACTAAAGAATTCCTGAATCTTTCTAAAATTATGCATTATCTTATATTGTAGAGTTGTAATTAGGCTCTGGGTATTTAAAAGTTGTTTATTGGATTTAAAAGCTAACATTAGAGTTTATTTATAAAACACTTTTCTTAAAATTGCATTGATTATAAGAAATACTCTGAAATTTTCATCTAGCAAATATTCTTTTTTTTTGCAAATATTCTTATAATCATAGATGGTTATTTAATAACATCAGACAATTCATCCTATGACTAAAGTAAAATAGTATGTGAAATATATTTCATTTCACAAAGAGATTGTATTTCTTCCTCAGTGAAACTTTTGGGACAATACCTAAAATCTCTATTTTATACGTTTGAAAGATAAAAATGCAAATAATATAAACTCAGTATAAACCATCTATGTATTTTATGCTGCCAAGAAATGTATCTATTCCTATAACAAAAAAAGAAAAAAGTGTCCAGCTGACTAGGTTGAGAATCACTATTAAAATCTTAGTGTGTTTATGTTGTGGTTTGTATATGTTTGGCCCAAAGAATGGCACTATTAGGAGGTGTGGTCTTGTTGGAGTAGAGTGACCATGTTGGAGGAAGTGTGTGACTGTGGGGTTGGGCCTCCTGAGGATACCAGTATATCCTGTTTGCTTTCAGAACAAGTTGTAGAACTCTAAGCTCTTTCTCCAGCACCATATCTGCTTGGACACTGCCATGCTTCCTACCATGATGATAATGGACTGAACCTTAGAACCTGTAAACCAGCTCCAGTTAAATCTTGTCCTTTACAAGAGTTGCTTTGGTCATGGTATCTCTTCATAGCAATGGAAACCCAAATATAAGACAGTTTGTGAGGGCATGTCTATGGAATACTGAACCCAAATATGGGTGATTCCATTCCACTAATTAAGGACTTAATAAAAAAGAGAAAGAGAGCTGGGTACCAGCTGGGTATTCATCTCTCCATTGTTCCTGAGTATTGCTGCAGGGTGATCAACCACTTCATCTTCTTGCTACAATGACACTCCCACCATGATGAACTGTACCCTCCAAACAAACAAAACCATCCTTAATCATGTATTCTGTCACCATAATGAGGAAAGTAGCTAATACTTCCTCTTAAAATGAAAAATGCATTTGAAACATCTCCAAGGTTCTCCAAAAAAATGTAAAAATTATTTTTTAGTTCACATCCTAAGCCTGGAGTGTCTCTTAAGAGCCAAGGAAATCTCTCATTTGGGATACTCTGTAAAATAGCAAAGTTAAATGGATATAGATACAAGGACCTAGAGTAAACTACATTTCAAATGGAAGAATCTGGCCAAATCAAGATCAAGTGCAGTAGGGACAATGATAAATTCTATAGCTCAATGTCTAGCATTCATTGTTCCTGATAGTGTAGCAAGAACTCCAAGGAGCTTGAGCTCCCATCCTGTCTACTCTTCCAGGTGCAACCCAAGTAGCCACCTCTCGGAATAGTTTTTCTCACTACCCATGGCTTTCTATAATAATGTACATCCATGGCATGACAAGCATTCTGGCTATCTCCTGGAGCTTATATTTTATCCTCAAAGAATAAGACCATACCCTTTTACAGGGATTATAACCCTGCAACACACTGCCTCACTTTGCAAATCTTCCTTTAAAATCTGGTTGGTAGCTTACCAAACAATGTAATGCTTGTCTTCTGAACTCCTATAATGCAAGCCTCATGTGAAAAATCAGCCATCAGAATGAATTGTAGCTAGAATCTCTTAGGGTATAGCTTCATCTTCCTGCCACAATGACACCCTTGCCATGATGATCTGTACCCCTGAAACTAACAGAACCTTTCTTAAGTTACTTTAATCAAGTATCCTATTACAATGATGACTGGCTTCTTCTTGCCTGGGTGGTAGATCACAGTGAAATAAATTCTGGAGGGAAAATGATGTGTACAACCCTGTGAGAGCTCTGGAGGCTCTATTGTATTGAGAAAGGTGTTTCTAGTGGATTTTCCCTTGTGCCTTTGAACTTTACAGATATGAGCCAGATGTCCTCCATGCACCCTAGTGTCCTGATACAAATACTTAGAGACCATGTCTTCTTTAGCCTTAACATGAAAATTTTCAAATGTTTTCTAATGAAAATATAAGCTTCTTAATTCTCTCTTCTGAATTTGAAGTACCTAATCCTCACTTCAAACCTAGCTAAAAATTTCTACCAATAACCATGTCACAGCCTAAAGGATGTGCCATCTCAAAGTTCTACCAAACTTACTTAATACATCACTAAAATATAGCTTCATACAAAGTCGGAGGAGATAAACAAACTGTGGACAAGATCTTTGCCAGAATATAATGATTGGCTATGAGTCCAATTTTCAAAATAGGTCTTTGCTCCTATGTAAAAACCTACATGTACAGTCTTTATTGGTCATATTTTATTGGCATTCTGGGCTTCTGTCAGAATAACCTGTTAAGATCTGCTTGCCAACAATGAAGTTCTCCTCTCAATTTTTTCTTCCATTTTTTTCTTACAAAGACTTACACTTGAGCTTAGCTCAGTAGTACAGCTTTTGCCTAGTTTGTACAAGACCCTGGGTTTGGCCTTCAAAGACAGGATGGAAAGGCTTAGTCACACTTTTCTGTCAGAAATCTCTGTAAGGTTTCTTGTTGCTGTGACCAAATTTTGAAAGAAACAACTTCTAAAGGATTAATTCAGTTTGTGATTTTAGAAGTTCTTGCCCATCGTGGTGACAAGGATATGACTTAAGAGCTCATATCATGGAGGTTAGGAAGAGGGAGGAGCAGTGAAAAGATGTGCCTTAGCAGGGAATGACATGTCTCTCGTGATCTCCTTCATCATGCTGTGCCCAGTCACTCAAGCTTTCCCACAACCTCCCAAGAGACTATCATTATCTGGGTAGTACACATGGAATGCATGAATCGATGTGGACATTCACACAACAATAGTAGAAGATGAATGAACGTACTGACTTATATCACTCACTGTGCCATTAGGAGATAATTAGGGTGAAGAGACAGCGGTCTTCTTTGTTTTGCTTTTCAGGAGATTTTCAGCGTTCTTCAGTCTTTAAAGTCCAATGTCGAAACTTATATTAGGCAGAAGCACAAACATCTTGAATTTCTGTATTTAGCTTTTTTCTCTGTCTTATCCTGTTTTCATATGTATTTCTTATATGAAAAATACATCTCTTCCTTCACTCCCCTTTAGCTTGGGTTTCCTTGCTCACTTGTCTTTGTCACCTCTTTCTGTAGATGATAGCTACTAACTAAGCCGAACTAGAAAATGTGTAGAATTGTTTCTGTGGAAATATAAAAACCCCTAGAACAAGCACTCCACATTCACCACATGACACATTTATAAAAATGGCTGAATATTTAAAAGATGCCCTAAGATTTCTTTGGAGGCCAAGACTAATGGAGTGTTTTCCATCACATCCATTTCCAGCTTTGTTCAACATGCAAAGCTTTTCCACTTATGCCAAGTTATACTGTTAATTCCAATTTTAAAAATACCCAAAGTTCAAGTTGCTATGGGAAAGCTAAGATGAGCAAACTTCAATCAGACTGGCTATATCTATAGTTATAGTGCATCAATTAGAGCTGAAAATGGTAGAAAAGTCAGGAAACTCAGTTAAATCAAGTCCACAGAAGGAACCAAACCCTGCAGCTCAATCATACAAAGGAACTTCTAGATCTTAGATCATTTCTGGTTTAACAAGCAAATCTCCTCTATGTTTTCTGCTAAGACAAGAACTGTCTTGTACATAGAATCAGGTAACCCCGGTGAGAAGCAAGGGATGATAAGGAGATTAATCAAATTTAAATAAGGGATGTCACCAGGATGTCCTGGTAAGAGGATGACAGTATATCATTTCTCCAGTATATTTTTTTAAAAAACATGGACAGAAACAAGCAAATCCCATGGGCTGCATCTGTGAAACTGTTTATCCAGGTGTTTGCAGGTGGCTACTTCTCTCCTTAAATTCAAACTCCACTGTGTTACACAGCTGTGCTGTGTATCTTCTCAGAAGTGAAATTAACTTAGAAAATCTACACATGCTGATGAAGCTACTGAGTTCCCCTTATGCCAGGAGCCCTCTGTAGACAGAATACTGAGGCTGAGCTGAATTAGTCTCAGTGGGGGTCACTTCAGCAGGTTGTTCTGAGCCAGTCTCCATGCCCTTTCCAATCTAGTTGCAAATAGGAAAAGTTGGACTTTTGCAAAATCAGCGGGAGAGAGTCCCACCTAAGGGCGAGGCAAATTGAAATTAAGATTGTGAAATAGATGCCTTGAGCATCAATCAGAAATGTTTTTAAAGAGAAAGAGAGCAAGAAGTCTTCAGGCAGAAGGATGCTTTAGATGTGCCAGTCTCCTTTGGCAAGACCTGCTCCATGTTCTGAAAACCAGGTCATGAAAGTTGGCAGGAGTGTCTAATAGAGAATGAGATTTAGGGGCTGTGGTACCCACAGAAACAGGAAGGCTATTTATAGATGTAATAAAGACCAATAATTTAATCTGGGTTTTATAAATGGCATGTCATCAGAGAGCTCAACTATCTGTCATAACCATAATCTCTTTTTACTACATCCCTGTGAAGGCAGACATGGCCAAACATTAGCATGCCAAGAAAGAGAACTTCATTCCAGAATAATTTAATAATTTATTCATCTTTGCACAATAGATCAAAGCTTAACCCAGCCCAGTTTTTTCATAGTTTTGTGGTGTAGCTATGGAAGGACCACAATGTTTAAGAAGTGAATATAGCCCAGAACAAAAATTATGGTCTTATTTCTAAACTCTGTGTACATTTGTTTATCTTCAATTTGACTTTCTTATTTTCCCACTACACAACTATATCTCCTAACTAAAGTACCTCCTTAACATTTTATTTACAATTGATCAATTATTTTATAAAGTGATGAAGATAGAAAGTCATGAAACGATGCTAAAATTAATTAGTTAAATTTTAGAGAATAAAGGACATTAAGGGAAATTGATACAGTCTCTCTAGACAGTAAAGTGCTTGCTTGTTGCATAAGCACAAGGCTCCATATTTGGTTTTCCAACATTACATCCAATTAAAGAAGAAAAAAAAAAAGCATTGTGACTCAAGTCTGGAATTGGTGTCAAAGAGAAGAACATCCCAGGTCCTTTGTGATCAGCCATACTAGCTGAATTAGTGAGCTCCAGGTTCAGTGAGAGTCTCTCTGTTCCAGAAATACATAAATAAAGTAAGGTGGAAAAGTCATAAAGGACAATATCTATCTGGTGTCATCCTCAACCCCTGGCTTCTACATGCACACACACACACACACACACACACACACACACACACACACATACATACAAGCATACATACACACAGACACATATACACACAAACATACATATACACATACACACACACACATTAGTAGATTTTATTATTAGATATTATTTTAATATCTCCGTAAATTTTTATTCTATCTTCTAGGAGGAAAGAAAACACTACATAAAGGAGAAACAGGTGGATTCTACCTTACTAAGTCACTGAAATAAATTCGTCATGAGCAGAGCAAACCTGCCTAAAGCACCTATGAACTACTGTATTGTTAAGGACATCATATGGCATCTACAGGCACTTCTCTAGAGTACCTACCTTCAATGTTATCACAAGGAAGCTCAGATGAACTCATGTAAACACGATTTTGCAGAACAATGCACTTTCATTCCACAAAATGCCAGGGTTGGGATGAGCCCTAGAAAGACTAACTTGCATAGATTGAGCATGACTAGTTTTATGGAACTAAATAGAGTATGTAATCCTATCAAAACGTTACTGGGAAGGCCAGGAAGATGGTTCCATGGTAAAGGCACTTTTCACGCACACTTGAATAGCATACCTTGATGTTCAGAATCCACATAAAAGTGAGAGAACAGAACTGGCCTCACAGTGTGGTCCCCTCTCCTCCACATCAGTACTGCACCTTACATGTACACACAATAATGATAAATAACTTAAAATAAATATTAGTCCTACAATGTAATTTGAATCTGGACTGAATAATGCATTTAATTAATATTTTTATCTGGGGTTACTAATCATCCCATGGATATACTAGAGATTATTTGTTTAATAATGCAAAGAAATATTTAACAATGAAAGCTTATAATGGCATTTTATTTTTCTCTTAAGTGCTTCATATAAAAATATAATGGATACTAAAACAAATGAAACAGTATGAGTAACTGCTGAATAGATACAGGTGTCAGCTAGGAAATCCTTCCAAGTCTGACACAGGTGACACATCATTTCTAGCTCCCTGTTATGTGTCCAAAGATGTTATATATGTTGGGAAGACACTACCCAACTTAATAGAGAAGTTACTCTTGGGGGAGTCAAAGGATTTGCTTGTATTCGCCAGGAGATTCCTACTGTGGATTTCTTAATTTCGCTAAAGTAAAATGTGGATCAGAATCCAGAGCGCTCTTTCTTGAGGTCAATACCTTTATTTATTAAATTTGCCAAGAAAGCTAAGAAATTGAGCTGACAGAATGCAAGATGCCTGTATGGCTGCTCTTCTCCTTATCTGGGCTTTTTCTTTAATGTACCAGTGAGTCTCTTATATTTTCTCTGGTCACTGGGAAGAATTTTAGTGCTAGATTTTGTAAGAGCTACTTGGCCAGGCTTGCTATCATGTCTTCCACTGTAAACTTAGTGAGGGAACAGAATATGTGCACACATGTATACACTTCCATCTTCCCATACTCCATACATTTGCACATAATTTATAGTACTTATGATTTCTAAAATAATTTTATGTAGTTTTATGAAACTTGCATACTCACATACTATATTTAGCAGCACTTCCTCCCCTTTTGCCCTTCTCTCCAACTCCTTACGCACTGTCTCTCAAATTATTTCCCTCCTTTTAATAATTATTAAATTATTAAATATCATTTAATATCAGTTAATAATTAATACTAATTATGCACATATATATGTATTATTTATGCATGTATATACACATGCATGTATTTATGTATATAAGCTGAATCTATTTAGTTTTATACATATGTACATTTCTTCAGGGCTGACACTTGGGATTCGGTAGTCCCCAGCTAAGACTGATTCCCCCTCTTTGAAGCCATTAATTGCTTGTTATTCTTCATCTACAGAGCAAGCCTTGTGCAATTCTTCCAAAATTTGAAAACAGATTTACCATGCGGCCCAGTTCTACTATTTCTTGACATATGCTTAATGAACTCTAGTTTCTGAATAATTTTAAAAATGAGAAAAATGGACTAGATATGGTTCAGAAGTTAAAAATACTGGCTAGTCTTTCAGGGGGCTGGAGTTCAATTCACAGCATGCATGTGGGGGCTAACAACTGTCAATAAATTCAGTTCCATGAGATTTGACACCCTTTTCTCACTTCCATGGGAACAAGGCATATTTGTGCTACACAAACATACATGCAGCTAAAACATTGTACATATAAAATAAAAATAAATCTCAACAAAATTTAAATGAAAAAGTTGTAACCTACAATGGCATTGTTCTTGCTAAACTCTCTACTCTACAGAGATCATAAGTGACCCTGATTAAAAGCTTTCCTTTTGAAACTTTTGATGAAATTAATAATAAACTCTTACTAATGTATTACAGTAATCTATATTATACTATAATATAATACTATACTATATATACTATACTATACTCATGACTTCTAACATATTTTTTCAGATTTAAGATCAAATTTTGAAGGAATGTGAAATTAGCTATTTTCATCTTAGAGATGATTAATGTGAGAGACAGAGGATGGAGTAATTTTTCTCAAGGGCATAGGCTAGTAACGATATCAGAAGTTCCAGCAAGTCTTCCATGTGTAAATCTTCTCCTATTTCTGTGCTGTATTGTCTCTCACAATGATCCTCCTTTGGCATGATCTCCATTATTCCCAGCATCAGTATCTGTCAAAGCACCCTTTGTGATCATTAAAAGCTGTTTCAAGCATAGTATTCAGCACGTTGTGTATCTTTTCTCATTATCAAGAGATCTCATTAATATTCTGATAAATGTATGAATTTTAGTAAAATTTCAACTGGTGTAAAAACCATATATCCAGCAACACAAAATTTTATAAATACTAGGACTCAGGTTGAATCCTTGTCAATTTTCCCTCTACCCTTAAATCGCCACAGATATTGGTGAAAGGGAACATGTGTAGGAATGGAGCATATAGCCACACTTTGTAAGTCAATGGTACTTGATATCCATGATTTAGTCTTCAGTGGGGACAACTCACATATGAAGCTCCCTTGTGTTGGATTAACCTTTGAATGTGTTTGCTCTGTCTCATAATCCTCTTTAATTCTTGCTTTGCATACTTTAATGGATTGTGGTCATATGGTCTAAATAGTATGTTCTCAGAGTAGTTTTTGTCTTGCAAATAAATTTATCACACTAATACTACATATACAGAGCAAATAATTCCGACTGGGATTGTCTAGATTATGGATCATATTATATTTTTATTTTGTGAGTCCATCCACAAAAATGTAAGTGCACCATTATCCCAGGCACTTGAAAGAGTTAAATCCTTACTGGGACGGAACACTGAGTTCCCTGAATATTATTTCACTCATCTTGACTCACCACTGAGTCAGGAAGTCAATCTGATGTGACACCTGTTTCTGATTCTCATCACAGATTCTCTCTCCCTCTCCCTCTCCCTCTCCCTCTCCCTCTCCCTCTCCCTCTCCCTCTCCCTCTCCCTCTCCCTCTCCCTCTCCCTCTCCCTCTCTCCCTCTCTCCCTCTCTCCCTCCCTCCCCCTCTCCCTCCCTCTCTCCCTCTCTCCCTCTCTCCCTCTCTCCCTCTCTCCCTCTCTCCCTCTCTCCCTCTCTCCCTCTCTCCCTCTCTCCCTCTCTCCCTTCCTCCCTCTCTCCCTCTCTCTCTCCCTCTCTCCCTCTCTCCCTCTCTCCCTCTCTCCCTCTCTCCCTCTCTCCCTCACTCTCTTTCTCTTCACTTTCCCCTTCTATTTACATCATTCCCTTGTTTTTGGTTTTGGACTGTTTTGCCTTCTTTTCTTCATTTATTAATTTTTTAAACTTTGGGTGATAAAGATCACAGACGTGTTTGATAGAGCCACTGACTTTATCCCTGAGATTGACAATGACCACGATCTAGCAAATGGTCCCAAAGAAGGAAGATTACAGAAAGAGAAGATGCCAGAAAGAAAAAAAAAACTGGAGCAAACACAAGAAACTAAACTGTTTAGGGTCATAGTATTCTCTCCTAAAAATGTAGAATCTTCATATCACATATAGTCATTCTGTCATCGAGTAAATATCACAAAACATTTGTGAGAGAGGCTGAAACCACACTATTTCTAGAAAATTCAAGGTCCAGTAGATGTGGGGATGTGGATATCAGTTTAAGGGAAAGAAATACAAAAATGTTTCAATTAATAAGAGTGGTTATAGGTTATCACCAAATGATAAAAGAAAGCTGTTCATTATTCAAGTGGGCATAGTGGCACAGATAGCACAGGAACCTTTATGGAAGAAAACATCCAGTTGTAAAACTTGAAACATTAGTAGGGACCCACCAACTAGATACTGGTGTGAAGACAGGAGATGGTTTTCAGATTTTATTCTAGTTAAATGAAAATTCAATTCACATTGATTGTTTGTTTTCCAATAGTATTTATTGAATGAGATGTGTGTAGCCTTCAAATGCTGAAGAACAGTTCACTGTCCCTGAAAATCATTTCCTATTTTTCAGCCAACTCAGCCTATGAAAGTGAACTTCTCCGAACAATGAAGATGGATCACTCTCAGGAAAGAAAGTATATTGTAAATACTGTTAATCACCAGAGTGTACATTCTCTGAAAATCCTGACATGATAATAACAGGTTATGCATCACACTCATTATTGCTTAATGGTTGTATAATCAATCTTATCTATAAATCTACAAAAATAATGAAGGGCTTATCGAGTCAAATCTACCCAGCCTCTCCCCACTAATTATCTGTTTCTTACAACATGGATGAGAGCTGGATTCGCCCAGCAGATCAACTACAACTGGGTGGCAAGTGTTTTCACTCTCAAGAGATATGTGTTCTGAATGAAGTAGAAATGACAGAGAAAATATGACCTCCATTTAGTATAATTTACAAATTTTATTTGCAAATTCATGATAGTGAATATTTTCTTATTCAATTCCTACCTTGCATCTTAAAGTTCTGCCCAGGATCCTGAAGTATTGATGAGCAATTACCTAATTAAAAGAAAAACTGTATAGTATTTTGGAAAATGATGTTCCATGAAATAACAGAGTGAGAGTAACTGTGAGTTACAGGCATAGGATGTATGTTTCAATGATATGTACAAGTCTTTTAGAAATATGAAAGGGGGCAGTGCATTCATGCCTGGAGAGGTAAGTCTGTGATAAACATGTTCTGAACAGCAAAAAGCATCAGAGTGAAGACACTGAAATTGGTGTGTATGCCTGGGCTACTAAGAAGTAGCAAGGATGCCTTTGCTTCTGGTGCTGGAATACAAAGAACAGGAAAGATGAAGAAGAAAAACACAAAGTAATTTATAGAATTAATAAACATCAGAAAGGCATAACATGCAGGCCTTATGGACAATGAATAGCTTTCTAGTTTCAATCTGAGTGCTATGGGTTTTCTCTTTGGGGTTTAAACTTTATTATTCCGTTTTTTCTGACTGTTCTTTGGAAATGAGAGTAGAAATTAGGGCAGTAAAAAAGCTGGTCAACCAGTTAACAGGTAGTTGTGGTTTACAGCTGAGGCATTACTTCAGCCTGAACAATAAGCATGTGCATGGCAAACCATATTTAGAGTCTGGATTCATGGTGAAGGAAAGTTACCAGCTGTGTATATGTGCAAGGACTTCTAGCCCTCTGTGTTGCAAGAAAGGCTCCGGAAGCTCAAGGCAGTTCTCTCAAAGTCACAGACACAAAGGACCATCAGAAACAAAGCAAACAAAAGTTGTGAGATAAGATCTGAAGAGGAATGGTGGAGCACTGATAGCATCTCCAGCAAATATAATACCAATTTTATAGTTCACTCTAAGCATAGAACATTCAGGAAGGAAGCCTGTACTAGAAGTGCACACTACACAGAACATCAACACAAATGCATTAAAAATGAGAATGAATGAACTTTTCAAAGGAGTGAGACTATATGAAAAGTTGTAGTACACTGTGTAGCCCAGTATGAAACAGTCATTGAGAAAAATGGAACACAGGGGCAGGAGAGATGACTTACCTGGAAAAGTGTTTGCCATGTAAGTATAAGAACAGAAATATAGTAGCAGGGGTGGGAGGGGGGATGAGGAACTGGGGATAGCCACTGGAGGGTCCCAGGCGCCAGGGAAATGAGACGCTCCCAGGACCCAACGGGGATGACTTTAGCTGAAATGAGCAGAGAAGAGGAGACGGAACCTGTAGAGACCACCTCTAGTACATAGGCATAGTGTCCAGTCAAGGGATGGGGCCACTCACCCATCTCAAAGTTTATTTTATTTTATTTTATTTTATTTTATTTTATTTATTTATTTATTTATTTTGGTTTTTCGAGACAGAGTTTCTCTGTGTAGCACTGGCTGTCCTGGAACTCACGTTGTAGACCAGGCTGGCCTTGAACTCAGAAATCCACCTGCCTCTGCCTCCCAAGTGCTGGGATTAAAGGCGTGCGCCACCACTGCCTGGCCAAATCTCAAAGTTTTTAACTCGGGAATGTTCCTGTCCAAAGGAAGAACAGGAACAAGAAATAGAGCAGTGTCTGAAGGAAGGGCCATTCGGGGACTGCCCCACTTGGGGATCCATCATGTCTGTAGACACCAAACTGGACACTGTTAACATTGCCAAGAGGAGCTTGCTGACAGGAATCTGGTGTGGCTGTTCCTTGGGAGGTTCGGCCAGCCATTCACCAAAGCAGATGTGGATGCTCAGAGCCAACCAGGAAACTGAGCTCAGGGACCCCAGTGGGAGAGCTGGCAGAAGGACTGGAGGGGCAGAGGGATATTGCAACTCCATAGGAAGAACAAAATCAGCTGGTCGGACTACCCAATGCTCCCTGAGACTAGACCACCAACCAAGGAGTGTACAGGGAGGGATCCATGGCTCCAGACATGTAAGTAGCAGAGGCTGGCCATGTTTGATATCAATGGAAAGGTAGGCCCTCAGTCATATTGGGGTTTGATGCCCCAATGTAGAGGGATGCTGGAGCGGTGGGGTAGGAGAGAGTGAGTGGGTGGGAGCAAAGGAGAGGGAGGAGAGGGCCATTGTGGGATTGGGGGAGGGGGTTGTGAAGGGGTAACTGGGAAGTGGGACATAACTTGATATGGAAAAGAATAGGATGATTAATAAAAATAGTAAGAAAAAAAAAAGAATACAATTATAGATCGCCTTTAATCTCTCTCTCTCTCTCTCTCTCTCTTTTTTTTTTTTTTTTTTTTTTTTTTTGGTTTTTCGAGACAGGGTTTCTCTGTGTAGCCCTGGCTGTCCTGGCACTCACTTTGTAGACCAGGCTGGCCTCGAACTCAGAAATCCGCCTGCCTCTGCCTCCCGTGTCAGATGTTATCTGGAGTTTATTGTCCAGCAAGTTTAGCCAAATAGGAAACTCTCAGTTTAGTATGCACACATATATAAAGAGGAAGAAAAGGAGGAGGACTAGCAATGGTATTGAAACTATCATCAAAGCAAGAGTAGAACCTGGGAATTCAAACATTGTGTAAGTACATTTAGGAAGAAGGAACATCCAGTTGGGTAAATGCTACTGAAAGAACAAGAACGATGGAATCTGAGAGGTAAACATTGTGTCTGGAACCATATGCATCACTGGCAACCATGACTTGGGCAAGAAAGTGCAATGGGGTGAGTAAACTTTAATATAAAATATGTTTAGAGAAATCACAAAGTTGGGCACTGTGAATTTAGATAGTATTTCTATGAATAATTATGATTAAAAGGAGATAAATGAAATGGTAGCTACCAGGACAAAGGAGAGATGAGAGAATATTTATTTTTAATAGAAGAAAAGAAAGAAAAAACATATCTGTTTGCTAGTGGAAATAATACAGTAGTAATTCTGTATTGTGTTTTAAATAAATTCTCTGGCTTACAAGGATTACCTGAAATATATTTAAATGGTTCTGCTGTAAAATATAATCCACAGGGATCCACAAAAGCTCCAAGAGAAGACTACAGACTGAACAAAAACATGTCAACAAGCAAACCTAATATACACATGTATTATGTAAAGTGTAGACCTCACTCATATAATCCCTCAGTACCCAATTTTGTACTGATTAAAATGTTTCCCAAGTTTAAGTGTATAAAAACCTCTTATATAAATTTTCTTTTTTCAAGTATTTTTGCTTTCTGTTTACTAGTAAATTATAAATGGAATGTCATGGCATGGAAAGTACTGGAGATATATTGAAACCTTAGAATAATATATTTTTTAAAAGCTAATGTTTTATGATTTGATTGCAGGGATCAAATATACCATTGCAAATTTATACAAGATGATAACAATGCAATACATTGTGGAATATATAACAGTGTCTCTGGCCTTTTCCTATATAGTCCTCTACAATATCTCCTAGACAACTTAGGACCAACAAAAACACTCTCCAGATAGCCAACTACATTTATGTAGACAAAAATCACCTTTCTTAAGAAGATCTGTTTATTATTTAACTAGACAAATTTCCAATAATGAAATTGTATCCTCTAGTTTGCATATGTTTTAGAAAAAAGTAAAGAATTCCACTTAATCATCATAGATATTAAAGGATTTCAAGTATACACACATTTACATAAGTCATATATTGTAGGTATTTAGGGATATATTACATATACAGTAAAACTCATTTTACAGATATTTTCTGTAACAAAAAAACATTAATGATACAATTGTACAGACAGCAGAGATCTACTATTCTAAACTGAGGAAACAAGATTAAAGGTCTGTAAAACAGTAGAATAAAATATTAGCACATTCTAATACATAACAATATCCTTCCAAAATCAAATGGCTATACTCTAGCCATATTTAAAGAGCCGTGTGTTTTCAAACATTCATTCAACACCTCCTTTTCATGAACCTCTGCATTGTTCCCTTTGGGGGAAATATGCATAATTCATGAGACCTAATTAAAAAGAAAAGCAGAAATCATTTCCAATAAAATAGTATGCCAACACAAGGTAGCTCTTGACTACCTCTCTGACTAACCACATTAGTACTCACTTCCAAAGAAGTAGAAAAAGTTGGGTAATCTTAGGAGACTTCCTATAAGGGGTGTAACTTGAGTGACACATGGAATAATTAAAGTATACGAGAAGAAGACATTTCTAGAACAGTAACAAAGGGAGAGAAAGGTAAAAAAAAAATCCAAAGGAATTGGAAAAAGTCTCAGTGGAAAATCTCGAATGAAAAGGACAATGAACACAGAAGGAAAATGATGGATGTGATTGACAAGTGTCAAATATAGACCTGCAAAGTACTGGGTAATAGGGAAAAATGCATCTTTTAAAATTCGATTTTCTAATCAAGTTTTTAAACAGAAGAACACAAGGACCACAGTGGTTTCGTGAAAGGTCAAACCAGAGGGTAATGGATAGAACCTAGCACTCCTGGGAGACAAGTTATACATGCCAAGTAGGAGTATAATCTAGAATACACCCTGAATTAGGTTTTCTTTTTAACTGAGAGTATTAGTGATAACCTCAAATAAACTATTATTATCTAAAGAATGAGTGCAGACTTCGTGTTCTTATGCATTTATAATTATATAATCTCTCCTGGCTACACAGTGGAGTGGACTATGGTCAGATAGTCACGTCGATGGTTCTTACCAATGATCAATCTAGTGATTGCTCTCCTGCAGCTGCAAGTTCAGCTTTTCTGTTCTACATAGCTGTCTTGATATCATTCATTCTCTGGCTCTCACTCCCTTTGCAGCATGTCCTCAGCCGCCCTGGAGCTTGGCATGAAGTGGAAGAATCTCCTAATAACACCTTTAGTGTTATCAATTAACTCTGCTCCAGGGAGTATGACTCAGAGTTATTATCTATACAAGTCAGAGGTAAGGGACAGATGAGGCTATTATCTGATTCAAGGAAGCCAGGACCATAAGAGATGTAGTCCAAATGAACCTGTAAATCAGTGTGAAGAATCAAGTTGAGGTCTTTCAAGCTTGACATGCCTTTGACACTTATTTTTATAAATTAATTCTATACTTCCTCTGTCTCCCCAAGTTTATGTTTCCTTCTGCACAACATGGATGCTTCCACTTTAGTTTAGATTGGAAAACTATACAATTATCCAACACTGCAGTGTCTGCATATATCTGGGGAAGAGACACAGAAAAGAGTTAATCTGGGACTTCAGTTTACATTATCCTGGATATTTGAGGCAATCAAAGATTACACTGGAGAGTGAATTGCTGGACCTACTGACATATTACTGTCAAAAATGTGATAGGAATGATGGTGTTATTAACAATGTTTGAAATAATCTTTTAGATTGGTTTAGCAAAATATCACATGAGAGAGACCAAAGGCTTAGAAAAGTCCCTCAGGCCACCCAAGTAAATGTCCCATCTGCTTACTGATGCCTGAAATTGCACAGGAGAAAGAGTCATTTCTTAGCCCAAAGCATTTGATTCCTGTTAACATGCAAATCTCTTGAGTGTGGTAAGGCTCTTAAGTTGCTGTAACCTAGAAAAAAAAGTTCCCAAACTTATATGTGTGTGTGTGTGTGTGTGTGTGTGTGTGTGTGTGTGTGTGTGTGTGTGTGTGTGTGTGTGAAGTATGTATTCTTTTTAAATATAAACTTTAATACATTCCAGCCACAGTTCCTCCTCCCTTCATTTCTCCCAGGTCCCTACAAACACACCTTACCTCTCCCCCAGGTCTATTCCTCTTTGCCTCCTCCATTTCCCCCAGGAAGCTCTGGTGAAGGTATAACAATGTTACTGAATGTGTGGAGATCTATGAGCTAAGAATGGGGAATTAAAGGAGGAGAATACAACATGCCACAGACAGAACGTACAAAGAACTTTGTGGATCTGAGAGCTGAGAGTTGACATCACTCAGGATGTGCTTCTCTTACTAATTTATGCCCTGCATCGGATGCTATAGAACATCTTCATAAGTACATCTCTATGAACATGTGGGGAAGGGGACACTCTTCTAATCTCTTAAACAAGCTGTGATGTATTTACACAAATTTCAATACGGTGCAGAAAAATTACCCAAGACCTATTTATTTATTTATTTATTTATTTATTTATTTATTTATGTGACATAGTATTTCCAGTTTTAAACATAGCTGTAGAAACCTAAGAGTTTTCATTAAAAATAACAAATATATTGCTGATAGACATTTTAGTTATTATATTTATTCACCTGGTTTAGATTTACTTAAATATAGTCATGTTGATATATATTATCTTCCTCTATCATAGAAAAACTTCAGGAAAATCATGAGAATTATTTGAGGATGCAGCAGCAGCAACAAAAATACTTGCCTGTCCTTACTATCATGTAATTTTCTTAAAACAACACAAGAGGTTGAATAAAATGTGGAGGCTCTTGCTTATTATCCCAGATCTTTGAATGATGAGACCAAGAGTTCCAGGCTATCCTAATTTCATAGCAAAGCCTGCCTGCCCCCTACCAAACACAGAAGTAGCTGTGTCATCTTTAACAGAAAAAAATATAACTAAGCTGGTATACGGTCAAGTACTTTTAATGAAATAAGTTAGTACCAAAGCTTAGAATATCTGAATTTCGAGATATGGACTATTTTCAGTTTATTGGTTTATTCATAAAAGAAGAAACTGGGGCAAAGTTATTTGAATGAATCCAGAGGAAGTAGTTTAATGCAGAAAATAGCATAATCTTCTATTTCCATGTGTAGAGGACACCCTTCAACAGTAATCTACCCCAACAAGAATATTGAAGGCATGTAATGTTTTAGAATTGGAGGACCATATATTTAACATTTATGAGAAACTCAGGAAGGAATTAATGAAAACTCATATCTGAGATAAAGAAGTATAATGATTGTGCATTAAAATTTGCATTGATTACTCAGGAAATTGGGGCCCAGAGGGATAAAATAGTCAAGTGTCATATACAACTAATCAATAGAGAATTGGGAATAGCTCAACAGCCTGGATTCTTCAGATGCAAAACATGCACAGAGCAATGGACAAAACTAGACCTGAAGACTCCAGAAAGATGATGTTCCTGTAGCAGGAAACATTAGATAGAGTTAATATAGAAACATGTCTCATGAAGAAGCATGGGTAGTCATGATGAAAAATATTCTCTGATATTGTGAAATTCTGTTGTCTCTATTTGAAGTAGGGTGATTGAATTGTCCTCTCTCCAACAAAATATCAGCAATTTTAAAAAGCAACCAGTAATTCACACTTAAGTTAATAATCAGATTACTGCCTCTGCCTAGTTGCTAACATTGAGCAGAATGCATACACTGAAGAAATGATGAAATGGACTAGAAAGATTTAGCCCTGAGCTTTACTGGAAATAAAAATATGTCTAGTTGAGAATTAACAAAGAGTAAAACAGGAAGAGAAGGAATAGTAAGATACTGAAATAGACAACAATTGTATGATCAATTGGCAAAATGTTGTAGAAATTTCCCCAGCAACAGTCTACACTGTAAGAAGTCATACATTCATGATTTCACGACAGAAGCGCCCTGGGTTTGCTGTGAAGGTTGTCTGCCATTCATGAGTGGCTCAGTGAAGGAGGTTTCTCATAAAAGAGGGAAGCGTACAGACCAATTGTCAATTTAGAAACTAAAATTATCTGGATTAAAATTTTTGTATTTTCTCTTACCAATGGCAGAACCTTAAGATACTTCAAATGTTAAGGTACCAATCATAAGTCGTGGCATCTAAAATGTAACTGTAGCCCTCTGGATTGTACTCCAAGAGATAAAACGAACAGCATAAACAGAGCTCACAGAAAATATAGTGTAAACTGAAAACTGTTTTAGTTCTGTTCACAATTCTGTATTCATGTAAGACAACATGACTAGACTGGACCACAATAAGATATTGATCGGAAGTGAGTGTAACCAGTTATATGCACTCAGCTTCCTCTCAATTATTTCCAGCCCAGTGAAGAAGGTTGATCCACAGTAATGAATATATTTGGGGGAAGGTAAGCTCCTTGGGGAGTGTAACCTCATTATCCCTAAAGTGAGAACATGGAGAGTAGCCAGAAATTCTGGAAGCAAGTATGCCCATACCAGAAATCTGGGCACTAGTCTTTGACTCACTTGCATCCAGCAGCTGATGAACACCAGTAAGGGGTGGCAGAGGTGAGTTCACCACTCACCAATCACTGTACTCTTTGCCCTAGACCAAAAGTCAGTCCATGCCCTGCTTCTCTGGAAGTTAATCCTGGTTTGATGAATAAGTGTTGACTTATGTCATAAACAGGTTATTCGGCTCACACATCCACACCACAGTCCTGCATCAAAGGTTATTAGGGCAAAACTCAAGGCAGGAACCCAGAAGCATGAATTGAAGCAGAAACCATAGGGGAAAGCTGCTTACTGACTTGCTTGTCCAACTTCTTCAGCCTGCTTTCTTATATAACTTAGAATGACCTGTCCAGGGGTGGCATTATCCACAGTGGCCTGAACCCACCCATGTTAATCATAACTCAAGAATAATCCATCAGACTTGCTCACAGACTGGTCTGGTGGAAGCAGTTACTCAATTTAAGTTACATCTTTCGGGATGACTCTAGAGCAATTGTGTTGACTTGACAAAAATCTAGCCTGGACACAATCAATAGGAAAAGGGTAGATCTCAGAAAGAAAGACACCCCATGAAAGAGAGAAATGCTGAATACCAATGTAGCCATTCCCTTAAAATTTTTGTTTCTTAATTGTTCTGTACATGCAGTGTTAGGAAGACACAATATTGAACTTAGTTTCTATGGTATATCTATGTTTTTCATTAATGGTATTACATGCACACTGATGTGGGGATTTTTTTAGAATATTATATTAGACAAAATGCTTTCATCTTACATTATCAACCCAAGAATGAATTTAAATATGCTCTCTTCTCCATTCTATAGTATGGCAATGAAAAGAACTCACTAATTATAATTTCGAGTTGACGAATTTACCAATTCCACATATTCATTTCATGTGCTGCAAAGGCAGAGCTCAAGAAACTCAGTAGTCCTCAAAGCTAGTGGTTAATGCTTTGATTCCATATTTGTTTTATAACTCCTACAAAGCAACCAGGAACTTTTCCCCATATCCTTTATACTTAGAGAAAGTTATCACCATGTGACATGTGATCAGCCACTCTACAAACTTGACTCGTTTCCACTTTAGCAACAAGTCCTTGAACTATGGAAATTTTATAAGCCAGTCAATTTTTCCCCTCTCAAAACCAATTCAAAAATGAATCGGTTGGAGGCACAGATGTAAAAGATTCAAACTCCGAACTGAATCCAAAAGTTTTCCAGTAATCACTTTCATTTTGCTCTGTCTGCCTGGCTGCTTTTGATGACTTCATGCTCCTCCCTTAAATGTGTGATCAGTGCGAGTGCTAATACATAATGATGAGGGTCAATAATTAGTTCCTCAATACCTAATTACACAGTGCATTGAATTTTAATTTTTTGTGTGCTCTGGTGAAGACTGGTAACTTAGTGGCCTGACTCTGCCTCTATCTGCATATGCATCTTCAACCTTCCCTTCCCAATACCCTTGGCTTCTGTCATTGTCCAGGCATATGGAGGTTTCCAAATGTAATTTCTTCCCCTTGTTCCTTATCATGTCTCTCCACATCTGCGGACTATCTCTCATCTATGGAATCTTCTATCCCCTGTGTGATCAATCCTTACTTGTATTTCAAAGTTTCCCAAAACAACCTTTTTCAGGGAGACCTTTAACTAGACAGAAGTTTGTTTCTTGCCATAGTTTTTTCATAGATCTCAACATTACTGGAATTTTCTGCTCTTATCTATAAACCCCGTGGTCAATGTAGCTCAGTTGATTATTTATGAAGGGCAGCAAACATTCAAACCTAAGGCTAAGTTCAAATATCTTAACTCACTCTATACTAAGTTAAAATATAATTATTACACTATGAACCTTTAGAGACACCCACCAACTCAAATAGTCAACATATGGCACCCACAAAATTATGTAGATTAACAAATCATGTATTTTAGATATAACATCATTATCTCCTGGGGGACTCTGCCATTGCCTGACAAATACAGAAGTGAATGCTTACAGCTATCTATTGGACATGGCACAGGGTCCCCAATAATGGATCTAGAGAAAGTACACAAGGAGCTGAAGGGGCTTACAGCCCATAGGAGGAACAACAATATGAACTAACCAGTACCCCCCAAAGCTCACTGGGAGTAAACCATCGATCAAAGAAACACACGGAGATACTCATGGCTCTAGCTGCATATGTAGCTGAGGATGGCCTAGTTGGTGATCAATGGGAGGAGAGATCCTTGGTCCTGTGAAGGTTCTATGCACCAATATAGGGCAATGCCAGTGCCAGGAAGCAGGAGTGGGTGGGTTAAGGAGCAGGGGGAGGTGGAGAAGGGATAGGGAATTTTTAGGGGCAAACTAGGAAAGAGGACAACATTTGAAATGTAAATAAAGGAAATATCTAATAAAAAGAAAGAAAAAAGATAGTTTTCGTGCAAAAAAATAACTTCTTTTATCAGCCTCTGAGCCTGCTTCTTCTCAATATTACATTTGATGAATACTTTTGCGAAGCACACATTGGCAAATCTTTATAAATTATGGTCATGATTTTTGACAGTGTATCAACTTCATGAAAATTTTCTTGAGCCAAAAATATGTAAGTGATTTTCATAAACAGAATAAAAAATCCTCTTATCATACTAACTTCTGTAATTATTAGTATTCATTCATCATCAGTCCAATTCATATCACACATTACATATACTGTGCTAAGGACATAAAAATGAACACATAAGAGAGCAGTCATTTCAGTGTGGAGTTTGTACATTCAAATTCATACAGAATAGTGTGCAGAACAAAACTAGTAGTTATAATGAAAGATATTAAACTTGGCTAGGAAATACTCAAATTCTCTAGGCAAATCTATTAATAAGTAGAGATTAAGAGGAAATCTCAGCAGGTCAAGAAGAGTTGCATTAACTGTGCATTCAGAAGGTAGAAAGGTCAAAAGAGGCCACAGACTTCACACCTAGATTTGTGGGTAACAAAGAGTACTAGCACTCCCCGAGATCAAAATAGAAGGAGCCAGGAACAATGGCTCGATCATTACAAGCCATTGCTACACTTCCAGAGGTGAGGGAAGACTGTGTGAGGCAGGATAGGGAGGAGTGAGTGCAGGCTGCATCCAGGATACAAAGTGAATAAATAAATTAGTGAGAAGTGTTTTCCAAAATCTCTTCCAACAAAGTTGTGTCATTTTGTGATATCACCGACAATGAACAAAGCCTCTGATGCCCAAGCCAGAAACTGGCATCATCATTAAAGATAAGAAGGGACCAGGTCAACAACTGTCTCCTGGGCTCTGTTTGTTGTGGTGATATGCATGGTCCCTTGTGCACTTTTATGATAACTGCATCTCTGGCTTGGTTAGATGCCTCTGATTTCTTCTCCATCTCTTACAGTAGGTTAGCAGTTGTTTTATAGTATCCTAAGAGTATCTCCTAGCAAATTCGCTGACCCCCTGGCTCTTACCATCTTCCTGCCCTCATCTGCAATGTTCCCTGAGCCATAAGTGTGGGATTGTACATTTCAATTTTTTTTCTTGACAATTGCATTAGCACAAACTTCTGCTGTATAGTTGCTTAGGAGTGGTGATGAAGCACAATGTCTGTTTTCTTTTTTTCAATTACTGAAGAAGCTGTCTCACTATCAAACATGGGGTTATCCATAAGTTATGTTAAACATCTTGCTTCAGATGAGAAAATGCCACAATATTCATGTTAACTTAAGTTTTTATCATAAACAAAGCTATTAGATTTTGGATCTAATTATTTTTTCTGCAATTGAGAATTTTTTTTCATTAATCTGTTGTTACAGTATAAATACCATAGACTAGATGCTTGGAATATTTATGCTACTTGCTGTACTCTGAAATTCCTGGATCTGTTATTTATTATTTATCAATAATTTTGTAACATGTTAGGCTATTAATACTTAAAATGCTTTTTAGTTTCCATTTTCCCTTCTTTCTCTACTGTTATTGCACTGACATAACAAACCTTTTGGAATTTTTCTACCCTTCTTGTTCATTCTATATTTTTCTACTGTTCTTTTTTCTCTTTGAATATCAGTATGGAAATTGTCAATTAACCTATCTTCCAGGCCACTGGACATTCACAGTCTAGCAATTAGTGATGAAAAGCATTATTTATTTGTGCCCTATTTTTCTTAATTTGTGATGTCCTAATTTAATTTCCCTTCATTTTTACCTACAGTTTTTGTTTTTAGAATATGTATTAATCATTGCTTTGTCACTATGACCAATGCCTAATCAGAAACAGCATACAGGAAGGATTCATTTTTTTGGCTCCCAGTTTTGTAATGAGGTAGAAGGAAATAACCATTCTTTCTTTGGGGTTGGAAGATATTGTACACCTTGGCCATACATATTGCAACACTTCAAAAAGCAGAGAGCTCAAATGTGTACCAGACCAGGAAGGACTGTACCCCTCTATGCTGTCCCTGTGGCCCAATATCTGCCAGATAGGCATCTCACCACTCAAAGCAATGGTATAAGCTAGGACCAAATTTTCTAAAGCAGGAGCTTGAAGGAGACAATTTGTGTGAGAACCATAAGAATACCCTTTAACCTTGCTTTTTCCACTATAGTTTTCAGTAGATTAATTACAAGTATTTTAACTTCACTATCTAGTCCCAAATTTTTAATAATATACTGTTGTTCCATATGGTGGATGGCTTCTTTATATTATTTGATTTTTTCCCTAATTTATGGCTTACAACTTGCAGTTGAGATTCAAACATCTTGATTGGTCAATGGATATTAACATGCATTATCTTTTATTGGGCATGTTTTCAGAAGTCTGATGATGGTTTTGTAGCTAATATTCACAGTTAGCTGCTTCATCCCGATGCTGTTCCTATTAGTGTTTCCTGTATTTGTACTTTGTCTCAGAGATGCTATGTGCTGCATCTCAAGCTGTCACTAGTATAGGAAGGTCTGTGGGGTTGGGTAGCTGACTTTAGGGTTTCTATTGACCTGAAATAGGTCAATAGTATGTGCTATGTCAGGTGTAGAGCACTGTATTTAACTTCATTCCTCTTCTGCCTAGTGATTTCACAAGCCATTTCCTAGACACTTAATACGTTCTGTCCACCTAATCTTTAACTTTCCTTCTAAAAACCCAAAAGGTTGGAAGGTCTTACTTTTGATGGGCTCATCTGTTTTGATAAGTCTCATCTGGAAAAATAAGTCTTCATTGCTGAGGAAAGCCTAGAATTCTTTAACAATGATTATGTCTTTCTTCCACATAATACTCTGTTGGATACTTCTTATGGTCACCATAACATGCTAGAAACTAACCCCACAACTGCTCTGAGATTCTCCTGAGTCTGTAGTGTGCCACTTTCATACTAGTCTGGACCCAACTTGATAGAAGCTGGTTTGAAGTTCCAACAGGTGCATCACATAGCAGATCATAATTGTGACTCTTTGAGTCAGCAGGTCTTGGTTTTGAAAGTGGCTTAGGAAGTTTTGAGATTTTTCAGTCTTAGCTTTGATCATTGTAACTATTATTTTTTTCTTTTCTTCTAATTGTATAATAGACTCATTTCCTCTTTTCTGCAAACCATCTTCCATTCTCTCTGCAAAAGTTGTATTTCCTACCACGTTACTATAATTGAGTCTAATTAAGCCATTCGGAGTCTCTCTTTTTTCGTCACAAATATTTGCACTTTGAGTCATTACCTCCCTGGTTATCTCTCTCACAAATGATGTATGGTCTTTAATTCTGTGATTGCTTTCCCTTCTGTAACCCCCACAGTGTTTCATTCTCCTGCTGGGATCCTATTTTTGTAGCTATTCCTGAGTCATCTATCCAAGATATCTTATTCTTTCTTTAAAGTTAGAACATTCAGGAGGCAGTATCATTTCTGACACCTTCTCTTCTCACTCTGGATGAACTAAGGAAATATTACTTACTGTATCATGTCATTAGCATGGAGCTCTTCTTCGGTCTAAATGTATATCTAATTGTTGTTGAAAATGTTCATTTGCCTTTCTTAGAGACATGATAAAATGTTCATTTCTAAGACAATGTTGATAAGTCACTCATTAAGTGCTTGGCTAGCAACCAAGAGCTCCTCAGTTCAATCCTCAGAACTCAATTAAAAAAAAAAAAGGAAGGAATGGAAAAAGGAAGCAAGGAAGGAAAGGAGGAAGGCAGGCAGGCAGGCAGGCAGGCAGGCAGGCAGGCAGGCAGGCAGGCAGGCAGGAAGGAAGGAAGGAAGGAAGGAAGGAAGGAAGGAAGGGAGGAAGGAAGGAAGGAAGGAAAAGGAAGATCTAAGTAGGGTGGTTTGCACTCATGCTAGCAGCGAGAATGTGGGAGAGAAAGACCCATAGAGATTGCTGACTAGCTGACCTAACCAACTTGGCGATTTCTAGGTCATTCAGGGGTCTATTTCAAAAACAAAACAAAATAGGTAGATCATGCCTGAAGAACAATATAAGAGATTGTTCTCTGATCTCTGCATGCACATACACATATGTATATACACTGTCATACATATGCACATACATGTAAGCAAACACATGAAAAATTTCACTTCCTACATTACTTTTATTTGGGAAAGGGGAGCAAGGGTGGTTTCAAGGCAGGGTCTCTCTACATCATTCTGGTTGTCCTGGAACTCATTATATAAACCAAATTGGCCTTAAACTCAGAGATGTACCTGCCTCTGCATCCAAAATGCTCAGATTATAAAGGGATACACCACTGTACTGGTTTGAATATGTTTGACCCAGGGAGTGGCACTATTTGGAAGTGTGGACTTGGAGTAGGTGTGTCACTGTCTGTGTGGGCTTTAAGACCCTCTTCCTAGCTGCCTGGAAGTCAATTTTCCATTAACAGCCTTCACATGAGGACACAGCTTCATCTCAGCACTTCCTGCTCTTGACATGCCTGCCTGGATGCTGCCATGTTCCTGTCATGACTATAATAGACTGAACCTCTGAACCTGTAAGCCAGCCTCAATTAAATGTTGTCCTTGTAAGAGTTGCCTTGGTCATGGTGTCTGTTCACAGCAGTAAAACCCTAAGACAACCACTAAGGTTAGCTTTACAACCTCCTCTTTAAATTTCCCCTTTCTTGTATGTTTCCTTTCTCTGATTTCTGTCTATACTTGTTTCCCCAAGAAAGGAACTCTACTGTGAGTATTCTCTTCTACATATAAGAGCCAATGCATAAAACCTCATTAAATTCTATTAACAGCAAATAGCCTTAAATTTGGCCCTCATTTTTATGTTGTGAGCCAGCCTTTAACAACTGAGCCATCTCTACAGCCTCTTTATTTTGAAGAATTTTTTCTTTCTATTGAAGATAGACTTTTCTTCTCATAGAATATATCGTAATTACAGCTTCCCCTTCCACTGCTCCTCTCAGTTATACCCCACATCTCCTCCCATCTGGATGCATCCTGCTCTGTCTCTCATTAGAAAATCAACAGGCTTCTAAGGAAATATAATATAGTACAATACAAAGGGGACGCATAGGGATTGGCAAAAACACAAAACACAAAACAGAAGAAAAAGAGTGCAGAAGGAGGCACAGGAACCGACCCACATTCATTTGCACCCTCAGGAATCCCATTTAAGAAACAACTGGAAACCCTAATATATACATAAAGGACCTGATGCAGAGGTAAGTAGGCCCTGTGCATGCGGCCTCATTCTCTGTGAGTTCATATGTGCTTGATTCTACTGATGAGGAAGGCTTTGTGTCCCTGGAAATCTCTATCCCCTATGATTCTTACACTATTTTTACACCCTCTTCCTTGGTGGTCCCTGAGCCATTTTGCTACTATGGATTTTTTAGACCCATAGTATTTGGTTTTACCCTGGATCCCTGGGATACCTAGTCATATGTTAATGATTACCCAAGCAGTGTTGGTTGGGTATGGTTTGCATCTCATGGGGTTGGTATTAGGTCAGATCAGTTATTGGTTGGTTACTCCCAAAAGCTTTGGCCACCATTGCTCTAACATATCGTATAAGCAGGAGATCATTGTAGATGAAGGGTTTGTGGCTAGGTTAGTGTGCATGTTTCTCTTTATGACTTTTATCTGCCTTGTTTTAAAAGATGGCAATAGATGGCTACCTAAAGCTCACAAAGCTAAATGTCCAGGGACAGCCATATATTCCATATATTTTGAAATAACAAATCTTGACTTTGTATTCAATTCTGCTTTTCTATTGTGCCTGATAGAACCAACATTCTGTTAGTACTCAATAATTATTTTAGGATTCATGAGTGAATCTGCTATATGAGAAAGCCATATTACCGCATCGTGTTGTTAGTGTCTGTTTACAGCTATCATTATCTGACTAGTTACAAAAGGCTATAATCTCTATAAACAGAGAGTTCATCTATTTTTGTAGCTAAGAAACAACATCAGGATCAGATGTGATATAACCCAAGAGCAACTTTGGAACTCACTGATCTTGTAATAGAAATATTTTCAAGCTGTACATATGCAAAGAAATCTCCTACGACTGTGTATACTTCCATTATTTGAAAGCTTTATTAATGTGTTAATATATAACAAATATTGTCAGGATTCACTGAATCATCCCACAGAAAAGAAGTGTCTCTTCCAGGCAGAGATGATCCCTGAAGTCATCTCAGATACGGTTGAACCTGAGCTGAATTAATTGCCTTCTTGCTGGAACACAAACTAACATGGGGCTTACACTTTGTTGTAACCATGGAATTAACCATGTTTTGAAGCTGAAATAGTGAGTCCTGGTGAAAACACTCAGGAGCAACCAAAAATTAAGAGGCAATTTTGAAAGGTAACTAATCCTGTGGTCAATAATCGTCTAGCACCTGCATATTAAGAGGAAGGAAACAAGCTTGAGTGAACCCTGGAGATGATTGCAAATGAGGAGATTACAGACTCAAGAACAGAAAGTTATAAATAGAGAAATTGCAGATGGATCTGGAGAGTTTAAGATGTAAAAGAAAATCAAGTGAATGAGATTTAATTTAGATAGACAAAGTACCGTTATAAGAAGAATAATGCCAACGGGATTTATAAATCAAGCGAATACCAATTAGAAGCCAAAAGAGAAGACAAGAACAGCAAAACTGTGAGTTTTAATGTCAAAGGATTTGTGCCTTGAAGAACTTTCAGGATTTTTGAATAAGAGCATAGTCAATTACTGAAGCAGGCTTTTGTTCTTAATATGGATAAGTGAAACAACTAAATTAAAAGGGAAAATATATTACTACCCCCCCCCAAATATTTGCTCAAGAACCGGAATAATTCAGAATATATGTGTGTAAATTGCCCATTGTTGGGTATCCAGGCATTTGGTTAAAGACCAGGGGTTAAAAGATGATCATGATATGGTTATGGCCCTTCATACACTTATTGTCAATTTATATTAAGTTTTATTTAGTCATATAATTTCAAAATATCTTTTTAATTTTTATTTTTATTAATCCTTTTGTTTTTTTACATTTCAAATGATATCCCCCTTCCAGGTTACCCCTCCACAACACCCCCATCCCATTCCTCCTCTCCTCCTCCCCTTCACTTCTGTGAGTGTATTCCTCCTCCCACTCCAACCTCACAGCTCTATCATCCCTCTACGTTGAGGTATCAAGCCTCCACAGAACCAAGAGCCTCCACTCCCCTTGATGTCAGATAAGGCCATCCTCTGCTGTAAATGTATCTGGAGCCATGGCTGCCTGCTTGCATATTCTTTGGTTGGTGGTTTAGTCCCAGGGAGTTCTGGGTGGTCCTGTTAGTTGATATTGTTCTTCCAATCAGCTTGCAATCCATTTCAGCTCCTTTCACTAGCTCTTCCATTGGGGTCCCCAGACTCAGTGAGAAAGTTTGCTATGAATATCTGCATCTGTATTGGTCAGGCGCTGGTAGAATCTCTCAGGGAAGAACCATACAAAATATTATTGGAGATATGAATTCAATTATATATGCTACATTCAAAAAAATGAGCTATTAACTCAGAACCATCTCAGTGAAAATTCCAGGGGACTTTTGGAACTTGACAAGTAAGTACAAGTGACTTGAAAAAGCCATAAAGAGTTTTAAAAATGAGTTCATAGGAACAACAATCTAACTTTACGACATACTTAAACTACTGTAATTCATACAGAGTGCTGGTGTCAAGAGAGACTTGAGATCGGAAAGACCACTGATTATAGAAGAGAAGTAGACAGTAAAGAAGTAGATAGATGTTCACAGAGAGAAGCATCATTGAAAGCCACATAAAAAGATGCAGTGAGGATAGGAGGCAGCCTGCTGTTAAATTGTACTGGTAAAATTGACTATTAATAAATAGAAGAAAAATTTTGGTCTATATATTTAACTACATATGTAGTATGACTTTTATAATGGGTCACAGCAAAACATAGGTTTAATGAACACAAAATCATAAACTCACAACCTCACAGAGAAAAATCTTTGTGACTTTGGGTTTAAGCACAGCTAGCTTAGATTAAAAACAACCGAACCTCATCAAAGAATAAGATGTTTACTGGGACTCCATCCCACACAAACTGTTTTTTAAGGCACTTGGGTTTTTTATTAAGGCACTGGTTTTTGGGGTTTTTTTGGTTTTTGTTTTTTGGTTTTTTTGACACTATGAAATAAATCAGGAGATACACTACAAACCAATGAAATATGTTTGAAAACTATGTATTTGATAAAGAAATTTCATGAAGAACATGTAAAGAATTACCTAACTCACTGATAGGAATACAAGAATCCCAACATATAGTGGGTTACAACTGGACAAGCTAGTTACTTGCAGAGGGAGAGAGAGAGAGAGAGAGAGAGAGAGAACTGCTTCTATGTACTGTCACCAATATATCTTCATTTATAGCAGGCATTATTTCGCAAATCTGTCCAGCTTACTTGATTATGACTTTTAAGACACTATTTATCATTTTTCTGACAATGTCGAGGTTGCTGAAATTTCCTTAATGAAATAAGAGAAAATACGTGTTTGGTGAGTGACACAGCATATTTTTTTTGTCTTCTCTGTCCTTTGCCTTTTAACTTTCTGCACCAAGAACCATCATATACATAAGCTTCAAGGTTATTGTTTCTTTCCCAAGCAACAGCCATCATCTAAATTTTAAAGCACCACTCAGAATTTACATGATCTATGCCAGCAGGCTACAGTTACTTAATTCTGAGTTAAGGCACATAGTGTTCTCAAAACACCTGCATTAGCACTCATTCCAAACACACACAGACACTGCACAATGCATTGCCAAGGACTTGCTACAACATAAATTCTGAAACATTCCTGTATAGATTCCAGCTCACTGTGTAACTCTTTGCTGGTGGTAAACTTTGCCTTTCAACTCTGCCACAATAACTCAGTCTGAAGTTTTCGAAAATATTTGAGGAGCAGTTGTGAAAACTTAGGAGAACCTTGAGGCCATTTATGCCCCTGGATATATATGTTTCCTGTACAACTGCTTATTTCAGTGTCTCATGAGGGAGACAGAGCAGAGTGTCATTCCCATCCATCAGTGTTTGTGTGCCTCAGTCTACATAGTGAAAACAGGGCAGGCGCTTTTTCATTTAAACCAGCATGTCTTTCACAGGAAGCATGGGGGCTTCCCTTTCTTTAATATCCGGAGAACACCAGAGGGAGATTTGATTTGAAATGAGTTTTTCTTTTCATGTCTCATCTTATAATGAAGGAAATCTAGGACTTTACAGCATGACCTTCAAGGCAGTAAAACACACACACACACACACAAACAGAGAGAGAGAGAGAAATACAAATACAAATAGGGTTTTTGTTGCTTTACTCAGACATGGGCCCAAATTGTGTGTGTGTGTGTGTGTGTGTGTGTGTGTGTGTGTGTATGTGTGTTGGTATTGCTGAGTTATTTTCTGGAGTGAGCCACTCTCAGAGATTCACAGAGGTAAGTACATAGCAACATGGAAATCAATAGGACTTTTCTACGTTGTATATCGAAAAGTAAAAATACAGCAAACCTATTTCTTACATGGCTTATCTCAGAAAAGTTAGCCAAATCTCTGTCATCAGTGTCACATCTGAAAATCTCTCCATTACTGTAATTGCCTTCACAGCTCTTTGCAACAAAAATACCTAGAATCCCAAGTGTCATATTTATTGAGAAAAAGGTCCACATGGGCTGTATTGAATGTGTTATTGTACTTTGTCTTTCAAAATTAATTACAGTTTTATTCACTTAAACTTGCTCTCCCATAAAAGTAGAAAAGGCTTCTTTCACTTGTTCCCACCATAATAATAGATAACCCATAAAGACCCATCCTTTTTTTTAACCTATAAAAATCTACAGATAACTCAGGTTATGGTTTTTCTATTATTATAACAATGGAGATGTGTTTATTATTACCAGAAAATGATTTATAAATATCTGCAGTTTAAAATGAGTCATATTATTGAAGACCCAGTCCCTGTTTTGAGGAATGTTATTCAGTTCTTAATGGTCTCCAGAGGGGACCATTTGTGGGCCTCAGCTATTTCTGACATTTGTTTCGAATCATCAAAGAGACATATAGGGCCTTATATTTACTCTAAAGAACATACACTGATAATTTTTCAATATTTGAATGAAGCAACTCAAACATCGTGGATATAGTTCATCTACCCTACAAAGAATCCAAAACAACTGGCCACTGACTTAGTGTCTTAATTAATAGTGGGAGAAAGGAGTGAGCTGCTCTCCCTTGAGCTAAAGAAAGAACAGTGTGATCTTTGCCCTCTGGTTTAGAAGCTCAACCAGAAAGCCATATATGCAAAGCCTAGTGTCTTTAAATATTTCATTCTCAACAAGTGACTTTTAGGAGCACAGCGTGAATTGGCTGGATACTGGCTTCCTATCCGTAAGCTGTTTAAATGAGCCTCAGCAAAGTAGGCATGACAACAAATATCAGAAATTTGCCCATTCTGATGTAATTTCTGTTTGGTTTTGGTATTTTTTCCTGTCTGGGTCTCTCTCCCTTGTTCCCAGGCAACTCGACAACATGTCTGCACCTTTTCTGAGCTCTTTATCTCTCAGTCATTGTGATAAACACACACTGAGCATCTGCAGTGGACATAATGTTTTATTGAAGGCTTGAAACATGACTCAGAGAATATTTCACCCTTGTCTTCTAGGAACTTAGCTTATAACTAAAGATCCCAGATAAAAATCATTAATAAAAGCTGAAGCATCAGGACATGTCCCCAGTTCAGATTGGCTTCTTGCTACCAGTGACCCAGTGGTCAGGGAGCCATGATTGACATATAATTGTAAGAGTCCACAGAGGAAGAGCCGGTCTCTCCTTGCTATTTAATATTGCTGTCCTCCTGCATTTATTCCACAGCCAACACTGGGGTTGATTATGTAACACATGTCAAATGAATGAGTCTCCCTGCTGGGGGAATGAATCGGTTGTTAAAGTGTTTGCTTTGAAACCAGGAGGATCTGAGTTTGATGCTGGGAAACTATGTTTATAAAAGAAGTAACTGTGATAGTACAAGGAAAAAATGGAGACAGGTGAATTTATGGGACTTGGAACTTGCCAGCCAACCAGGCTATCCCACCTTGCAAGTTCCAGAAGACCCTAGTTAAAAAAGAGATGGATAGAATTCCAGACGATGATACCCATAATTGTTCTTTGGCCTACACACACACACACACACACACACACACACACACACACTAACTTACACACACATGCACAAAGCACACACATTCATATCTAAACAAATTTTTCATAACCTTACTAAGCTCATGACTATTTTTCATACATTTCCAACTGTCTTACAAATTCTTGGTGCCTATTGGCACAATAGATATTATGGGTCATTAACTGTAACAAGATGTATAATAAGAGGAAGAGAAAAAGAATCTATTAGTTGATGTTTGAATAGATGTCCCATATTCTTAGTCTTCTCTCTTTTAACAAATTTGTCCTAGTTATCTCTACAGGAAAATAGGTGCATATTTACAAACATGTCACACCTGCACACCTGAGTTTAAAATAATTGCGTATAATTAAGGAAAACTAGGGATATTTGGGTGTTTACATTGCAGTTCATATATAATTCTATTGGACTTGAGCCCTTTGGAAATGGGAGTTGGGAGCCTTGGTTTAAAATGAAAGAGTGACCACTGGATGAGGGGCACAGAGCCAGGTACTTCTTGCTTCTCTTCCTTATCAGTGGAGTTTTTCAATCAAGCTAATCTAGCGGAACATTTCTCCTTGGTGACGGAGATATATGTGCAGGAGACAACTTTCCCTTCACCGAAAGAAATAGCTTTAACCCCTTTGCTTCCCGAGTTTTGTAATTTGGGAGAAAAAGTGAGTTTCCCATAAGGCATTTCTAGGAGGAAAGGGATGCAATCTGTGCAGAAAATCAGGAGAAGCAGTGGGAAATTGCATTGCTTTATAAACCCCACTACATATAGATAATTTTCCTCCAGGGGGGAAGACAACCTGGAAATTTTACTTTAAAAAAGAATTTGTAAAGTCAGCAGCAATTGGTAACAGTCTTCCCTGCTTCAGACATCCTTTTCCCACCCCAATAATAAAGGATAATTTGGACCCATTCCTACTTTTGTTGAACGCTGTCCAATTCTATCGTCTTTCTTCCACTTTCTCTTCCCATTTGAGAGATGATTGTGTGGCTTGTAAAATATGATGAATCACTTCAACAAGAAATATGTGGCATCTGGTTAAGCTCCTCTCTAGCATATAAATTAAGCGTGAATGACAGCCAGGTCAAAAACATTCCTTTGAAACTGGTCCCTGTGTGGCAGGTAAAAATCAAGTCTTTTCAGGCTGTCGGCAGGAGGTCCCTCTCTGACCTTTAATTCAGAGAAGTGGGTCATCTTGCCACTTCTCTTGAAAACCGTTAAAAATGGAGATTTGGGAGAGGAAATCAGAAAAAAAATGTCTTTAATAACTGTGCTGAGATGAAGACTGTTAAAAGAAAATAAGAGAGCATCAGTAACCCTAAAAGATGCTGTAGAAAATACTAATAGCACAAATGGAAAGGAGCAGTAATAAAATATAGCTATGTAACACAGTGGTATTTTTCCTTTTAAAAAAATTCCTAGTACTAAAAGTAGTGATGTAATCAGAAATCACCGTTTTCTGTTTCTACCTTTTGTGCTTTTTTTTTTTTTTTCAGGTTAGAAATATTTCTTTTCACTCTTTTTGTTTGTCTGTTTGTTCTGTTTTGTTTTCCTCAAATCTATCTCATGAAAGAGGTAGAATCTACATTATGAAGATGTAATTTTTGGAAAAACATTTACTTTGTTAACCATTCTTCCCTGTGTTCTGAGTATCACCTCTGTCTAAAAATGTAATTCCTGTCCCAGGGAAGCCCGCAAAGGAACAGAAACAGCAAGCTGGAGAAGATTCTCTAACATTCCACATGATGGCAGAAGATCTTTTCCTTATTAAGTATCTGAAGCTCTGTAGATTTGTATTCTATTATACATGGAGAGATTAGTGATTTTCCATATTCTTTAAGTCATTTTAGAGTAATGTGTTCTTAAGATAAATCAGAAAAACAAAAACTCGTGTTTTCCTGTTTGAAAAACAAACAGCTGTGGGGAATGGTGTCAGGACAACCTCTTTATAAATTTTTTCTAAATAATGTTGAGGCTTGGATACGTCAATGTTATATTTCAAATGGAATCACTTAGACCTCGTTTCTGAGTGTCAATGGCCATATTGGGGATTTGCTGCAGCCAACGACAGCACACCCTGGGAATGCCCCAACTACTTACTACAAAGCAGTGTTACATGGAGAAGATCTTCAAGAATCTTTTTGCTAGATCTTTCCTTGGCTTTTGATGTGACTCCTTTCAATAAAATCCACAGTAAGATAGTGAGTGGTCTCCTGCTCCAAACCAGTATTTCAGACACAGTTAATCCAGACATCCTCTCAACTTTATAAAATGCTTGTATGTCTTGTTTATTTGAAATGAAAACAGACAGACTGTAAAGCTAAGATTATCTAAAATGTATAGGTGTTTACCACACCTCTTTTATGCCTTTCCCCACCCATTTCTTACTCTCTTTATTTCCTTTTTTATTTGCTTGCTGTTTTCATGGACAAATCATGGAAAGATAAAGAAATGTGCTTATAGTTCAATCAGTTCACAACCGTGAGCACCCTCTCAAGTTAAATGCAGTCTTTGCTTGCATTTTGTGGTAATGAAGGCAAAGTAACAATCTTTACCTTGCATGGTTTACTAAATGAACCTCATATGTTACAGAAGTTAGGTACCCATTACAATATACTTTATTAATTGTTTTTGACAAAATACCTACAAAAAATGACTTTAGGGAAAAAGTTCAGTTTTGAGAAGATTTAGGTCTGCCCTGGTGGGAAGGAGATGTGGTAAGATAGTGTAGTCCATGGCAGGAGGCTTGAGCCCATTGGCTTTTTGGGTAATCATGGACCAGGAAGTGTGAAAAACACATTAGATCCAGAGGCTCTAAACCTTCCAAAACCTTGCCCCCAGTGACTTACCTTATTACCCAAGCTCTACTTCCTTAAAAAGACACAACCTTCAAATGAGTTCTACAAGCTGCAAAATTAAGATTCTAAGCAAAGGACTATACAGAATATTCTATTCCTAAACTATAGCATACAGCTTCCTATGTATGACATTAGGGAAAGACTGTTAAATAGATAAACTTCCCCAAATGATTTACACTTGTGCCATCATCTAACTATGAGAAGAAACCAGCCTAGGATAGTAATATCTTCACACTACTTTTAAATGTCTACCCTGCATTCCTATGTCTACTCTGAGACTTAACTCTCAAATAAATGTTCCTTATATTTTACTAGTTATACTTTTACAAATTATCTAACAAAACATGAGTTTTCCTCTTTGTTTATAAGCATTAGAAAGAACAAAAAAAAGTAAAAAAGAAACCCTAGTTCTTGTATCTAGTTTATCAGTTGAATTTTAAAAAATCAACTTACAAAAATAGCATTTAAAGGAAGCTTTTCATTTTTACTGGGGGCTACTGAGCAAGTTTTCCTTCAGAGATTCTCATGATGGGGGTTGGGGATTGGGACTTTCCCAGAAACATTGTTTGGTAATGGTGATGCCACGTTCAAGATGATGCAATGGAGGTGAAAGGGGAACAATATCATCTTTCTAATGGCAGCTTCAGCCTAAATATCACTCACTACTGGATTCCTGCTTTTTGTCACCTAAAAACCATCAAGGTTTACCACTATGTATAGCATTGCTTTCTACTTATACAAGCTCCTTTACCTCATAGAGATTTCAGTCACAAAACTGACCAGTTTACTTCAGTCTCAATTTTAATCTTCCTGATTGGCACCAAGATATGAAATCAATCTTGGTGAGTTACTCAGTAACCAGTTATGATTCTTAAATGTAGTGGGAGAGATGGACATTTCCAGCATTTTACCATGAATGGAAATTGCTGGTGCCATCTCACCTTCAAACCATGAGATACATATTAAAAATGAAGTAAAAAAAAGTTGACTTATGAAAATAGAGCTATGAATTGTTAAGAGATAATTGCCAGTATAAAACAGCAGTTTATCTGACTCAACTACTATGCTTACCCTTTGGAAATATGATCTTGATAGAGCATCAAGGTAATGAATTATTTGGAAATGTAAGAATCAATGTTAACATTAAAGTTAACATATCTGAGTAATACCAACATTTCAAAAGAGACATGTTTTTTCTATGTTCCTATATAGTGATATAAATATTAAAATGCTCAGAATTTATGTTTTATATAAATGAGAAGGAATTAATAAAAGTAGCAAATAACTGAAGCTTGACAGATTGAAGCTACTCAGAGTTTATTGATTGAATTAACTAAAGAAGTCTCTTTTATATTATTTTTGTAGACTTCTTTAAAAGTCTAGGCTTTGCCCTTGGTTCCATCTTCTTTAAGACTCAAGAAATATTAAAAAAAAAAAAGACAGAACTTTGTAGGGCTACTGAGCCATTGAAACCACAAATTTTTCAAAACCAATGGATGATTGCACTGAATCTACACTAGAATGCACCAATAAACAGTCAGATGGGGGTGAAGGAAGTCATTGGTGACTCCAAAGAGCTCCAGTGGATATTACCAATCAACAGACACAGAGATTGCCATGTTTAAACTAAAGAGGTTCTACTGTTAAACCCAAAGTCATGAGGAAACACACAGATAGAGAAGATATGGATTAACAGGAGTGGGAGCAAGGAAAGAGGGGAGGGCAAGAGAGTAATTGGGATGCATTGTATACATGCATTAAATTGTCAAAAATAACAATAAAAATTCAAAAAATAATATCTACACCATCTACACCTTTAAAATGTGGTGTTCATTAGAGATTTAATTGCCAAGGGGAGTAAGATTTTCACTTGAAAAAAAAATGTTGCCCAAAATGTTGTGATTTGTTTGGATACCATGGAAAGGTAATGGTAGAACAGAGGCTAGAATAAAATTCCCTCAACTACAGAAAAGAAATATTGTTTCAGTTGATTATTTGCAAGTCTATAAACTTGAGGACATGTCCAAACTGTCTTGTGATGCAGTGGATTCATAGAACTTAGAAAAGTGTATAGTAATCCATGAAATTACTGGGGGAAAAAACTTCAAACATTAACTCATAAGGTTATTTCCTGCAATACTAGGACACATATTCCTTCCAGAAATGAATTATTTTTTATTAGATATTTTCTTTATTTACATTTTAAATGTTATCCTCTTTCCAGGATTCCCCTCCAAAAACCCGCATCTCCTTGTCCTTCCCCCAGCTCATCAAACCACACACTCCTGCTTTCTGGACCTGACCTTTGCCTACACGGGAGCATAAAGCCTTCACAGGATCAAGGGCCTCTCCTCCCACTGATGCCCGACTAGGCTATCCTCTGCATGCAGCTGGAGCCATGAGTCCCACCATGAGTACTCTTCGCTGGGGTTTAGTCCCTTGGAGCTCTGAGGGTGCTGATAAGTTCATAGAGTTCTTCCTCTTATGGGGCTGCAAACCCTTTCAGCTCCTTGGGTCCTTTCTCTAGCTACTTCATTGGTGACTCTAATGAAAATGAAGCCACAACATACTTAAACTTATGAGACACAATTAAAGAAGTCCTAAGAGGAAAACTTATAGCTCTGAGTGCCTCCAAAAAGAAACTGGAGAGAGCATATACTAGCACTTTGACAGCACATCTGAAAACTCTAGAACAAAAAGAAGCAAATAATTCCAAGAAGAGTAGAAGGCAGGAAATAATCAAACTCAGGGCTGAAATCAAACAAGTGGAAACAAAAAGAACTATACAAAGAATCAACCAAATCAGGAGCTGGTTCTTTGAGAAAATCAACAAGATAGATAAACCCTTAGCCTGACTTACTCCAGGACACACAGAGATTATCCTAATTAACAAAATCGGAAATGAGAAGGGAGACATAACAACAGAAACTGAGAAAATCCCCCAAAATCATCAGATTCTACTACAAAAGCCTATACTCAACAAAACTGGAAAACCTGGATGGAATGCACAATTTTCTAGACGTATACCAGGTACCAAAGTTAAATCAGGATCAGATAAATTATCTAAACAGTGCCATATCCCCTAAAGAAATAGAAACAGTCATTAATAATCTCTGAACCAAAAAAGGCCCAGGACCAGATGGGTTTAGTGCAGACTTCTATCAGACCTTCAAAGAAGACCTAATACCAATTTTCCTCAAACTTTTCCACAAAATAGAAACAGAATATATTCTACCCAATTTGTTCTATGAAGACACAATTACTCTGATACCTAAATCACACAAAGACCCAACAAAGAAAGAGAACTTCAGACCCATTTCCCTTATGAACATTGATGCAAAATTAAAGTTCTCATAAATCAAATCCAAGAACACATCAAAATGATCATCCAGCAGGATCTAGTAGGCTTCATCCCAGGGATGCAGGGATGTTTTAATACACAGAAAACCATCAATGTAATCCATTACATAAACAAACTCAAAGAAAAAACCTATAATCATTTCATTAGATGCTGAGAACGCATTTGACAAAACCCATCACCCCTTCATGATAAATTCATGGAAAGATCAGAAATTCAAGGTCCATACATAAAGATAGTAAAAGCAATATACAGCAAACCAGTAGCCAACATCAAACTAAATGGAGAGAAATTTGAAGCAATCCCACTAAAATCAGGGACTAGACAAGGCTGCCCATTCTCTCCCTACCTATTCAATACAGTACTTGAAGTCCTAGCCAGAGTAATTAGACAATAAAATGAGATCAAAGGGATACAAATTGGAAAGGAAGAAATAAAAACATCACTATTTGTAGATGATATGATAGTATATATAAGTGACCCTAAAAATTCCACCAGAGAACTCCTAAACCTGATAACAACTTCAGCAAAGTAGCTGGATATAAAATTAACTCAAACAAATCAGTGGCCTTTCTCTACTCAAAGGATAAACAGGCTGAGAAAGAAATTAGGGAAACAACACCCTTCACAATAGTCACAAATAATATAAAATACCTTGATGAGACTCTTACTAAGCAAGTGAAAGATCTGTATGACGAGAACTTCAAGTCTCTGGATAAAGAAATCAAAGAAGATCTCAGAAGATGGAAAGCTCTCCCATGCTCATGGATTGACAGGATTAATATAGTATAAATGGCCATCCTGCTAAAAGCAATATACAGATTCAATGCAATCCCTATCAAAATTCCAACTCAATTCATCACAGAGTTAGAAAGAGCAATTTGCAAATTCATCTGGAATACCAAAAAAACCTAAGATAGCAAAAACTATTCTCAAAAATAAAAGAATTTCTGATGGAATTACCATCCATGAATACAGAGAAATTGTGATTAAAACTGCATGGTACTGGTACAGTGACAGGCAGGTAAATCAATGGAATAGAAGTGAATACCCAGAAATAAACCCACACACTTGTGGTCACTTGTTCTTTGACAAAGGAACTAAAATCATCCAGTGGAAAAAAGACATCATTTTCAACAAATGATGCTGGTTAAACTGGAGTTAGCATATAGAATTCAAATTGATCAATTATTATCTCCTTGTACAAAACTCAAGTCCAAGTAGATCAAGGACTTCCACATAAAACCAGACACACTGAAACTGATAGAAAAGAAAGTGGGAAAGAGCCTTGAACACATGGTCACAGGGGAAAATTACCTGAACAGAACACCAATAGCTTATGTTCTAAGATCAAGAATTGACAAATAGAACCTCATAAAATTGCAAAGCTTCTGTAAGGCAACAGACACTGCCAGAAATGAATTCTTACAGAGATAAATGTTAAAGGAAAGGATAAGGGTTTTCAGATCTCCGTACATGTGTCTGTGTATAGCCTTGCTTTGATAAATAATAAAATAGAATAAAGATCAAACATTAGACAAAAGTGTAAAAGAGTTTAATATGTTGATTTTTTTCTCAATCTACTACTTATGATCAGGAAGTAAAATGTACATGTGATTATGAGAGGCACCCTCTCCATTAATATGGATAAAGTGTAAAGGATTGCTAGTTTTATTTATTTTTGACTTTTATTTATTATTATTGCATGAATGTATATGTAGGTTGATACATGCTCCAAGGTGGGCATGAAGATGTCAGAGGCAACTTTCAGTTATGTTCATTTTCTGCTTCAACCTGGTGGTGAGTTTGACGTATCAAACTCAGGTCACCAGGCTTGGTGGCAGTCACTTTTACCTTCTGAGATGTCTTTCGGGCCCAGTGGCCCATACTTTAGAATATAGTCATAAGCAGATGGCTTCATGTTTTTTGTATGTTGAATTAAATAGTGAGGATATCACAGCAAGTCTTTATGGCTCATGCCTATGAGATCAAATACTTCCTGTTATCTGGATGCATCTTCCTACTGTGAAGATCAAAAAGGTACAGCAAATTTCTTAAAGGACAGACAAGACATTTCAGATTACATTCCAACAAGATTTGCATATCTATATTAGAATACTTCCTGCTGTTTATTAATCCACAATGTTAATACAAGGTCCCCCTTTTTAGAGGTTTCTTTGCACTTGATTTAAGTAAGATTTTATAAATAAAGTATTTTGTGGGTAGTAGGAATTTATCCTATAAAAGACATCATTAAATGTTTCTCAATGACATTCTACTGAACTCATAAATAAGGCCTGGCTCAGCCATCATCAGAGGAGGTTCCTCCTACAGAAGATGGGAACAAATACAGAGACTCACTACCAGGCATTATGCATAGAGTAAGAGACCTTGGAACAGTAAGCACTAAACAGAATGCCTCCATCAAATCTCTCCCTTCAGAGATCAGGGAATGCTGTGCAAGATGTCACAGAAAGAGTTAAGAATCAGCGATAATAGAAGACAGCAAAGAAACAAGGCTTTCTAAATCAACAGGATTGATATACATGCAAACTCATAAAGACTGAGTTAGCATGCATAGGACCTGAATGATTCTGTACCAGATGGTGTCCTAAAGCTAAAAGAAATGAACACATCCCTGTATCTCTAATTCAGAAGCTATCTCCAATTGATAAGCACTTGCAAATGAGAATTTAGTTTTCTTTGAGGGAGGGACAACTGGAGAAACAAAGCACTCTTAAGGATAGGCCCCTTGTCCAACAGTAGATGGACAACACAAAATGAACTCAACAGTACCTTTGCAGGTTCTTTGTCTCATAATCATGTCAGAAATTTTTTTAATGTTGTGGACCTTTTACATAAATATTATAATTTTCAGTTCAGTGTTTTTTTATATTCTTATGTGTGCATATATGTGTGTCTCTGAGTTTATGTCTGTTTCTTATGCTTTTTCTTCTCTGTGTTTGTTTTGCCCTTTTCTGAGTTTTTGTTTTTCTTTATATCGTTAGTTCTTAGATATGTGTTTGTCTTCTAAAGAAAGACAGAAAAAGAGTAGAGTCAGATGGGAGGGGAGTTGGCTAGCAACTGAGAAGAGTAGTGGGAGGACAAACTGTAATTAAACTATTTCAATCAAGAATAAAAAGACATCAGATATCTATAATATAGTAGTGATTCCAACATATTCATTACACTCTTTTTCTTCTCATGTTTACTCTATCATTCACATATTCCTTTGTATGTGAATGTATTTTCATGGCATGTGGCAGTACAAAGAAAAATCCTGGATCTCTGCGATCATGTAAATTCCATGGTTTGGGATGTTTCCAGCCTTGCGGGTTGGATGTCAAGGGATTCATTTGCTTGGTTTTTCGGTGTGCTTTTAATAACGATACATGTTCCAAATATTTTGGGGGGTGGAGGGATGATACATGGGGCAGCAAGTGTCTCTAACCTTTTAATTGGTTGTGACACAAAATTGGCATTTGAAACTTTCTTCTTAATATCTGTCAATCCATGTATCTATCCGTGTGTCTGTCTGTCCGTCTGTCTGTCTGTCCGTCCGTCTCTCATTTGTTCTAAGTTTACGTATACCTCCCACGGTGTACCCGGGATATCAGATGATTCAGAGTTAGTTTCTTTCTTCTACAGTGAGGGCTCCAGGTATTAAACTCTGCTTTTCAGGTTGGTAACAAAGAACGGTAGCCAGTGGGCCATCTCACCAATCCACAAATACATTATTTTTAGTCTATATTTTTGTAAAATCCAAGAAAGTTAATGTTTTCCATGTTCAACAATTTTCTAAATGCATTTGCAATATGGCTTATTAGTCTTGCCAGAAGCAGTACATTTCAATTGGTCTTTGATTTATAAAACTGTCATGCTATATTTTGTGTATATTCAGAGTATAAAGTCTAGCAGTAGCTTTCTTGACAGTATTCACATTTGTTTCGATCTTGCCTTTGGCTATCTCATAAATGTGAAGGGATGTTCATAATATGATTTCTTTTAGCATATATATATATATGCTAAAAGAAAGAATATATATGCTATATATGTATTCTCTGTGTAGTCAGCTACACAGGTTCCAACTACACAGTCCTAGCTGTCCTGGAACTCACCATGTAGACCAGGCTGGCCTCGACTCAGAAATCTGCCTGCCTCTGCCTCCCAAGTTCTGGGATTAAAGGTGTGCACCACTACTGCCTGGCCAGCATGTAGATATTTTTAATGCAACTTATCAAACACTTATTGAACAATTACAGTGGAAGAAGAAACTCAAGAACATTGGAGAGATATATTTTATATTCACTTATATAATTTATTTTTTTGTCAAGTGTGTTATGTTTTGTGTAGTTCATACATGGGATTTGAGTGCAAGAATGTGAATATACATATGGAGGCCAGGACATTAGATGTCTGCCTCTGTGGTATTCTTCCTGTATTGCCTTGAAAGCTTGCCCTTAGTTGTTGGCAAGCAAGCTCTTGATATCTGTCTGCCCCCAAGCCCTTCTGTCTCATACCCAGTATTGGGATTAGACACACATGCAGCCATAGATTAACCCTTTACCATTCATTTTAAAAAACCACATGCTACACATCTCCAATGTAAAAAAAGTAACTTGATTTCTCTTGAATTTTGGGTCAAAAAATGTGTCAGAAGATGCATACACTAGAAAATATATCCAGGATCTCATGACTTCCACTGGGTAATGTCCCTTTATGTAACAGAGAAACTAGTGACACAGTATATGCCTCTAAAAGGCAGCATTCTGTACAGAGGTGGCCTGGTTCTATCTCTCTTAGTATAATTACTATCATAATTTACCTACATATATTTTCTATTCTATCAGTAAAATGTTCAATTTTAATTAGTTATTTTATGACTGCCTGCCTTTCAAAGCAGAATAAGAGATTTTTGGCCTTAGGATATTAATGAAAGCAACTTGATTATCATCAGTGATGGATGGAGTACTGTGCATATTAACATGCTTTAAAATGGGATTTATTTATTATGTTAACAGAAAGATAGATATTACATTTAGAATACCAATGAATTCTCAAAAATATTTGGATCAAAATTCCATAAAATATAAAAAATTTTAAAGAATTAAATGAAATCTCATAATTTATTTTTATGATGTCACTTGCATACAAAATCTTTTTGCTTAAGATAGACTTGTTATTTGTATATGCCTTTTTTTTTATAAGTGACTGACATGTGCTCTTATAATAGGAAAAATAAACAATGGCAACATGGAAAACAAGCAGCATTAGGTTCAATGCTGGCTTTCTAGAGTTTTCAGAGAATATTTTGGAGCAATTTTCCAAATAACAAAGTTTACCCCCTAGAAGTAATGTATTAGAAAACAATCTTAATTAAAATAGTTGCAGATAGTAAAGAGTTGTTCTTCAGTAACTATCCACTCTCTGTAGCCTCTCACTAGGGTTTGTTGAGCCTCGAGATAAGCTAGAGCATCTACTCTGAGGGTTTGCCTGACTTTATCTTCTGTAAGTAACCACTGCTTGGGTTTTTACAAAACTAGAAGAGAAAGAAGTTGAGGGGGGCAAGATGGATGTGATGGGGAGTTTATGGGCATAATACAAGGGAAAATATGGGGGTCATATGATTATATTTCATTGTATATATGCATGAAACTGTCAAAAGTAAGGGAAAACAGTCAGACACATCATACCTTCCTGATCTAACAGCTAATGATGAAGAGAACTGAACTTTAATATTGATATCCACATACTCTGTTTTTAGTGTTATTAATGTTTCCTTTCATTTCTTCACATGAGCTAAGATGTCAGTATTCACGTTTACATTGCTATCCCAATAATCACTTAGGAAATACATTTCCTTCAATTACTTTATTCTGAAATGCAGTCAGTGTGAGAGGTCTATTAGAATTATGTGTAAAATATCTATGTATAGGCCCCGAAACGCAAAGATGTTCTTTTAACATATAATCCTCAGTCTGTGTGAGTTGCATTGACTGCTGGTAGCCATTTTTAATGCAGTGTATCATCTCTGTGTTCCATAATAAGTAGATGAGCCAGGCCTGATGGCGAAGATTGGACGATCAAAGCCATCCTCTGTTACATAGAAGTATTCAATCCAGCCTAATGTTACATCAGACCCTGCCACTAAGGAAAAATTCCAAACAAGGATGAGATTGAATATACAGCAGAGAGCTGCCTGGTCTGGCCTCAGTGAGAGAAGATGCACCTAACCCTTGAGAGACTTGAGGCACCAGGGAGTCAGGAAGCCTTGTGGGGGTGGGGTGGGGGTGGGGTGGGGGTGGGGTGGGGGTGGGGTGGGGGTGGGGTGGGGGTGGGGGTGGGGGGTGGGAACATCCTTTTGGAGTCAGCAGGGAGGAGGGATCTGATGAGGAACTATAAGAAAGCAGACCAGGAGGGGGATAATGACTAGACTGTAAATGAAGATTAAAAAAGAAAGAAAGAAAAAAGAGAGATACTGTGACACTGTAAAAAAATAAAAATACAATGAAGAGGTTGAAGATAGTTTTCATATAGAGGAGCCAAAATGTGTATGACCACCAGTGTTTTGAGCAAATTCTATGTGAGTGGAAAAATACTAGTCTCTACTGTATCATAAAAATCGCTGTCATATACTGTGCTAATGCTATCTCAATTAATATTTTTATACTAATGCTTCTCCTCCAGTAGTCTCTACTGTATCATAAAGTTTTTTCTGTGTCATTTACTATGGTATTCCTATCCAATTTAATATTGAAGAGATCAGCTCAGGAACTTTGGAAAATTCCACCAGACCGGTCCCCTCCTGGAAGAGAACCAATCCAGAAGGGAGATGCTAATTAACATTCCTCAGACCAGGGGAGGCTGGGACTGACCATCAGCCACCTGCTGGTGGGGGAGACCCAGAACATGTAGACACATTCTTCAGGACAGACAGACCTTTGGACACACACCTACAGACAAGGGAAGTCCTTGCTACCTCATTCTCTACAGACCAATCACTCTAAAAGTCACAATGTTCTGCCAATCACATTGTGCCTAGTGGCTGCTGCTCTGAAAACTGTATAAAAGCTCACCAAACGAGCTGTTCAGGGTCACCACCTCTACTTCAGGTGTAGGACAAACTCAACGCATTGGAACAATAAATTCCTCGTGTTTTTTGCATCTATTCCCCAGCTCCTCATTGTTCACTCAGGGGGTCCCCAGTAAGCTAAGGCTCACCAGAGTTTTACAATATTACTGTTACTCATGCATACTCCATCACATGTGTGATGACATTCTCGTGGGTCTTGACTGCTAATAATATGCCAGCCAAGTCCTTGCCACCTTTACAAAATCTCCCCCTCTGTATTGGCTAATTCCTGATCACACTCTGTTTTTCATCTTTCCAAACTGCAGCGTCCCACTATCCTTCACATGTGTCTTGCCTTGCTTCCCTGAAACTAGGAAGAATTACTTCTGTCCACTCAATTTTACCTAGCCTCTGCTGTAACATGTTTTCTGCTAAAGAGTGAAAAAGAAAACCAAGGTGGGGGAAGGATTTTCCCCCAAGATGATTAATAAATTCATCAGCAACACTTGTGACTAAAGGTATGTGTCAAAGTTCACTTCTTTGTGCCCAAGTAGCTAGTTATTGTCAGGTTGTTTACTGACAAATTCTTCCCTGTATACTAAATAGACCTTCACACAGTTGTAAAATGGTCAATTGTCCCAGGATTTGAGGTTCTCCTTAATGGACATATAGTCTGTGATGCAGCATTCTGTCAACACAGCAGAAGTGTGAGAGCTGGTCCAAGCCTCTGCATTCCTGGGCATTCTCTTCATCTGCCTCAACACTGCAATCCACTTATAAGCAAAGAGGAAAAAGAACCTTTATTGTATTTTTTTATAAAATTACCTGCTCTTGAGAAACAAGCTTGGTGTACCATTCCTAACACTTTTCTTCTCTATTTTCCTCTCCATAAAGGTGGGTAAAGCTTTTAGCACAAGTAATCCACAGCCCAACTCTCATAACATGAGCATTATGGTCTGGCTACTTTCCAGCTCCACCATGATAGAAAAAACGAAAAAAAAACACCCTCTAGTTTAATAACTAAATTAATTTTTCCTCCCTCAACAGCATGTGCAATTATTAAAGTCAGAAAGATCTTGGCAGCCTCTTGCGCTGGTAAATAAAACGTTGCATTCACATCGTATGATTAATTAATGTTCCTGATTTGAGGAGATATGAAATCGCTTTACATTCCTTGTGTTATTGAATAACCTAACGTGCATTATTTCGCAGGCTCCTTTTTTACATCTGTACAGTTAAATCACAAGGAAAGAACCACAAAAGCTTCACTTGATTCTTCAGTCCTGTGTGAGTTACAGAAAGCAGGGTTTGCGGAAGTGTGTGAGAGCAAGCATAGGAAAAAGTACCTCTAAAAATAGAGAGAAAGGGGAAGGAAACCCTGAATTCACCAATGGTGCCTTGGACATCAAGCCTTTTAATTTCTTCTTTGCCTATAGTGTGCAGTGGCCTAAGTAATCTTATTCACAAGCCAGATACAGTTAAAAGAAATACAATAAATAGAATACCGAAGAATCAATAAACATACCTATGAAATACTTAGATGCTATGATCTCCGTGTCCTTGAACTAGCTGCCATAAATTCTTTGGATTCTGGAAACCACAAGATATGACCACAGAGTATCAAAAGAAAAAAGATTCTATTGTCAAGCACCAGGTTTATGACCTACTTGTAGAATATTCTGAATCCCTTTTATTGCAGTGTCCTGAATATTGGGAAAAATCATGAAAAGATGAATTTTTGCCACATTTTAGTGTACCCGTTTTCTTTGAGTTCAATATTAAGTGATTGAATTTATATATTTCCTCACCAAATATACCAGTGATTGATGCAGAATTAACTAACATGACAGACCATTAAAATAGGAAACTGTTTACCACATTTGGAGGTACATGTTTGCTGCCTCTGTAGACCTTCAAAACTACAAGAACATCTGGGATTGGGGGCAGGGCTGATACCCATGAAAAGAGCCCATTGTATCAGGGCTCCATCTCTTCATGTCCTATGACTGACTTTCCCAATGAAAGAAAGATTAATGGGAAAAGAAATGAAGAATAAAATCATACAACAAACAGAAACAAATGTCCAAAAATTGGAAAGTGACTAGTGGCCAATATTTTTGGGGCCCTCTCCTTCAGAGTTTGTTCTCAGTGTACCTTGTGGAGTACAGACTCTTCAAAGATGCTTAACTTTTTCAAAACAAAACTGTTCTTGAAAAGAAGGATGGACCCACCTGTAAATCATGAAAACAATGGAAACATTGACATTTCAGGACAATTCAGAAGTCCACTAAGAACAGTTTAAGAATTCTGAAGTCACAAAGCTCCAGCATGTGGACCTGAATACTAGTTCCTAGTTAACCCTCTAGAGTACTGAGGAAAACTTTGAATTGACCTTAAGGTAATTGGTGAGACAGGCAATCTGAATTATCTCAAGGAAACAGTGACAGCCTCACTCTCGCATGCCCATTTTTGTGATAAGTTCTCCATCAGTGAGTCCCATGTTCTTAAGATAACAGGGAATTTACTAAAATAATTCATTTCTCATGTGTGCGTGTGCGCGTGTGTGTGTGTGTGTGTGTGTGTGTGTGTGTGTAGAGTCCAGAGATCAATGTCAGATGTTTATCTCCATCACTTTCAATCTTATATTTTGTAATCAGTTTTCTCACTGAACTCAGAGCTTGCTGATTTGGCTACACTGATGACGCTGTCTCTGTTCCCACCCAGCACTGGGGTCATTACAGATGGTCAGCTCTATGTTTGGCTTTTACATGGCTGCTGTGGATCTGAACTCGGGTCCTCGTATTTGCTCTTCAAGCACTTTATCCTCTGAGCCACCCCTTTCTCATTTCTAAGATGTGCTTTGCTTTAGTGTTTTTAAATTCTCCACATCAACATATATATTGCCTGGCTTGTTCAATTGATTTAAGATTTAATATATTTCTGTAACTGCTAAAATATTTAATGTGTTTGTATCCATCTTGATTTTTAAGTAAATACGGAAATAAATGTATAGGCGAGATATTAACACTAATTTTCTCTTGTTCTTTAAAACTTTTCATGTTCATTCATAAACAAACCCAAGTAAATATTCTAAGATTGTTTTTAGTGCTATGTCTGGAAACAGAGGTCTGTTTTCAGATTGCACCCAGCTTTTACCTTATCAGGTCAGCAGACACTGAGCTGTTTTTTAATGCAACTCTCCCTGTCATGTGCCCTCTCCATTAGGGATCTTTTTCTCCTTTCACAGGAGAGCTGAGAAAGTCAACGATGATATAGCAGAATTCTCTACCTGGGAACAGGAAGCTCAGTAAAACTCATGAGTTATTTTTCTTCCAACAAAAACTGTAAAAAACAATCAAGATACCATATTCAGAATTTTCTCTTTCATCTAAGATACAGTATTCAGAATTTTTTCTTTCATCTAAACTTAGAGCAATGTTCTTTAAAATACAACACAAGATGTAGAAAATAATTCTATCTAAAGTTGCTGTACCATCTGTTTTTTCTCTCTTTTATATAAATATAAAAAAAAAATACCTGCAATCTAATATGTAAGGTGCTGGTTCCAAAATGAAATTATGATGCTTCTTATCCATGGAACAAAATCATTTCGATTATCCTTATAAGTCAGATTAGCAGTATGAAAACTTGTATATGGTTCCCAATCAACTAAAATACTACTATACACAATAAGAAAATACATTCAAAAATAAAATAAAAACGCATTGGAGAGAAGACTGCTCCCTTTAGTATTCAGAAAGCATAAGCTTGGAATTGGCTTCACCTGCCACTGGTGATTAATTTGCTATTTCTTACAATGTCTCACTTTGATTATTAATGATAATGATTTGATTTATGAGTTCTGTTCACTGAATATTCTCAATTTCCAAAGATATACTCTTTAGAGAGGGGGGAAAATGAGAAAGAGAAGTGTGTGGGTAAGGGGGGGGCAGCTATTGGAGAGATGGTGACTCAGGTAACAGAATGAAGCATTATTTCCCTCTAGACACTGGTTCACGTCTGTAGTTGCATGATTTGCCAAGGTGCATGAGGAAATAGAAAGGCCAGAGTAGAGATATGCTATATAATGAATGAGGAAAACTACATCACGATCTCACCTCTGTTCCCAGGTCTTGTCTTCTTATGCATTGTGGAAATGAACAATATTTGGGACCAGCAGGTCTGGATTTTAAGGCTTTTCTTCTCAGAAATGATTACATGCAAACCCTTCCACCTGATTTCCACATTAGCATATAGCCTTTCATGCATATATTAAGAAGAGGAAAATTTTAAGGCAGTCTGACAAAATTCCTGGTTTCAGGATAGAATTGCTCAGGCTTTAGCACAACGAGCACGCTGATGTGCAGCCTTCAGTGTGATGAGAACACTCTACTGTACCAGGATGACTCATTATGGATAAGAGAGTAGAAATGTACTTGCAGATCTTTATTGTAAAAATATATCAGGGATAATTGATTTTTAAAGGTTGAAAGCTACAAAGCCTTTTGCATTCCTTGAAAAAAGTATCTTTTAGAAAAACTAGAATAAGGAAAAATAATTGCTCAGATTCTATATTCATAAGGGAAACTGAGTATCTATGTAGATTTTCAAACCTTAAGCTATACATGTGAACACTCATAGGACTCTCTGAGCCTCTGCTCCTCATGAATTTTTTTATTAATTAGGTATTTTCTTCATTTACATTTCCAATGCTACCCCATAAGTCCCCCAAACCCTCCCCCCACACTCCCCTCCCCCACACTCCCACTTTTTGGCCCTGGAGTTCCCCTGTACTGAGGCATATAAAGTTTGCACAACCAATGGACCTCTCTTTCTAGTGATGGCCAATTAGGCCATCTTCTGATTCATATGCAGCAAGAGACATGGGCTCCGGGGGGTACTGGTTAGTGCATAATGTTGTTCCACCAATAGGGTTGCAGATCTCTTTAGCTCCTTGGGTACTTTCTCTAGGTCCTCCATTGGGGGCCCTGTGATCCATTCACTAGCTGACTGTGAGCCTCCACTTCTGTGTTTGCTAGGCCCCGGCATAGCCTCGCAAGAGACAGCTATATCAGGGTCCTTTCAGTAACATCTTGCTAGTGTGTGCAATGGTGTCAGCGTTTGGGGGCTGATTATGGGATGGATTCCTGGGTATGGCAGTCTCTAGATGGTCCATCCTTTTGTCTCAGCTCCAATCTTTGTCTCTGTAACTCCTTCCATGGGTGTTTTGTTCCCAATTCTAAGAAGGAGCAAAGTGTCCACATTTTCGTCTTCATTCTTCTTGAGTTTCATGTGTTTTGCAAATTGCATCTTGTATCTTGGGTATTCTGAGTTTCTGGGCTAATATGCACTTATCAGTAAGTACATATCATATGAGTTCTTTTGTGATTGGGTTACCTCACTCAAGATGATGCCATCCAGGTTCATCCATTTGCCTAGGAATTTCATAAATTCATTCTTTTTTAATAGCTGAGTAGTACTCCATTGTGTAAATGTACCACATTTTCTGTATCCATTCCTCTGTTGAGGGGCATCTGGGTTCTTTCCAGCTTCTGGCTATTATAAATAAGGCTGCTATGAACATAGTGGAGCATGTGTTCTTCTTATGGGTTGGGACGTCTTCTGGATATATGCCCAGGAGAGGTATTGCTGGATCCTCCGGTAGTACTATGTCCAATTTTCTGAGGAACCGCCAGACTGATTTCCAGAGTGGTTGTACAAGCTTGCAATCCCACCAACAATGGAGGAGTGTTCCTCTTTCTCCACATCCTTTCCAGCATCTGCTGTCACCTGAATTTTTGAACTTAGCCATTCTGGCTGGTGTGAGGTGGAATCTCAGGGTTGTTTTGATTTGCATTTCCCTGATGATTAAGGATGCTGAACATTTTTTCAGGTGCTTCTCAGCCATTCGGTATTCCTCAGGTGAGAACTCTTTGTTTAGCTCTGAACCCCATTTTTAATGGGGTTATTTGATTTTCTGGAGTCCACTTTCTTGAGTTCTTTTACTGTTACGTGTTTTCCAGAAGTTGGAATCTTACATTACATCTTGCTTATTCCTCAAACACATAATAAGATAAGGGCTACCTTCTGTTTTAAATAGTACAATTAAGACTCAGAGATACTGGGGACTTCTCAAGTCACACAGGGAGCAAAGAATGTTCATCCTACAAGACTGTTACAAGTTCCTGCTTCTTGCTTCTTTTTGTTGGCCCTGCTATAAACTGCACTTCATTCAAGGCCATGTTTTGGAATAATGAACCCAATCTCTTGTTGGCAAAGGACAAATCTGTGAGGTGGCACAAATTGAGGGTGGTAGTTTTTAGAATCACCTGATAGCTGGTAGCTATGTTGAGTCTGCCACTGACCCAGATCCTAGACAAGGACCTTTCAGTCTTCAGAACTTCTCAGATGGCACTCCTGCTAGAGTTCAGAACCCAGCTAACATGTATGAAAAGAGCAAAACCTGTTTTGTAACTCCAAACAGTATGTTTCCACTGGATGGTTTTATTGGAAGCCCAGAAACACATTCTCAGAGATTGAATTGCTCAATTGTGCTTGGCTCCTCAAATCTGCATTTTAATCCAGTCAAAGACCATGCAGCCCTGATAAGGTGCCCTCTCCCCACCTTTATTTGAAGTGACTCTTCTCCACTGTATAAGGAAGTTCTTCATTCTATCTTCTCACAGGGCAGGCCTACTGCTCCTGGTTTCCACCACCTATAGACACATTGAAGATTTCCACATGGATTTTTCCATCCCAGGACTCTAGCTGCTTTCCAGACTCTTATTCGATGTCCAGCAACTTCATCTATGTATGAAAATGGAACAGCATTTCCAATAGATGCAACAATGCTCTCGAAATCTTCTCATTGTGTTCTACTTTATGGTGATCTTGCCATCTAGAATTCAAGAAATCCTCCTGGTCTACTCTTCCCTCACTACCTACATCAAATTGGTCATATTTGTGAATTTTATTTAGCTAGACCCTGTGTGTGTGTGTGTGTGTGTGTGTGTGTGTGTGTTTGTTATGCATCTCTGTGTATATATGTGCAAGTACATATACTCATCTATGTGCTTAAATGGTAGATGGGGGCCTTGGGGTGTCCTCCTCCATCACTGTCTACCTTACTCCTTTGAGTCCTTTACTAACATAGAGTTCACCCTTTTTTTAGCTCAGCTAGCATCTAACAAGTCTCACAGTTCCTTTGCCTTTCTGTCCCCACCACCCTTCTCTGCTGTGGAGGACAGGCACACACTGCCACACCTGGATTTTCACAAAGATGGGAAATGTAAATTGAGGTTCTCATAAGTGTGCAGCACTTTCCCCACTATTCCATCTCCCTGGACTCTGTGAGTCATACTTAATTCTCAGCTTCAACTTATCTTCTCCACTCAGACAACAAATAACACAAATTAAATTCTTAGTCTCTTGCTTGGACTGTAGGGTGATTCTTTCTTGCATCTCCAACTACGTACATCACCGTGTTATCGCTATACTAAAATACTTGAGCAAATAAAACCTACAGGGGAACCTTTAGTTTAGCTCCTTGCTTGGCAGATTTCAGTTCATGGCCATGGTAGTGCAGTGGAAGAAAGCTGTGGTAAAGTTAGGTAGCTCAAACAACAGCTTCCAGGAAACAGGATGCCTGTGTCGGCTGTCTTACTTTTTTACCTCTTGACTCCATGGGTTACCTGTGTGCAGCTTAATGTCATCCATATGTGCTGCAGATTGTTTTTTCTTTAGTTGTTCCTCTCTAGAAACATCCTCATAGACCTACTCAGAGGTGTGTGTCTGTGCCTTATCTAGGTGTACCTAGATCTGAACCAGTCAAGTTTACATCTGGATTGTCTCTAAAGCCAATACTGTGACTGAGAGGTCTAGTGACTCTCAAACTTTTAACCTTGGATGCTCCATTTTCCTGACCAAATTACCAGTGCCAAGCTCAGTAGCAATCACAGAACACATCCTTGACGCAGAACAGAGTAATGACAGCAATCAGATCTGGGAAAACCTGAGGACACAGCCAACAGTGTCATTTGGACTGTAATATATCATATATTTTCTCCCTTCTTCTGTCTCTCTGTATCAACAACTATCTTGCAGATCCCCTGGTCCTAATTTTCTCAAGCAGGGCACTTTCATGCCTGTGTGCTATAGGACTGCCATCTTTGTACCAACTAGCTTTAATTTTAATGTAGTTGAAATACAGGGAAAGTGAACATATTCCTTTGTGGATAAAGTCATTTATATGATCCTTTGGTCCCTCTAGCAGGCATGCTTACACATGGACTTAAAACAGGTTATCTCAGTCAAAGAAGGAAGTGCTTTGTGCCATAGTTTTAATTAATACAGAGGGGATATTTTCAATATGAAAAATTTTAACACCATTTTGCTTCCCAATATAGATAAATTTTAAAATATTACTATTGAATCTACTTTCTTGAATTTTCAACTGACTGATTAGGTATTTTTATTTAAAAAAATGCTTAATAGGAAGGAATGCTGAAAGCCGGAAAATAGTTCTCCCCTCTTCTCTCTTTCTCTCTCTTTCTCCTTCCCTCCACCTCTTATCATTATTTCTTGTTCATTGTGTTTTTAATATTGTGATCTATCTAAAAATTTTTTGGTAAACTTCCAAATGACATTCATCAGATGAATATTATTACCCTTTTATTTTCAAAAATGCAAACATGATCACATGTTTCAAAAGGTTCTGTTATACCAGCCAATTGTTAACTACCAATCTTGGTATCAATTAGTTTCATTAAATAATTCAGGCTGGAAAGTCAGCTCAGAAGCAATGCATGCTCAGGTAGAAAGATACTTAGGTCTTTACCAGGAGTTCAGAAGAATCACAACTTGTTCAGCTTTTCAAGGTGTCCTCCAGAGTTCATTCCCAATGTCACTGCCACTGTAATGTCACATTGCCTTCATACAATTAGATCCAAACATCTTATTGACACTATGATTTCAGAACATAAGCATTCTAATTACATTTCTGTAGCTGTGACAATACCTTTACAGAAAGCATCATGAGTGAGAAAAGGACTTATTTGGCTAAAAACTCCAGTTTCCAGTGCATTCTTTTGGATAAGTAAAAGCAGGGATGACTATGGCTGGTTCCATCATCATGTTGCAGGGACAATCATCAGGATATTAATGCATCTTCGCTTATTTGTTACTCAAGTTCAGTTAAGGTTTTCACTATCTTCTCCTTCACACCAAGCTCGTGAAATGATGCTGCCTACATTCAGTCCCAGTCCTCCCAATTCAGTAAAAAAAAATTAGGATGCTCTCCCACAGACATGCTTACAGGCCAACCTGATCTAGATGATTTTTCATTAATTTTCTTCTCCCAGGTTATTCTGGGTTGCTGGAAAATTGATAGCTAAAACTAGCCAGCAGAATATCAATTTATTTTTTTAAAGGCCATAAATGAGTCTGATAGAATGATGGTCTTAACAACAATAAGTCACACGTGCAGGGTGCAAAGCCAGAAGCGCCCTGGATTCTGTTACCTCTGCTCACTAGGTCATCTTCTACTTCCAAATAGCAGTATTGCAGTGCCATCTTCATGGACCAGGAAGCACTAGAAGGCACAGCACAAGGCACAAAAAGTTGCTTTGTTCAAAAAGTTATTTTTCTTCTTGTCCCATTCTTGCTATACGTATATACATTGATGATTTTGTAGCACCACAACCCAAACTAGAAAGCGGCATAACACTACATAAAGACAAAATAATATAATAATATTAAGGATCTAAGAAACATAGATATTCTGTGACTCATTCAATCATAAATTAATGACAAAAACACAAAGTCTGTTTTGCTTTCTTCATTTGTTGAAGCAGAATCAAAGAGAATTTTGAAGAGTAAGATCGCATTGCTCTGGACTGGGAATCAAGCCCTCGTCACAGTTAATGGCTGTTCCATGCCAAGTTACCTAGCCCCTGGGGGTAAAAATTTCCCCTAAAAAGACCTGGAAGAAATTCAAGGCCGCTAAAGGCTTGAATAAAACTTGACTTAATGTACATTGTACAATTTTATTACCCTCGATGATATGTTATAATTACCTTCTTAAATCATCTGAGAAAAAATTTAAACACATTATTAGTATATGATAATATTCCCAGACCAAACCAGTTGGATGCTGGGCTCTCTGGAGAGAAAAGAGTGGATAACAAACAGGCCAATAAAACAGAAAATGTGTTAGACTTGGGAACAAATATGATTCAACCAAATACCATAAGACTTAAACAAATTCTCTGCTAGAGTTATGTGGCCGAAAGTCAGAGGTTTGGTTCCAGTAACGCAATAGATTCAAAAAGGTTCTGTCTTTTGTATGTTCCATGGGCAATTAACCCAAATGCACATATATGTTTCTGTAAGAAAAATGAAGAGGGATTTAACAAACCCATGAGCACAGTGGCTTTGCCGGATTTGCCAGCATCCATTTCTTAAGAGTGCTTAGAAATAAGAGAAATGACTGTTAATTTATTCTTTTTGTTGTCCTGCCTGAGTCCAGCTAAACATGACTGTATTAGGGCATCTTACATTCACACTGTATTATGATCACTTGCAGAGGACAACTTTTAGAATTCATGTACTTGAAAGTAAGGCACAAAAACAGAGGTGTGTTTGCTCCAGTTTGCCGGTGCTTTGTGTCTGTGTTTGGAGGTGGGCTAGAAGGGTAAATCAGGTCCCCTGAACTGACATTCCATAGGCCCACAAACATGCAGGGAAAGGAAGGTTTCTTCTAGAACCTCCTGGGATGGGAGAGGGCTGGCATCCAACAGAAGGTGATGAACTGTAGGTGGGAGCTGGCTCCTGTGCTCCTTGATTGAAGATCAAAACAGATTTTTGTCTGGGCAAATGTCTTTCAGAAATCCAAATGTTGGAACATTTATAACACCCTTTAGCAGTGTGCTCAGAGAGATGCACTGGTAGACATCTCATAGCAGCCTACAATATTAATTTTTGGCAGAAAGTGACTGACATGGTTAATGAGGCTAATTGGTTACTCAGAAGCCTGAGTCCTGGGTGGGAGAGGGAGGGTTTATATGAAGATGGAAAAGGAGGATAGTACTGTTTTTTTTTATTGTAATTGACTGTTTAACACTTGTAAAGGCTGCTGTGTATACCTAACAGAAATATACTAAAATGTGTATTATTCTATATTCGAGTACTGTTTTTCTCCTAAATTTTAAAGGTTTTGTATAATAAAGGGGACATTGTAACTTGTAACATTGACTATTGAATAGGGACAACATATTTTATGTGAGGCCGAGTTTTTTAAAAACTGGATATATATACATATATATATATATATGTGGGGTGTTAAAATATTTCACAGTCCAGAAGGGTTGAATTGAAATTCATGTAATCTTTTTAAGAACATGCATGAGAAAAATTGTGTTCATAAATATTTCTGGACAATTTGAAGAGATAATAATGGAATATTTTTCTAATCTTTTTTATTTTCTTAAAGCTCATGATCAATGCAGATTGGATAAAGCAAACCTGTGAGATGAGTAAACAAGATAGCATTTGATGCATATCTATGCAGATAAGTCAGAACTTTAATCTCTCAAATAGGCAATAAAGTGAATTATTATCATAAACTCGGATCTAAACTGTCAATAATTCTGAGGCTTGGGTGATCATCTGGACAGTGTAAAGTCAATTTAAACAACCCAACAATCTCATTTTGGATTTAATGTATTAGATAACTCAGCCAAATTGACGGGCACACGATGTAAGTTCATCTACCAGCTCACATTGAGAATTCAAAATCTAAAGCAGCCACAAAGTGACCACTGGGAATCTGCATAAGTAAACTAGAAAAATTACCAAAATTCCACACCTATAGTATTGTTGGAATGGTAAATAAAGGGACTGTCATAATAGTTTTATAGTCTAAAATAAAAGATGTTTTCTTCACATTTACCCAGGTTTATAAGTTTATAATTGACATTATATTTGCTCATGGTGCATAATAATGACATGACTCTGTTACATACATTGTGAAATGAGTAACTTAACTGAATTAATGGCCAACTTCACATGCCAGTAACAGTGTGTCTGTGTGTGTGTGTGTGTGTGCATGCATGCATGCATATGTGTGTGTGTATATAAGTGTGTGTGTATGTGTGTGTGTGTGTGTAGATTTCAGATAAAAGAGACTGTACAATATTTATTCTTCTATGCTTATTCTACTAAGCAGAATGTCCTCCTAGTTCATTCTCAGTGTGACATAAGAACATAACTTGAATCTCAGTGATTGTCTTTCAATGTTTTGAGGCCAACTAGAAATAATATTTATGAAATTAAGAGAACAAGGTTCCCATTTGTGGTCTTTCTCAGACAACACAATGTAAGTTGAAAGAGTCACATTACTGATTTTTATAAAACAAAACAAAGCAAAACAAAGAATGTGAACAAAGCATATGTAGAATGCATGGATATGCACAGTACTGTTCCATGAACATTCACTAACAGGACTGAATTAATGTGTGCATAAACACATGAAAAGAAATCATGTGGTTAAGAAGCAATAAAGGAAATCTCCAGAAATAACAGACTTGGGAATAAAGTGTCACATATGTAAATAAGAGGTTTACTTTTATAATTGGCAGAAGAACTAGGGGCCTTTGGGTTGAATTTGGAGTAATGAAGACAAAAGTTGGTCATGAGAGGATGAACAGAATTGATTTCCATTTTTAAGTCTTCGGTTCATCAACTCACTATTTTTGCTGTTTTATTTCCATTACAGTTAAGACAAAGAGGAAGAGGACATTTATTACACCTTCAGTCATGGACGATCCTAACTCAAAAGGTCAAAGGTTCGATAATGACTTCCAATACAAGGATGAGTGCCTGTACAGTGAATTTGTCTCCCAATCATCTTATTTAATCTGTATGATTATGGAAAGCAACTCCTATGGAAGATGAGTTCACACGGAAGTTATAGAAATTCAGCATCAAGAATATAAGTTGACAGATTCTACAGATAAATGAGCTTAAGATAATACTAACATTCAGAACTGGCACAAGAGCAAGTAGGCACAGATGCCAGACCAGTGAATGAGGTACCCCAGAGCAAGAATTGCAGGCAGTTATGAGGTATCTCATGTAGGTGCTGAGAAAGCTCATACGGTGAACAAGAGCTGCAAACATTCTTCCCCACTGACTCAGGTCTACCATAGCAATTTCAATAATTAGTTACATCTTAGATACTTAGCTCTTTTTCTTCTTCTTTAAGTTCAATTTTCCATAAACTGTCTTGTACCTATAGCATTATTTTGATTATAGATTTCTCTTTGTTTTATGCTTGGTAATTATATTATTGAATGCTTTTATGGCCTTTTTCTTTGCTCTTAGGGAAGCTCTTTGGATTTCACTTCTCTCATTTTTCCAAGGTAGTTCTTTGTATTCTTTGTAATTTCTATGATTTTTTTTTACTGTTTTACTTATTTTATTTCTACCCTAATTTTGATTCTATTCTGTTTGATTCTTTTCTTCTCTACCACATTTTTCATAATCTAACATATACATGATATTCTCTGTATGAGTTTTATCACAGATGTAATTAAAATTATGAATCACTCTTTAAGTCTTATATAACCTCATTTCACAGTATCAACTAGGATTATTTTCAATGTCATGCCACCATAAAGTTTTCTAAACTCATTTTGGTTCCCATCAATGGATATTGTCTTTTGATCAAAAAATGTTATCTGTAACTTGAAATTTTCTTTTTTGTGTACTGTAGTAAATTTTTATGGGCATACTACCAAAAATAACTTTTATTGTCTTCAATCAGTTTTAGGGTGTTTTTTTTAATCTACCAGCTTCTTAGATAGATGATAGATAGATACATACATACATACATACATACATGCATGCATACATACATAGAAACATTCCACCACTGCAGGATATCTAATCACACTGTGAACCCCCAGATCATATACTGAAAAAACCTGTTTCTAGTTGTGGTGTGGCTCAGCCCTTAGCACACTCCTTTAATCCCTCTGGCTGGAATACAGGCACACTCTTTGTATACACTTGTAATCCCAAACAATAAAAGGAAAGTTACTTTGTATGAAGAAGAATTCATGTTTGAAAGTGATGTTTAATTGAATGGCAGACAAAGTGATGCATCAGAGAAATATTTGACAGAATAGGTTATGCCCAACTCTCATGAGGAGAGAGAGGAAGTGGAAGCCACTTAAGGGCAGTGCAGAGAGAGAGGAGGCAGTTTTACTTGGACAGTTATAGGGAGGCAGGTTGCAGAGACAGAACAAGCCAGAGAATGAGAAAGAACCAGATGATTAGAACAGATTGTCAGAGTTAGTGTGAGGCCAGAAAGAATAAAACATCAGAAGCCAAGAGATAAGACAGATTCAATCAGTTAGCTTGGAGAGGAGCTTTAGCCAGAACAGCTGAGTTTAATCAGCCAACTATAGTTCAGAAAGAGAAAAGAGAAAAAAAAAAAGGTGAGATTATTCAAGTTTCAGAGGCTGAAAACTTTCTAGGCCTAATTACATGTTACAGAGGCTAGAAGCTTCCAGGACTACTACTAGGTAGCAGATGGTGGCAGTAAGCATCAGAGATTGCAATTACCTGAAAAAAAATAAAAGCTACCTTTTATATTTACTGTCCTGTATTTTCCCAAGTTTTATTTACCTGTTTTTACATTTTATATATTGTTGCTACGTTATATTCCTTCAAACTACTGATTATTTGGTTACCAAAATGATAATTATTTCCTTCTATGCAAATTTTGATTTTCATTTTAAAAATTAATGTCTGTTATTCTAATTGTATCCTTTTCTTTGTGGCATAATATTGCTGATATCTTTCATTTGTTTGATGTCTATATATGTGAATGTTTAGGCATATCTTTGACTGAACTTTGCTTTTGTGCAAATCATCACTTTATTTGAATATATGCAAATTATAAAACTTTACAATTAGAACACATGTATTTCAGGGAAGAAGTTGATTTTGTAGCTTTCTGCATTAAGAAAACTACAAATGTGAGGGCATAGTGAACAAAACAGCACCTGTCTGGAATTCTTACAACATATACTATTGATCCATTGACATCACTGCAGATCCTTCAGCCATATGAAGGCAAGGCAGTTCAAAATTATAGGTGTGGTTGAGATGAGATGTATACATAAAATTATTTTATTCAGATCTGTAAATAAGTAGATTTCATGTTTAATGTTTATATGCACAGAAGTTCATACATTACAGCTGAATCTTTTGATAATCTGATACAGGTAATATAATATTAGTAAGACCTCACCCCAAAAAGGATGTGCACTTACAGCAATTTAATTCTTATTAATGGGTCTCATTTTTGGTGACCCGATGCATTGATGAGACTTTAATTCCCTGAATGAAAGTGCTAATTTGGTAACTAACATCAAGAGTGAAATACCATGTCTTTCTTTTTATTTAATTGAAAAGAACTTAGTGGAAAACTAAGTTTTAGAAAATAAAACAATTACCATTTATAGCTAGTATTCAAATTAGCTCTATAGCTATGCACCGGTTCAAGAAAGTATGCATTGGGAAGGCAGTGTAAGGTGTTTTACATGTGTCATCATTTAGGCTTCATTATAATTAAATGTGTAGTATAATAATCTGAAATTATTTTTATGCATTGGACATAAAATGCAATGAAAGTTTAATTAGCAGAACCTGTAGTGGTTAAGAAGATAAAGGAAACAAACTTTGGGAGAACAAAATTGTTACTTATATCATGGATGTATATTTAAAATCCCATTGAGAATAACAAACAATTTAAGAATAATCAAGGTCCATTGCTATAGAAATATGTTAATGTGATGATAATTTCTTTTCAATTGCATTTTACCACTATACCCAAGATATGCATCCATTTCCTATTTCCAATTAAGCTCATAATAAGGCAACTGTTCCCCTTTATTCCTACTGTAATATTGTTACACTGAATCAAAGAGAAGATAATCTTCTATCTATTCCATAGACCAAAACAGAGACCAATACAGGATCATTATGCCACCAGTCTTGCTTTGAGTGTGAAGTATACACTCTGAGAGCCCAAAGAAATCAAAACTGCCTTTTGTGGAAGTGTCTAAAGAAAGCAAGTTTGTACTGGGATGCAGACATTAAACACCATTAAAGACAGTTCATTTACCCTCGTGATTCTCTTACATAATACATATAATTAATTCAAAGCTGAAATATGTGAATTTTATCATGCCAACACATAATTTTTAAAAATCTAAGAATATATAACCCCAAATATCAAGTATTTTGTTGTATTTTTTCCACGTGAATTTTGGGCTGATAATGATTTCTATGGTTATAGTAAAACAGAGTGGCACATACCTGTGCTTCCATCACTAAGGAAGTTTAGGTAAAAGATGAAATGTTTAATAACAACCTTGGGTATATAATGAATTCAAGAGCAACTCACACTGCACAGCAAATTGTTTCCAAAGCAGTGCAAGTGTACTCCTCCATGTGAGTAGCCCTCAGGAATGAGAACCAAAGCCACTACTTTTCCTTATTGAAAGCTTACTACAGTCAAGATTCCTTCTTAGTTTTGCTGTTGTTACCTTTGTTTGGGGCTAATCACAATGAATTAGAATAAGTATTCTTGAAGCCTCTCTTCAGTATGATGCTGAGGAGGTTTTAGGAATTACTCCAAATTTACAAAGTGGATAAAGGAAAGTTAGGTGGTTTGAAGTTGGGCACACTCTTAATTGCTAGAGCTCACTTTATGGATAATATATCAAACTCTGAAAGACTCATATCATCTTGTGTATATCAAACGCTAAACTTTGGTGAAGAGGGATACCCAATGAAAGAGCAGCATTTGTTATTCATAGAGAAAACATGAATCAGTGACTTGCAGCAGGAGAGTTGGGAAAATTGACTACTGAAGAATGGAATAGGTATTAGGATAATGGGTCTGGGCCAGAAACATGGGGCCATTTAAAAATACTGACTAGGAAAAAGAAAATATGTTCTTCCTTAACAGGAGAAAAACCTGAGAAAAATCCAAGAAGCAAATATAATAAAACTCTGAAACCAAATATGTGAATAAGAGCTAAAACTGCAAACAAAGAACCTTATTCTTTCCTTCAGAACTTTACAGAGACACTTCCCCAAACATTAAAATGAAAAAAGTTTATGTATTTTTTCTGATATGAACTATATTGAAGTTTCTAGGGGGATATGCAATGAAAGGAAAAAAAATAACAAGAAAATCCAGGTAAAACATTTTCCCATCTTGTCTATTAATCTAGGAATAACTATATAGCATGCTACATACTTTAGTTATATAATCTGATATAAAAATAAAAATGGAAAATATTGAACAAGATGATATTTTTTTCCTCTGAGTATCTTTAGTTATTATGATGTGCCTGTACATTAGCAGGTGTATTTAGAGGATAAAGATGAGAATTCAGGGAAGCCATGTAATCATTCCAAGTTTGTGAAACTCATCATTGAAAGAACTGAAACAGAACACTCTTCAACACACTTTGAGTCTTCTCCCACTTTTCAAAATTCACAATACATTATAAAAAGGCATAATAAGGACAATCTAGAAACATGTAATTATCTAGACACACACTGAAATCACTACAAAGTCATTTCAAATCAGGAGACAAAACTAATCTGTGACTCTCAGTGTCTCTTTGATTCTTCTAAGATGACTATTAACAATAAATACCCTTAAAGAAATATTTGTATTATCACTGTAAGACTGACATAGGTATGTTGGGAAAATATCATGTAACTTGTACATTTAGACACATGCTCCACTATGTTCGTAGCAGCCTTATTTATAATAGCCAGAAGCTGGAAAGAATCCAGGTGTCCCTCAACAGAGGAATGGATACAGAAAATATAGAACATTCACACAATGGAGTACTACTCAGCTATTAAAAACAATGAATTTATAAAATTCTTAAGCAAATGGGTGGATCTTGAGGCTATCATCCTGAGTGAGGTAACCCAGTCACAAAAGAACACATGATATGCATTCTCTGATAAGTGGATATTAGCCCAGAAGCTCAGAATACTCAAGATACAATTTGCAAAACACATGAAACTCAAGAAGAAGAAAGGCCAAAGTATGGATACTTTGATCCTTCTTAGAAAGGGGTACAAAATACCCATGGAAGGAGTTACAGATACAAAGTGTGGAGTAGCTTCTGAAGGAATGACCATCCAAAGACTGCCCCACCTGGTGATCCATCCCATAGACTAACTTCAGTTACAAGACCAGATGATCAATGGTGTCTAACTGATTGAGGAGCTATACAAGATGCTCACACACACTAGCTTCTTCTCATTATGACCACATAGTAAATTTTGAGATTCTCTCTACTACGTTCAAGAAAATGATGTTGAGTTTTTCATTACCATGGACAATGTTAAGTGAAATGACATCCATCATGGCCTCTCTCTCTTTCTCTCTCTCTCTCTCTCTCTCTCTCTCTCTCTCTCTCTCTCTCTCTCTCTCTCTCTCTCTCTCTGTGTGTGTGTGTGTGTGTGTGTGTGTGAAGTTTTCTATTTAGTTTACTTCATAAAAAAGTAGTAGTCACAGTAATTATACTTTAAATTCTTTTGATTACTAACGAGTCCTTATCCACAGCCTGGAAAAAAATCACATTACAAAACTGGGCTTGGTGGTACATGCTGTAACCCCAGCAGAGGGCAGAGACAGGCAGACCTCTAGGGCTTGCTGGACAGCCAGGATAACCAATAAAACCACAAAGGGAGTGAATGGATCCTGATAAATGAATGACACCCTAGCTTACTCTCTAGGTTCCACATAACACACACACACACACACACACACACACGAATTGGAAGTACCTTTTCATGAAGGAAAACCTGCTAACAAAAGACAAAAGGAGGTGCAGAAGACAGAATATCCTTGGTCTCACTCTTCCTTATTTTCTCCTGATGTTCTTTCCTTTCATCTTTAACAACATAAGAGCACATTTGCATTGTTAAATACTGCTTTGCCCATGACTAATTTTAAACTCCTGGAAATAGTGCAAAGGCAACGATTTTCATTTAAGCTCCATAATAACTGAAAGCTTTTATAAGTGTCTTTAGTTTTTTGAAGATTTGGAAACTTGGCTTCCAGGATGATCAAAAACATTCATGTGATAAAACAGAAGGTTATGAAAGCTGGGAACTTATGATATTAATAGACAAATAGAAACTGTTTAGAAGTTCATTAAAACGCAGACAGTCAGGAACACGAGTACAGTAGATAGGATACCATAAACCTGCATAAATTGAGCACATAAACAATAATGAAACATTCATTTTTACTTTAAAATCTATTACAGCCTAATCTTTGAGCTACTGAAGAATTTAATCACTGGACAACATTATTTTAACAGCTCTTTGTACAAGATAAACAATCATAAATAATCTCCCAATGCCATTTCTACAACAGTGTAATAATTTTTAAAAACCACTATTCATTCTGAGCATTGGTCATCTTTAACTTTAGTCCATCTAAACCAGGACAAATGAAGACAGAACAACCCAATCTTATGTTTTTGGGGTTGAGCCTAGCTTTTAAAGTCTGAGTCATCTCTGCTGTCGGAAAAACCCAATCTTAATGTTCCACCTTGTTCTTTGAATGAATCTTTTCAAAGTCTCCAGGAATATCCCAAAGGATAATTATGAGCTCTGAAAAAATAAAGATAAGGCAGGCAAAACTGGGAATGTCTTTAACTTCATGTGGTTGGAAGAAAAGCATGCCATTTTCCATTCTTGGTTTTAAATGTCTTAATTCCTATTAAAGATGTATTAATTATTTTTAAATTTATATTTATAGATGTATATATTACATTTAAATATTATATATGTGTGTGTTTGTGTGTGTGTGTGTGTTTGTGTAATATAGAGAAGTAAAACAAGGCCATATCTTAAATATAACCATTCACATGAAGGGGACTTTAGATCCTTAAAACTTTAGACTCTAATGAAAGTCAACAGAAAAGGATAAGGTAATAAATCTATTCTTTAATAAGTAGGTATATTATTTTCAAGTTGTGGAAGAAAACAAGACCAATTTATTTCCATTGATAATTTTAGTTTTGCTGTGCCATATGTCCATATAGCAAATATTTCACTATCTTGTGATTATCACAACTTATAACTTGACAATTATCAAGTTGTCTGTGTACTTTGCTCAAAACATATTTTTCGTACATTCTAGAGACCTACTTTGAGCAACACGGCCTCAAGAAAATAGAATTCCAACTGGACTTAGACATTTTGTTTATTATGTGCAAGCATGGCTATCCACCTCTGACATACTTTTCCCTACAGATTCTCAATTTTGTAGTAGTCTATGGCAATAGCCAGTGGCAGAACCACAAGCTTTCTAAACACAATTATCTGAGTTTAAACCCCAGCACAACAGGGAGAAAGGGAAAAGAATTCAAGTTCTTATCTTTTGTACATACGTAACTAATCCCAGTCAAGCCCAAATTGCTCACTGACGCTGAAAAGTAGTGACTATGGAGATGCATAGCAACTGAAGAAATGTCAATTACCACAATTGTGTAAATAGCTTATAGTTCAAACTCTATGACATCGTTTCCATAAAAATTAATAATAGTAGAATATTGATTTTTTATGCATGTCATTTCACCCGTTCCTATCTCAGAACTCCTCTATCTCTGCTTCAAAATAATATCTGCATTCTACATAGTGGACCAAGACAACCTGCCAATCAAAGAGCTAGTACCTCCCACCTACTTAAAAAAATGATAACAGATATAATTCTCACATTTTCAGATTTTTCTTCTCCTAATGTTTCTTAGCCTATGGGTACACTACATGAATACTGGGATCCAATAACATTGAATCTAGTTTAACACAATTTATGTATTTAGTTATTATAAACCAACATTGCCAAATTTCATGCGTTACAGTTTAAACAATGTGCCCTGTGTGAACTGCCCAAACTCAGGAATTAAGTTCGTCCTAACCTCTCTCTCTCTGTCTCTCTGTCTGTCTCTGTCTCTGTCTGTCTGTCTGTCTCTGTCACACACACACGCACACAAACTATAAATATTTCATTTCATTTTTAGAAGAACTAGAAGCTAGATATTTCTAAGGAATGAAACACAACTGGATAAAGCACAAGGCCGGATGTCACTTTATTTTTGCTTTTTTTTTTTTTTAACAAGGCATTAGAAGTCTTGGACTGATTCTCGGACTTTTAATATCTTGAAATCATCACAGTAATAGAAAAAGGAAGAGCAGAGAACTAAAGTTGATCCAAACAGTCCACGTTCCTATTTTGATGGAGTTTCCTAAGAAGTCACTGATCAGACAGCAAGCTTCCAGGAACAAGCTGGAAATGTTTCTAAGGCCTACCTATAGCCAAGTCCAGCATAACATCCTTGCAAATCTTTCCTCCCCTCCTTCCTGGGAGGTGATCTTACTTAAGAAAGTTCTTGCTAGAGACCAGCGATGTCAGGCATGATTGTGTTTCTTATCTGTCCAGTACTTACGTGTGTGGTATCAACTTACTGTTTAAATACACTTATGAGAACAGTGTCGTAAGCAGTGTCTAACGGAAATTAAACCAATGCTTTGCTTCATAAAAACTGTAAAACAGGAAGGCAACCATTACCTCTCTAAAAGATACTAAACTATGCTAATATATTTTAACAGAGAAATCTACATGAATATTCTAAAACAATGCAAATAATGGAAGGTCCATAGACATCATGGTAGCAACAGTATTATAAACACAGGGGAGCGGATTACTAATATCATTACCAGTGATAATATCATTAATCGATGTTTATTATCAACAATGAAAATCCAAAAGGAAAGAGAGACACAGTAGGTGTTTATCTGTAGATATCTATGAAGGAAAATGTAATGAATATTTCTCATCTCATAGTTTATATTATTAGACTTGATTTTTGAAAGTCTTTCTAGAAGTATGGATTTTATATAATACACATTTCTTTATTGCTCTAAATGTCTGATTATCTGTCTATAAATGCCAGTCTCAACAGGAGAGAATCCAAATATCCATGAATAAAAATGCACATATATCCACATACATACATATATACATGCGTACATACAGTGCCCCCCAAAACCTTACTTACATACACTTTTTATGGAGCAACTCTATTGCCATCAGTATTTCTAAATGTACTAACAAAGAAGTAAGAGATTTTAGATAATTATTTCAGTTTACAGCACAATTCTTTGAAATTAACCCACAAATTGGTTTTAGCTCATGTTTGTATGTTATCAAAGCCATCTTTCTGACGTCGACATTTGTTCTCTTAGGATGCTTACAAAGATGTTTATCATGTGCAGAGAACCTGCTTGCCTTTGGTGGTTTTAATCACAGTTCAGCATCTTTGCATTGAGTACATTACTTTTCTTTCAAATAACCATGCACACAGTACCATGTCAAAACTGTAGTCTCCTTACACGGGAGCCATTACTCTCTGATCGTGTGTAAAATCCTTTGAGGTTGAAAATTCAGTTTATTCAAGAAAACTAGAACTCCCCACCACCATGATAAATGACTCTATCAAACCTTAATCAGTGACAAAACTGTTTCCACAGAAAAATATACTTTCATTGCCGTTTGAATAGACTGTATCATCTATTGACAGTGTGCAATACAAGTCCATTTCTTTCACATTAGATAATGCTATCAAATCACAGGGACAATCTTTTTTTCTTCTTTTTTTAATGTAAGTACAATGTGAATACAACCTTTCTTTAGACAGGTTGTTCTCAGAAAGAAGTTTGTATTTGTGCATCTATTCACATTAAGATTTGCCTAGTATGCAGTTGTCTGGAAAACGATGAGGTTTGTGTGTTTGTAAGCAAAGCTAACCCATCTGTTACATTTCTCTTTCAGCAATGTGTTTCCATTAAATATACCGTAAAATTTTTCCATATTGATCTGAGGATGAACTTGCATTGAAGCTAAGCAGCCTTAACAATAAAGGCAGCGACTGCATCCACACTTCAGAGGTTGTTAAAGGAGCAACAGTTAAATTCACAGGGAATTCTCCCCTTTGAAGAGTAGTAACACAGGAGCCCTGGACCTTACCTTCTAACAGACAGCTCATTATTGCAAGCTGTCTATGCAAATTGCTCACTGACTACAGGCCCTCAGGGGAGGGTTTTTCTGTTTTCTCTCTGGTACTAACCTAGTATAACTCGCCATATTACTGCCCTCTTGCCAGTAATGATGGTGATTATTAGTAATAACTCTGAGTAATGAGGTTTTCTTCCCTGTACTCAAAATAATTGCTCCGTGTAAATCCACTGCAAGTTTTACGGTGCTCTAAAGATTAGTAACATTAGAAACTTGGCAAATCTTACTTATAGAGGCATTTTACCTAATGATCTAATCCATCAGTTCCCTGGCTTACCAGGCCAGAGACTCACTTATTAGGAAGAATCTTCCTTCTTTTCATATCTGCACTAGGAAACAACCGAGTCAGACTGCGTTTTATGGACGTCTTGAATGTATACACTCTGCTATACACATGGTGGCCCATGAGATAATTCAATGCATTAGGCCCTTAGGTTGAACTCTACCTTAAGTGATCTCTGATTTAAGTAGTGTTAGAAGAGATTTATCTTGTACTTTGATATCTATAAGCCTAAATTGATACCTAAATTCTAGATTAGGTTATAGCCATGAGGGTCTTGTAAGCAATTTATCACATGTGCAAACTCACACGAGAGTGTCAACAGGAGGGCGAAGGATTAGTTGTTCCTTTGCTTTTCGAAATGTCATCAGTGCTAGGATGTCCCAGATGCTCCAGCTAAGGAAAATATGTGAGGGGAAACACATCATTCCTTGATACTGGTCGTGTGTGTGTCTGTGTTTACACACATACATGCCCGTATTTATGGACATCTGTGTACCTGGTAGTGGGCCAGAGGACAACTTCAGTATTCTGCCTCAAGGATAACAACCCTGTTCTATTTCTTCTTTCTTTCCATTTGTTTGTTTGGTTTTTGTTTACATATTATTGCTGACAGGGTCAGCACTGGAGTCATGATCACCGGATTCCTTACCTGGCTTTTCTTTTTTAAACAGAGGATCTAGGGAAGGGACTCTTCTGGTCATCTCACCAGTCCTGCCAGTGGCTATTTTACTCAATTTTTCTAACCTGACTGTGAGTTCTTGCTACGGTATGGAGGAGCATTGATTTACGTGAGGAAAGGCATATGTAAATACAGGTGACTCATCCATCTTCTGTTCCGGTGGTGCTCTGGACAAAGAGAATTAATCTGGCAAAGGACAATAAATCAAGGATATAATCCAGAAAACTCCTTTGTCCCCAAATCTTTAGATCAATCCGATCTTTTCCAATGTTGTGGCGACAGCACAGGTCTATGTTGTTTCCCACCTTAAATGGCATGCTGAGCAAATAAGAGTGTAGACATAAACCAGGAATCTATTGGGGATCCGTTTTGTGTTGGGCATGGGCTTCCTAGATAGATTTGTGTTTGTAACTAGGTGTTTAAGTTGACTTGCCTATCCCTACACCAAAACCATATCACTTCATTTAATAATAATATTTAACAATTATGTTATTTTCAATTTTACTTTCATTATAATTATGTAATAAGATTCCACTTTTGACACAAGCATATTGTGTTCTGCCTGTATCAGTGGCCAGGCACAATCTTCATACTTTTCCAACAATTGTTTTTAGCTTCGTTCCAGCCCTGATCTTTTAGAATAACTAACTTAAAACTACCTTCTTTCCATTTACTTTTAGGTCTCTTTCTTAGCTTTTATCATCTCTTGGAAGTGGTACTTTAAGAAGCTAAACAACAACCCGTAATCTCCTCCTCCATCAGCTACATCATCTCATTGTGACAAAAACACTCAAAAGGAGGAAAAATTTCCTTTATTTCAGGTTTCAGAGGTTCACATTGGGAGAGAAGACCAAGTGCAAGAGCTGGGCTCATCAAGATTGGGTGGGAAGGAAAGAGAGACTTGCTTGCCAACTTGACTACCTCAGGAATTAACTAAAGCCCAAGAACCTGGATACACATGTGAGGGGATTATTATTGCTATTACCATTATTATTATTATTATTAAACTCATTTGAAATGGTAAGACCTATTTTTAATCCAGATCTTCTGAGATGAGAGATCCACCTTCAGTCTTGCCGACACCTTCTTATTTATTTATTTATTATTTTAAATTAATTCATTTTTTATACTCCATATTCCATTGATAACACTCCCCTATCTACCCTCCTTGCAACGCTGCCTGTCTCCAAGTGGATGCCCCCAGCCCCCACCCCACCTGCTCTCTAAAAACCCTGGGGCCTCCAGTCTCTTGAGGGTTAGGCGCATAATCGCTGAATGAACACAGACCCAGAAGTCCTCTACTGTATGTGTGTTAAAGGCCTCTATCAGCTGTCTGTTTGGTGGTCCAGTGTTTGAGAGATCTTGGAAGTCCAGATTAATTGAGACTGCTGGTCCTCCTACAGGATCACCCTTCTCCTCAACTTCTTTCAGCCTTCCCTAATTCAACAGCAGTGTGCAGCTGCTTCTGTCCATTGGTTGGGTGCAAACATCTGCATTTGACTCTTTCAGCCACTTGTTGAGTCTTTCAGAGGGGAGTCATGCTAGGTCCCTTTTTGTGAGTGCTCCCTAGCCTCAGCAATAGTGTCACTCCTTGGAACCTCCCCTTGACCTGGATCTCACTTTGGGCCTGTCACTGGACCATTTTTTCCTCAGGCTCCTCTCCATTTCAGTCCCTGTAATTCTTTCAGACAGAAACAATTATGGGTCAGAGTTGTGACTGTGGGATGGCAACCCCATCCCTCATTTGATGCCCTGTCTTTCTGCTGGAGGTGGGCTCTATAAGTTCCCTCTCCCTATTGTTGGGCATTTCATCTAAGGTCCCTCCCTTGGATTCCTGAGAGCCTCTTACCTCCCAGGTATCTGGTGTGCCTTCTTTATAAAGGACATAGAAGAAGGAAGCTTGCACTGTCTGCTTGCTCTTGCTCTAGTTTGCAAATCCATTCCTTCATGAGCACTAGAGGCTAATTCTTCAGGATTCAGAGCAGCTGAGACATTAAGCCTCATGGATTGAACAGCTATTGAATTCATGGACCTTCTGTCAGTAGGCAGTCATTGTTATAGTGGCTGGACCACATCCTGTAAGCCATACTAATAAATCCACTTTCTATATGTAGATGGATTCATTGTATAAGTTCTGTTCCTCTAGACATACACAGAGAGAAACAGACACAAAGAAAGACACACAGAGAGAAGGGGGAGGGGTGGGATGGAGGAAGGGATGAAGGGATATTGAGAATAACCCCTAAGAACTTACATCCTTACCCCACCTCATGACCTACTTCCTGAGCTAGAAGCTAGTTTTTATAACCTATTGAAATATCACCACCAGCAGGGAGTCAAACCTTCAAAGTCAAACCTTTTGAACAGGCATGTCATATCCAAATTATACTAACCCTGTCTTGGTAAACCATGGCTTCAGCCTCTCTAATTACTTTATATATAGCAATTCTGTTTCTAATCTAGGGAGAAATTTAATTAAGCAACATCGGGATTTGATGTTTACTTGCTCTTTTAAAAGAGCATATTTTAAGTATAATGTTAGGTGTTCAGAATACAAACATGGATATCAGGAAATGAATTTACTTCAATGTATTGGGCAGAAATCCTAGACAGTATTACTATGTATTACATCAATTAATGCTTTTAGGATTAATCAACTGAATTGAGCCCCTGAGAAGAGGGCACTGTCACCCAGGAAAATGTTTTCAAATAATCCCATACCTGTCTGAGAGAAAGTTTAATTCAGAGTTTTAAAAACTTCTTTAAAACTGGGTTGGGGGCAGTATTAGTGAGCTGACTTGTAGTTAAGAGAGTTTACTATTCTAGCAGAAGCCACAGGTTAGTCACATGGTGGCTCACAACCACCTCTAGCCTCAATTCCATGGGGCAGGCACATTCACACAGTGGTGCACATGCACACTATATACACACATGCAGGTGAACACACACATAAAATGATGAAGAAATAATTTTTAAAAACTTTAAAGGGTACTTTTAAAAGTTCTGAAACTGTCTTTCAAGAGAAAGATTAAACTTTGCCCGTTAAATTTTTTCATTAATGTGTGTCAGCATACCCAAACATGTATACCGAATGTTTCTTTAATTGATCATTACTTATAGAGTATAATAAAATCTTTTTAATTGGGCATGTGAGAATACTTTTGGACACAGAATTAATTCATCTCCTCATAAGAGCTTCATGACACTCCATAAATGGATCAATAAAATTTTATTATTCCTTTTATTGATAGACATGTAGTTTTGTAAAAGTTTAAGAAGTTATATTATTAAATTCTTCTTGCTGGTATATGTAGGTAACCTGTTGCTCAGGAATTTGTTTATTATTTTCTCTCTTTGTAGATTTCATGTAATTTTTTTCCCTTGAATAGATGTGCAAATTTCAGGGCATATTTCAATCAACTTTTGTGTCTGCTCTTGTATGTCCCAATCCTAACTGAGGGACTGAGTGCCTGAAGAAGGAAAAAGAGTTCAGTAAACTGTTTTATATTTGCGCATTACATAGTGATTTAAAATACAGCGTTCTTGAGGGTTGACTTTGAGTTTACCTTTACTACTTTACTTTACTTTACTTATATTAGGCCATGGCAAGTTTATTAAAAGAAATGCTCAGTTGGATCTCTGGGTTACAAGATAAAGCATTTTCATTTTATTTCAAGGCATGCCAGTACATGTTCTGAAAGCAGGCAAGAGAGTTGACCCTAGGTACTGCCCTAAAATAAAGAGGAAATGTTCTCATTGGACTACATAATTTTAAAATTCATCCGTAAAAGCTAAATATGGTTAAACTCCAGTTAGTATTTTTTTAAAAGTCTTAGATATCAATTCTTCAGCATTTGAACAATACTACTTACTACTTCCCTTGCCCATATCCTTGGGTCTGATTGTAAGACACACCTATGCTTGTTGCTGTAAGCATGCATAGAAAATGATTGAAGATTTTTGAAATAAATTTCTAGAGCATTTCGACAAATCTTATGATTAGCTTAAGTTTTATGTTTGTTTCCCATTACCTAGTGAGAGCCAGAAACCAAAGTGAAGAACGTAAAAAAGAAAAAAAAAGAAATCCTAGATATTTAACCTCCCATACATAAGCAATAAGATACATCATTACCTAAGGATGCATTGACAATAAAACAAAATCAAAAAGGACACTCACCTTCTTTAACTTAGTGGGCTTATAATTATATAATCAGAAGATTGGCTCTTTTGAGGTAATGTTAAAAATGTCCTGGGCTCTCTGTCACTTGGACCAATGGCTCTATTCATCCCAAGTCCTGGTATCCTGTCCAGTTTAGCATATCATTACGTGAAGGTAATTGTTGAGAGGATACTTTGTTACAAAAGCTACAGAACCCTCCATCATCTTGGTGCAGGGTAGGTGCCCTGAATGAAGGCTCCTATTTCCCCCAGTATCCTTCATTGTGTTGGTCTCTTCACACAATCGTGTGATTGTATACTGCTAAATAGTGATTTGGTGGTAATGATGTGTTTCAAATTGGCGACTCGGGTAACACAAATGGGGGAGTAAAAGAGGAGAGAGTATGACCTTAACCTAGTTACACACCTGTGCATTTCACCTGCGTCAACTCACAAACAGAATTCCAGGACAATAACTTCAAGACTTTTGTGAAGATGGAATGAGGTTGTACCAGGGGGAAAATATAAACGACAGAGATATTGTACAGATGAGCCTTGTTTTCCTAGAGTTTCCTCTTGATGGGAATCTCCATTCTCCTGTTATTTTTACACATGCAGCTCTTTGGAGAGTGGAAGCAATCAAGAGCCCCATTCTAGCTTTATTTCAGGAGGGAATGTGATCTGCATTGGAATCTCTTTAAATTGTGTCATCCAGCTTACAAAGAAAGGAATGGACATTTTCCCACAGTACATGAGGAAATATGGCCCCTTCTAATGCATGGGCGATGGGTACCGCATGTTAGAGATGTGCAGCTGGGAGCTGTATATTTCATGCTTTATCTTATTTTCAATTACCTTGCATTAAATCATGGTGAATGTCTGTAATTAGAAGAGTTGAACAATTCGGTGAATAGCATTTTTCTGCCTTCAATAAGTGAGTCTTGACTCTTGAAGATTTTTTAAATCTCTCTCTTTTTTTTGTATTTTTATGCACACATGAATTCAAATATTGGTATCAGGAATTGGAGATAAAGTCACTAAATGTTCATTTTTCTTTTACTATACAGACTCATCTTGTAACTAAATTATTAGAGACAGAATATGTTTCAAAGGAAGATCTCTCCCATATTTTGTAAACACTGACAAGTCTATAAGAAAATAGAAGCAAATTAAGATTTTAAATGACATGAATAACCATGACAGTGGAGACAAGAAGTTAAAAGTTCTTTTGACACAGAATCTGGAGGGCAGTACCAGTTGCTGAGGTGTTTCTTCCAGACTTTCTTGGTCTTTCTTCTTACCTACCTGGAGGACTTTAAGACAAATACCCTTTCCAACCAAAGAGAAGCAGGATTTATAGCCCAAGCCATGCCACTAACACTTACATTTCAGTGCTTAGAACTGTAATCCTATGAGTCAGACTTCTCCTTGCCTCAAATAAAAACTGCTTTTGTGAAGAAAAATAAGTTAAAAAAAATAACTTCTATTGTCTAATAACCAAAATGATGAAGCAATGCCAACAGAGCTATTTTTCTTTTTGAAGTGCATCATAGTCAACACACCTGTCAAACAAATAGTGAGCTTTGTCAACTGAATTTCATTCAGTAATCATTTCATCTCAATAGCACATATCTGTCTGGCAGATTAGAAGCTTTGGCCTCACTGTATTGTTATGACATACCAAATAGTCTACACTCATTCCTATATCAATTTGGAACTCCAGTTATTTGCTTTCCTTAGTCTATTCCCAGTTAAATCAAAAGTTGGAATACCTTTCTAGGTATAAGTTGGATGTTCTGCAGAGGAATAGCTACCAAATTGCGGCATTTTTACTTCCTTTTTCTTTTTTTTTTTTTTCAGTGTGTCTGCAAAGATGTCCATCAAGCTTATTTACACTTTCATGTTGCATAGTTTTCCAAAATGTACTCAACTGGGACAGTGCCCCCTAAGCTTTCTTCACAATCACATTGATCAGAATAATGTCACAGCTGTGTCCCAATGTTCAGTCATAACATGAAAAATCCCCCAATGACTAGTTTATTGACTTAATATTAAGAAATTTATTAAAATGTCATCTTGTATCTTTAGAGCAGTTAGAGAAGAAAAGTAAAATAAAATTAGACAAAGCTCTGAGTTTTGCCTTTAGTGTACCATTTTATAACACATAACTAAAATGTATTAGAAAGGGCAAAGTATTACAGAGTATAAGCCTACCATTACTTCAGCGAGCTATTACACACATCAAAATACAGGGACAAGCATTTGTGAATAAGAGTTTCTTCATAGTAGTTAAGTGATGGATGCATATAATGAAGGGTAGTATTGAAGAATGTACTCTTTAGTACTCATGAAAGTTCTTAAAAATATAACAATATTTTAGAGTTGTTTAAATGAGGGTTACAAATGTGACTCATTGGTATAGTACTTACTTAACATGCAAGAGACCTTGAGGTTAACCACGAGAAAGTATAGACATATAAATTCCTGGATGGATAACCAATGTAGCTGAAATATGATCTTCAGGTTCACTGAGAGATCTTGTCTCAAAGGATAAGATGGAGGGAAATAAAGGTAGACACTGGCCAGTCATATGAATACATACATATGTACAAAAATACTCATGTGCACCAATATACACATTCACACATACGCATATGCACAAAATAAACAGAAATTTTTACCTTATAAACAAAAAGTGGGGGAACAATTTGCTTCTTTATACCCTGTGTTATCAAATACCTGGGTCACCTTGGGAAGACTATTATCATAGACAGTATTTTTATAATAAAACAAGAAGTAAGTGAAATAATCTGATAACTTAAGCATTGAGGCCATATATATCCAGAGTCAGCTGAGAAGTAATACCAAATTCTATACATGACACCAAATTCTACAAGTAATAAAACCATCTTCTCAAAACATTACAGAAAAGCAACTAACTTACATGTGAAATATATTTCCTTTGTTTGCCTTTTATGAGGAATTAAGGTAGTTGGAAATTTGCTTCACATTGGAAAAAACTTCAAAAACTTGAGGTATTTTATTCTACACATCAATTTTATTACAATTTATAGGCTTTACAATAATGTTTAGGGAGTTCATGTTTGAACTCACCTTAGTATGCATCTGAGACATAGTTCTATGGATAAAAGCAAGGAAAAAAACCTTATCTCTAGAAATAGTGATCCTCTGACCTGCCTTTCTTAAACAGAATAATTTCCTACTTCAACCACCTCCTAAGCCCATGGGGTTAATATAAAAAACAATGGCTTCAATGCAGTTTCTCAATTTGCTCTGAAGAGATAGAAATATTCCATCATGCAAAAGCAATTGTTTCTCTGAATTAACAAATGACAGAAATATAATTTTGCTGCAGCATTGCTCTGCCCTATTCACACTGTTGAAAAATGTACAGGAAATCCTTCTGTCTGAATGATCGGTTCAGTCCTAGCTAGTGAGGTGTTTCATCAAGATTGACCAACAGGTAATCTCGCCGAACAATAAATCATACAAGCAAGATTGAGATAAAAGAGTCTTCAGGTACTTGTTAAAGAATCAAATTCATTTCTAAGGATGCAGTATTCCTCCCTCACAATTCAGGTGAAGAAGACCAACTGCAGATTAGGAGTGGAATCCAAAGGTGAAGAATCACTTGGCCCTTATACTTGCTAGTTCCTGGAGCTGCCTGAAGATGCCCCATTCCCATGTTGAATTGAGTAAGAACCAGGCTTTCATGTAAATAGTGTTCCTCCTGTAGCCAGTGCACATCTGCCAGACCATTAGCAAAGTTCACCAGCAGAGACGAAAGCCCTTCACCACTGAAAGTAGACATCACTATCTGCAGATTATTGTTGCAGAAAGACCATCTACACATACAAAGGGCACAATGATTTTTTTGTCCACTAATCAAAGGGCTCTCATTAGCAATTACCATTTCAGTCATGTTCAGTGATACAGTCAGAACACATTCACTCTAGCCGTAGGTAAGTTGTAACGAGTAAAATTTTGATGTCCCAGTGTAGGAGAATGCTAAGGAAGGAAGAAGGGAGTGGGTGGGTGGGTGGGAGGGAGAGCACCCTCATAGAGACAGGGGGAGGGGGAAAGGGAGGGGATGGAGGGTTCCTGAAGAGGAGACCTGAAAGGGGGAAAACATTTGAAATATAAATAAAGAAAATATCCATTATAAAAAAAGAGTAAAAGTTTGAATTTCTCTTGTCTTTGAAACTGTACAGTTCTGGAAAACATTTATACTTAAGAATAATCCATATAATATCCTAAAGTTATTCAATATCCTACTCATCCTAATTATCCAAGGACTAACAATAACTGAATTTAAATTTTAATGTATTTATCCAAAATAAATGCTAGCAATCCCTACCTTTTAGAAATGTTTATAAGTAGTTTTCACCTCACACTCCATAGTGATTGATTTGATATTCGGCAGCAGGTAAACACTATGTTCTTAGCAGGCCTGTTTACCAGTAAGACACAGTAGACTCAACATAGTTCAAGGGGCTTGAAATCCTTGAAAGTTGACTAGAAATAACATTAGCTAAAGAAATAGCTAAACTCACAGGTGTTATGAAGGAAAGCCATATTTTAAGCAACATGGTCTTCCATAGAGTTATATGTCTGAGACACACATGACAAATTGTTCAAATTGATGGATATAAGAGGAACTAACTTTGTTGTCTACCTTTGCTTGTACTGATTGGAAAGCCTGATGCCACTGCCCAGTGATCCTCAATATAAATCTTCATGGTAATACAGATAAACTTCCCGTTTTGAGCATCGCACAGTTGACATTATTTACCCTTCAAGAATTGTTGTGCAAGAAGTATAAGCAAGATGTAGTGGGCAAAACACAGGAGAAGTAACGTCGATGTGGCCATTGTGACATCTATAAATTTGGAGACATTTCTTAACAGTTGCAAACGTCCAAACCTTTCCATATTAAACATTTCTTTTTTGTTAGTGTATATTTGTGTAACATTTTCATGTGCTTAGACTCTTTACTTTGCTCATATTTACATTCATATTGCCATGTTCATTCTTGTTCTCCATGATCCTTCACCTCCTTCTCTTCCTAAACCATGACCCCTCCTACTTTCAGTAAGCTATCATGTTGTAAAGAATTCTGAATTTAATTCTAAGCTACATGGTTCTACTTTTTATGAGAATGCATAATAAACATAGTTGAAAAGCATTTATGTGTTAGTGCCAAGGCAATAAAAAGTAATGATTTGGCTATGATGTGAAGTAAGTTTAACTCTGAGATATTCAAATCTTCACCTTATTCCCAGTGGCCAGTGTGTCCATCCATGGCACATTACAGTAACTAACATGAATAACTGACACAGAAAAACAGAGCCTGCTCATTCTTGATGAGCCCTTTGCTGCCACATCCTTACAGGAAGTGGAATATGTTTAGTCCAAACTTTTAATAACCATAAGCATGAGGGCAAAACTGATTATCTTATCAAAATCTTTATATTTTAAATATGAACACAGCCCTAGGTATCAGTCCTTGGCTCACAATCATTTCAGTAATTAGACTTATCCGAAAACAATATTTACGTGCTTTGATGTTCAAAAGAATTTCCTAGATGCTTGGCCAATATGAGGCTCATCCAAAGGCAATTTTGAAGTTGACTACCTAATGTCATTTTCAGAGTTGGTTTCCCTGCCATGTTCCTAAAGCCAAGGAGTTCTTTCTTAGCCTAGTGCAATCTTCTTTTTTATTTGGAGTTTGTGTCCATCTAACATAATTATCAAGAACAACTAATTCACCTTAATCTCATAGTAAATACTTTAAAATGAAGATAATTGTTAAAATCGTCTTGTTGATATATTTTATTATGTGTGTCAGATGTTGTTTAGCAGGCAATATAATTACTACAATTTAGTTTCTCTGAGCGAATTTCAACAAATATATCACTACTCAGTTCATAAATGCCAAAATAAATTCTCATATACTGAAATCTACTTGGTTTCAATGTATGTACTCAGATTCACTATAATTAAAAGAAAGAAAGTTTGTCCTATTTTATAGAGTTTTTTTTTCCAGTAGAGGACATAAGAATCATGTTGAGAGTCTTGTTCTTACTTTTCAACAAGGTTTCTCTGTGTAGCCCTGACTGTCCTGGTACTTGCTTTGTAGACCACGCTGGCCACAAATTTAGAGATCCACTTACCTCTGCTTCCCAAGTGACAGGATAAAGTCTTATGCCACCATGTTTGACTTGAGAGCCTTGCTCCATTTTTAATTTATTAAAACTTTATTATAGCTTCTAGCTGGTGCCAGCACCTTGTCACCTAGGGCTCGGAGTCGGCGGACACCCCCACGGTCCCTAGAGGACTCTCCACACAATCTTAGGATCACTGGTGAGTGGAGCACAACATCTATTCCAATACAATCTCAGGGGACCTGAGACAGCAGAAGAGAAGCAGAAAACCGGATTGACCAGGGGCACAAGTCACTTCCGGTTGGCACCAACACTGGGTCACCTTGGGCGTGGAATCATTGGATATCTCGACAGTCCCCAGAGGACTCTCCACGATCTTAGGATCACTGACCAGACAGCTTTATGTTCCTCAAAGGAGACACCACTTCCAGGCACTGTAACACACCCAGGATCTTAGGACAACAGGATCCCAGAATAACAGGAGCTGGGTCACACCAGTATTTCAGGGTCTCGGAGGAAGCTTGACTGCCAAAAACTCTGACACACCCAGAACCTCAGATTCACAGGAGCCCACAATCAAAGGATCACAAAGAAAGCTGGACTCTGAGGAGTCCTGAATCAACTGAGATTATAGGAATGAAAGACTCCAATCAGATATATTGAGGGCAGCAAGCACTTGAGATAATCAGATGGCAGGAGGCAAGCATAAGAACAGAAGCAACAGAAACCAAGGTTACTTGGTATTATCAGAACCAAACTCTCCCACCGTAGCAAGTCCTGGATACACCATCACAGCAGAAAAAAAAGACATGGATCTAAAGTCACTTCTCATGATGATAATGGAGGACTTTAAGAGGGAAATAAAGGAAAACACAGGTAAACAGCTAGAAGTCTTTAAAGATGAATACACAAAAATTCCTTAGAGACTTACAGAAAATAAACTATCAAACAGGTGATAGAATTGAACAAAACTATCCACGATCAAACAATGGAAGTAGAAACAATAAAGAAAACCCAAAAGGGACAACTCTGGGGATAGAAACCCTAGGAAAGAAATCAGGAACCATAGATGTGAGCATCAGCAACAGAATACAAGAGATGGAAGAGAGAATCTCAGGTGCAGAAGATTCCATAGAGAACATGGACACAACAATCAAAGAAAAGGCAAAATGCAAAAAGATCCTAACTCAAAACATCAAGGAAATCCAGGACACAATGAGAAGACAAAAAAATAGATAGTAGGAGTAGATGAGAATGAATTTTCAACTTAAAGGGCCAGCAAATATCTTCAACAAAATTATAGAAGAAAACTTCCCTAACCTAAAGAAAGATGCCCATGAACATACAAGAAGCCTACAGAACTCCAAATAGACTGGACCAGAAAAGAAAGTCTCCCCCACAAATAATAATCAGAACAACAAATGGACTAAGTAAAGACAGAATATTAAAAGCAGTAAGGGAAAAAGGTCAAGTAACATATAAAGACAGGCCTATTAGAATTCCTCCAGACTTCTCACCAGAGACTAGGAAAGCCAGAAGATCCTGGACAGTTGTTATACAGACACTAAGAGAACACAAATGCCAGCCCAGGCTACTATACCCAGCCAAACTCTCAATTACCACAGATGGAGAAACCAAAGTATTCCATGACAAAAACAAATTCACACAATATCTTTCCACGAATCCAGCCCTTCAAAGGATAATAACGGGAAAACACCAATACAAGGACAGAAACTACACTCTAGAAAAAGCAAGAAAGTAATCCTTCAACAAACCTAAAAGAAGACAGCCACAAGAACAGAATCCTAACTCTAACAACAAAAATGACAAGAAGCAACAATAACTTTTCCATAATATCTCTTAATATCAATGGACTCAATTCCCTAATAAAAAGACATAGACTAACAGACTGGCTACACAAACAGGACCCAAAATTTTGCTGCTTACAGGAAACCGATCTCAGGGAAAAAGACAGACACTACCTCAGAGTGAAAGGCTGGAAAACAATTTTCCAAGCAAACGGTCTGAAAAAACAAGCTGGAGTTACCATTCTAATATCTAATAAAATTGACTTCCAACCCAAAGTTATTAAAAAACAAGAAGGGGCACTTCATACTCATCAAAGGTAAAATCTACCAAGATGAACTCTCAATTCTGAATACCTATGCTCCAAATGCAAGGGCAGCCTCATTCATTAAAGAAACTTTAGTAAAGCTCAAAGCACACATTGCAAATCACACAATAATAGTAGGAAACTCCAACACCTTACTCTCATCAATGGACAAATCCTGGAAACAGAAACTAAACAGGGACACAGTGAAACTAACAGAAGTTATGAAACACATGGTTTTAACAAATATCTACAGAACATTTTATCCTAAAACAAAAGGATATACCTTCGTCTCAGCACCTCATGGTACCTTCTCCAAAACTGACCATATAATTGGTCACAAAACAGGCCTTAACATATATAATAATATTGAAATTGTCCTATGCATCCTATCAGATCACCATGGACTAAGGCTGATCTTCAATAACAAAATAAATAATACAAAGCCAATATTCACGTGGAAACTGAACAACACTCTCCTCAAAGATAACTTGGTCAAGGAAGAAATAAAGAAAAAAATTAAAGAATTTCCAAAGTTTAATGAAAATGAAGCCACAACATACCCAAACTTATGAGACACAATGAAAGCATTCCTGAGAGGAAAACTTATAATTCTGAGTGCCCCCAAAAAGAAACTAGAGAGAGCACACACTAGCAACCTGACAGCACACCTAAAAGATCTAGAACAAAAGCAAGCAAATTCACCCAAGAGGAATAGATGGCAGGAAATAATCAAACTCAGGGCTGAAATCAACCAAGCAGAAACAAAAAGAACTATTCTAAGAATCAACCAAACCAGGAGCTGGATCTTTGAGAAAATCAACAAGATAGATAAACCCTTAGCCAGACTCAGTAGAGGGCACAGGGATGGCACCCTAATTAACAAAATCAGAAATGAAAAGAGATATAACAAGAGATCTTGAGGAAATCCAAAACACCATCAGATCCTTCTACAAAAGGCTATACTCAACAAAACTGGAAAACCTGGGTGAAGTGGACAAATTTCTAGACAGATACCAGGTACCAAATTTAAATCAAGATCAGATTAATGACATAAACAGTTCTATCAGACCTTCAAATAAGACTTAATTCCAGTTCTTCTCAAACTATTCCACAAAATAGAAAAAGAAGTTACTCTACCCAATTAATTCTATGAATCCACAATTACTCTGATACCTAAACCACATAAAGACCCAACAAAGACACAGAACTTCATACCAATTTCCCTTATGAATATCAATGCAAAATGCTCAATAAAATTCTTGCAAACTGAATCCAAGAACACATCAAAATGATAATCCATCATGACCAAGTAGGTTTCATTCCAGGGATGCAGGGATGGTTTAATATTAGGAAATCCATCAATGTAATCCACTATATAAACAAACTCAAAGACAAAAACCACATGATCATCTCCTTAGATGCTGAGAAAGCATTTGACAAAATCCAACACCCATTCATGATAAAAGTCTTGGAAAGATCAGGAATTCAAGACCCATACCTAAACATAAAAAAGCAATCTACAGCAAACCAGTAGGCAATATCAAATTAAATGGAGAGAAGCTGGAAGCAATCTCACTAAAATCAGGGACTAGACAAGGCTGCCTACTTTTTCCCTACCTATTCAGTATAGTACTTGAAGTCCTAGCCAGAGCAATTCGACAACAAAAGGAGGTCAAGGGGATACAAATTGGAAAGGAAGAAGTCAAAATATCACTATTTGCAGACCATATGATAGTATATATAAGTGACCCCAAAAATTAAACCAGAGAACTCCTAAACCTGATAAACACCTTCAGTGCAGTAGCTGGATATAAAATTAACACATATCAATCAATGGCCTTTCTCTACACAAAGGATAAACAGACTGAGAAAGAAATTAGGGAAACAACACCCTTCACAATAGTCACAAATAATATAGAATACTTTGGTGTGACTCTAAGGATGTGTAAGATCGGTATGATAAGAACTTCAAGTCTCTGAAGAAAGAAATCAAAGATCTCAGTAGATGGAAAGATCTCCCATGTTCATGGATTGATAGGATCAATGTAGTGAAAATGGCTATCCTGCAGAAGGCAATCTACAGATTCAATGCAATCCCATCAAAATTCCAACTCAATTCTTCACTGAGTTGAAAGGGCAATTTGCAAATTTATCCAGAATAACAAAAAAACCTAGGATAGAAAAAACTCTAGTGGAATCACCATGCCTGACCTAAAGCTATACTACAGAGCAATTGTGATAAAAACTGCATGGTACTGGTATAATGATAGACAGGTAGACCAATGGAATAGAATTGAAGACCTAGAAATGAACCCACACACCTCTGGTCACTTGATCTTTGACAAAGGAGCTAAAATCATCCAGTGAAAGAAAGACAGCATTTGCAACAAATGGTGCTGACAGAACTGGCTGTTATCATGTAGAAGAATGCAAATTGTTCCATTCCTATCTCCTTGAACTAAGGACAAGTCTAAGTGGATCAAGGAACTCCACATAAAACCAGAGACACTGAAACTTATTGAGGAGAAAGTGGGGAAAAGTCTCAAAGATATGGGCACAGGGGAAAAATTCCTGAAGAGAACAACAATCGCTTGTCCTGCAAGATCGAGAATTGACAAATGGGACCTCATAAAATTACAAAGCTTCTGTAAGGCAAAAGATGCTGTCAGTGAGACAAAACGGCCACCAACAGTTTGGGAAAGGATCTTTACCTATCCTAAATCAGATAGGGGACTAATACACAATATATATAAAGAACTCAAGAAGATGTACTCCAGAAATCCAAATAATCCCATTTAAAAATGGGACACAGAGCTAAACAAAGAATTCTCAACTGAGGAATACCAAACAGCTGAGAAGCACCTGAAAAAATGCTCAACATCCTTAATCATCAGGGAAATGCAAATTAAAACAACCCTGTGATTCCACCTCAAACCAGTCAGAATGGCTAAGATCAAAAATTCATGTGACAGAAGATGTTGGCAAGTATGTGGACGAAGAGGAACACTTGTCCATTGCTGGTAGGATTGCATGGTGGTTCAACCACTCTGGAAATCAGTCTGGCAGCTCCTGAGAAAATTGGACATAGTACTACTGGAGGATCCAGCAATACCTCTCCTGGGCACATATCCAGAAGGTGTTCCAACTGGTAATAAGAACACATGCTCCACTATGTTCATAGCAGCCTTATTTATAATAGCCAGAAGCTGGAAAGAACCCAGATGTCACTCAACAGAGAAATGGATGAAGAAAAATGTGGTACATTTATGCAATGGAGTACTACTCAGCTATTAAAAACAATGAATTTATGAAATTCTTAGGCTAATGGATGAATCTGGAGAGTATCATCCTGAGTGAGGTAACCCAATCACAAAAGAACTCATATGATATGCACTCACTGGTAAGTGGATTTTAGCCCAAAAACTTAGAATACTCAAGATACAACTTGCAAAACACATCAATCTCAAGGAGAAGGAAGACCAAAGTGTGGACAATTCGCTCCATTTTAGTATTGGGTACAAAACATCCATGGAAGGAGTTACAGAGACAAAGTTTGGAGCTGAGACAAAAGGATGGACCATCCAGACACTGTCCCGCTTGAGGGTCCATCCCATAATCAGCCACCAAACACAGACACTATTGCATACACCAGCAAGTTTTTGCTGAAGGGACTCTGATGTAGCTGTCTCTTGTGAGGCTAAGCCAGTGCCTGGAAAACACAGAAGTAGATGCTCACAGTCAGCTATTGGATGGATCACAGGGGCCCCAATGGAGGAGCTAAAGAAAGTACCCAAAGAGCTAAAGGGATCTGCAACCCTATAGGTGGAACAGCAATATGAACTAACCAGTACCCCAGAGCTCTTGACTCTAGCTGCATTTGTAGCAGAAGATGGCCTAGTTGACCATCATTGTGAAGAGTTGCCCATTGATCTTGCAAAATTTATATGCCCCAGTACAGGGGAACCCCAGGGCCAAGAAGTGGGAGTGGGTGGGTAAGGGAGCAGGTGGGGGAGGTATAGGGGACTTTTGGGATAGCATTTGAAATGTAAGTGAAGTAAATACCTAATAAAAAATTGGAGGAAAAAAAAACCTTTATTATAAGGAGCTTACAAAATAAAAATCATCACACAGCAAAAATAAGCAGACTAAAAGTCTACATATCCCAGTGAATTCCTTTGTGGTTAGAACAGTTCTCCTCAACCTGTGTAGCTTCACACTGGATTTTATGCTTTCATTAACAAATACATATTTATGCATTTATTTACCATACCATAAAACAAGGAAATTCCATGAAACAGTTAACACTAGCATCTCAGTTAGCTTTTCATCTTCTCTTGTGACTCAAGTGTCTTTTCTCTGCTACTTTTTTTCCATTTTCTTGAATTAATGATCAGGATTTCCATTTTAAAAATAATAACCATTCTAACTAACTCTAAGAAATTTTCCTTCCATGGATTAATAGAAAATATGTTACATATTGATATAACATTTTGGGAATGTTTTATTCATCCAATGATAATGATATGTAAATGCCTCATATTCTATCTACATCAAGGTATAATTGTTATGTAGTGCACATTAAGACCGCTACATTTATGGTAAGCCAAGTCATTTTTTTCTCTATTTTAACAAAACCACCTGTTATACTGGATATCAGATTTTAGACTAGAATTTTGGGGATTCACCAACATCCTGAGTATAGCAAGAATATACTCTTCATTAACACAGAACCACCTTGAAGCTCACTCAGTCCAATACAAACAGGCTGGTTGAGTGGGGAAGAGATTCTCACACTTTAATTCTTTTACATGTATTGCTTTGTCTGCTCATGTTGAACCTCTAACACAGACATAATATTTTATTCAAGGATAGGCCTAAAATGGCCTTAACTCTTCTCCTAGCACACTACATCATTTATTGATCTATTCTCTGGTCTCTCATCATCTCACAGGTTTGTCTTGTCTGCCAATATAAATAGTATTTCTGGGTAAAAGCTTCTCTTTCACTCTCTGTATTTTACTGATATGGTTTAACCCAGGCTATGCATATAGTATATCAAATAAACATAATATTTATCATTGAGAGATTTACAAGATAATCCCCTTTCATTCATTACATTGTATAAAAAGAAAGGGATGAAGAAATGCTGAAGTTTCCTTATTTGAAATTATGAAAAGGTTGGGGCAAACTTTTCAAACTCCTCACATCTGCTTAAGGCAATTCTACCCAGAGTTAAAAACAAGGTGTTTTTATTTCTGTTAGTAACAAGTCCAAACAGGGCAAGAAGAAAAAAACTATGTAACTCGTTTTAATGAATCAATTAATATACATATGATGGGTGCAAGCTCTTTGTCACAAGCAACTACTTGTCTGGACTAGAACGTTACCAGTGTGTTACCATCCATCATGTGTCAACAGCAGAAATAGCCAAAGGGATGTTCTGGGCCATAAGTCAATTCTGACCAGGGTTGATTCTCTTCTGTTTTGTTTATTTTGCTTACCCTATGCTCATGCACCTTTGCTACTCAGTTACATTAAGGATTGTCTAATTAAAAATACATGCACCCACATTTCCACAGATGTGAGACTCTCACAGGCCATCTGGATTGATGGAAAGCCAGTGGTCACACCGTGGTGCTGTTGCCATGGACACCTAGAGAGTGTACTTCTCAGAATAATCAGTTTAAACAAGTTCGGTTTTTTTTTTGTTTGTTTTTTTTTTTTTTTTTTTTTTTTGCCTATCTGTATGTGTATAAGGATGCCTATGTTAAGGGTTTGAGTGTGTGTGTGTGTGTGTGTGTGTGTTTGTGTAGATCAGAAGATAAGTACAGGTGTTGGTCTTGATCTTCTGCCTTGTTTGTAAAACAAGATCTCTTATTTGAGATTTGCAGTATTTGATCAGTACAGCAATCCTGACAGCTTCAAGGAATCCCCCAGCCCCAAACCCTGGTCTCTACCTCCTGCTTGTAACAGGAGTGCTGGTATTATACATGTGTGCCACTATTTCTGACTTCTTATGGATTCTTGGAATCCAGACTCAGATTCTTAGGTGTGTGCCAAGTGCTGAGCCATCTTCCCACTCCAGCAAGCTCATTTATAATTGATATAGCATATTATAGAATGCTATATCACCCTCATATAAAATATAACCATCATTTTTTTAAAAATTTAACGTCCCATTTATTTAACACATACTGAAAGAAAAAATTGTAAAATTTGAAAACCACCAAGTGTTTAAAGATAGGAGAATTTGAAGTGAACATGGCTATCCAAGAGCCATCACAAGAAATCCTTGCACAGATGGGAATTTTATGCATCAATATTCTGGCTGTGGCATTTTTGGATAGTTTTAACAATATCATGATTGTGAGAAACTTGGTAAGTATATGCAGTTTCATCTTATAGTTTTGTTTTATCTTCACTGAATCCAAATAAGTGCAAAGAGTTGTGATCCACCATATGAAAATTTGGTACTTATATGCAATTTTTAATATTAAATCATGGTAGCTAGTATGTTTGCCCTCTTAAGGTTTTATTGCTTCATTTTGCTCAGTCTATTCCTACCCTTCCGATCTCAAATACATAAATATAATGATCTTACAGTGTGGTAGAACATTAAATTTTAAGTCTTCCAGGAAGCTTTATTTGTTTATTCATTAATTAATATTATTAATTAATTAAGAGCTTAATTAATCTATCAGTTAATCTCCCTTCATCCTTCTTCCTCCCTCCTTCTCTGCCATATGATCCACAGGACATCACTATTCAGGACTCTACTTGCACAACATTAACCCTATAGGCATCCACATTTGAGTTAGAAGATAGGACGTTGATCTTTGTTTGTGTCTGGATCATTCCCTTCATCAACATGTCTGTCAGTTAGACCCATGGGGCTACAAATAACCAGATTCATTTCTTTACAGCAAAACAATATTCCGCAATTTTCAGGCACCTTTTTTGTTGTTGTTGTTGTTAATGTATGCTAATGCACACATTGCTTCAGAGCCTAACTGGTATTGATCAAATCAATTGTGACCATGTTGACTATCAACTTGCCAGGCTCTGGCATGATCTGGGAAAGCCTGCTGACACACCTCTGGGGGATTAGCTTTATTAGGTTAACTGAGGTGAGAAGACTTACCCTGAGCTTCATAAAAAGGAGAAGCAGGGAGCATCTACCTCCACCCACTCTGCTTCCTAATCTCAGGCACAACAGAAAGAGCTGCCTCCAGCTCCTGCCTCCACTTTACACCACTAAGGAGCTGTGAGCCAAAATCAACCTTTTCCTAAGTTATCAGAGTATCTTATCACAGCATCTGAAAAGTCAGACAGCACTAATCCACTAGGCATCATTTGTGATTGCCACAATGACTCACATTAAGTTAATATTTTTAACTACAAGAAAGGTTTACTGGATTGCTATGATTACATTTTCAAGAGTCTCTTGGTGCTTTCATGATTTCTACTAAAAATATCCCTTATGGAACAACTAAACCAATCTCTGCTCTCACCTCCCTAAGAGCCCTAGCAACAAAGCCAGAATTCCACTTTCAGTTCTGTTAAATATGATCGTATTTTTCTAGTAAAACTCACATATTCTAGCAATTACCAGTATCAAACCTAATTTTGTATGCTCTTTGTCTTAGGTTTTAAAATCTTCATACCTTATTCTTTCTTTCTGAAGAGAGTACAAATCTTTGGCCTGTTACTAAAATATTTTGGTGAAACTGAAGCTTCAGGCTCAGCGCACTCTTTACATCATAAGTTTCTCAGCAATTGGAGCATAGCCTGAAAGTGTGACCTAATGTGTAAAGCTAGTCATTTGTCCACTGAGAGCAAGGGCTGCCAATCTACCTCGTTGAAATCAAATGCAGAGTGAATGATATTGTATGTTTGGCACCACAGTGAGTCTATATTCCTCTCTCTAGCCATACTAGCTTTGAGTATTTTCAGAAAAAAAGATACGCACAACAAGGTCCTGGGGGTGATCTATAATGAAAGAGTATTTCAAACTACAACTGTTTTCCCAGTCCTTTCTTGATCAGAAGAAGGTTGGCTAAAATGAGTATAGAGAGGAAAGAGGCTCTCCAAGGCTTAAGGCTGAAAAGCAGGCATTTGGGGAGCATGTTTTACTTGGCCTTGATGGGAAAAGGTGTTAAAAAAAATTAAATTGAAAATAAGGACTGACATGCGTACATAATGAAATTCTATTTAGTGTGTTGAGAAGATGGCTCATAAGATACAAGAGCTTGCTGCTCAAGTTCAAGGACCCAAGGGAACCAAGCACACATGTGGAAGCAAAGGCTTTCCTAACATCAGTAATCCCAGGACTGACTGGCATAAGGACAGAGGGATGGCTAGGGCTTCTTAACCTGTCACCCTAGACAGAAACTGTTGAGTTTAAAGTAAAGTGAGATACTTTGTCTCAGATGAGTTAGGCAGAAAATGATAGAGAAGGATGGATGAAGTCTATCATCCTAAGTGCGTGCGTGCATACACACACACATACATACACACATGGGAAAGAGACAGAGAAACAGAGAGAGACAGAGAGATGGAGAGATAGGGGAGACACTGAGAGGCAGAGATAAAGAGACAAAGACACAGACAGACACTCACACACACCACAGAGGGGAGAGACAGAGAGATGGGGGAGACAGTGAGAGACAGGCAGACAAACATAAGCACACACACACTCACACACACACAGGAAAAAGACAGAGAAACAGAGAGAGGGGGAGACAGTGGGAGGTAGAGAGTCAGAGACAGAGAGACAGAAAGATGGGGCAATAGTGAGAGTCAGAAAGGCAGAGATGGAGAGACAGACAGACACATGCAGACACACACACACAATTGAACATGCCCTCTTTAATCTATGAAGATCTTTTTGCAACAAACTAGAGAATGCCTAAAGCCATGACTATTATTGCATCCTGTATACACTCTGCTTTCCTATACAGATATCTCAGTGATGATATTTCATGTATAAATTAGGCACAATAAGAGACGAATAGCCACTGATAACATACAATTATCACAGTTCACCTGTTACTTTTTATATAAAGAAAGTGCTGTGCATCTTTCTTTAGCATATCTCCTTGGTAGCATCCCTGTCCTTGCACTTTGAGGTCACTTTTTAAATAAAATGAATGTTTCTTGAACGGAAGCAAGGCATTGTCACAAGGGTCAATCTGATAACCATGACAGCTACTGAGTGACTAATGGATGACTTGCAGAAACATCATAGAAATGCTGGATAGAAGGCTGACTCATATTGCAGCTGAGACAGACAGAACAGCGTGATGTAAGATTCATAGTGCAAAGCAGAAGAGCATGGATCACTGAAAAGCTGTGAGTTGTCTAGTTCTGAAAATTTTCCATTGAATATTTTAGAACTACAGTTGACTGTAGGTCCCTGAGACTGAAGAAAGAAAAACATGAGGGTACAGGGCCTTCGTTGCTTTCTTTGCATATTGCTATGTAAACAAACAAACAGAAAAACAACCAACCCTGCAAAAGGTAACTCAAGAGGAAATGACTTATTGTGGCTCGTAATTTCAGGGTATAGTCCACCATGGTAGAAAAGTAACAACATTTCTTTGATGACTAAGGATATTGAACATTTCTTTAGTTGCTTCTCGGCCATTCGATATTCCTCAGTTGGGAATTCTGTTTAGCATTGTACCCCATTTTTATTAGTGTTATTTGATTCTCCGGAGGTCAGTTCTTTTTACATGTTGAATATTAGCCCTCTATCAGATGTAGGATTAATAAAGATCTTTTCCCAATCTGCTGTTTGCTATTTTGTCCTATTGACAGTGTCCTTTGTCTTTCAGAAGTTTTGCAATTTTATGAGGTCCCATTTGTTGATTCTTGATCTTAAAGCAAAAGCGATTGGTGTTCTGCTCAGGAAATTTTATCCTGTGCCCATGTATTTGAGGCTCTTCCCCACTTACTCTTCTATTAGTTTCAGTGTATCAGACATCAGGGAAATGCAAATCAAAACAATTCTGAGATTCCACCTCATACCATTCAGAGTGGCTAAGGTTAAAAACTCAGGTGACAACAGATGCTGGTGAGGATGTGGAGAAAAAGAAACATTCCTCCATTGCTAGTGGGATTGCAAGCTGGTACAATCACTCTGGAAATCAGTCTGGCAGTTCCTCAGAAAATTGGACATAGTATTACCTGAAAACCCTGCTATACCACTCCTGGGCATATACCCAAAAGATGCTCCATCATACAGTCATCTACATTCAAAGGAGCCTTATTTATAATAGCCGGAAACTAGAAAGAACCTAGATGCCCCTCAACAGAGGAATGGATACAGAGAATGTGGTACATTTACACAATGGAGTACTACTCAGTTGTTAAAAGCAATGCATTCATGAAATTCTTAGGCAAATGGATGGAATATGAGAATATCTCCTGAGTGAGGTAACCTAATCAGAAAAAAAAGGCACACGGTATGTACTCACTGATAAGTGGATAGTATCTCAAAAGTTCTGAATACCCAAGATTCAATTCACAGTCCATGTGAAGCTCAAGAAGAAGGAAAACCAATATGTGGGTTCTTCAGTGCTTCTTAGAATGGGAAACTAAATACTTATGGGAGGAAATATGGGGACAAAATGTCAATTAGAGACAGAGGAAAGGCCATTCAGAGATTGCCCCACCTGGGGATCCATCCTATATACAGTCACCAAACCCAGACACTATTGTGGATGCCAAGAAGTGCTTGCTGACAGGAGCCTGATATAGCTGTCTCCTGAGAGGTCCTGCCAGAGCCTTACAAATACAGAGGCAGATGCTCACAGCCAACCATTAAACTGATCATGGTGTCACCAATGGAGGAGTTAGAGAAAGGACTGACAAAGCTGAAGGGGTTTACAACCCCATATGAATAACAACAATATGAAACAACCAACCCCCCCCCCCCGAGCTTCCAGGGTCTAAACCACCAATCAAAGAGTACACATGGAAGTACTCATGGCTCCAGCCACATAAGTGGCAGAGGATAGCCTTGTTGGGCATCAATGGGAGGAGAGGCCCTTGGTCCTGTGAAGGCTCGATGCCCCAGTGTAGGGGAATGCCAGGGCGGGGAGACAGGAGTGTGTGTGTGTGTGGGGAACACCCTCATAGAAGCAGGTGGACAGGGGGTAGAATAGGGAGTTTTTGGGGGGCAGAGAACTGGAAAGGGGGATAACATTGGAAATGTAAATCAAGAAAATAACCCATAAAATTTAAAAATTAAAAAAGAAAGAAAGAAAAGTCACAGCAGTAGGAACTTGAGGCAGTCACACTGCATCCTCTGTCAAGAAACAGAGAGCATATCTGGTGTTCTCTTCTTTCTTCAGGTTTTTCTCAGGGAACCATATTGATGAGACTCCATAGGTGGAGCTTCTCTGACATTTCTATGAGACACCACCTCACTGAAAGTTTCCTGTTCCTCTACATCTTATGGACGCCCCCTTCTCTTTCCCATTATGATCCCTGAGAGGGACAGGAGTTTGGTCACAGATGTAGCAGTTGGAACCGAGCATCATACAGTCATTTGTCCTTTGTAATTGGTTCCAGTGTACTCTCCAGCCCTGAGTGAACAGCCATAAAGTCATATGTGTACATACACACCCTGAGAAGGCTGTATTGTAACCACAATTGTAGGAATAAAGGCTTTGAATCTGAGAGAGAGCTAAAAGGGAAATGTATGGGAAGTGGTGGAGGAGCTAAAGGGAAGTAGGAAATGACAGAATTGAATTTTAATTTATTAAAATTTATAAGAACAAAAGGAAATAGCAATTAATATATGCATGCTGACACTCAGCTCCCATTCACTTACCCAGAAAATGGTTTCACCCACAATACAAGGTGACTTTGCATCAGTTAATCTAATAGTCTCCCAGAGGTGTGTCAAGAACCCCTTTTCCTAGATGACTCTAGATTCTGTCACATTGAAAGTAAATATTAACAACAACAAGGGTCACTGTATAGTTCCTTCAAAACTTACTGTACACAGTAAATAAGTTTGTTTAACTAAAAATTCTAGATTCCTTGACTAGAAAATGAGAAAAAAAGAATGTTTCTGCCACCCAATTGAAGTGAGGGTTAATTAAATGAGTATAGAATTACATAGATCAACACCAGACTCTACATATATTTGATCCGTACCTACATCTCTAGATACTTTGCAAGGAATCTCAGTACTGAGCTGGTAGATTGCTTTTCTGAGGATGTCATTCCCCTCCCTAGTGGACCTTCCATTCCTGTAAATAATATAGTAAAAGATACATTTCCCTTATGGGCTTTACCACCTAGTTTGATGCATACTCTGATACCAACTATTCCGCTGTCTATTTGTGTCATTTCTCCAGTTAATTCAGGCACTTTTCACAGTTACCTTTCACTTGAGGGCCCATCTTTCCCAGCTCTATCTCTCCAGTCAGTCTCTATTCTACTTAGTGTGGCATGCCTGCATTAGACAGTGTTCTTTGTGTCTGTCCTACAATGGAGACACTTGTCTGAGCTCCATTAAGACTGCCTTTTGGAGTTCTCATACTGAGGATTAGCACTGGTCATTCATCTATTAAGTTGGGTGTTTGCTCAGCAAATTGTATTTGTTGAATATATTTTGTCACATAGCAACCTCTGTCTATATTTTGTCTACTTAATTAAAGCATATTTTATCTGAGTGAAACCTAATGTTGGCACATTTGTTGGGATTTGATATATACATGTATATAAGTATGCATATATATATCACACACATGTTTGTAGTATATACATATATATCATATACAGATACAGATACATACACAAATACATAATCAACAAGTCTCCATACCATCTCAATCTGGGAAAAGCTGATCCTTGCACTCAATTTAAAATCAAACTCAAGCTGCTATCTGCTCACAGCTCAAAGTCTTTGCCAACATCTATGTGCACCAGGTAAAGTGAGTCAATGATGTGACATCAGTAAAGAAAAGGACCACTGATAAACAGTTGTGCCTGAACAGTAAAATATGGGACACAAAATTTCATGTGTTCCTTTAAGTGGCCACTCAGCCCTATAACTTTGAAAATGGATCTAAGCTCTTAGAGACTCCAAATTGCCAACCTTGGATGGATATGTAGACTCAATATGTGTTTGATTCACTTAAGATTTTTAAGATTGTTCACATTTTCTGAACATTGAGTTGACAGAAAGAGGAATAAGTATATTAAAAGAGTTCAACATTCTTAGGTATCAGGGAAATGAAGATGAAAACTATCTTAAGATTCTACCTTGTCCCAATCAGAGTGGAAATTATCAGGGATACAGACATCAACAAAGGCTGCTTTGGATGTTGAAAAGGCAGAGTGCTTTAGAAATCAGTCTGGAGGTTTCCAACAAAAACTAGAAATAGAACTACCATATGACCTGGCTATACCACTCTTAGATACATAACCAAAGGACTTTGTCTTGCTGTAGAGATAATTTCTTACCCATGTCCTTTGGTGCAATACTCACTATAGCCAGTGTATTCTCCATAACCTTGGCATCCATTATCTGTTAGATGGGTAAGGAAAATTGCTGCTGTAATTCCTTGGATATTACAGTTTCATCCTCACCAGAAAAGACCTACATTATAAGTTTCCATCGCTTCTCATCTGAACTCCTTCCATAGCTTCCTAAAATCTAATGTCTTTCCTTCTACTAAAATATGAATTGCCATGGACCGGGCCTAATTGATTACCAATCTAATCATATATGTCTCCCCTTTAAGTCTATTCCATGCTTCTGCACTCAAACAGGTAAGAGAAGGTTTTCCAGTGAAGACTTGAAGGCCCTTCTTAATCAGGCCACTGACAGCTTCTGACCCTTACTTCTCATTGCTACGGCTAAATGGTCCAGAAAGACATACTAGTCAAAATCCCTAATATACTCCTTATTGTCCCATGTCACCTTTACAACAAAACAAACCAAATAAACAAACAAACAAACAACAACAACAAAAAAAAACCCCAAACCTCCCTGGATCTCACAATATCACTCACCCTTGACCTCAGACAGGGATCCATTCTTCAGTATTCAAAGTTCATTGGTGATGTCACTTCCTGTGAAATGACCGCCCTTTGGACACACAGGCCTCCTGCACAGATTGCTATCCTAATGACACACTGACAGATCTCCCAAGGAGGTTAAACTGCCTGAAGTGTAGGCCACATATTTCTCTTCTTGCCTAGTGACTCACATTTTACCTGGTATGCAGCAGATATTTAAGAAGATGAAAGACAATGCCGGAAGAAGGAATATTGTCAGTAAAGAAACAAGCAAGGAGAAAGAACTCTGTGCAATGTCTAGAGTAAAACCATGTATATCTTTAAAATAAAATTAAAAAAAAAAACTCTTTTACAGATGATTCCTTTCATTCTTGAATGAATTACTCAGAACTTGCCCTGTACCAGGCTGCTATGGAAACACTCATTACTATCAGCACATGGCAGAGAAATAGAAGCACGCTAATGTTAGATAACAGGAAGAACTGTGTATGTGTGACATATGCACTTTGTATGTGTGAACATACATACATAAGTGTGTGTGTGTGTGTGTGTGTGTGTGTGTGTGTGTATGTGTGTGTGCGTGTGTTCATGGTGGCCAGAAATCAACATGGGAAATTGTTTTCAACGTCTATCTACACTATTTTTTTGAGACAGGGCCTCTCATTATACCTGGAAACTATTAATTTGGCTAGACTGGCTGGATAGTGATCTCTGGAAATCTGCCTGTCTCTAGCTCCATATTCAAACCATTGCTGCTGGAGTGGTATATCATGAAAGTTGCTTAACGTTAAGTGGGTACTGGGGATCAGGTCTTTATGCCAGTATGGCAGGCACTTAAGAGACTGAGCCATCTTCCCAAAATTCCTCAGAAAACATGCTGCTTTATAAAGGTGAGAGAAAGTGAGGTTAAAATCCAGAGAGAAGGCATTGATATCGTGGGAATAAATTGCCAGTTTCCTTGATCTAGGCATGTCATCTGACTTGTATTAGGACTTCAATGAAAATTGAAGTGTAATAGATTCCCACAATTCTTTGGTGGGAAGGCATAAATTATGGTCTCATCTTTTCACCATTCCTTTTGATTTTAGAGACGTTGATTAGAATACATTAACTGTACCAAGTAAGGAGTCTCCCTGTGAGATATCCATGCATGTTTATAAGATACTTTGATTATGTCAAACTCCTGTTTCTGTATTTTTAGACGGAAGAGTCCTAATTTCTGTCTATGAAAGAATGTGATACTTCTCTTTCTGAGGCGAGACGATTTTCTGCGAGTGAATGACTCAATTCTTTCTTCATGACTGAAAAGAATGGCATTGTGAATATGTGACACACTTTCTTATCAGCTTAGGCTCTTCAAGACTAACCTAATCAGTCCATATGGCTTGTCACCATAGCTCAGCATGAGGTCTGTCTTCTCTCTGTCCCAGGGTTAAGTCTGCAGCATCAGACAGGAACTTTAGTATCTGTGATCAGATCACACTACTTTCCCTGGGTTGCCAGATTGCTAATTCATTATCAACACACTTGGCAAAGCAAATCTAAGTATGGCTTCAACATCGGAAAAGCTGAAAGTCCATTTCCACTGAATTTCGATTTTACTCTTGTCAGAAAGGCTAATGCCAAATAAAGAGAAAAGTCTGGAAGGATATGGTAGGAACATAAATAAGTGCAGCCACAATGGAAACAGTGTGAGGAATTCTCAAAGAATATCAAAATGAGCTGCCACATACACTACCTGTGGGTCTAGTGTACACAATAGAATCAGCATATAGTATAGTAGAGAGAGCTGATATTCATGATGAAATGATCTCCAATATCCAAGAAAAGTATCCGTTCCAGGTGTCCATTAGCACATGAATGTATAAATACAATATAAGGCATACATGTGTGTGAGCATGACCATAACACAGAGAGGAGCATTATTCAGTCACAAATAGTAAATTCATATCCTTCACAGAAGAAATGGATAGAATTCATGTATTTATTGCTGAGCAAAGTAAGTTAAATTCAGAAAAGTAGAAATATTTCTACTCTTCAGAAACTGGCAAAAATCGGATGATCTGAAAGCAGCAAAGAGAGTAGTGTGAGTTTTAAAGGGATCCAGTGTAAAGGGGACCAGAGAAAGGTGAGAAGAGCAAGACAGAAGGAAGATGGGAATTCACACTACATTAAAGTGTTCAAGTAGCACCAAAAAAACCCAATTAATTTATACAGCTATTATACATTACTAACACATTATCATGATATTTTAGAAATAGAAGAACAGAGTGAAGGAAAGAGAGGAGGAAGAATGGTCAAGGAGGAAGAGGAGAAGGAGGAGCTACTATTATAGTCAAAATTGTCTACCTTGTTTCCTGCCTTTCTGCATTCTGCAATGCAAGGATTCATTGAGAAGTCCCTACTAAATTAGATTTTGTCATCTTCATCTTAGGTTTGGCAGTTTCCTGAACTACAGTAAAATGAATGTTTATCCTTCATAAATTGCCTAGTCTTAGACATCCTGGTAGAGTTCCACATCTCATTTGGTGAATCTTAGGAATCAGACTGCTTTGAAATAAACATGGTATTTTATTTACCTAAATAAAGTGTATGTGTTATGTTTGAAACTAGCTATTGAGCTAGTGCCTTCTAGTAAACAGTTTATGATAAAATACCTAATCATGAGTTAATAAGTTTATAGTTTACAACTCTGGGCAACAATATCATGTGTCTTCATCCCCCATTCTGTGGGTGTCCTGTATTTTCTGCAACTGGTGAGAGAAAATAAAATAAATTTCTCTTATTGGGTCAAACGAAGCAGAAAGCGCACCTTTGTTCATTTATAACCTGAAGCTCATCAGAAAGACACCTGCCTTTTTCTGCATTTTCTTCTCTCTAATTTTAAATGTATTTTAATGAACTTTTCTCTATATTCTCATCAAAACTTATCCTTTTTGTATCCAATATAAACAAAGAAATAAATTAAGAAATCAATATAACATGGGTTGTAAACAATGCTTTGAAGGCATTAGGTTAGACTATAAAGCAAATATTTTTAAGTCAGTTAGGTTCAATATTACTATTATTGAATTAAACATGTCATGGCTATGTTTGTCTGCTAAGGAAGCCTCTCTAAGTGCCCTGGATATATCTGCACCCAATATAATTTTGTATTTTCAACTACACAAGAGAAACCATTTCATGAATCACAACATGAATTTCCAAGTTCTCATGGCTATATATTCCCCAATGATCACTTTATTTTCATGCTACTATTGTTGAAAAATTCTGTCTATTGCATGGCAAATTCAACCATTTGCCTTTAGAAACTCTCCTGACTATATTTCAAAGAATGATAAATTATTCATCTCCTGAAGTTCTATGTCTGAGCTTCACAGTGCTTAAGTATTATATAATAAATTATGCAGGGTACTCCTTAGAGGCCTGGATCGGCAAGAAAGCCTGTATGAGCAATATCCTCAGGAAATTTTCCTAGATATCTTAGACATCCTCTATGATGATTATGAAACTTTATATACTGCACCAATTTAATTAGCATGCAAATTGATAAGTTTCAGATTGAACCCCATTTTACTTTATCAAAAAATTATCAAATGTATCAAATTTAGTTTATACTAAAAATTCCTTGCACCCCACTAGAATTCAAGAAGGAAACCAGCTTTACTGCATATTCACAACTGTTCAGCCTAACATCACTTTATGTCTATCCCAGTGATTCTAGTCCAAACATGTCATTAAGCAAGATAAATGTGTATTCACAAAACGACCTGGAGGAAGACCATGCTACCGTTAGTAGTGGTTGTCAAGCAGTAGTAGCAGCACAGGGTCTATTCTTAGTACAATAAACATGCTCTGGGAATCCAGGCACACTACTGTGATCATGGAGAATTGATTAGCCAGTATTAGGGGTTGATACCAGATAAAAACAATATTCAACATGCACCATGTGATTCCTTTATACAAGATTCAAACATGAATACACAGTTCTAGAACTCAAATATTACTTTTGGAAGGGGATTATGAGTGGGACAGGCTGGTAGAAGTCTTCTGGGATTTTTATGATATCCTATGTTCTCATCTAAAGGCTGATTACATTAGTATGTTCACATGACAGAAACAATCCAGTCACTATGGAAATTCACACTGTGATTTTCTGTAACACTACCACACAAGCCAATTCTATCTTTCCTTGAGGACATATCTAAAAGAATCAAAATCAGCATATAGTATGCATACCTACACATCCATGTTTATTTTGGCACTCCTCATAATAGCTAACATACAAAAGGCTAGGTACTCATTAGTTGATGAATGAAAAAAGAATAGGTATACCCACACAATAGATATTTATTCAGACAAAAAAGAATGAGTCATGTTATTTTCATGAAAATAGATGGAACTATAGGTTACTTATGTTTTTAAAAAGTAGCCCAGCTCACGAGAGAAAACATATTAATGCTGTGTCTAATCTTCTCTTTTTTAAACAAAAGTTGAAAACATTCAGGTACAAGACAAGGAAAACTTACCAACTCCAAGAATGAGTATCTTCCCCTGTTGTTACTTCATTTACAATAAATGGATAAAAAATGCAATGAATTGCCAGACACATAGAATATTCCCTGCCTCTTATATAAGCAGTTTGATACTCCCCTAAAAGGATAATTACATCTAAGATTCAATGACTTATCCCAAACAAATTTGGATTCTAATCCAGGAATAATTCATACAACTTCAGAATAGGTTTTGGACACTAAATAATTATACCAATTATAATTGACTGAAGAGAAACCAAAACCAATAGTAGGAACTTCACTCACCCACTTTTTATATGTATAGCATCGTGGTATCAAAATACACAGTCAACAGGACAAATAGGTAACCTACAGATTGGGAAAAATTCTTCACTAACCCCACATCCAATAGAAGGCTAATATCCAAACTACATAAAGAACTCAAGAAGCTACCCTCACAAAAACCAAACAACTCAATCAAAAAATGGGATATAGGGCTAAATAGAGAATTCACAACAGAGGAATCTCCAATGGCAGAGAAGCACTTAAGGAAAGCTCCCAGGGACTAAACCACCAATCAAAGAGTACACAGGGATCACCCATGGCTCCGGAGGGATATATAGCAGAGGACTGCCTTAACTGGCATCACTGGAGGGGATCCCCTTAATCCAGTGAAGGCTTGATGACCCAGGATAGGAGAATGCTAGGCTGCTGAGGCAGGAGTGAGTGGGCAGTAGAGGAGCACTCTCATAGAGGCTGGGGGTGGGAGGATGATGATAGGGGGTTTGTGGAAGGGAAACTGGGAAGGGGGATAATATTTGAAATGTAAATAAATAAGAAATTCTAAAAGAAAAAAGAAAAAAAAATGCCCAAAGTCTTTAGTCATCAGGGAAATGCAAATTAAATCGACCCTGAGATTCTAACTTACACCAATCAGAATAGCTAAGATCAAAAATTCAGGTGACAGCATATGTTGGCAAGGATGCAGAAAAAGAGAAAAACTCTTCCATTGCTGGTATAATTGCAAACTGGTACAACCACTCTGAAAATCAGTCTGAAGTTTCCTCAGAAAATTGGAAATATATCTACCTGAAGATGCAGCTGAACGACTCTTGGGCATATACCCAAAAGATGCCTAACCATACCACAGGGACGCATACCTCACTATGTTCATAACAGCCTTATTGTGATAGCCAGAAGGTAGAAACAACCTAGATATCCCACAAATGAAGACTGAGTGGAGAAAATGTGGTTCATTTACACAATGGAATACTATTCAGCTATTAAGAATGAGGACATCATGAGTTTTGCAGGCAAAAAGATGGAACTAGAAAATATCATCCTGAGTGAGGTAACTCAGACCCAAAAGGACATGCATGGTATGTATTCACTAATAAGTGGATAGTAGCAACAAAATTACAGAATACCTAGAATACAATCTACAGAACTTAAGAAGGTTAACAAGCAGGAGGGCCCAAGTGAGGATGCTTCAATCCCACTCGGGACGGATAATAAAGTAATAGCAGGAGGCAGAAGGAGGAGGAACCTGTGAGAAAGAGAGAGAGGATGGGGAGGGGAAAGGGGGAACATGTTCAGGTATTGGGGGGAGACAGGAGAGAAGCCCCAAGGGCCAGCAGAATGAATGGTAATATGCAACATTGGAGTGGGGGGGGGGATGGGAGGTAGGAAAACCCTCTAGAAAGTACAGGAGACCAGGGAGGTGAGAGGCTCTTGGATGAAATGCCTAACAGTAGGAACAGGGAACTCATAGAGTCCACCTCCAATAGATAGACAGAACCTCAAGTGGAGGGATGGGTTTGCCAAATCACAGTCAAAAACTCTGACCCAGAATTGTTCCAGTCTAAAAGAACTGTAGGAACAAAATAGAGAAAAGACTAAAGGAAAGGCAGTCAAATGACTGGCCCAACTTGGGATCCATCTCAAGGGGTGTCTCCAAGGTCTGACACTATTACTAATGCTATGGTGTGCCTACAGACAGGAGCCAGCATGAGTGTCCTCTAGGAGACCCAACAAGCAGCTGACTGAGACACCCAACCATTGGACTGAAATTGGGGACTGCTCTGATTAGGTTAGGAAAAGGCTAGAAGAAGCTGAGGAGTAGGGTGGCCCAATAGGAAGACCAGCAGTCTCAACTAACCTGGACCCCTGAGATCTCCCAGACACTGAGCCACCAACCAGTCAGCATAAACAAACTAGTCTGAGGCCCCTGACACATATACAGCAGAGGACTGCTTGGTCTGGTTTCAGTGAGAGAAGACAGGCAGAACCCTGGAGAGTCTTGAGTCCCCAGGGAGTGGGGAGGCCTGGCTGGGGGTGGGGGGGAGTGACATCCTCTTGGAGACAGGAAGGAGGAAGAATGGGATGAGGAACTGTGGGAGGGAGTACTGGGAGAGGGACAATGGCTGGACTGTAAAAAAAATTAAAAATAATAAAAAATGTATATCCATTTTCTAAATTTAGTTGTTGATTTTAAACACATACTCTAACCTATATGTTCCTTTGCATAAAAATAAAAATTAATAAAAGCAAAAAAATCTCAAGGAAACTAAAATTCCATCCTACACATTCTTCATTAAAGGTCATTTTGCTTTGTTGATGAAATCTACATGGTGATGAAGACCTAGCTTCCTGAGGGGTTTCCCCCTCTTGTGATCTTCTGTAGATTTCACATCTAGTGATGTTTTAATTGTGATTTTTATCAGAACTCTTCATACCAATCAATTGCTCGCAAAATTAAACCGTGCCATCCGTGTGTGACTGAAATGAAGAATCACTGTGCCATCATCTTTGTTGGCTGGACTTTTGATCCTGGGAATGATTCTGAAGCATTAGCTCTAGTGATGATCATACTCATGATTCAATAAGCACCACCCCTGAGAACTCCCATCCTTTCATCTCCCTTCTGACTTTTACTGTACATTTACACGCAGATTTCAATTTAGGCGTGATCAAAAAATCTACATCTACTTTCATGTAGTAATTGTTTCTTTGATGTGATCTGTTTTATATAAAAATGAAGCAAGAGACACAACTTTGTTGAAGCACAGCCATTTGTAAAGCAATTTGCTTCCTGAACCTACAAATATGAAACATTAGTCTTCCTTTACCATCCTTGATTTTTACGTTACTTTATTTTTAAAAAATTAAAAAAATATCCAGGGACTCTAAGTTGTCCAGTCAAAACTTGTGCTCTAAGGTTGGATAGAGCTGTGTTAGAAACAAAAACACAGAGTCCTGAGTTCACTGAAGTGAAGGTGTAGATGTAATATTGCTTTAAAAAACACATATGGCCTCAGTGTATACTAATCCATAGGATTGTAGCCTTTTTGTGTCCCTAGGTCTTCCATGATTCTTCACTATAACAATTCCATCTTTTTACATATATCCACAAATATTATTCTATCAGTTTTGGGAAAGGTATAATGTTTCACAAAATACATTGTTCAGCTTGTTCCATTCATCTTATTCACTACAAATTCACACTATCTTCTACTTAATGTTAGGAAAAATTGGTAAAAGAGAAGCTGAGCCTATAAGACAGGGAAAATGCACTCATAACCAAAGAGCTCTATGTAAAATGGGACATCTTATTAGTGAAGAATCAATGCACATTAACAGATTACGATTTATTTTGATCCCTTAAAGAAATAGAAGCATTCATTAATAGTCTCCACACCAAAAAAAGCCCAAGACCAAATGGGTTTACTGCAGAGTTCTATCAGACCTTCAAAGAAGATCTAATGCCAGTTCTTCACAAACTATTCCACAAAAATAGAAGCAAAATGTACTCTACCCAACTCATTATATGAATCCACAATTACTCTGATACCTAAACCACAAAAAGACCCAACAAAGATAGAGAACTTCAGACCAATTTGCCTTATGAATATCGATGCAAAAATACTCAATAAAATTTTCGCTAACCAAATCCAAGAACACATCAAAACAATCATCCATCCTGATCAAGTAGGTTTCATTCCAGGGATGCAGGGATGGTTTAATATATGGAAATCCATCAATGTAATCCATTATATAAACAAACTCAAAGACAAAAACCACATGATCATCTGGTTAGATGCTGAGAAAGCATTTGACAAAATCCAACACCCATTCAAGATGAAAGTCTTGGAAAGATCAGGAATTCAAAGCCCACACCTAAACACGATAAAAGCAATCTACAACAAACCAGTAGCCAACACCAAAGTAAATGGTGAGAAGCTGGAAGCAATCCCACTAAAATCAGGGACTAGACAAGACTGACCACTTTCTCCCTACCTATTCAACATTGTACTTGAAGTCCTACCCAAAGCAATTCGACAACAAAAGTAGGTCAAGGGGATACAAATTGGAAAGGAAGAAGTCAAAATATCACTTTGTGCAGATGATATGATAGTATATATGAGTGATCCTAAAAATTCCACCAGAGAACTCCTAAACCTAATAAACTCCTAAACCTTATAAACAGCTTCGGTGAAGTAGCTGGATATAAAATTAACTCAAACAGGTCAATTGCCTTTCTCTACACAAAGAATAAACAGGCTGAGAAAGAAATTAGGGAAACAACACTCTTCTCGATAGTCACAAATAATATAAAATACCTTGGCATTATTCTAAGGAAGTGAAAGATCTGTATGATAAGAACTTCAAGTCTCTGAAGAAAAAAATTAAAGAGGATCTCAGAAGATGGAAAGATCTCCCATGCTCATGGATTGGCAGGATCAACATTGTAAAAATGGCTATCTTGCCAAAACAAATCTACAGATTCAATTCAATCCCCATCAAAATTCCAACTCAATTTTTCAATGAATTGGAAAGGGCAATCTCCAAATTCATCTGGAATAAAAAAAAAAAAAACTAGGATAGTAAAAACTCTTCTCAAGGATAAAAGAAACTCTGGTGGAATCACCATGCCTGTCCTAAAGCTGTACTACAGAGCAATTGTGATAAAAACTGCAGAGGTACTGGTATAGCGACAGGCAAGTAGACCAATGGAATAGAATAGAAGACCCAGAAATAAAACCACACACCTCTGGTCACTTGATCTTTGACAAAGGAGCTAAAATCATCCAGTGGAAGAAAGACAGCATTTTCAACAAATGGTAATGGCACAACTGGCAGTTATCATGCAGAAGAATGCGAATTGATCCATTTCTATCTTCTTGTACTAAGGTCAAATCTAAGTGGATTAAGGAGCTCCACATAAAACCAGAGACACTGAAACTTATAGAGGAGAAAGTGGGGAAAAGCTTCGAAAATATGGGCACAGGGGAAAAATTCCTGAATAGAACAGCAATGGCTTGTGCTGTAAGATCGAGAATCGACAAATGGGACCTCATAAAATTGCAAAGCTTCTGTAAGGCAAAAGACACTGTCAATAAGACAAAAGGGCCACCAACAGATTGGGAAAGGATCTTTACCTATCCTAAATCAGATAAGGGACTAATATCCAATATATATAAAGAACTCAAGACGGTGGACTCCAGAAAATCAAATAACCCCATTAAAAATGGGGCTCAGAGCTAAACAAAGAATTCTCACCTGAGGAATACCGAATGGCAGAGAAGCACCTGAAAAAATGTTCAACATCCTTAATCATCAGGGAAATGCAAATCAAAACAACCCTGAGATTCCACCTCACATCAGTCAGAATGGCTAAGATCAAAAATTCATATGACAGCAGATGCTGGCGAGGATGTGGAGAAAGAGGAACACTCCTCCATTGTTGGTGGGATTGCAAGCTTGTACAACCACTCTGGAAATCAGTTGTGGCGGTTTCTCAAAAAATTGGACATAGTACTACCAGAGGATCCCACAATACCTCTCCTGGGCATATATCCAGAAGATGTTCCAACCAGTAAGAAGGACACATGCTCCACTATGTTCATATCAGCCTTATTTATAATAGCCAGAAGCTGGAAAGAACCCAGATGCCCCTCAACAGAGCAATGGATACAGAAAATGTGGTACATTTACACAATGGAGTACTACTCAGCTATTAAAAAGAATGAATTTATGAAATTCCTAGGCAAATGGATGGACCTGGAGGGCATCATCCTGAGTGAGGTAACCCAATCACAAAAGAACTCACACAATATGTATTCACTGATAAGTGGATATTAGCCCAAAACTTAGGATACCCAAGATATAAGATACAATTTGCTAAACGCATGAAACTCAAGAAGAATGAAGACCAAAGTGTGGATACTTTGCCCCTTCTTGGAATTGGGAGCAAGGTACCCATGGAAGGAGCTACTGAGACAGTATTTGGATCTGAGACCAAAGTATGGACCATCTTGAGACTGCCATACCCCGGGATCCATCCCATAATCAGCCTCCAAACGCTGACACCATTGCATACACTAGCAAGATTTTGCTGAAAGGACCCCGATATAGCTGTCTCTTGTAAGACTATGCCCCGGCCTAGCAAACACAGGAGTGGATGCTCACAGTCAGCTATTGGATGTATCACAGGGCCCCCAATGGAGGAGCTGGAGGAAATACCCAGGGAGCTGGGGCATCTGCAACCCTATAAGTGGAACAATATGAACTAACCAGTACCCCCACACCCCACACCCAGAGCTCATGTCTCTAGCTGCATATGTATCAGAAGATGGCCTGGTTGGCCATCAGCAGAAAGAGAGGCGCATTGGTCATGCACTCCTTATACGCCTCAGTACAGGGAAATGCCAGGGACAAGAGGTGGGAGTGGGTGGGTGGGGGAGTGGGTGTGGGGGACTTTTGGGATAGCATTGGAAATGTAAATGAAATAAATACCTAATAATAATAATAATAATAATAATAAAAGATTTATTTTGAAACATCCTATCATAGCACATGATCAAATTTGCTACACATCCAAGATAAATTAATTCAGCAGCTTTTAAAAAGCAAGTTAATATCATCTTACAATAAGAAAGTTTATTAGAGGTATGGAGTCTAAAGAATTTTGATACTTACAGTGCAAAATTCCTTCCTAGAGTAATGACCTTTTTAAAAAAAGTATATATATATAAAGTGCCATTCATTCAATTCCAAAGCAACTAAGTAACATGCTATTTACAATGTTAAAATAAAACAAAGTGACTTACAATAAAGTATGTTTCAATTGTATACTTCTGCATAGAGAAAAGGCCCTGAGCCTCTATGTATAACAATCAAATAGAATCCCAGAGCTGTTGTGCTGTAATATTGGCTCCAACACATAAGAAACTTTTAGTGCTTTGAATAGATCATATTATTAAGCTCAGCTTTATTTCCTTCTTTTGTCACCTCATTAGTTTTCCCTTGTGGAATATTCCCTTGGGAACAGAAGCTTAACCATTCACAGGCATATCACTAGTATGAAGTAAGAACATGTCTTTCCAGTTTTGTACACTATGAAACAAATTACTCCAACTTGGAAGTTCAATACAATGATATACCCTTCCTGGGTGAAGCCAAGAAAATGCTGTCCAATAAAACCATTATGCAACTGGAAAAATTGTTAAATGCAACTATTCTGGCCTTGTAAAATTAATAAAAAATTATATATTATACATTATATATATAAATTATATATACATACATACACAAAAACAAAAACAAAAATCAAGAAGAATTTTTTGTGAGGTACATAGTAAAAATATGAGTGATAGTGAATTAATGCCCAGAGCAGTATTATTTCTATAGAATTAAAAAGTATAAACAACCCAAACTTCTAGTTTGTTCAGTCATCTTGACTGAGCAAATACAATATACTCATGAAATGGAATCTTATTCACTAATAAATAGGAATGAACTACTTAGTAGCCGCTCTTTAGTGCTACTACAGATAAGTAACATTATATAGACTATGCAGCTTGTACTTATATATACAGAGATGTATAACAACAATTAAAACATTACCAAAAAAAACCAATAAGGAGAGGTCTAAAGATGGTGCAACAAATCCAAGTTCAGTTACCAGAACCCGCACGGCAACTAAGAACTGTGTGTAGCATCAGTTCTGGTTATCTGCCTCACTCTTCTGGCTTCTGGGGCTTCTGCCAGATGTAGTACACACAAACCAATGCCAAAACCTATTCATGCAATAAGAGTAATAAAGAATCTTTAAAAACAGTAAGGTAAAAATTGCTGCATAACAGAACAACTTACTAGAAATTCCCTCTGAGTGGTGTGCGCTACAGCATCCTGCTACTCACAGTATGTAATGCCCACCTAAGCATTTTTACTATGCTCTGTTGATGAAGAAGGCATATGAAACCAATAATAAGGAGAATGCAGAAATCGATATGCCAGAAAGTCACCCCAAGCACATGGTGGACAATGTGAAATTATACGAGTGAGTTTTATTAGGATGGAAAGGTTTTAGTTTAAGTCATGACTGCATTCCTTAATAGAAAGTTGTCATTGGGGAGGCAAATTTTAAAAAAAATAATAGTGGTTATGTGGTACATTTACACATTGGAGTACTACTCAGCTATTAAAAACAATGGATTTATGAAATTCTTGGGTAAATGGATGTATCTGGAGGATATCATCCTGAGTGAGGTAACCAAATCACAAAAGAAGTCACTTGATATGCACTCACTGATAAGTGGATATTAGCCCAGAAACCTAGAATACCCAAGATACAACTTCCAAAACACAAGAAAATCAAGAAGGAAGACCAACTTGTGGATACTTCATTCCTTCTTAGAATATGGAATAAAATACCCATGGAAGGAGTTGCAGAGACAAAATTTGGAGCTAAGAAGAAAGGATGGACTATCCAGAGTCTACCCCACCCAGGGGTCCATCCCATAATCAGTCACCAAATGCAGACACTATTGCATACACCATCAAGATTTTGCTGAAGAGACCCTAATATAGCTGTCTCTTGTGAAGCTTTGCCAATGCCTAGTAAATACAGAAGTGGATGTTCACAGTCATTTATAGGATGGAACACAGGGCCCCCATTATAGGAGCTAGAGAAAGTACCCAAGAGCTGAAGGGGTCTGCAACCCTATAGGTGGAACAACAATATGAACTAATCAGTACCCCCAGAGCTCGTGTCTCTAGCTGCATATGTAGCAGAAGATGGCCTGGACTGTCATCAGTGAAAAGAGAGGCCCATTGGTTGTGCACACCTTATATGCCTTGGTACAGGGGAATGCCAGGGCCAAGAAGTGGGAGTGAGTGGGTAGGGGAGAAAGTATTTGAAATGTAAATGAAGAAAATATCTAATAAAAAATGTGGGAAAAAAAGAAAGTGGTTGTGCTATAGCATAAAACTGTGTCTGGGAATTGGAAAAGTAAGATTACATGACAATAATTTTGAAATGCCAGCACTCCAAGCCACTGTTCTCTCACTGGCATGTACCAATCTGGTGCACTTGACCAGAAAATGTGTCCTCAGAGGAAGGAATTGAAGCAATGACCATGGGCTTTCTAAATGTTTCGTGAAGGTTTAGATATGAGGTGTCAGCCAGCATGCTCCTGTGGCTGAGCATGTGACTACCAGCTGATGGTCTTATCCTGGAAGACTATGGATGCTCTTCAAATGAGATGTCACTTGAACTGGGGGATATTGGTTACAGTCCCCCACCATTGATGCCAGCCCCAGTTATCAATGCTTTTTCAATACTGTAGTGACCTCATTGAGCCAGTCACCTCACACACCCAGAGTCCCAGCAATCTGCCTCCTTGTTTCTCTATTATGATGGGGCACACCCTTTTTAAACCGTGTGCCAGAATAAATCCTTTCTCTGGGAATTTATTTCTTTCTCTCTACCTGGATGGAAGTTGTTTATATAAGAAGGTAGTGTCTCTAAAACTCAATATTGAAATGAATTCTTCATGTGTGGACTGAGATAAATGAGGCATCTTGTGATAAATGGAATGTGCACACCTATAAATCAGGCACACAACACAGTTTGAAAAAAATAAAAGGAATTAGTATGGGGTTATTTATTGCTCAGTGCTTTCTCTATACAAGTTGCTTTGCTTTTCTGCCACCTGCAGCTTACAATAAGTTAGGAAGGTAGATTCTCTCTCTCTCTCTCTCTCTCTCTCTCTCTCTCTCTCTCTCTCTCTCTCTCTCTCTCTCTCTCTCCCTCTGTCTTTCCTTATCTCTCCCTCCCCCTCCCACCTCCCCTTTCTCTCAACATTTTACAGATGAATTAGTGTAAGAAAATCACAAAGAATCATCTAGAGCTGGCATCTTAATCTAATATTCTGAGACTCAGAATTCAGGTCTTCCCTGAAATGCTGTGTTCCCTACCTTAGACCAAACCGCATTGAGTTACTTCTCATCCTTCGTGTCTACTTTTTCACTCCTTCCTCTCCTCTCTGAAAGACTTCTTGTCAAAAAAAAGAAACAAAAGAAAAGAAAAGAAAAGAAAAGAAAAGAAAAGAAAAGAAAAGAAAAGAAAAGAAAAGAAAAGAAAAGAAAGAAAAAACTATGCAGAATTAGACTATATTCCTACAACCCCTGAACACAATTACTGAAATGGGGTGATTGCTACCATCTCTTTTGATTACTTGGGTATTAAAACCTGTTCTGTAACTTTCTGCAGAAAGCCTTTTAGATTTCCAACTGTATTGAGTAAGGAATATATGACTGCTATAAATTACAAACCTGCATAACCAGGTCTGGAAAGATGGCTCAAGTAAAGGACTTTGACTACCCATATGTAATCCCTGGAGTGCACACTGTGGGAGAGTACTGATATATCATGGCACACATGTGCCCATAAATATACCCACACGTGCAACACATACACATGAACACATGACACTAAGTACATATATGATTGTAAAATTCTTTAAACTTCTCATAACTTGACTACTTTACAAATTAACCTTAAACTCAATGTGGCTATCAAGAAACTTCTACCCCTATGACCCAATGGACTGACCCCATGGATATAATTATGATACTTGAGCTCCATAAGACACAATGATTACTCTCTGGAATGGAGACAAATGGGTTACATTTTAAATAACTGTGGTTATTTTCTCAGATACTCCCAGGCTTCCCACAAGGGTGTGTATATGTGAGTGGACGTTTCCCCTCCATAATAAATACCAAGCCAACTCTTCCTTTTTATCTGGCACTTTACGGGTGTGTCGTAATGCAGTCACTCTGCAACATTTTTTACATATAGCATCATCCCAGTAAAGTAAGCTACAGTTTTATTCATTCCCAAATTTATATGGAATTGGTGATTTACTGCCAACGTGATTTATGAACTGTCTTTGCTAGGTTTCGATGTCAACAGAATGCATCATGCTGTCCATTTTATCCAAAGTCTCCCTGTACATAAAAACAGGCTGGCTTGTATTTAAAAAAAAAAAGATGACATATTCTCTTTATTGGAAGCTAGGACAAACAGGGTGGGGACCACTTTGTTAAATATGAAACACTATAATTCTAAGGAAGAAATTCTTCTTGAAACTATCTCATTAGCTGCTTGTGTATCTTGGGTAAGTCATTTAACTTCTAGGGTCCTAAGAAAATACTTTTTACTTTAACTTGACTCTGTGTGTGTGTGTGTGTGTACAGGTGGTATATAAATGAGGTGAACAGCTGTTCAAGAACACTCCAAAGCAGAATGTGGCCGCCACATTCTATCTCTCTGTGCCTTTTTACCATGAGGCAGGGTCTTTCATTAAACCTGGAGCTAGGCTAACTGAGACCACACATCCATATATCACTTGGCCCACCATTTTGTATAAGTGCTTTTTTACATGAATTTTCCAAATCCATATCCTTAGGCTTGTACAGCAAATGCTCTTGCTTACTAAGTTCAATTGCTTGATGCACCTTTTTTTCCCCTAACAATAAAATAATACACGGTAAAGGACTTTGAAAAGAAAAGAAATTACTCACAAAAAATCATATTTACAGTGAGCTTTGAGATATTTTCCTAACTGTGGCAAAGGTGATAGACAACACTGCTGTGATTTCTCTCCTTGTCCTCTTGCCTTCCAGAGACAACGTGGATAACTCTGGAAGGAGGATGAACCTCTTGACTTTGCTTACTAAGCATCCCCATCCTCCACAAGCTGTCTCCACAAGTTAGTAATCTACTGCCTTGGTTGCCAGTGTCTCAGCTATTCTCACTTAAAGATCACAAATATTAGAGAATAAAAACTCATGGAAAATTTTATGTTCCTGAAACAGATCTTTTCCAAAGATATAACTATTATTCTAAAACTGGAGTGTATTTTTCATGTAAGTATTCAGAATTTACCTAAAACCAACATGTAGGACTGTTTTGTGTGCTTCAAACATTACTTAATTTCTATTACACACTACATATCATGATGCAACATTTGTGTGAATTCTTTTCAAATTTATCATTATTTACATATGAACTCAAGTTTGATCATTTTAACTATGATAAAATTTTATAACGGTGCCGTTTTTACCTAGTATTTGAAGGTAGGGCTTTAGAGTGGCATTGAGGTTACAATAATCACTATAGTACTTCTCTCTCTTTTCAAATGTCTGATAATTTTCCAAGTCATAGACAAATTTTCCTACTTGCTCTATCTGTTGAATGTCTTCTTGTCTACATACATTCACATTCATTATTTCTGTAGCTCTATTTTAATCACCGGAGCTGTTTTTCAATGACTATTTTTCCTGATATTTGGTTGTTCTGGTCAACTTAAAGCATTTGTTATAGACATATATTTTCAGAAACATCTTAGACTGTCCTACACATAGTAAGTAGAATGGTAACTGTGTGTGTCATCTTGCCATGGGTTTGATATGCTCAGAGGTGTTTGGGAAATATGACTTTTAAGTGTTTATATACCTGTATTTGTAGAGATTAGCATTTGAAATGGTGATCTGCATAGAGCCAATGAATCATGCCAATACAAGTGAGCACCTCATCTGATCCATCAAAAATCAAACTAAGCAATGAGGATGGTAGAAATCACTGTCCCTTATGGCTTAAACTAGAATGATGGTAGAAATCACTGTCCCTTATTGCTTAAACTACAATGATAGTCTTCTACTGGCTTTGGCATAGCTGATTCTTACACCGTTGGACCTAGATTGGAATCTACACAATTGTGGTCTTTGGCTTTCAGCACTCCTGGGTGTAATCATAAAGACAGAAGATTATGAGATTTCTCAGCCTTCATAATTACATTATTATGTTATAATAAAATTATTTCTGGATATGGGCCTCTACTGTTTCTCTTGAATACCATGGATACTACAGTAAATATGATTGTTTGAATATTCATAGCCTCTTTAGATTTTTCTCTTCCAACATCTGGCATATTTCTAGATCTATTCCCTCTGCTTGGCTCTACCTTCATCTCTCATGGTTCACTATCATTGCTCCTTCGGTCTTTCTGTATTACATTCACTCTATGTTGCCATTGTCTTTGGAAAGTTAAAGTGGTCTCTAGGTGAAGCAATAAAGAAAGTAGGTCCTTTGTGCTGCAAAAAGTAGATACACTCTAGCACTTTTTGGAAAGTTCTTGCTTCTCTTTATATTTATAGAGGAGCCAAAACAGAATTGTAAATTTTATGCTTTTCAAGTTACACAAATTTTAACTGAAGATGTTCAAATTGATTAAGAACTGTTGGCCTTTCCTGTGTGTGTGTTTAGTGATTGAATTATTGTCTTGTGAGTCTCTGAGCTTATTGCAGAGGAAAGAGGTTTTTTTCTAGCCTTTTCTCTACTTTTGAACATATATATATATATATATATATATATATATATATATATATATATATGTGTGTGTGTGTGTGTGTGTGTGTGTGTGTGTATATATATAACCTCAATTTAATACTGCGCCAACATGAGGCTACTTGAGTGCCCTCTGCATCTTTTACAGTCCCAAAGAATAGTAATTTTTATGATCTTGATTTTACATTTAAATATATACTTATATATTCATAATATAGTAGAAAATAATTGACTTTTTAATAACTTGCCTAAGATTTTTAAAAGAGAAAGGTGTATTGAATAATTTAAGAGGTCTCTGAGAACAATATTCCATAAAGCCATGAGATTTCCAGATGAGACTGCCAGGAAGTTTGCCCTTTGCAGATTTTCTAAGACTATCCTGGTTCACTACTCAAAATCCTCACTAACATTGACTTGGAAGCCTTATGTAAATAGCTATAGTTAAGACTTGGATATAGGTATAAAAATCAATATAAGTAACAGAATTATGATTGAAGTTTTTAAATAAAAATTAAATAGTCCAGCATGACTTTGGCTAATTAGTAAATGTCTCATACATTTAGCTGATATGTAGAAGCAATATTGGTATACATTTTCAGCAATAAAGGCCACATGACTCATCCCAGGTTTCAACTTTCAAATAAATATGAAATCAGTGTTAAGAAGAACATTTGAATTCTTACAGTTTATGAACAGTATGAACACTACATTGTAAGAGGGGACTGAAGAAATATTGGGTTTGTTTCATTAAGCCTAAATCTTTCAGAGAGTTGTGTTTAACAGTCATCTGAAATAACCAAGCAAATAAATAAATAGATAAATAGATAGATAAATAAATAAATAAATAAATGTTCTATGTCATCATCTCCCTTTGAGAAAAAAACATAAATACAATCAAGCATATACAAACAAGAATCTTCTAAGACAATAGAACTTGAGTCTTCCTTCCCAAGCAAGGATTTCCTGTTGTGAGAATTGACAAAGTGGCTTGGAGATAGCTTTCCTGTAATTAATTTTCCTTGTGTGTGAATCTAATACTGATGCAAAGGTGTTGCTCATTTGACAACCTCAAGGTTTCATGTCTAACCATCCAACAGGAAACGAAGAACACAACAGAGCTTCCCAGAATCCCTCATTAATTAGCTCCAACCCTCTCTCTATGGTATTCATCCACTCATCTAAAACCACTAATTGTTATCAATTGAATGATTTTCAGGATGAAATCAATACCTTGGAAGAATATAACTCATTTACATTGCTTGTTGAACAGCGAGGTGACATGAACTGCTCATACTTATGAATCCAGGCGAGATATGAACTCCAAGTAAACAGAGACCAGGCATTGTTGACTGCAAAGAGTGTGCAACTTGAATTAACAAAGACTAGATTCTTGCTCTACCTGATGATGGATGCATTAAACAATCTGAGCTCAATGAGTTTTTCTTCCCCCATCCACAAAATTCAGACCAGGTCAAAATGTTATTTAATGCTAAAAATAATAATTATAATTTCCAAGACATGTATCAAACTCCATGATAAAGTGAGGCCAAAGCAGCACATTTCAGAATATCACAGTTATTACATTCAATCTATCACTTCCTTAGTAATCAAGGAAAAAAATGAATCTTTCAAGATTTCTGCATCTATTTGATTTTCTTCCATTGAATGTGTGGCTTTTACAGTGAAACTGAGTTGAGATATTTGAGAATATAAAGGGTTTTGGATGAGTGCACATTGAGTGACTGAAGCTCTCAGGAAGGAATTTGAAAGATCTCAGAGGCACGCAGCCATGTTATATAAACATATTTTGCACAGTACCATCCCACGCATGATACTGGCGCCACAGTTGCATTAAGTGAAATTTTATCCAAAATGTGTGAAGGTGTTCTGAGTTTGTTTGTCTGCTCTCCTGCTTTTTCTCAAGGTCCTTTAAGTAAAAATGTAGGCAGGGCAGACAAATGAGCTCTGTGTTGAGTAGGCCCTAACCAGACCGAAACATTTTAATTGCAGCCAACTTTGTCAAAACTGTCACTCTGGCCTCAGAGTAATTTTTGGAGAGACTTCAGCATTATAAAAAAATTCAAGAGGCTCATCCTATTGAACTCTAGGGAAATTTATTCTCCCTCTTCTCTTTAACTGAAAGATGAAGTAAAAGGACTACAACATCCTTGTATCTCTTCGTAACTTCTGAAATCCAAGATTATTTGGAGGTCCGCACATGAGAGTTGTCCTAAAATGCATTTATTTATCTTTTGTGTATGCCTCCCTTACCTCAGCGACTAAAATAAAGTGTATATGTATTTTCCTGGAAATACCCCCAAGTGGCCCTGGCTAAGCTTTAAATCTATTTTTCTATATGCTGTGGCTTTAAATGTTGCTGTCTGTATTTGGCAAAAGCAGATAACTGGAGGGAGTTCATAGAAATAACTGAACTTGGGGAAATCACGGGGTTAATGGATGGCCCAAAAGTCAAATTAGGAATATATTTTTTTAACTTCATGAATTGCAAAACCCTCTGCTGGTGCTAGTGAGTTTGCTCATGGCTATAACTGCAGCTCCCATATTTTGAAATAAGTGCTATGGCTTGTTTGGTTTACTCGAGTCTTAACAGCAGCAACAAATAACACACCTTTTGCTTTTGTATGGAGTATACCGTGAAATTTAAAAACACTTCATGTATTCTTTATTTCTTTGGAAATTTTTGGATATTTGGTATTTTACTGCCCATACTTTCCTCAATAACACAGAGAAAAAAACACTACGGACTGACTTTTATTCAGATGAAAAAATGTTTTATTTTCACTACGAAAATGATTTACCCAGAACCTGTGACAAAGAGCTGTTTTCTACATCTGTGCTCCTTATCATACAAGTATTTAAACTAAAAAAATAAAATGGTTATATATTTTTTAAACAACCTGATCTTTAAAGAATTTAGTTGCCAAGCTGGAGAGATGGCTCCTTGATAAAGGCTAGGCTCACTATGAAAATATAAGAATTCAGTTGCCTCTGTCCACAGAAATCCAGTTTCTCCAGCACAATACTAATATAAAAATTTCTCCAAGGTTTGTATGTTTATTTTTCTTATATAAAAGAGAAAATTGTGAGAATAAGTCCATTTTAATGTTTTTCAATTAATATCAAAATGTACACACACACACACATACAAGTGTGTGTGTGTGTGTGTGTAAATCCCATGTCTTTAAAATTACCATTATAAAAAACACATCGAAATGATTGTCCATCATGATCAAGTAGGCTTCATACTAGGGATGCAGGGATGGTTCAATATAAGGAAATCCATCAATGCAATCCACTGTATAAATAAACTCAAAGATAAAAAAACATATGATCATCTCATTAGATGCTGAGAAAGCATTTGACAAAATCCAACACCCATTCATCTTAAAAGTCTTGGAAAGATCAGAAATTCAAGGCCCATATCTAAACATAATAAAAGCAATATACAGCAAACCAGTAGCCAACATCAAACTAAATGGAGAGACTTGAAGCAATCCCACTAAAATAAGGGACTAGACATGGCTGCCCATTCTCTCCCTACCTATTCAATATAGTGCTTGAAGTCCTAGCCAGAACAATTAGAAAACAAAAGGAGATTAAAGGGATACAAATTGGAAAGGAAGAAGTCAAAACATCATTATTTACAGATGATATGATAGTATACTTAGGTGACCCCCAAAATTCCACAAGAGAACTCCTAAACTTGATAAACAACTTCAGCAAAGTGGCTGGATATAAAATTAATTTAAACAAATCAGTGCCCTTCCTCTACACAAGGATAAACAGGCTGAGAAAGAAATTAGGGAAACAACACCCTTCATAATAGTCACAAATAATATAAAATACCTTGGTGTGGATCTAACTAAGCAAGTGAAAGATCTGTGTGAAAAGAGCTTCAAGTCTCTGAAGAAAGAAATCAAAGAAGATCTCAGAAGATGGAAAGATCTCCCATACTCATGGATTGGCAGGATTAATATAGTAAAAATGACCATCTTACCAAAAGCTATATACCTACTCAATGCAATCCCCATTAAAATTCCAACTCAGTTCTTCAGAGTTAGAAAGTGCAATTTCCAAGTTCTTTTGGAATAACCAAAAAACCAGGATAACAAAAACTATTCTCAACAAAAAAAGTTCTGTCCCTGACCTCAAGCTGTACAACAGAGCAAGTGTGATAAAAAAAAAAATAACTGCATGGTATTGGTACAGTGACAAGCATGTAGATCAATGGAATAGAATTGAAGACCCAGAAATGAATCCACACAACTATGGCTACTTGATTTTTGACAAAGGAGCTAAATCCATCCAGTGGAAAAAAGATAGCATTTTCAACAAATGGCAATGGCTTAAATGGTGGTTAGCATGTAGATGGCAAATCAACCCATTCTTATCTCCTTGTACAGAGCACAAGTCCAAGTGGATCAAGGACTGTCACATAAAACCAGAGACACTGAAACTTATAGAAGGGAAAGTGGAGAAGAGCCTCAAACATATGGGCACAGGGGGAAAATTCCTGAACAGAACATCAATGGCTTGTGATGTAAGATCAAAGATCAACAAATAGGACCTCATAATTTTATGGGACCTCATAAAATTGCAAACCTTCTGTGAGGCAAAAGATACTCTCAAGAAGACAAATGGACACCAACAGATTGGGAAAAGATCTTTACTAATCCTACACCCATTAGAGGGCTATTATCCAATATACAAAGAACTCAAGTAGTTAGACTCCAGAGAAACAAATAACCCTATTAAAAATGGGGTAAAGAGATAAACAAAGAGATCTCAACTGAGGAATATTGAATAGCTAAAAAAGAAAAAATGTTCAACATCCTTAGTCATTAGGGAAATGCAAATCTACAGGAAGATCCAGCATTACCTCTCCTGGGCATATACCCAGAAGATGTTCCAACTTGTAATAAGGACACATGCTCCACTATGTTCAGAGCAGCCTTGTTTATGATAGGTAGAAGCTGGAAAGAACCCAGATGTCCCTCAACAGAGGAATGGATACAGAAAATGTGGTACATTTACCCAATGGAGTACTACTCAGCTATTAAAGACAATAAATTTATGAAATTCATAGGCAAATGGATGGAACTGGAGTATATTATCCTGAGTGAGGTAACACAATCACAAAAGAACACATATGATATGCACTCACTGCTAAGTGGATATTAGCCCAGAAGCACAGAAGCTCAGAATCTCAGAATACCCAAGATACAATTCACAAACCACATGAAACTCAAGAAAAAGGAAGACCATAGTGTGGATACTTTTATTCAGCTCAGAAGCAGGGAACAAAATACCCATGGAAGGAGCTACAGAGACAAAGTATGGAGTAGAGACTTAGGAAATGGCCATCCAGAGATTGCCCTACCTGGGGATCCATCTCATTTACAGTCACCAAACCTGGACAGTGTTGTGGACGCCAACAAGTACTTGCTGACAGGAGCCTGATATAGCTGTCTCCTGAGAGGCTCTGCCAATGCCTGACAAATACAGAGATGGATGCTCACAGCCATCCATTGACTGAGCATAGGGTCCCCATTGAAGGAACTAGAGAAAGGACCTAAGGAGCTGAATTGGTTTGCAGCCCCATAGGAGGAACAACAATATGAACTAGCCAGTACCCCCAGAACTCCCAGGGACTAAACCACCAACAAAAGAGCATACATGGTGGGACTCCTGGCTCCAAGGGCATATTCAGCAGAGGATGGCCTAGTTGGACATCAGCGGGAGAAGAGGCCCTTTGTCCTATGAAGGCTCTATGCCCCAGTGTGGGAGAATGCCAGGGCCAGGAAGTAGGAGTGGTTGGGTTGGTGAGCAGGGGAGGGGATAGGGGAGATGGGGGAGGATGTTTTTTGGAGGGAAAGCCAGGAAAGGGGATAACATTTGAAATGTAAGTAAAGAAAATATCCAATAAAAAAGAGAAAATTTCAAGAATAAATCTATTTTTAATGTTTTCAATTAATATCAAAATACACACACACACACACACACACACATGAATACCATGTCTTTAAAATCATCACATTATAAAGAAATTGTAGGGTCATGGAGATGGCTTAAGATGACCAAATGCTTCTCATATAAGTCTGGCAACATGATTTATGTTCAAAGGACCTAAATAAAGATGAAAGGAGAGAAATAACTGTACATAGCAATAGTCCACATGTGCACTTTGTGAACAAATATGCAAGGGCACACACGTATGCACTATAATAATCAATTTTTATTTATCATGACTTTTATATAAAGAAAAAATGTGTTTAAATATATTTAAATAGAATTGTTTACCAAAATCAAATGTTTTTAACAGTTGGTGGAATGAGCAGTTGGTTATTCTGACTACTCAATGCCTGTCTTGAAGAGAGCTAGATTTTTTGTTCACTATGGGTGGGGCTGACTACAGAGAACTGCATGTTTAAGTTTGGAGAGGTAATTAATGATGAATTTTCCTCTGGATACTGCAGACATGTACTGTACATTTGCCACCAACAATTTTGCTTGGAAAGACAGCCAAAATTTTCTTACAGAAGCTTAATAGAATTTACCTTGAGACTTCATTTTTTTCTGAACATATAATCATATATGCAGTGCTTAATCACTTATGTCTTACAAATTTAAGAGAGTGAACTATTATTAATCCTCTTTAAGAAACAAAGAATTTTAAAAAAAAAAAACTAAAAGAAAAGAAACAAAGAAACTCTATCTGGAAAAATGTTCTAAGAGTTAATTAATATATAAAATGTTGACATACTTCAGTGTAGCTGATAGTATTCTTGAGCTCAGACTTTACATACAAAGCCTTCATTTAGAAGATTAGGTCATTGCTCCTTAAAAATAGAATGTTTGTGGGTCCCTGTTTTTAACAAATGCATGTAACATTGTCTTGTTTGGAGGCTTTTTCTCTCAATGCTTTTAAATATAAAGTGATTTTTGCTATATGATTTATTAAAATGGTTCCATTGTTCCATAGTCCTTCTTTGTGAAGCCTTGAGCAGTCTAAAACAATCACAACACAGGTAAAATGAAGAATCCACAGTCTTTGGAAAGCCCTGGTAGATGGTTTCAGCTTGGGCAGCTATGGTTTCGAGCCAGAAATCCATGTAAAGAGTAAGCATGTCTCCAGGCTGGTGAAGAAACGAAGATGCCATCAGAGAGACATCTGCAAAGATGGCACTGACCACCTCACACTGCTCAGCCTAACTGGAAGAAACACACTCCGTTTTCTGGGAACTTTTGACATAGATGCTGTCAGAGAGTCTAAGCACAGCACTCTCTACAGACTTTCAGGCAAATGGCGAAGCAGACCAGTCTTTCCCAACCTGGCTTTTCACTGAGTCCTGACAAATCTCTCATATTAAAAGCCTACATATTGAAACTGAGAGAGCAATCCTGACACTCAGCTCAAAATATTCTCCCAGTCAGCCTGCAGTTTAGAGGTACAAACAGCTTGTCTCCAACTGTATACGTGTATTCAGTCAAGACTTGTTTATAATCTAAGGCAGGGCTCTCTTTATGGGGTGTTGGATCTTTTGAAAGGCTCTGCTGGGTGTTGGAAGCCTGTGGAATCCCAGCACAAATAAAAGTGTACATTTTTATCACTGTTGCCACCTGTTTCCTAGATCATGATCATATCCAACTGAGGTAAAAGTTCTGCCACCATAATCTGTCTACCCGATGTTTATTGCCTCATTGTACAGAATATCTAGAAGGAAAAAGAAGAAGAAGGAGAAGAAGAAGAAGAAGAAGAAGTAGAAGAAGAAGAAGAAGAAGAAGAAGAAGAAGAAGAAGAAGAAGAAGAAGAAGAAGAAGAAGAAGAAGAAGAAGAAGAAAAAGAAGAAGAAGAAGAAAAAGAAGAAGAAGAAGAAGAAGAAGAAGAAGAAGAAGAAGAAGAAGAAGAAGAAGAAGAAGAAGAAGAAGAAGAAGAAGAAGAAGATCCACAGATCTTCCCCCCACACTCCCATAAAAATTACATTAGATTTCAGGTGTGTTACATACTTTTACCTATGCTTTGGACATGGGTATACTGACTCAATGGGTCATTAAAACCTTCCTTTTAGACTAGTGTGGCGGGTGGTTCATGACTGTACTTGGAAGGATGAAGAAGGTGAATGAATCACTGTGAGTTCATGACCATAGTGAAATCCATAGACCATAGAGCAAAGTATTGTCTCAAATAAAAAAAAAATGGAGACAGATCTTTCTCTGTACACACTTCAAACCTCATTTGATACTGGTATCTACCTTGTAGCTAACCGTGCCCACTAATAAGTCATTTCAATTGGCTGTGGGTTGCTATGGTTTCCAGAAAGGACATATTTCAGAAATCCACTTGAAACCATCCATTGACTTTTCTTCAACTGCTGACCCCAGCTTCTAGTCTGTAAGAGGAAAGTAGAGAAACCAAGGCAGAAACATGAAGCTTTTAAATCTCCCCCTTGGTCTGACCTCCTGATCTCATTTCAAAAAATGAAAGGGGGGAAAAGTGAAGAACAGCCAGAGGAAAGTTCTCAATGTTGTTTCTCAACCATTTGTCCTCAGAATCCTGGAAAGAGAATATGGAGTCGCTCTAAATGAAAGGACGTGGAGCAGAGAGAAAGTCCAACTGTAAACTGTCATCCGTGTGGGCTTGCTTTCTCCTGAAATGCTAAGGCATTTTCATTATAAGTTTGGGGAAAGCAGAATTTCACTCTAGCCAATGTGAAGCAGCTAGCGTTCTGGAAAATGAACGTAGCAAACTTTTCTCACCATCGTGTGCTGAGTGAACCTGATACGCCTTGGGGAAGGACAGCATATTACTCTGGGTAAATGAGAAACACACAGAAAATAAAATTGTTAGGTTTGGCTTGGAATTGAAAATTGTCTAAGGTTGAAAGACTTTAATGTAGGGGGGGGGTTATCAACAGCAGCCGCATCGGTGGCTTTATCGGGCCCACACTGAGGGCTGCAAAAGGCACTTCCTGCCGATGAAATTACAGAGCTAGAGATGGGGCTCCAGATTTTATACTCAGGAAGCCCTTGAAAACATGTTTGCCACTATCATGCTGGGGGAATTAATTGATTTGACATTAACCCCTAAAATTTTTTGAGTTGGCACCCCAAATGTGGCCTCTACTCAAAGAGCATACTTCAAAAATTCCATAATAAAACGCCAGAAACTCATTCTCCAGGAGAGTCCTTGACAGAAAGATCTGAACCAATATTTCACATAGAGTAGACACTTAAGAAAGGAATGCTTTGTTACTAGAACTAATAATATTCCAGTGAACAGAAAAGAAAATTATTAATTATAGACAGAACCCAAATTGAATAAAATTACTTTTATGCATGTTTGCTAGTTATTTTTAAATACATGAGCCCTTGTACATTTCCATACATATGTGCTCCTTAAATTACTTTATAAATTAAAATAATAACTTATGAAAAACAGATGATAAATAAGTTAGTGTAAAATTCTAGGAAGACTTCATTTGATCTTTACATTTTTGTAAAGGTATTTTATATCTGCAAAAATATGTATGGGCTGCTCATCAGCTATTTCTTGAGAATCTGCTACAAATAAAATCATACAAAGTAAGCATAAAAATTAGAGTTTCCTTAATGCATTAAATTCAATACAGTTCTGTGGGGCCAGACATTTATGATATGGTCAGGTATTTGACAAATGAATTGGGAGCCTTTCCCACTATGTGGCTGATAGCAGAACAGAGCCCCTGTCTGTAAGAATTTAGGAATATATTCTAGTTGGTAGGGCAGCCACCTGATGGATTCAAGGCATTGGTTTTAATTCTCATCGTTAATAATAACAATAATAATAACTTAAAACAAAGCTACAAATGGAAAACTTTTAAAGAAATAGAAAAGTAAAACAGCAATCACCATATTGCTTGATAGTTTTTTAAATATGCCCAAAATGTTCAAGAAGTTTGAGAAACTGCTATGAAAAGAATACTTAACTTGGCTTCAGTTCCCAAGGGACTTAATGCTTGAAATAGAAGCTACGAAAATCCCACTGGGGAGGTTTATTAATCTCCAGCGAGAGGAGGAGGGTGAAAGGTGGCATTCGAAGCCTAATGAGGTCAGAAGGGCTGAACTAGATTGGGGACACAGATAGGATGGGAGAAGCTGCTAGAAAGAAAGGCTAAGGCCAGAGATTATCAAAGGCTCTGTAAAGTCTAAACTTAACCCCTAAAACCAGCTATGAACAGTGATCTGCAAATGATGGAGACTGAAAACAGCAGCGGACAACCTGAGGAGAGTTGACCTGGGTAAGGATACCCAGGAAGAAGCTTCCACTCATCTCTGAAGACTCGTGTAATGTTTCTCCCTCTATTTTACGTGGTCTGCAATGCCCACAGAAAAAAGTACCAATTCATGAACCAGAGTTAGCTGAAGCCACTTAACAGTCCATCATTGATCTGCTTGAGCATGTTGACTAAGCCTACAACTAGACCAAAGATTTGATAGTCCTCCATCTCTGGTGGGAGTCACTGAGATACTTGCTTAGGCTTCATTGTTGAAACTTTCAATTAGCATCACTTAACTATTAATGCTACTAATTGGGAGCAAAGTGTTTCACTTTCATAAAGAGTATTTGATCTAGCCAAATTAATTTGCAATTTTTTTCATTCCCGCTAAGGAAAATCTATTTTGTTAGCATTCATGTTCTCCAGTCATCAAATTATTTGTTTCAAAAACGTTTCTATTACCATTTAGTGGGGAGGTTAATTCCTTGCAAAACAACAACTGGGGACACAGTCAATATCATTCAGTGCAGAGTTTTTTAAGTTGGTACCAAACAATAGACTAACAACTAGAGTTGGATTCTACATGTTCCTGTAACTTTGGGCTAGATATTTAAACTACCAAAGGTTTAATCTCCTCCTCACTAAAACATAATGACTGTTTGTGTTCAGTTTTGACTGACAGCCGATGTAAGAGACTTAGTACCTAGCACCAAGAAAGCACTCGGTAAATGAATCTTCGCTTTTAGGATTTTACTGCGATTTTTTTTTTGTCGGAAAACAAAAAGGTCTGTGAACTTATATATCACAGAACAGATCACTAGTTAGCTCTTACTGAGAAAATCTGCCTTGATATTTTGTCCACAAATAGAGTCATATATATTTTTCCTTTGTAAAAGTTTTGTTTCATTGTACAACAGGAATTATATGCTAAAAGATAAAAATACCTTAATTAACGTTATTTATAATACCTAAGAGCCAAACTTTTCATCAAGGAATAAACATGCCTGCTTCAAATTGAAGTAATAAGAGCAATTCAATTAAATCTAAGAAGAGCAGAGGGGCCAGGCAGTGGTGGCACATGCCTTTAATCCCAGCACTTGGGAGGCAGAGGCAGGCGAATTTTTGAGTTTGAGACCAGCCTGGTCTACAAAGGGAGCTCCAGGACAGCCAGAGCTACACAGAGAAACCCTGTCTCAACTCCCCCCCCCCCAAAAAAAAAAAAGAGAGGGAGAAAGAGAGAGCCAGCGAGAGAGAGAGAGAGAGAGAGAGAGAGAGAGAGAGAGAGAGAGAGAGAGAGCAGAGGGAAAAGAATAAACAGAAAGAATTCTTCAACTTAAAGTCAAGGTCCAGGGCATGTTACTAAACAATTAAAACCTACACTGTACCATATCCAGAATATACAAGCATACATAAATATATGTTATGTGAAATTTTGATTGTTGTTTAATTACAAATTCATAATACAATTGATATAAAATAATTATTCTTTGTATTTTTAACATTTAAATTGGAAGAATTACTTTAACCACAAAGTTTATTTTCTGTTTAATTCTATAAATTTTCAGAGCTTGGGAATACATCTGAAAAGCCTGGATCACTCCCTTTCTCAAACAGTCTTGAAACATGAACATCTGAAATACTTTAGCTTCGTTTTGAATTATATATCTTGCATGATATAGTCTGTGGAACTAGATTTTACTTCTTTGGTGTGCCTGTAGTCAAAACTTACAACAAAATGAGAACTCAAGAAATGCTAACTCAAAAGCAAAGGTCAGTAGACACCAAAGGACTCCAGAGTTACCAGAGAAGCTTTTCAATATGAAACCCTTTGGGAGATGGGATTGCGTGAACATTTGATGCAGACTTTCTCTGTAAAGTATGTTTACATGCTCACCTCCATAGCATCACGTGTGTAAAAGACAGCACCTGGGCCAAAGCCCCAACACACTAACACAGTCCTCTGCACTTATGTAGATGTTTCAAAAACAGTTTTGAACTGAGTCTATTAGCCAAGCTTCCTATACACACCAAATGATGTCTAGACACAGAAATAAACAGAAGTCACTGTCTCCAAGTTGCTCCTTGTATCAATCCATCCAAGGACCCAGGCATTTGACTTTGCCCAGACAGATGTTTTGCCCAGTAGCATCACACAGGTGTTTTTCTCTCTTTGGAGCAATCTAAGAATTCAATTAATATGACTTCTTTTAAAACAGGCAGACCTTAGGAAACAGTCAGAAGGTGCCATGATACACTTCTGCATCCTTGACTTCAGTTTTAGGTACTGTGACATGACTCCCATTAGACTCAGCTAAATATTGAAGGTGGCGTGCTTTTTGTTATCTCTAAACTTCTGGTCCATAATCTCAAGCACAAGTTCTTGAAAATAAAAAATCACACTAGGAGGAAAAGGAGATTTTCAGAAAACTCTTTTCTGGGGATTTAGGTGAAAAACAGTAACCCATCCACCACAGGGACTGCAGAAGCATAAATGGGTGGTGGGAGGGGTGTGGTTTTCCAACCCACATATATGGGGGTGGGGGAATGACTAACTATAGCTAGACAGGATGATTGATGTGTTGAGGCTCCTAAGAGGTTTAGAAACTTGTTTGCATTATCAACTTGTGGGAACTGACTCTGTTTACTTACTGTTGGTAAAGAAGGGAACTCTAGCATTAGCATTTGATTTAGCAGGGTCTCCCTCTGAGCTGAATGAGATGTCTCACTAAGCAAAACATTAGCTTTACTCCTAACAGCTTCAAACCCAGAGAACTGAACTAATCAGACCGAAAAGCACTAAAACCCCATTAGCTTGCTTCCTTAGTGAATTCAAGTGATCAGATATGGGGGGGCGGGGGGGACATGTGTTTACTTTATCATTTAAAAGTGAAGCAGAATCTATGATCAAATACACCATGGTCTTTGGTAGTATAAAATATGAAGCTAATATTCTGAAAGAATGTCTGCTAAAAAGGTTATTGTGGGTGGTGGATGGGAAATTTTTACACATCCTTTGGGGAAGCTCATTGCTGTCATCACTGCCTCTTCTTCTCCCTTCTGAGCTTCTGAGTTTCTCTCTGTTCCTTTCCCATTCATCTGCTATAATACTGCAAGCTCATGTAGAGTGGATAATACAGGATTCACAAACTCTTCCATTGAATGAATGCAGCCAATTCTAGTTATCAATGTGAGGCTGACATAAAGAGTTCCACAGGTCAAAGGAAAACCTCCTCGCGTTCTGATGTACTTTTTCTTTGCATCATAAAACCTGAAAAGGCAACTGCCATTCTCCTGTGTGCTCTCACCAGGCATGTTTTGCCATGACTGATGCTTTCTTGTGAAATAGACAGGCTGCTGTGAAGTCTCAGAGCCCTTGTTCAGGTCCACTTTAATTTCCAACTAGTATAAATGTGTGCCTTGCTCCCAATTCCAAGAAGGGGCAAAGTATCCCCTTCTTGGAATTGGGAGCAAGGCACCCATGGAAGGAGCTACAGAGACAGTTTGGAGCTGAGACGAAAGGATGGACCATCTAGAGGCTTCCATACCCTGGGATCCATCCCATAATCAGCCTACAAACCCTGACACCATTGCATACACTAGCAAGATTTTGCTGTAAGGACACTGATATAGCTGTCTCTTGTGAGACTATGCAGGGGCCTAGCAAACACAGAAGTGGATGCTCACAGTCAGCTATAGGATGGATCACAGGGCCCCCAATGGAGGAGCTAGAGAAAGTACCCAGGGAGCTGTGGGGATCTGCAACCCTATAGGTGGAACAACAATATGAACTAACCAGTATCCCCCCCACACACACACAGGAGCTCGTGTCTCTAGATGCATATGTATCAGAAGATGGCCTGGTCGGACATCAGTGGAAAGAGAGGCCCATTGGTTGTGCAGACTTTATATGCCTCAGTACAGGGGAACTCCAGGGCCAAGAGGTGAGAGTGGGTGTGTGGGGGAGTGGGTGTGGAAGGGTGTGGGGGACTTTTGGGATAGCATTGGAAATGTAAATGAAATAAATACCCAATAATAAAATAATAAAAATTTAAAAAGAAGTATAAATGTGAAACAAATGTAATGGAAATTTCTACACAGTGACAAAAAAAAAAAAACAAAACAAAACAAAAAAAACACCTTTCTTTTTAGTTTCCCCCTCCTGGAAGCAGCTGGGGCTAGAGCTATCCAGCTTTGCCTGCTGGAGTTGATGAGGTCACTATCACCTCATGCAGCAAAGGAAGTGGAATTCTCTCCAGTGTCCTCGCTGCTTTGGATCTTGTCCAGCAGAGAGAGAATGTAAGATTGGATTCCTGACAGCTAAGCAAAGAAAGACAACGCTGTCAGCATACTCCCTCAAAGCCATGCTTATGCACAGCCACACACAGGAATGTAGGGATAAACACGTGCTTACTTATTTAACACATTGAGTACAAGAGGCATAAGTGCCACATAAACCTTGCAGCTTCTAAAGTTAAACCAAGTCTTACTTTTATGAGATATACTTGATATTTTGCAAGATCCCATTTCCTATTTCTCATAAATTTATTTTCCCCCTCATGGATTTGGCTTTAATTATGTACTTAAATTTGGACAAAATCAAACAATGGCAAAAAAATCCTAGTGCCTGTCCAATGTACATACACAGAATTTCAAAAAATATTCAGAAGACATTCTGGAAGAATTTTGCTTATTCTAAACAACATGAAGGGTGTGGATTCATTTTAGTTGAAAGACATTTGCCTAGCAAACACAGGACCTTGGCTTTGGTTCTCAGCACACACAAAAACTAACACTGTGTGTGTGTGTGTGTGTGTGTGTGTGTGTGTGCATATGGGATATGTTAATAATATTATTGAATATATGCATTAACTTAGCCAATAATATAAGACCAAAACAGCCAAGTGTGAAAAATTTACAACTACCTACATTCTTTTCCTAAACTATACAACAATTATATTTGAAAAGAACGGCTCTCTATTTTCTTTATATTGTTGGCATACTGACAAGCACATATGCATATGTAAAATAAGAGTGAAAAGTGCTATAAAAGTGTGCTTGGACCACACATTCCTCAGCCCTACTCAATGTGCCCTGTGAGACTGAGAAACAGAACACAGGCAGGCTAGGATACTGAACACCATATTGCCTTTGTGTTTAACATGACTTCAGTGATATTTATTAAAACCTTAATTTAGCCCTGAAATCGTGAGACTAAACTAATTTGTCAAATTGATGTATAAAATTTCAGTTACAAGCATGAGTTATCATACTATATATGCAAGATGATTTGACAAAATAGGACAGAATGGTCCTCTCAAAATTTCTAACACTGTGACTCTACTTAACTGTAGATGCTCAGGGTTGGCCAAGAAATTTAGTCACAGAACGTTAGAGTAACATGCATAAAGCCCAGGGTTTGATTCCAAACAATCAAGGGAGCAAGTAGAGGAGGGGAGGCATGGAGAGCAGAGATCTTCCAGAAACTTGACCTTAACTTGACTGACGCTCTCGTCATGCCACTGTTCTGGTAAAAGTAAGCTAATGATGGCTGAGCTGTCGTCACCTGTTAAATATAAGCTTGCTATGAGCTAGGAAGATGGTAGGTGATGCAAACGGATGCATGATGCTTTATTTACCTCTTACAAATGTAATTTGGTTCAAAAGCTTTAGCAGGGAGGTGAGCTACAGACGAACAACTCGTTGGTATTTAGTCACATCATTGAGGGAAAAACCCACTGATGGATGGTTCTGGAAAAGGAACATGCACAATCATGCAGTAAGAGCTGGCTTGTTCACCCTACTTGTATGGACATGGTGATTGTACACCAAAACTGACAGCTTCACCAGACCTGTGTAGACATGGGGCACTGAACTAGTCCTCTCCTAGATACCTGAGGGAGTCTAAGAAAATGATTGAGTATTACAAGGCCTCCCTGAAGGAAGAGGGTTGTTTTCACATTGTCCTTTGTTTTCTTGTTTTTGTCCTTTTTTTCTTTGTTGTTCTTGCTTTGGTGGGTGGCAGTGAGCATGAAGCCTCACATGTTACAGCAAGTGTTCTTCATGGCGCTGCATTCCTCCATTCTTCCCATTTTGAGCCAGGTCTCATGAGTTTGACAGGCTGGCCTTGATCTCACAAGGAAGGTGTGAACTTGCGGTCTCCACTGTCCTTCACTAACAGGCCTACCTGTCAACTTGGCTTTGAACTAATAGGATATATTTGCTATCTTCTCTCTGTCAACACTGAGAATGGTTTCTAAGGGTCTGACAGCAGGTTGGGTTGTGCAAATGTGAGACAAACACACAAACCACAATGTGCTATCTCTGTGACATTGCACAACCAAGTTCCAATGCTTGCCAATGAAGAACCATGGTTGGTGGGTTCGTGACTTAACAGAACACTGGATAAATTTCAACTGAATGTCATTTCTTCTTTTATCCCCAGAAATTTGCTAAAAGTCCACTGAGGTAAGGAAGCAAGGGCTCAAGTCCATGACCTCTCCTCAGAGTCAGGTTTCCCAGAGGTTCTTGCCAAGTGATCATAGCTTTCCTCACAGTAAGCTTTGTAGACATTTAACAGTTGAGGTATTTCCCCTATTTTATTTTCTTGAAACTTGAAATGAGCAGGGTTTTCTTTCTTTTTTTTTTTTAAGTAAAGCTAATCTGCTATAAATGACTTATGCAAAAATCTCAAGGGTGAGCCTTATGCTGCGATGGTGGCACAGTGTAATTCTGTCACCCAGCTTGAAGCTGATTCCTTAAAGTATGGCCTGTGTAAACCTAGTGACTGACCACTCTCCAAGTGGCACAGAATAGAACCTTCATTTTTAAAAAGTGATACATGTAAAAATGCGTAGTATTTGCAAAGACTGACATATAAATCTTATTGTGACCTTAGAGAACAAATCTCACTTGGTTATTATGAGGTCATAAGCTTGTTTAGTTCTCTCTCTCTCTCTCTCTCTCTCTCTCTCTCTCACACACACACACACACACACACAAACACACATTCAGAGAGAGGAGGGAGAGAGGGAGGGATGGAGGGAGGGAGGGAGGGAGGGAGGGAGGGAGGGAGGGAGGGAGGGAGGAAGGGAGGGAGGGAGGCAGACAATGAGAGATATCAGGGGACTTTCTGAGTTTCCTCCATTATTTTGTTAGACAGGAATTCTCAGTGAACATGAAGCTGGCTGTGTCAGACATGCTGGCTGGCCTGAAAATCCCTGAGGTTCACCTTTCCCCACTCTTACCCATCTCTGGAGTTTCAGGCCCAGCTTTTTATGTGAGTGTTGCTGGGGATCCAAACTCAAACACTCATTTTGACCCACTGGGCCAACTCCCTGACACCAGTACATTTCTTTCCTTATACATTTAATAATTTTTGCTGTAGTATTGGTTTATTGCTTTCATTAGATGGATATACATTAATGGCTGACTTTTCATATGAAGAAAGCAGAGACAAACTCTCCACAGCCTAAGCTCCTCTAATCCTTAAGAAATCTAACCAGATCTCATGACCTTTTTCCTTTTCATAATGAAAGTTTTAATATATCTTCTATGTTTATACTCTGCCACAAAAATTCATGAGTACAAGATGGGTGCAGGTAGCCACAGACAAGCAGTATCTTCCTGTGCCTTGCAAGATCTTATTTTATGCACCCCCCCACACACACTTATATAAAGTCTCAAACTTTTTATAAAAACAAAGATGATGTTGAACTTCTGCTCCATTTCCTCCACCTCCCAAGCCCTGGGTTCACAGCTACCACTCCATCTGCCATGGCAGCTTTATGCAATTCTGGAGATCAAACCCAAAACAAGTTCATTCCCAAGCTAGACTCCTGTCTCCTATGACTATACTGGCAATGGCCTCTATAAATAAAGGATCTCTGACACTTTAATATTTGTTTCTGATATTAGGAATGCAACTAACTCTTTCTACTTTGAATAAAGAACCAGAGAGTGAAAGCAACTGTTGCCAGAAAGTCATTCTCAGACTAGTTAATTAATTTAAGGCACAGAAAGTATTCACCAATTTTCCTGTGAAAAGAAAACAAACCCAAACCCTGAGCTTAGCCAAGAAAGAATGTTGTCAATGACAGAAGAAATTATACTGATGACTTGTAGGGACTTCTAGGAAAAGAGCCAAGTTTAATCTCAAATTACATTGAATCTCAACACTTACACATACACATGCAAAGGAGCATGTACGTGTGCTCATGAGCACACACACACATTCCCTTTCAAATGAGTAACTTATTTGGAACCAAAAACAATAGGAACAGAGACTTGACTGTGAGTCAAAACTATAATGAAAAAATCAAAATAAATTATTCTCAATAATGTCCTAAGAAGGTGAGGCTGAAGATGGACTTCTTTTAAAAGCAGTATAATTCATCTCCATTGAATGTTGACAAAATACCCTCAGATCTACATCAAATGAAGGCAGGCGTGGTGAACAGGCATTTAGCTAGGAATTTCCTGACGTTACCCCCTAGCTGACCTCATAGTTAAATGGTGAAAGCAAACTGAAAGGAACTTCAAACTTAACATGTTTATGAGCTAGCCCCACTTCACTTATTTATTCTTTGTTAGCTCGGATTAATACAATAAAAACCAGGTATGATACGAAGAACCATTCCACTGCTCTGAAATGCTGCATTGCCAGAAGTCAGATGCTTGCCTTGCTACTGATTCACATGCATTAATGCAAGCTTAATGGAACTGACTTGCAAAGTAGAAACAGTCTTTTAAATAAATATCATACATTGGCTTTTTTCTTATTCCAAGTATAAAGTGACCATAATACATCAATCACAAAATACTTCTCTGGTAAATGCTCACTTGATGGTGAATTAATTAAAATTAGGATGAATCAAGTGTGAATCAAAAGCATAAGCTCTCACACAGAAACAACTGTTACTAGATACAGAAATGAGAAATGAGGAAGTGTTTTAAATATAATGAAATCTTTTGCATCTGGGACTTGAGTTACTCAGCAAAATTTTTTGCACAGGACAAAACTGAAACAATATACTAAATGAGAAAATTCAACATTCCACTTAAATCTCACACTTTAAAGAAAACAACATTGCTTTTCAATATCTTCCCCTGGAGCAGTATGAAAATTTGAATTCCTACCTGACAAAGTTTTATTTCTAATACATTTGTATAATTCTAAATTCTTTTGAATCTTATTTTTTTAAAGATCAGTCATATCTTTACCAAAACAGAAATGATTATTCCCAAGACTCAGGGAAAAAAATTTCCCAGCTAATGCAACCTGTAGACATTTCCTTAATCTTTCTCATTTGCATTTCAAAACTTCCAATATCAAAGGGAAAAATAAGTAAACATATCTTGTTTATTACTTCCTGCTGTTTTCAATTTCTCTGAATCTAGTCTCTCTCTCTCTCTCTCTCTCTCTCTCTCTCTCTCTCTCTCTCACACACACACACACACACACATTCATCAATTTAGCATATATTTTTGAAGTTGAGATTCTGAGGGCATCCATCTATATGTATTCTCATTCATTGGAAAGCCCAAAGCAAATCTTTGATGCAAGAACACTAACATCAGGACCATGTTTAAAGTACAAAGTAGATGAAGCCTATGATAGGAGCTGCCCTACTTTCAGAATAGCCAGTTTGTATATAAATCATGTCCAGGAAACCCTGCCTGCTTCATCAGTTGTAGAAGAACCCCAAGCCTTTCACATGGTCTCAAAACTGTACCATGATGAAAAAAACAGAACTGTCCTACGATCTGACCTATTGTCCTAGAAAAGTACACTTGCTGCTGTTTTATACTTAACATTAATGAAGGAATCACAAGTTTTGATATACAATACAACTTTTTAATCATAACATTTTAATTTAATATTTAGTCAAGTAAAGGACAGATTTGACTACTATTTTTTAGGAGCTTATAAAATAGCTAAAACAAATATTAGATTAAAAAATAATGTATTTCACAAACTCCAACACAAAGACTTACAGGATGCTTGGAATCATGTAATGGAATGTAGTTTTTCACACTAACTTTTTATGCTTTTTGCTAAGATATTTATGGCACTTGTCTCTATCTAGAGACAAGTAAAGTGAGACAGATCATCAATTATCCTAGCAGTCTAGAAAAGAGGTTAGCTTAAACCAAGACAGTAATGTAGGATCAAGCTATCTCTACAACATAGCATAGCACTCTGTGCTCCACTCTAATTAATTCCAACAATAAAGGGTCATGTTAATACTATGATATGCAAAGTTGTATTTCCCTTAATATTTTATTCATTTGAATACATTTATTCTCATCTTTTGTTTTCTGAACTAAACAGACCGCATCCTGTTGCTCACTTTTTAAACATTCCTGGGAACTCTCAATAGAGCAGACTATTCACTTACAGGTAGATAGTTCTCAGGGGGCTTACCTGCAAGATCTGGGTGTTACATGGTAACAATGTAAGGTTGTCCACAGAAGTATGGATGACCCAAAAGAGAACTCCCTGGAAACTAAGCCCAGCATGATTGACTGATACCCCATGGTTACATGAGTGAAACCTGTTTCCTTGCCTTCCCTAGCATATATTACCTAGCACCTTCTGAGAGCCTAGGGCCACCTGCAATTAGGGCAGAATTGAATGCAAATGGCTTGGAGGAGCAGCTGGAACCTAAGATGAGGGTGCAGGGACTCTGCCCAACCTTTCTTCCATGAATGAATGTCAACAATCAACAAACCCGGCTGTGATGATCCCAGCTGATCCCAGGGAGACACTGGCTGTTGTGTGCCTAAGAGAAGGTTGTATGAACACACTTTGAATGGAGTTTGTGTCATGCAGTAGTCATGGTTTGTCTGAAAGAATAGGAATAAAGACGAGATGTGGTGCTTAAAGAGATACAAAGTTAGTTTCGCTTTGGCAAGTTACTGGAATTAACCAAAGCTGTGCTTAACCAATGGGAAAGTCTGTGAAGAACCATGAAGATGGTCAAACTCTTTGCAAACCTCCCAAACTATGCATACCATACAACTTAAAATTTTTGTTAAAGCAGCAAATCAACTACGCCTATGTATTTGATCATAGAAGCACTTGTTCACAATCCAAAGAATGCTCATTCTTTCTAACTGGTTGCAGAGGAAGTGGGAGTCGGATTGATCTGAATTAAGAATTCTTAGCCATGAGAAATGTTGCCAAAGCTCTACATTTTTTTATGAGATATTTGAAGATATGTGCAGTCTGGCATGTGATGCGTAGTGTTCAGAAACTCTCTTACAGATTCTTCATTGTGATGAACGGAATCTTAGAACAAAGAGTTAACCTAGGATGAGTGTGCCAAGGTTGAGATTCCTGACTGAAGTTACAGATGGCTGTGAGTCATCTGTGTAGCTGCTGGAGTAGCAATAAGTGCCCTTCATCACTGAGCTCTCTATCCCCAGGTATTATTCATTTTCAATTTATTTTAATTTTTACAATTTAAGATGTTTGTATGTTGCCGGGTGAGTATGGGCACATAGGTTTATGGCTCAGAGTCCAGGAGAGGGTGTTGGCTTCCCTGGAACTGGAGTTATTGGCAGGTTGAGATGCCTGTGGGAGCTGGGAACTGACCTTGAATTTTTTGGAAGAGCAGGAAACACTCTTACCCTCTGAAACAGCCCCTTTCCCTTAGTAAGGAAGTCTTAGGAAATATCCTTTGAGGATTTTGTTCTAATTTCTTTTTTAATTTGTTGGGAGTCCTCATCTGTCCATTCATTATAATTTTGTTTCCTTTAGTTCTTTAAAAGTCATATCCTCTCGTTCTATCATACTCATTTCCTTAGAGTCTACTTATAGCAATGTATTTTTCTCTTCTATAGAGAGAACAATTTCCAAATACATGACAAATGACTTTTAGTCCCTAGTCTTATTGTAGGTAAATCCTCCAGGAATTTCCAATTGTAGAGACTGTAGAATCTTCATGGGAGTGGATGATTTTGTTCTAGATGGAATTTAATTTCTGAGTATACCCCATGTACTTGAAGATGGTTTTAACTATGCTTGTGTGAATTTGTGTTGACTTTACTTTCATTGCAAAATTCCTTAATTCCTAGACCTTATTCCTGAGAAAAAATACTTCTGACTGTTCAGTGAGTTCCTAAAGTGTTTGCCAAGCCATTCCAACTTGACAGGACACAGGCTCTCATCTTGACCTGCGCTTTCGTGAGTAATTCTTGACACTTCCACTGTGGTGCTGAAGTTAAAACAATGACAGTCATCTTAACATTTGAACTACAAATGAAGCACCTGTTGTATCCCTCTCATCTACCTCCTTTGTTTTCCCATGGATGTACAGCGCTCTCTAAAGATCTGCTGAACATCTATGCAAATGTTCAAGTGAGACCACTATTTCCTATTTTTTTTTTAAATTTCTCCCTTTCATTTCCAGATTTCATGGGTATCCTGAATTCAGTCCAAATGAAGTTCAAAATTGAACTCTTTCAGTGAGTTCAAAATGATCCGTATGAAGACTGAAGACCAGTCTTACAGCTATAAATGTTATATTCCAATATGAATCCCCTTTTTAATGACTCGGCCCCCTCACTTTGCCTGCTGATGATTTCTTTTCAAAACCTTGTAGCAGGAGTTTCACATTTTTAAAATTTTCAGTTATCATCTATTGTCAGAGTAAAGTCATATCATTATCCTTTCTATTCCTGCATTGTTTGGAAAATAATAAATCTGGATGCTATTCAACCCACTACACTTGAATCTTTGTAACTATGATATCAGGTCCTAATGGACATAAGTAAAGGAACATATTTTCTGTAGAAAATAAACATCAGTCTTATGATGAACCTGCCCTAGAAGGCAGAGTGGGTTCTATAAAGACACATGTTGTTCAGCCACACAGTTTAGAACTGCAAAATGCAACCGATTGAGACAGACACATTGGAGAACTAAGGCGATCGGACAGCCCCATCATGGGGCTGGAAAGACGGCTCCACAGCTAAGAGCACATATTGCCCTTGCAGAGGACCTGACCTGCATTCATTTTCAGCAACCATATCTGGGGCACATATCCACCTCTAAGTTCTGCCCCAGGATTTCAGTGTTGTCTTCCAGCTTCTACAGACACTAACATACCCATACACACACACAGAGAAACACATAATTTAAAAGCATTAACAATAAATCTTTAAAAAAAACTTTCTTATTAAATTGCTGTGCTAGCTTGAAACAAAACACTGAATAGAGTATTAGAATATTCCCCTGTATTTACATATTCAAGGAATATGAGTCCCCAATTGGTAATATTTCCACAGTAGAAAATATACTATCCCAAAGTTGTATTGTATGTCTTGGATGACTATTTAATCCAATATTGTTTTCAAAAATGTATGTTCTATCTCTTGACCCCACTCAGAAAACAAGAGGACTTTTAAATAAACCCAAACATTTCTTAAGGGAAATTTATGTTTGTTTTCATGTAGCTGTACCTGACAGTGAAATGACAACAGAGTGAAATATTCTTAAATATACATACACATAGACGGATACTCATTAACAGGATAACAAAATAAAGCTATTATGCCTTAGTTAATGACTACTTCTAATAAAACATTAGAAAGCCAAGTGATTTGATGTAACAGTGGGACTTAGATGATATTTTCATGCTTGAGAATAGCAAATGTTAAGAAATACCAAGAGACATACAAAGTTGTTGCTATCTACTGAGTGGCTTTTCTAATCAGTTACTAAGTTAGAAAGCAATTTATGTTGATTATATCCTTTGAAGTTTGCTTTCTGAAGACATTCAGCTCCTGTCAAAGGTTTGGGAAACTGTTTTATCAAATTGGAATCACTTCATGGAAGAATAACACTATATTTTGTTGTGATATGTTATCGTAGGTCCCCAAGAAGCTGAGATGATAGAATGCATTTTCTACGAGAATATGTTTGCCTTTGCCTAATTTCTCTTCTATCTTTCCACTCTGCCCATATTCCCACTATGCACTGGAGAAATTTGCTAACTGAGTTCTGTTTGTATCATGTTTATTGACATCTGGTTATCCATCCATAACAAATCCTGTCACCTCAACCCAATTTATATTTTGAGAGAAAAAATATTATTTATTTAAACAGAAATGGTGATGTGTCACAGGATTTTCCCTCTCCAATTACATTAGTGCAGAGGAGGTCTGTGATTGAAAAAGAAAGGTGGACCTAAGAGTTACAGAGACAGGGAATGTCTTCAGGTAGGAGGAGAAAGAAGATGGCTACAGACGTGAACCCGCATGGTATTTGCCAGACTCAAATAGCTATGATTTCACAAGATTAGAAATATTGGGGTAAAGCTTTTATCATTATCGATTGGCTCTAATATTATTGTATTGGCACCTTGTAAACTGTGATTTTATTGATACGTAAATCTGATTGGTTAATTAAGCTTTAAAAGTCTTGATTTCACTGGGTTACTAGGTATTGTGATATGCAACCTCTAGGTTGGCTTTTCCATTTAGTTACTGGAATGTGGGATCGCTGACTACATGGGTTGATGGCTGAAGAAGTGCTAGCAGCTCCCTGGACAAGAGAGCCAGATGCTGTGGGGGCTAGCTGGAGAGAGTTGATGGCAGCAGGAATGTGGGAGCATGGTCCAGCCCCACAGAAAGATAGCAGGCTCCATTTTTTTTTAATATTTCCCACAGCAGACATTCTTTCTCTAGCTTCCTCCTTGCACAAATATTCTTTATGCACACATCATAAATGCACATAAATTCGTAAAAGAAAGATAGGAGGTGTTCTTCTAACCTTGGTCTATCATGATATGTAAGATGTTTTGCGGAATACATTTCAAACTCTATTAGAAATGCATACATACGCCCATCAACCCCCCTGGTCTTCTCTGTGTACTTTGTACATCCTGGCAGAGTCACTGATTCAAGCTCTGTGCTTTCCATGTGTTCACCTCTGAAGCTCAAGTAAAGGCTGTAGCTACCAAGGCAGGGCTTTCCAGCATTCTGTTTCTAAGAGCTAATTGCTGTCTCTGTTCCTTGAAAGGCCACCACAATTGGCTGCTCTACTGAACCATCTTTGATACCAAACTCCCCTTGCTCTTGGAAAGATGACAACTCATGCGCTCCAACCACCAAGAAAGCCATTTCTGAAAGCAAAACTTCTCTGCGCAGCCTCTGAACTCCACACCTCTCCTTTCCCATGTCAGGTGACCTGTCAATCAAAGCACATGTGTATGAAGTGAAGATCTTTGCTTGCAGTTTCAAAGCCAGTTTTCAAGTCATGAAGATGAATGCTTGGCACACCTCTTACAATTTGCTGGTGAGTTATGATCTCCATAGGTGGATGCTGCTGGCCTACCAACAGCAGGCTGTGTGTGATCTTTGAAATGGTTATTTCCACAAGAAAGCATCTTCCACATTACCTTCTGGATTGCTGCTTTTAAAAACTCGAAGTCATCTTTGAGAGAGTTGGCTAGAATTTGAAGGTGAGTTTTCTCTGGTACATGAGAACATCAGATCTACTAATTCAGCACATTTAGAAACATGACAACAGTGAGAAATAGAAAAAACCACCACGGTGCTTTTATATGCTTGGAATGTCTATAGGTTTAAACTTTTATTTCATTGCTTTACTTTTGGCTCGGGCAAGAATATCCAAGAACATCACATGGTTCTGAAACCTGGACAAATGAAGTGGAATATTACTACAATCAGTTAAGTAATTGTGTGTGCTAGCCACCATGTGTACGGGGAGACCAGAGGGCAGTCTGCAGGAGTTAGCTTCCCTTTCCTCCATAAGAGCCCCAAGGATCGAACTGAAGTTAGGACAAATGCCATTACTTGCTGAGTCTTCTTCTTGGCCCAACATTTTCTTAATTGCTTGGAAAATCGTTAAGGGCATAACCTTTATCTAAAGCAATGACCATTTTTAAATCTTCTCATTTCATGGCTTGAGCAGAATCAGCAGCTGCCCTGCACAATGCCTGTGCTCAAATGCCAAAACCTCAACTACCCTTCAAGCCAATCAAGACAAGTTCATATCCTCATAAAGCAGACTGGACCAATGGTTATACTTCACACCTGATGGTAGAGCATCTCAACAGTGTTACGCATCCAAACAGATTATTTAGAATGTGTGTGTTGCAACAAGTCAGTTTATATATTTACATTTAATCAGTGTGTGTGTGTCCGTGTCCATGTATGCCATAGCACATTCATGATGGTCAGAGATAAGTTTTAGGAGTCAGTTTTCTTCTTCCTCCTTATAGGTCTTGGGCATGTATCTCAGGTACCAATCTAATGGATAAGTGCCTTCACCTGCTGAGCTATCCTACCAGCTGCAGTCCATACTTTTAATAAAGAGTTGGCTATGTTCATTTAGAGAACTAAACATTGGAGTTCAGACCAAGATACATCTTTTACAAACGCTGAGAACTCAGCTGAGAATAGCAAAGTGGTTGATCAGCCCTGGTATCTATACCCAACTCTGGAAAAAGAATGAAGAACAAATGTAGAATAGGAAGTAATGGTAGTTGGAGTTTCCCACATGAATGCTCTGTCTGGAAACCTACTATAACGCACTTATGTAAGGTACAAAAGTTTCTTTTAGTTTTTTTGTCATATTTAGATTTAAAATAAAAAGTAAACTTAAAAATCAAGCAAAATATGCTCTTGCATTTTTAGCTCAAAATTAGCAATCTCTCGCTCTCCCTCTCATTCACAAAAGAACTAAGAAAAATTCTGGAAATTTTACTATTCTTTAGAATTTGTGAGTTCTTTTCATCTTCAAAGTGCTTTATAGAGATTTCTAATTAGGCTCCTACATACAGCCTCCTATTCTCACTGGCTAATCATAAGACAACATACCTGCTCTTCTTACTAGAGCTGAACCAGACATCATCCTTAATCATCACTAAATAGTGTGGGGAAGTGTCTGTCATAATTTCTACTTAATGAATGACAAATCTGCGTACTTCTTCAAATATGAATCCAGTTGTCAGGGCCCTAATCCTCATTAGCTACATTTGGTCATTATTTATTCAGAGCAGAGATATGTTTTAATGGTAGACTTATCTCCAGTTACATGCACTGGTTTAAGAAGTTGCATTTTTTCAACCTTTAATATTATTTTAATGGATTAAATTTTATTTCCTTAGGAAAAAACATTTTTATTCTCTTTCCTTATTGTCTTAAAAATTACTTTCCTGCTAGCTGCATTTTTCTTTCTCTCTGTGTGTGAGTGTGTATGTGTGTGTATGTGTGTGTGTGTGCATGTGTGTGTGCATGTGTGTGTGCATGTTAGCTCGTGTGCACATGCACACATGTACGAATGTATACTGTATATGTTCACATGCACATGAGTATACGTATACAGATGTGTGTATGTCTGGGTAGATGAAATGACTCTCAGGTGCCATTTCTGTTTGTTTAGACAGGACCTCTAACTGGCCTAGAACTCATCAAGTAGACTAAAGTAGCTTACTAGGACATGGCTGTCCCTGCCTTCCATGTGCTGGAATTGTCATGTGGAATTCCACATTGTGACAAGGATTATTATTATTATTATCATTGTTATTAGATGTTTTCTTCATTTACATTTCAAATGTTATCCCCTTTCTTGGTTTCCCCTCCAAAAGAAAACATCCTCCCCCTCTCTCCTTGCCCTCCCCCTGCTCACCAATTCGCCCACTCCCACTTCCTGGCCCTGGCATTCCCCTACACTGGGGCATAGTCTTCACAGGACCAAGGACCTCTCCTTCCATTGATGAATGAGAAGGTCATCCTCTGCTACATGTGCAGCTGGAGCCATGAGTCCCTCCATGTGAACTCTTTCCTTGGCTGTTTAGTCCCTGGGAGCTCTGGGGGTAGTGGTTGGTTCATATTGTTGTTCCTCCCATGGGGATACAAACTCCTTCAGCTCCTTGCGTCCTTCCTGTAGCTTCTCCATTGGGGACCCTGTGCCCAGTTCAATGGTTGGCTGAGAGCATCTACCTTGACAACAGGCTTTTTTTTTTTAATGTGGGTTCTGAAGATACCATTACCAGGAGCAATCTTTTTTTTTTTTTTTTTTTTTGGTTTTTCGAGACAGGGTTTCTCTGTATAGCCCTGGCTGTCCTGGAACTCACTTTGTAGACCAGGCTGGCCTCGAACTCAGAAATCCGCCTGCCTCTGCCTCCCAAGTGCTGGGATTAAAGGCGTGCGCCACCACCGCCCGGCCCAGGAGCAATCTTATAGTTAAACAAGCTGGGGTTGTTATTCATTGCACTGAGAGAAAACAGTGGGTAACAGGAACAATGGGGTGTTTTGTGAATAGTGCTGTCAGAACAAATTTAAATGCAGCAATCATCCATCTAGGATGTATCAAGGATTCAAAGTACCAAGGATTCAAACCCATTACATTAAAAGCAGATTCTCTACCATGCTACCATGCTCACTCCAGTATCATTCACTGTAGCCAAGGCAGAGATGCAAATTATTTTTTCTATCAGAGGATGCATAGGCACAGATAATATGGCAACTTTACATAAAGAGCTATATGCAGCCCTTTAAAAGAAGACAATCAGGGGAAGGGAGATAAACTCATGGGATAAAGCACTTGCTTCACGTGTGAGGACTTGAGTTGGCATCCCCATGGTCCCGTTATCTGAACTTAGTAGTGCACATCCATAACTACAGTGTTGATACTCAAGAGGCTGAGAAGGGAGAATTCCGTAGAAGCTCAAGAGCCAGCTTCTCTTCTACATGCAAGAAGAAAGAAAGAAAGAAAGAAAGAAAGAAAGAAAGAAAGAAAGAAAGAAAGAAAAGAAAGGAAGGAAGAAAGAAAGAGGGGGGAGGAAGGAAAGAAGAAAAGAAGAAAGAAAAACAACCACAATGACAACAACAACAAACAACAAACAAATGAAAAATATCATCAGAGCTCATCCTCTGACCTCCACCCAACAAACAGTAAATTCCATCTGTCATTGATGGACCTGAAAAACACTGTGTAATAAGCCAGACACTGAAAAATAAATGCATATCCTTGTCCATGCATGGAATACAAAGCCAACTTAAAGAATCAGAAAGTACGGACATGTTTTCAAAGACCTGGGTTAGGGGAATTAAGAGATGAGGATCAAAAGTCACAAATATCAATTAAGATGAGAGAAATAAATAATATGTTCTCATGAAGAGGGACATGTCTCATGCCTTGATTCAACCACTCCATACCATATAGCTATTGCATAAAATTGTTTTGTACACATCATTAGATGTAACTGTGATTTGTTACATTGAAATAAATACTACTTCATACTTAAAACTCCTTGGTGTAGAATTTGGGCATCCACTGGGCGACTGGAGGTAGGATCTGAGGGAGGACAGACAGACATGCTCAAGCAAACAAGTCATTTGTCTTTCATTTTAACAGGCACAGAACGATGCAGTATGTGCTTTCTGTCAGGATTGCACAACTGAACAGCAGAAGTTTGCGGGAGTGATGAAGAGCATGAGTCTCATAGTCTCTCATTAGGAAAAACTAGAGAGTCAGATGGGAGAAATGCCAATGTTTGGGGTGTCTCAGATAAAGCTATAAAGTGCAGACATTTCTCTGAAGTTTATCTGCGTTCATCTGAACAACCCAAGTCTAGAGATCAGCTTGCAGATCTACCACAGTAATTTCTCTGGCAAGACTTCCAGTGTCTCCCTGTTCCTGACTCTTTCATTGGATCTTACAACCTTGGCTTTGTCTTATCCCTGTAATAAAAGAAACATGATGGCATAGTTAAAAGACATATTCAATGGAAACAAATACCAAGCTTTTTTTCCTGCAGCAATAAATAGGAATATATTTAAATATTTTTCCAGTAAATATTTCAATGTCCTGCCAGATAAATTGTTTGTTTGTTTGTTTTTGAAATAAATAAATGACTGCCTTGAGTATTTGGATTAATTTAAGCAATGAATTTGATAAATAAATCAGATATGTAATAGGAACATGACTATAAAATAATTTCATTAAGAATGTTATAATGGAAATTTTAATGAAATTTTTTAATGGAAATATCAGTATTGTATTGAGGCATAGCATTGGGTTTCTTATGATTATTCAATCCAAACCTTCTTTTCACAACTGATGATAATAAAATCTAATAAAATTCAGTTATGCATTACAAGTCAAGATCTTAAGAATTAACTCTAAATTCCGACTTTGGGGCTGCTTCTATAATCCAAAAACTCATTCAAAACTACAACCAACTTTGCTCTAATATCATTTCTGTCGTTGTGATAAAATACATGAACAATAACAAACCTAGGGAGAAGGAGCAAATTCATTTGGCTCGTGGTTCCAGGCTATAGTCCATCACTTCACTTCTGGGAAGTCAAGGCAGGAACACGAACAGCCAGTTGCATCCTTTCTACAGTGAAGAGTAGAGAGGAAATGAACAGGTTGCTAGACTTCTTCACTCTCCGCAGTTCTGATAGCCTAGTGAGTGACAGCACCCAGAATGTATTCTAGGTCTTGCTACATCAATAAACGATAACGAAGATTCTCCAAATACATACCCACAGATCACCCTGACCTACAAAGGTCCTCATGAAGACATGTGTCCTCTGTTGCAGATGATCCTATGTACTATGTCACACTTACAGTTAAAACGAACCAACAGAGACCCCAGTCCTTGTCTCAAAAACAAAAACAAATTTAAATATTGCTACAGTAATTCAAGAAGCTTTTACAAAGTAACATTTATATCATTTTTATTATGAACACTTTATGTATTTTAAAACTAATTCAATCTAAATATTAGTCAATTCAATCCTGTAAAGATAATGAACTTTATAAATTACTCAATAAAAACAAGACCTAGTACTATTTAGTGGAATTTAGGTACTCTATCTATATGTAAATTATCACAGTTGATATAAGAACTAACTCCATAAAGGCATTATAATATTTTTAAGTTTTTGTGGATGGGCACAAGGGATTGAAAAAAATTTAAGGAATTTATATAAGTGCTAGTAGTAACTAAGGGTCATGAGTAAACTCAATTTGTATTTCAAAGAAATGATATTAGCAAGGTTTATTTGAGTTTTAAACTCAAGGTACATCCATTCATTTTCTAAAAATCCAATAAGTAAATAAGTGCCACAAAACTGGAACACAGAAACAGTAGCCACAGAATGGAAATTAAAGCATTAATTTTCCAGAAGAACCTGCTGTCACTTGAAAAGGAATGTCCCATAGATTTGTGTGTGTGTGTGTGTGTGTGTGTGTGTGTGTGTGTGTGTGTGTGTGAATACCTGGTCCTCAACTGGTTTTACTCTTGTAGAAGGTTGTGGATATTTCAGAAGGTAGAGCCATACTGGAAGAAGTATGACCAAAGGCAGACCTTAATGTTTTATAGCCTAGCTTCACTTCCTGTTGCCTAAATGTTTCTCGTAGGCTCAACACAATCAGCCACCTACCATTACTGCCTCCTCAAGTTTCCTATAACTAGCAGATCCTCAGGTGGTGATCGAAAATACTCTGTTAGGCTTTTTCTTATTAGGAACTTGGTCACAGCAACAAATAACATTATATGGACTCAACAGGTTATATTTAGAAATATTTATTCATACAAATATGTGTGCAATAACAATGAATGTGAAAAATAAGAGGCCATCAGTGTGAAGGAGAGCAAAAAGGCATAAATGGAGGGCTTGGGGGATGGAAGGGATGGAAGAGATACTGTAATTAAATTACAATATCAAAGATAGAAGAAGAGAGAGACTCATAGTGGGACCCTTTGGTCTAGCTAAGAATTTACAGCATTCAAAGAAATAGGGTATCCCAGGGTTAGAGGTTCCAACCACTGGTTGCTCCTGCTGGTGCAAGGCATTCCTTAAGACACTGGGATTTGGCTCTTGATCTTCACATCACACTAAGATATAAACCACACAGCAAAAGTCAACATGAAAGCTATATTCAGGGTGATTCATTCGGAGCTACTAACAAGATGATGGGGATGCTTAAAGAGATAGCTAACACACAGAATCTGTCTCTATGATTTACAAAATAAAATTTGATATGCCCTGATGCCGTACATTGCTCGTGTCTCTTCTTCCACACTGAGCTAACTTTTCAGTATCTTTGTGCTTCCCCATACATCTGATCTCACATATTCTGCTTATGGCTGGATACTTTAATACCTGTCTCCAGTGAATCTAAAGTGCATCCTCAGTGGAGTTCCAGCCTATGAGGAGAGAAGCCACCAAGCTATCTCCTTCCAGAACTTTCCAGGTTTCACTCTTACTAGTTGGCAGTTTCTAGCAATCCCTTCCTTCTCCTGGGCTTCATTTATTATTACTTTAGTTCATGTCTTTTCTTTTCCTTTAGACTATTCACATGTCTTGTCACAGGTACTAAGTTAAACCAGTCCTTAATGTAAGCCCTAATATTTTGCAACCTACTTTTAATAAAGGTTCAACTTCTCCTCTAGCCCACCAACCAGCAGAGGTAGTGGAAGTAAAGAGTTATTAGGAGATGGGGGATGTGGACCTGTTACGCAATAGTTCTTTGTGAGTGAGTTCCATCTTCTTGGGTAGCAGTTCAGTCCCATAGCAAACACCAAGCACAACTTAGCAGCTTCAGAGCAATGCTCTAGGGAGGCAGACAACAGGCATGAAACAGCAGCTACAGTCCTATCCTTTCAGCAAGCAGATACGAGGCAGCTGTAGTTCAATTTTGAAGAAAGAACCAGGCTTGTCATCTGGCCTGAGGTGAGGCCACAGAAGCAGCAAGCTGCCACAGGAAACTCACGAGCAGTTCGTGGGTGTGTTTCTCTCAATGGTGGCATGATCACAAGTTGAGCTCAACAACACTATGTAAGGTGAACCAATACATGTGTGTCTTTAGCGAAGAAGAACAAGGAGGAGCAAACCAAGACTCAGTGCCTGCCTCCTACTATCTGCAGGGTCATATTTAAACTCTTTCATCAAGAGTCCTTCCACTGTTTGATTTAGCAAGACATCCTTTCATTTTTCAGGAAAGCAGTCTTTCTTGTGATTGCTTTTGAAGAACATCCTTTCAGCTGTGTGCCCCAGAAAAATATTATAGGCAGAACTAACTTTCCAAATGAACTAGAGATGCCCACTTGACCTTAGCTTGAATTTACTGTTGCTTGTCATGTTCTGTGTGCTCACTTTCATAGAAGCAGAACCATATCAAACCTGAAACTACTACCATCAAAATGGAAACACACACACACAAACAACTGTACACCAAGTATCTAAAAGATACTAGCTATAGATATTAATTGTAAATGCTAATGATACCCAACACACTTATTTGTGTTATTTTATGTTTTTCTGACATAAAATATAAGAACTATTTAATATCATCCACCAACACTAAAATTTTGTTTCAAACACAGTGGCTATACGAAGTTATTTATTTGAGAAAAGAGCTTATTTGAAAGTTATAAGTGCTCACATGTGGCTTGCAATAAGATGAACTCCCATTAATTGTTATTTCTTTATTTTAAATGGTTTATTATGTCCTAGTTATTTACTATGAACTACCTTTCAATGAATGCATGACCCAGTTCAGACTAGTCTTCATTATTTTCTTTCATGCTTCCTATTTTTCAGTTTTCCTCTGATACTGAAGAATCATGGTAGAAAGATAGTTTGTCATTCACCATTAGAATTAAATTGAGTATTCTATCTATGGTGACTTCATAGTAATTTGGTAACATTAACTGCTCTCATTTGTGGATCCATAAAGCAAAATAGCCCTGGCCTGTCTCAAAGCTGAGCCTATAAATTAAATTTAAAAATAAGTAATTTTCCCTTTTCATGTTACTTTCTCAATAAACTATGACAGCCTACCTGCCACATACCCAACTGAGGAGATTATGATCATGGCCCAAATTAAGACATTTACCCCACTCATTTTAGTTTTGCAGAAATGTTTCAGGAACTACAAAGAATAGAGATTCAGAATAATTTATCTTTATCACTGACATTTGCAAAGAACCAAGATATACCATCTATGTGATCATAAAACATATTTTCACATCGCTTCAGGACCACATGGTTATTTTCTTCTAGTTGAAATTCTATAGCAATTTGTTTATAGAACACTAGGTCAAATCTATCCTTGGTGCTTAGAGATACAACAAGGAAAACTTAACCTACCCAGTATTGTTAAAAGTAGAAATAAGATCCCAGTAACATATATCTAGAAATGTCAAGTAGACATGTAAAAAAAATTAACTACATCAATACTGATTTGTACAAATGGAGAAATATCTCTATAATTACTTTCTATTTAAGACAGGTTATTCTGACATCATAATTGACTTTTCAGTTTAGCACAGAACTTTATGGCTCCACTTACCATTATGTCAAAGAAATACATTTCTCTTTAAACTAGCAATTAGCTCTTTAGGATGTGAGCACAAATCTCTGTTTGAACAATACTAAATAAAAACGTAACTTGATGTCAATGTTTCATATTACACATGAAGTTTGTGAAGCATAAATATGGGGTGTGGAAAAGCATGTATTTGTGGTGAACACAATTTAAATATCTCCCAGCTTTTCTCAACAGTAATAGGATCAGAAAGCAATTTTACTTCCTTTTGGTTTTCTCAATGATATAACCTTGGAAGTCACTTATGAGTTAGTAACATAGAGATTTTCATCTCTATTTCTATTCCCTTATTTGTACACAAGAAGATGGGGTCCATAAAATAGGGAAAGGGAATTTTGATCTCACATTCTACACAGTTCACTTTCAAAAAGTTTAAAATGTTTAATACATAAAAGTAAAACCAACAAAATAGAAAAATAAACTGGGAAACTCTATTTCTAGTATTTCAGTATTTTTAAACGATAAGGCCATTCATAAGAGCACAAAACTGGAATTATACATGTAAAGTTTCAGTGAACGCGCTGTTTGGGCTTGTAAGGGGATACTATCTAAATCCCAGATACATAGATAACAGAAGTTATTACTATAATTTGATCCAGTGCAATGTTTTATGCCTCACACTCATTATAACTTGTGAGGGAATGGGACTCCTCTCCTCTCAGACTGAAGGCAGATCTGCCAAGATGAAAGGTCTTGCTCAAGATCATATGGCTAACAATGGGCTGACCATTAGCCTTGTCCCTTGAAAAGAACTTCAAGACTCTTTCCACATTCCACATTCTTCTGAGTTCCTGATAGTCACCAACTAATGATGGAGATTATGTTTTTCAATGTAAGAATTAAGTTCTTTCCTTCAAGACATGGGTGGTTTCCCCTTGGCATCAGTGGGAAAATGATGCCAAAATTCCAAGCACAGTGAAATCCACAGTGGATGCTCACCTGTGCACTCTTTGCATGTGAACTCTGCACAGCTTCCTGTAAATTTCATATCACTTGCAAACTACTTATAAATTGTATTGCATAGAGATATATAGATAATTATACTGTCATTCTCTCAATGGACGGATTCAAATGAGAGAATAATTACATAAACCTATGTATTCAGCATATATATATACATATATGTATATATATATATATGTATACACACACACACACTATTTTTCTTTTTTAAAGATTTATTTACTTAAGTAGTGTTTGTGTGTGTGTGTGTGTGTGTCACCGGAATGCACCGATGTGCACCATTTGCATAACATTCCAGTAAAACTGAGAAGAAAGTATTAGATCCCTTAAACCCAATAAGCACTTTTAACCATTAAACCATCTTTTGAGCCTCCAGTTATTGTGTTTCCTTTTCCTAAATATTTTCTATTTCCATGGTTGGACTGATAGATATAAACCACATACATAAAGACCTGGGACAAAATACTTTACTGTCCACACCCACCAATAATATTGTGTACATCAAAGTAATAAATAAGGCACCTTATTAAGACCATTTTCTTAATCTTTTTCTTACATTTATTCTCTTCTTTTTCTTATTATACATTCATTCATTCATTTATTCGTTCATTCGTTCATTCATTCTGTATCATGCATGAATGCAAGGGGGAAGTATATGTCACAGCACACAGATCAGAGAACTTCTTCGAAGAGTTGATTCTCTACTTTCACCCTTCCGTGGTTTCAGAGGATAAATTCAAACCTCTAGACTTCAATGAGCAGCATTTCCTTTACCCTCTGAGCCATCATGGCAGGCTTTGTATTTCTTTTTAAATCAGGCCTGGCAAATAGAGCAGAGAAACCAGAAAGAAAGGTAAGAGATGTGGTAACCGTGGGATTCATTGGATGGATTCAAATGAGAGAATATACTGAAGTAACTTAAAATATCAAATTTATACCCATGATTAATAATATCCTTCTGTTGTAGTTACTGTGTCATAAGCTTCATACCTCCATGTAGTCCCCTGTGGTGGGTGGGAATGGAAGCTAGTTTTTGAGTTTGAAAAGAACTTTCCAAGGAGTACAACAGTGTGCACTGCCATTAGATGCTCAAAACAAACAAAAGTTAAAAATAATGCAAGGAAAATTAAGAAGTGCAGTTATCAGAAGATGCATCTACCTATGTCAAATTGCAGATTCAACATTCAGGAAAATGATGTCATCATTCATTTAATTGCCCTGCAATAAATCAATTTTGTGAAATCAAAGTGGGATCTCATTGTGTGCAATGTTTTTACATCAGTTGATGGCAATTGCAATCCTATGAAACTCCAATCTTATGTTGAAGCAGACCCTATATTAAGCAAGATAAAGTTCAGTATTATTTAGTTTTCTACTTAGGGGATTTTTGAAAGCAAGCATTTTACACTCAATCTATATGACCCTCACATCTGTAAGAGGCTGCTTGCGATGGTTCCTTCTAGCCTTTGACCTCTTTCGTTCATTGGTTGTTTATTCATTGTTCATGGGCCCTAGAAGTTTGCATAACTATTTTAGGTCAGAGCATGACAAAAGTAGTAAAACTGGTTATGTATATGCCTTTGACCTTTGTCCTTATAAAGGTATTGTTTCATTCTAAGCTATACAAACAATGTGTTTTGATCAAGGTGAAAAAGAGAAAAAATGGTTAACATTGAGGATTTTCCTTCAAATTGCCGCTTGATAAACATAATCTTTCTATACTCTTGCTTCACTGATCGTAAAGACTGGTAGTTAATGGCCCTTTATTACAAACTTCCTTTAGTACTCAGCCCAGTAATTAGACAAGAGCACGTTCCATGTCCCCTCAGTCTCTCTCAATGGCTTTGATCAGAACTTTGCTCAGTGACACACATCTAATAACCACAGTGGCACAAAGTGAACCCTTAAGGCCCTGATTTAGTTCTTAACTCACATCCTTGACCAAATAGGAGTGTAATTACCCATTATGCCAGTTGCAAATAGACTCTGACCTTGCATACAGGTTGGGACAAAAGCAAGGGAAAATACAATAAAGCAGAAAGATAGCACCCCAAAATAAGAAAAACAGAAGAATAGAATCTCAAGTATATGGACCTGGGAGGCTAAACAGCATGACAGCTTAGAGGCAACTACATTTATAGTTATGTACCTTTGTTTTACATTGCTTTTAGGTCTTCATTTAATGGGAGAACTAAAGAGCAAAAAGGTGGTGTTGGAATGCTAACAAGTGAGATTGTATTGAGCAACTTACCAAGATATATAATCTGAAATCACGAGCATTTGAATATAGCTCTTGGCACAGACAGACAATTGAGACCACCACCTGCCCTTACAAATCTAAAGGATAAATGAGTAAATAAATAAACAAACAAATGGAGAAATAAATCTAAAGGATAAAGAAAGAAAAGAAAAGAAAACAAGAAAGCATTCTGGCTTAATTTACTTGCCCAACAATGGAAACCCTGGGGAGAACATTAACAGGGCAATGAAAGTTCCCAAAGTCCAGAGTTCTACCTCCATGCTCTCCTGGTGCAACATTTACCAACATTTGCCTTGGGAAATCTTACTAAATCACAGAGTTTAATTCCACAGGGCAAAAATAGGATTTGAGTTTGAGCAATTCTGCGAGGCATCCAGGTGAGTCCAGTACTTGTTTCTCAGCAACAGTATGAACCAAGGGGCTAGGCAACTCCACAGCCATTTTGGGTTCGTTGAGTTTCGTCTTTATTGGTAAATGTAGTCTCTGAATAAGTTGTTGTTGCATCACTAACAGATCTGAATATCAGAACATGTTTAAAATACGCTGTAAAGAAGATAATGTTTTTACAGAGACAATTAAAAGTGGAACTTCCTAAACATGTGCTTAGCAAGGATGAATGACACTTCATCCAGAGAGAAGAGGTAACACTTTTGTAGAGGTCCAACCCTACACAAAGAACTACAAGCAACTAAAGACTGCTGAAAGTGGAAGAAATATACAGACTAAGCTGGTTTTATTTGTGTAATTAGGAACATGTCTGTGTGTGTGTGTGTGTATGTGTGTGTGTGTGTGTGTGTGTGTGTGTGTGTGTGTGTGTGTGTGTGTGTGTAAAACACTAAGAAATGGAAAAAGAGGGCCTGAATTTGCAAAAAGCAAAATGAAGTATTTGGAAGGGTTTGAAGGAAGGAAAGGGAAGGAGAAAACTAAGTAATTGTGTTATAATCTCAGAAAAACAAAACGAAATAAACAATTTCAAAAGTAAGAGTTGATGGGATATGTTTTAATCATTATATTCCTATTACTATGGAAGACATAAAACATTATACTTAGTAAAAACTAAACCCTTCCACCATTTTGCCTTCCAGAGGCAACATCAAGATATTCATGTTTATTTCTCATGAAAATCAAGTGGTTAAATATTTGAGACCCAGTTATTTTCCTTCTGAAAGATCAGTTTTACCATTCTCATCTACGTTTCAACATTCATGTTGTTTTATATATTTTCTCATTTTAAGTATCACAGGGGGAAAAGGGTCTTTATAATCATTATTTTGTATAACTTACTTTCTATGAGTTTTTATTTTTGTTCATTTTAGGTTTTGAAGAGAGAGGCTGCTATAGAGAAAGTTTTCTAAACCTTTAACATTTTGCAGAAACGACTCACTTTGTGATTGCCCTGTGGTGCAAGAAGAGGAGACTCTGAAAGGATTTACCACCTGTATTGGCCTCAGCACAACACTGTTGAAAATAAGTATTCCACGTGAGTTTGTTGTTCTCCCTCTAGCAAAGGCTGTGTAATCCCTGATTTTTCTTTAGTAACCCAGTTTTGGTTTTAGCTAATGGTGCTGTGGTGCTGTGCTGTTCTTTCAGGGTAAAAGTTCTCATATAAAAAGAACAAAGTTAATAACTTACTCGGGCTGTGACTCACAGTTCTTTTGCATAACTGAATTACTGACTCTTATCCTTTCCTCCTCCACACATAGGATTTCCCACCCATCTCCTCCATCCAGGGACAGTGGGGTGATTATTTCATCATACATAGAAAGTCTATGACCTGATCATATTTTGTAGAACCAGCACGGGTTTTCTGATAGTTTGATTTTAAGTAATAAAAAAAAAATGCAATTGGAATTATCTTTAAAGAAAAAAGAAGTAGAGTTTACTGACAATGTAACTGGACTAACTCGAAAGAAAAGTTTTCAGGAGCTATAAGGATACAGAATTCAATGAACGCCATCCATGTTTTCCATTTCTCCATCTCTCATGCAGTCCTTTGTCTGTGCTGATTATCCCGAGCAGACATTTCCCATCTGGGCTACTGGCACAGCCTGTAAATGTTCCAGGTTTCCATGTCTCCTGGAATCTGACAAAGAGCTTTACAACAGCCAACCTCCAATCACACTCACTGATAGACATGGCCAAACTCACATTAGCGATTGTTGTGATTGAGGGATTCCCTGGGTTAGCCAGGCAGCAGCTGAATCATGTGTCTACCATTAAAGTCATGCAATGATGTTGTTAACCACCTAAAACACATGCAATTGGAGTATAAATTTGTGGTTCATGAAGGAAAAATAATTAGGAACTTCAATGAAAAGTAGACAAAATGTATGTAAACTCAAGGATATCTGCTATAAGAAGAATGACCATCCATTCCAGTTATTGTCCCAACAGCTTTAGCACTTGACTCTGGTGTGCTTCATTTTGTGCGTCTACATATTAATAACTGAAGTAAAAGGCGTCACAATGGGTTATCTATTCTTTGCTCTTCTAAATGTCACCATAATCTTAGGTAATAGTGAACATAAGCTTGTCCTTTAGAGACTGTGGATTTGCTATATACTTATAGTGTTGAAAAAAGGGTCTCAGAAGTTAGGGGTGTTTCTTGCACCTTCACAAGACCCGATTTTCTTTCTCAGTACTTATAGCAGGGTATTCACAATCACCCACTATACAGAGATGACTCTGTTGGCATCCAACAGATAAAGATATGTTCCCACAACATGTATATACACATGAAAATAAATATATTTTAAGTTTATAATAAATTCTTTGAGAATAATAGACTAAAATATATTTCACAAAACAATTGATGATTTTTTTTTTTAAAGCTTGACACTAGTTGTATAAGTGGTGCCACACATTTTAATGAGCTAATGTCTCTCATGGTTGTTAGAATGTCACCCTGAAATGACAAGGAAAAAAAAAAGCCATCATCAGAAAACTCACCAAAAAGACCACCATATGAAGAAGAATTGTAAATATCAGTGGAAACATGAAAAGACTGTAAGACAAAGCTATAAGAGCTCCACAAGAATATGTAACTATATTCCTTTGATTGTGGTTTTTCTTTTTTTCTTCCTTTTTTTTTTTTTACATATTTTCCTCAATTACATTTCCAATGCTATCCCAAAAGTCCCCCATAGCGCCCCCCACTTCCCTACACACCCATTCCCATTCTTTTGGCCCTGGCATTCCCCTGTATTGGGGCATATAAGGTTGGCAAGTCCAATGGGCCTCTCTTTCCAGTGACGGCCGACTAGGCCATCTTTCGATACATATGCAGCTAGAGACAAGAGCTCCGGGGTACTGGTTAGTTCATCATGTTGTTCCAACTATAGGGTGGCAGATCCCTTTAGCTCCTTGGGTACTTTCTCTAGCTTCTCCATTGGGAGCCCTGTGATCCATCCAATAGCTGACAGTGAGCATCCACTTCTGTGTTTGTTTGGCCCCAGCATAGTTTCACAAGAGAGAGCTATATCTGGGTCCTTTCAGCAAAATCTTGCTAGTGTATGCATTGGTGTCAGCGTTTGGAAGCTGATTATGGAATGGATCCCTGAATATGGCAGTCTCTAGATGGTCCATCCTTTCATCACAGCTCCAAACTTTGTCTCTGTAACTCCTTCCATGGGTTTTTTGTTCCCACTTCTAAGAAGGGGCATAGTGTCCACACTTTGGTCTTCATTCTTCTTGAGTTTCATGCGTTTGGCAAATTGAAGAAAGAAATTATAGAAGATCTCAGAAGATGGAAAGATCTCCCATGCTCATGGATTGGCAGGATCAACATTGTAAAAATGGCTATCTTGCCAAAAGCAATCTACAGATTCAATGCAATCCCCATCAAAATTCCAACTCAATTCTTCAACGAATTAGAAAGTGCAATCTGGATAGGGCCACAAGCCTCTTCCGGTCAGAAAAGCACCAGGGTAGCTAGGGCTCAGGGTCTGCTGACACTCGCCAGCTACCCACAACACCCACCACAGGATCTTAAGACTTCTGGTGAGTGGAACACAGCTTCTGCTCCAATCCAATTGCGCACTGGACCTGAGACTGCATTAGTTAGGGAAGCAGAAAACTGGCCTGAGTAGGGCCACAGGCCTCATCCGGCCGGATCAGCACCGGGGTAGCTAGAGCGCAGGGTCGGCTGACACCCGCCAGCTACCCACGACCCCCGCCACAGGATTTTGGGACTGCTGGTGAGTGGAACACAGCTTCTGCTCCAGTCCAATCACGCAGGACCTGAGACTGCTTTGGTTGGGGAGGGAGAAATCCGGCCTACATAGGGACACAAGGCTCTTCCAGTCAGAAAAGCACCGGGGTAGCTAGGGCACAGGGTCAGCTGACACTCGCCAGCTACCCACAACACCCACCACAGGATCTTAAGACTTCTGGAGAGTGGAACACAGCTTCTGCTCCAATCCAATTGCGCGCAGGACCTGAGACTGCATTAGTTAGGGAAGCAGAAAACCGGCCTGAGTAGGACCACAGGCCTCTTCCGGCTGGACCAGCACCAGGGTACTGCCAGCTACCCACTACCCCCGCCACAGGATTTTGAGACTGCTGGTGAGTGGAACACAGCTTCTCCTCCAATCTTTAAACAGTGACAACGACAACAACTAACCCCAGAGATTACCAGATGGCAAAAGGTAAACATAATAATCTTACTAACAGAAACCAAGACCACTCACCATCATCAGAACCCAGCACTCCCACTTCGCCCAGTCCAGGGCACCCCAACACACCGGAAAAGCTAGACATGGATCTAAAAGCATATCTCCTGATGATGGTAGAGGACTTCAAGAAGGACTTTAATAACACACTTAAAGAAATACAAAGGAACACTGGTAAACAGGTAGAAGACAATAAAGAGGAAGCACAAAAATCCCTTAAAGAATTGCAGGAGAACACTGCTAAAGAGTTACAAATCCTTAAAGAAAAACAGGATAACCTAATCAAACAGGTAGAAGTCCTTAATGAAAAACAGGAAAACACATCCAAACAGATGATGGAAATGAACAAAACCATACTAGACCTAAAAAGGGAAGTAGACACAATAAAGAAAACCCAAAATGAGGCAACACTGGAGATAGAAACCCTAGGAAAGAAATCTGGAACCATAGATACGAGCATCAGCAACAGAATACAAGAGATGGAAGAGAGAATCTCAGGTGCAGAAGATTCCATAGAGAACATCGGCACAACAATCAAGGAAAATGTAAAATGCAAAAAGATCCTAACTCAAAACATCCAAGAAATACAGGACACAATGAGAAGACCAAACCTACGGATAATAGGAGTGGATGAGAATGAAGATTATCAACTCAAAGGACCAGCAAACATCTTCAACAAAATTATAGAAGAAAACTTCCCAAATCTAAAGAAGGAGATGCCCATGAACATACAAAAAGCCTACAGAACTCCAAATAGACTGGACCAGAAAAGAAATACCTCCTGACACATAATAATCAGAGCAACAAATGCTCTAAATAAAGATAGAATACTAAAAGCAGTAAGAGAAAAAGGCCAAGTAACATATAAAGGCAAGCCTATCAGAATTACACCAGATTTTTCACCAGAGACTATGAAAGCCAGAAGATCCTGGACGGATGTTATACAGACACTAAAAGAACACAAATTCCAGCCCAGGCTACTATACCCAGCCAAACTCTCAATTAACATAGATGGAGAAACCAAAGTATTCCACGTCAAAACCAAATTCACACATTATCTCTCCACGAATCCAGCCCTTCAAAGGATAATAACAGAAAAAAACCAATACAAGGACAGGAACCACGCCCTAGAAACAACAAGAAGGTAATCCCTCAACAAACCTAAAAGAAGAAAGCCACAAGAACAGAATGCCAACTTTAACAACAAAAATAACAGGAAACAACAATTACTTTTCCTTAATATCTCTTAATATCAATGGACTCAACTCCCCGATAAAAAGACATAGACTAACAAACTGGCTACACAAACAAGACCCAACATTTTGCTGCTTACAGGAAACTCATCTCAGAGAAAAAGATAGACACTACCTCAGAATGAGGCTGGAAAACAATTTTCCAAGCAAATGGTATGAAGAAACAAGCTGGAGTAGCCATTCTAATATCTGATAAGATTGACTTCCAACCCAAAGACATTAAAAAAGACAAGGAGGGACACTTCATACTCATCAAAGGTAAAATCCTCCAAGAGGAACTATCAATCCTGAATATCTATGCTCCAAATACAAAGGCAGCCACATTCATTAAAGATACTTTAGTAAATCTCAAAGCACACATTGCACCTCATACAATAATAGTGGGAGACTTCAACACACCACTTTCACCAATGGACATATCATGGAAACAGAAACTAAACAGGGACACAGAGAAACTAAGAGAAATTATGAATCAAATGGATCTGGCAGATATCTACAGAACATTCTATCCTAAAACAAAACGATATACCTTCTTCTCAGCACCTCATGGTACCTTCTCCAAAATTGACCACATAATTGGTCACAAAACAGGCCTCAACAGATACAAAAATATTGAAATTGTCCCATGCATCCTATCAGATCACCATGGACTAAGGCTGATCTTCAATTACAAAATAAATAATAGAAAGCCAACCTTCACGTGGAAACTGAACAACACTCTTCTCAATGATACCTTGGTCAAGGAAGGAATAAAGAAAGAAATTAAGGACTTTTTAGAGTTCAATGAAAATGAAGCCACAACATACCCAAACTTATGGGACGCAATGAAAGCATTTCTAAGAGGAAAACTCATAGCTCTGAGTGCCTCCAAAAGGAAACTAGAGAGAGCACACATTAGCAGCTTGACAACACACCTAAAATCACTAGAACAAAAGGAAGCAAATTCACCCAAGAGGAGTAGACGGCAGGAAATAATCAAACTCAGGGGCGAAATAACCAAGTGGAAACAAGAAAAACTATTCAAAGAATCAACCAATCAAGGAGCTGGCTCTTTGAGAAAATCAACAAGATAGATAAACCCTTAGCCAGACTCACTAGAGGGCACAGGGAAAGCATCCTAATTAACAAAATCAGAAATGAAAAAGGAGACATAACAACAGATCCTGAAGACATCCAAAACACCATCAGATCCTTCTACCAAAGGCTATACTCAACAAAACTGGAGAACCTGGATGAAATGGAGAAGTTCCTAGACAGATACCAGGTACCAAAGTTGAATCAAGATCAGGTTAATGATCTAAACAGCCCTATATCCCCCAAAGAAATAGAAGCAGTCATTAATAGTCTCCCAACTAAAAAAAGCCCAGGACCAGATGGGTTTAGTGCAGAGTTCTATCAGACCTTCAAAGAAGATCTAATCCCAGTTCTTCACAAACTATTCCACAAAATAGAAACAGAAGGTACTCTACCCAACTCATTCTATGAAGCCACAATTACTCTGATACCTAAACCACAAAAAGACCCAACAAAGATGGAAAACTTCAGACCAATATCCCTTATGAATATTGATGCAAATATCCTCAATAAAGTTCTTGCTAACCAAATTCAAGAACACATCAAAACAATCATCCATCCTGACCAAGTAGGTTTCATCCCAGGGATGCAGGGATGGTTCAATATACGGAAATCCATCAACGTAATCCAGTATATAAACAAACTCAAAGACAAAAACCACATGGTCATCTCGTTAGATGCGGAAAAAGCATTTGACAAGATCCAACACCCATTCATGATAAAAGTCTTGGAAAGATCAGGAATTCAAGGCCCATACCTAAACATGATAAAAGCAATCTACAGCAAACCAGTAGCCAACATCAAAGTAAATGGTCAGAAGCTTGAAGCAATCCCCCTAAAATCAGGGACTAGACAAGGCTGTCCACTTTCTCCATACCTATTCAACATTGTACTTGAAGTCCTAGCCAGAGCAATTCGACAACAAAAAGAGATAAAAGGGATACAAATTGGAAAAAATGAAGTCAAAATATCACTCTTTGCAGATGATATGATAGTATATATAAGTGACCCTAAAAATTCCACCAGAGAACTCCTAAGCCTGATAAACAGCTTCGGTGAAGTAGCTGGATATAAAATTAACTCAAACAAATCAATGGCCTTTCTCTACACAAAGAATAAACAGGCTGAGAAAGAAATTAGGGAAACAACACCCTTCTCAATATTCACAAATTATATAAAATATCTTGGCGTGACTCTAACTAAGGAAGTGAAAGATCTGTATAATAAAAACTTCAAGTCTCTGAAGAAAGAAATTATAGAAGATCTCAGAAGATGGAAAGATCTCCCATGCTCATGGATTGGCAGGATCAACATTGTAAAAATGGCTATCTTGCCAAAAGCAATCTACAGATTCAATGCAATCCCCATCAAAATTCCAAATCAATTCTTCAACGAATTAGAAAGTGCAATCTGCAAATTCATCTGGAATAACAAAAAACCTAGGATAGCAAAAACTCTTCTCAAGGATAAAAGAACCTCTGGTGGAATCACCATGCCGGACCTAAAGCTCTACTACAGAGCAATTGTGATAAAAACTGTGTGGTACTGGTATAGTGACAGACAAATAGACCAATGGAATAGAATTGAAGACCCAGAAATGAACCCACACACCTACGGTCACTTGATCTTCGACAAGGGAGCTAAAAACATCCAGTGGAAGAAAGACAGCATTTTCAACAAATGGTGCTGGCACAACTGGTTGTTAACATGTAGAAGAATGCGAATTGATCCATTCCTATCTCCTTGTACTAAGGTCAAGTCTAAGTGGATCAAGGAACTTCACATAAAACCAGAGACACTGAAACTTAAAGAGGAGAAAGTGGGGAAAAGCCTTGAAGATATGGGCACAGGGGAAAAAATCCTGAATAGAACAGTAATGGCTTGTGCTGTAAGATCGAGAATTGACAAGTGGGACCTCATGAAACTACAAAGCTTCTGCAAGGCTAAAGACACCATCAATAAGACAAAAAAACCACCAACAGATTGGGAAAGGATCTTCACCTATCCTAAATCAGATAAGGGACTAATATCCAATATATATAAAGAACTCAAGAAGGTGGACTCCAGAAAGTCAAATAACCCCATTAAAAAATGGGGCTCAGAACTGAACAAAGAATTCTCACCTGAGGAATACCGAATGGCAGAGAAGCACCTGAAAAAATGTTCAACATCCTTAATCATCAGGGAAATGCAAATCAAAACAACCCTGAGATTCCACCTCACACCAGTCAGAATGGCTAAGATCAAAAATTCAGGTGACAGCAGATGCTGGCGAGGATGTGGAAAAAGAGGAACACTCCTCCATTGTTGGTGGGATTGCAAGCTTGTACAACCACTCTGGAAATCAGTCTGGCGGTTCCTCAGAAAATTGGACATAGTACTACTGGAGGATCCAGCAATACCTCTCCTGGGCATATATCCAGAAGATATCCCAACTGGTAAAAAGGACACATGCTCCACTATGTTCATAGCAGCCCTATTTATAATAGCCAGAAGCTGGAAAGAACCCAGATGTCCCTCAACAGAGGAATGGATACAGAAATTGTGGTACATTTACACAATGGAGTACTACTCAGCTATTAAAAAGAATGAATTTATGAAATTCCTAGCCAAATGGATGGACCTGGAGGGCATCATCTTGAGTGAAGTAACACAATCACAAAAGAACTCACACAATATGTATTCACTGATAAGTGGATATTAGCCCAAAACTTAGGATACCAAAGATATAAGATACAATTTGCTAAATGCATGAAACTCAAGAAGAATGAAGACCAAAGTGTGGACACTGTGCACCTTCTTAGAATTGGGAACAAAACACCCAGGGAAGGAGTTACAGAGACAAAGTTCGTAGCTGTGATGAAAGGATGGACCATTTAGAGACTGCCGTATCCAGGGATCCATCCCATAATCATCTTCTAAACGCTGACACCATTGCATACACTAGCAAGATTTTGCTGAAAGGACCCAAATATAGCTGTCTCTTGTGAGACGATGCCGGGGCCTAGCAAACACAGGAGTGGATGTTCACAGTCAGCTATTGGATGTATCACAGGGCTCCCAATGGAGAAGCTAGAGAAAGTACCCAAGGAGCTAAAGGGATCTGCAACCCTATTGTTGGAACAACATGATGTACTAACCAGAACCCCGGAGCTCTTGTCTCTAGCTGCATATGTATCGAAAGATGACCTAGTCGGCCAACAATGGAAAGAGAGGCCCATTGGACTTGCAAACTTTATATGCCCCAATATAGGGGAATGCCAGGGCCAAAAGAATGGGAATGGGTGGGTAGGGATGTGGGGGGCGCTATGGGGGACTTTTGGGATAGCATTGGAAATGTAATTGAGGAAAATATGTAATAAAAATATTAAAAATTAAAAAAAATAAATAAGGCTGCTATGAACATAGTGGAGCATGAAACAAAAAAAAAAGTGCAATCTGCAAATTCATCTGGAATAACAAAAAACCTAGGATAGCAAAAACTCTTCTCAAGGATAAAAGAACCTCTGGTGGAATCACCATGCCTGACCTAAAGCTTTACTACAGAGCAATTGTGATAAAAACACATGCATGGTACTGATTGTGGTTTTTCATTTGAAGCAAATAACCACTATTATAAACTTATTTTCCAAACTAGTTGGTTTTAAATTACAAATACTCTTGGACATAAGCAAATGACCCACCTAGGGATCCTTCCCATCTCCAGACACCAAACCCAGAAACTATTGCTGATGCCAAGAAATGCTTGCTGACAGGAGCCCGGTATAGCTGTCCCCTGAGTGGCTCTGCCAGAGCTGGACCAATACAGATGTGAATGTACACAGCCAAACATCAGACTGAGTGTGGGGACCCAAATGGAGGAGTTAGGGCAAGGACTGAAGGAGCTTAAAGGATTTGCATCCTCATAGGAAGAACAACAATATCAACTAACCAGACCCCTTAAAGCTTCCAGGAACTGAACCACCAACCAAAGAGTACACAGCGGGTACCCATGGCTCCACTGGAGAGGGAGAAGAGTATTGCCTTATCTAGCATCACTGGGAGGGGAGCCCCTTGGTCCTGTGAAGAATTTATGATCCAGGATAGGGCAACACGCTTGGGCGCTGAGGTAGGAGTGTGTGGGCAGATGGGGGAGCACCCTCATAGAGGCAGATGGGGAGGGAGGAATGGATAGGGGACTTGTGGAGGGGAGGCTGGGTAAGGAGATAACATTTGAAATGGAAAGAAAGAAAGAAGAAAGAAAGAAAGAAAGAAAGAAAGAAAGAAAGAAAGAAAGAAAGAAAGAAAGAAAGAAAGAAAGAGAAAGAAAGAGGGGGGAAGGGAGGGCGGGAGGGAGGGAGGGAGGGAGGGAGGGAGAAAAGACAATATGTAACTATATTCCTTTGATTGTGGTTTTTCATTTGAAGCAAATAAAGACTATTATAAACTCATTTTCCAAACTAGTTGGTGTCCAATTACAAATAATATCGGACATAAGCAAATGCAGTCATTATTCTCTTTTACTCTATGCTTTATATCGTGCCATTGGATGTTCAAACAGAAATCATGAGTACCATGCAAGTGTAAGGACTGGCATTCCAATCCCCAGAACAAAAGCCAGGCCCGGGTTGCCCACCTGTAATCCTTATGGGGCAGAAGAAAGAGAAGTTCCTCAATGCAAGCTGGTTTCCTGAGTGGATAAACTCCAAGTACTATGAGATCCTACCTTAGTATGTAAGCTAAAGAACGATCATGGAAGATATAAAAGAGAAAGCATCTGCTTCCACATACACACACATATCACACAAATACACATAAGAGAAAATACTGACTTACGTTCAAAATGAGCTCATTGTTTCCATCCTAAGGATGTATGTAAATTTGTTTTGTGTGGGGAGCATAAAGCATTAGGTATCAGTATAAATGTTATCACGAATACAGTTTAAAATGTCCAAACTAAAACCTGTTTGTTTTAAAGGTGATATTATAATTACAAACATTGGTGAAGATGTTACTGCTATGTAGTATCACAACAAAAGTAGTGTCCTTACGAATTAATAAATCTGTAATTTAAAAATTGTATACTTCTAAATTAAAAATAGCAATAACCTTTTACTAATTTACTAATATAACCTACATTTCTTACATTTTACTATGGCTGGCTTCATATAATCTGTGTTTCCCCCTTCTTCAACTGATATAAACTCCTCTCTCACCTGTACACACACACAACTTTTTCAGGTCAGTAAACTCATGATATTTATTACTATTGCCACCATCATATTACCAAACTGTTTGATTATTCAAAAAACTTATTATTTGTGAATCAACTCAAGAGTCAAACTCTTGTAAATAATTCATCAAATGTTTGGATACATTTTATTCAAAATAAGTTAGAAATGTTTAAGCATGTCAAAAATATTTCACCCTTTGGAAATTTTAACAAACTGGAAATATTAATGAAAATACTATATAAACAAGAAGGCACGGCTAGGTGTCAAGAGATAAACTACGTACATGATGTGCTTTGGGGGGTATTATAACGGCTGCTTTAGAACATTGCATCCTGAAGGTTATGTTCTCAATCAATGTTCTTCTGTGCACTAAGTATTGTATGTTATGTGAAAATAGATTAGAAGAATCCTGGGATGATTTTATAAGATCTAATCTTTGGAAAAATTGTAAATAGAGACTATTTATCACATGGTTTTTGACATATATTGTCCCATCATGTATGTGTCTGTTCTGTGTATGAGAGTGCAGAAAGGAAGGAGGAAAAAGAGAGAAACAATTTCCATTACTTATGCAAAGAAGCACAAGATAGATTAACATGAGCCAGGGCTGTGTACTGAATTAGATGAGTCCTAGAGGCAGAAGCCATCATGGTCCCTTGGCATCACATTGTGTAAAAATTTTATTTTTGATATATACTGCCATTGTAATGTAAAATATTAATTCAAAGTCATAAACATAGTGTGATACTTTGAAATTTTCTGTATCACTATTCTTCACAGATGGTATATGGGACTTCAGATATTTTAAAAATCAAACTAAACAACTCTACTAGTAAATTGTGTGTGTGTGTGTGTGTGTGTGTGTGTGTGTGTGTGTATGGAAGGATTGTCAAGGCTGAGTTTTCACTGATAATTTATTTTGGGACCGTAGCAGCCATACACGGGAAACCAAGTTTTATGCATTGAAGAAAGGAGAGATATTAATCATGGAAATGGATAATTTTAAGACTGGGGAATAAATGGTACTATCATACACTGCAACACCAATATAATACTAAAGAGACAAATGAGCAGCTGGACATATTTGTTGAACTTACCTTAGCAGCACAAAACACTTATGGTGGAGGTGATCATATAATTAGCTGATTAAAATATATGTAATATGTTCAGGAGATCACATGAGTATGAATCTTTATTTCTCCTGAAATCTTCCTTGCTCCAAAGAATCTGCCAGCTGCTATCTCAACTTCAACCTAAGCAACTCAAGTGATGCTGTGTCTATAGGCAGTTTAGGCTGAGTAGAGTATTGATGTCGATATAAAGAAAGATAGCTTTCTAGATTTCAGCATTTGATGTTAAATAAACTGAATATTTATGAGACAATTAGAAAATACGTTTCTTAGCTGATATTTCAGCATCAGGGCATAATTATCATTTCTTTTAGGACATGAACAGTTTTATATCCACACAGACATAACTCTAGATAAAGTGTTCAGTCCCAGGAGGAATATAAAGTTCAGCTCATCTATTCACACACTCAGGTCTAAGAGAAGGTATTGTTTTCCCAGCCTTCAGAGGTATCAGGTCTCTCTGTGACAGTATTACAAAGCATTTTAGTCAGAAACAGGTGAAGCAGGGAATGTTATAAAAGAGCCATATTGGATGAATTTTGTGAGCCACTGACAACCATGACCCAATCTCAGTGTATTTCACAAAACATTTACATTTCTCAAGAATGAGCTTCATGAGTTCAAAAGGTTTCAATGGAGAAATTTGCTGAGGATCGGTCATGAACTTGGCACAGTTTGAGGAGCTTGACCCCCACAAGTGAGACCGGGTTGTCGTTCTCTGAGTGAACTCATTTGCTTAGTCACTATGTAACTGAGAAGGAACAAACAAATGTAGAGTCTAATGACAGCTCAGCCCAGTGCAATCACCCACGTGAAATAAGACATGATCATATGCAAAATGGCTTTAGGCATTGACATGTCTAGACTCAAGGAAAGTATGACACCCGTCTCCCTTTTGAAATCAACTTCAGGCATTTAGCTAAATATGAGCCCTTCTCCATTTCCACATTCACTTGTCTCCACGTGCCACAAAATGCTGTCTGTCCATTTGTCTGTCTGTCCTTTCATCATAATTATCCTCTAGAATAGGGGAAATGCATGATTAAGAGAAGAAATTACTTGCAACACATGAGATGTTGTTCAAGGAAGAGCTTTGCCCTACATCTGCTTCTACTGAGCGATGGGTGTGGCTGATGGAAAGAGAATAAAGAACTACCATTCTCAGGGGTAAGTCTAAGGAAAGAGGACCAGACATCTTGATTCTCAAACCCAGCACTAAGGAAGCAGGAGCAGAATGAGTTTAAAGCCAGTGGATGTTGCATAATGAATCTGACAACAGCCTGAGCTATATAGTCTTTCTCAAACAAAAGCAAACAACTAAAAAATATCTGTTAACTTAGAGCCTATATCTTCCTAGTCTGAATCTCTTTCCCTATGTGTCCCATTTAAGATCACAGTGTTCTGCTTTATGGAGAAGTAAGTTCATAATTTTAAACATTTGCATGTAACAATATAGTATATAAGTCTCAAAAATGTGAGCCAGCGTGTTTATGGGTTGAGTACATTAGGGTTAAACCTTTGCTTTTCTTCTGCAGAGAAAGGGTTGAGTTGAAGTGATGTACAACTCTAAGTTACTCCATCTGGTATAAAACAGTTGTATGAAACAATGGTTTCTCAGGTTGTGTCTTGCCCTAGGACACTCAAATTTTATAAGCAGCTTTTGACTCCATTTCAAAGAAGAAGGATAACTGAAGCCCCTTAATGGACCCAAACTGTACACTGTCCATATAGCATACAGCATAGGGTGGTAAATGACTTTCCTAGAAAATGGGAAATGAGTCATACTAAAAAAAATTATTAGGAAGAGGAAAACTATGTGACACATGGGCCTACTAAAAATGTCTCTGAAAAATCAGGCAAAGAACCTTTCAGACACACCAGATTTAGGGAAGGATATAACTCCTGAGCCCCATGGAGAGCTAGCATGATGGCATGTCCTCATGGGAACCATCTGATACCTGATGTGTGCATCAGAGAGCAAGGACTCTTCAGCTTGGCTCAACCCAGACTATAGATGCAACCCTCCCAGACTCTAGCTTGCCCACACACCCATTCCCATGTCTGCACCTAGACCTGACCCACTGTCTTCTGATCCATCTCCTGCTCTGACCCTGGCTCAGCTGAGAGGTCTATAGTTTTGGTCTCAGATCAGACTCTCTGACTTCTACTTGCATTTCCTCCCCGGCTCTGGATTGCCTCATTATCTTAACTGCACAGACTTCTTTTCGGCTCAATCCTGAAGCCTCTCAATTTCTGCTACAGCTGCCTTAACTTGCATTCTTTCTGTAATCCATATGCATACAAAAGGAAATAGAAATACATTTACTCTGTGCTGCCATATAATGTGTGATCTGAGAGTTAATATTAGTGATTAAGATTACAGTAAACATCTTGTGTGTCTCTAGGCTAGACTACCAAAGTAGGAGGATTTTTATGACAATTTGCTATCACTAAAACCACTAAACCTTGTACATTTATTATTATGCAGTTAACTCTAACATTGTGAAAAGACACAAGTGTGTGTATCTGTTTCTGGTATAGAATCAGCATTCAATTTTCATATGGGGGGTTTTTAGAACCTTATGGCTGGTTTATAGAATGGCTCTGTTGGCAAGACACTTATCTTGCAAGCAGAAAAACCTGGAATCAATCTCAAAACCCATGTAAAATTGTTAGGCAAAGTAGTGTACACTTGTAACCCCATCACTAGATAGGGGAATCCTTTGGCCACACAGCCTAATTGGTGAACTGTTGTCAAATAATAAACTCATTTTTAAAAGAAATAGGCATTATTCCTGAGGATGACAGCAGCAGTTGTTCTCCAATCTACATAGACACACACATGCGCATGAGACTATACACATCAGCATACCACAATAGTAATAATTTGAAAATAAATATTTTAAACTACAAATTTATTTATGATTTCTACCATGAATTATAGATAGCTGACATAAAAGACAGTTTGTGACCCTTACAGAGAATAATTACTCAATAAGCCAAAGAGACGAAAGCCACCCCAAAAGACAGATTTCAGTGTCTGGGAAAATTCTTTCATCTACCCTCCTCTCCTACCCCTCAGAAATCTAGGAGAAATAGACATTAGCTTTCCTAAAGACATGGGAATATTAGGATAACATAGTGTCTGCCTGCCCAAAAGGATATGTAGAGAAAGAAGTAGAAGAGGAAAGAAATATACCAAAAAGACTTGTTTTATCACTGTAGATCATAGCAACAGACAAGACACTAGCATAGGATCCCTTAGGATTGAAAAGGCATGGAAGATGCCTTCTAGTGACTGCACTTAAATATGATCATGAAGAGATTCCAAAATAGCACATGTACAAACAGTTGTTCTCACCCAGGGCCTGGCAGGCTTGGCTAGTAAGAGATCTCTAATATTTTCCTCTCCCATGTTTTCTATGCTGTGATTCCAGTAGACAGTTTGCATTATACAAAAACACTGAAGGTAATATAGAACTCAAGGTTAACATAACATGACTAATGCGAACAGTAGTTGATCCTCTTCAGCTATGAGGTGGGTGTCACCCTTCTGTAGCTCTTTGCTGTTCATTCCCTGCCTGAAACACTCAGTAGAAGCTGGACATGGTTTAAGTTGCTTTCTCTCCCCTGTCATCATGTGTATTGCAACACATGCTGGCAGTGTGTGGCTCTCTCCCTTTTGTTTTTCACACGCCTAGCTTCTAGGAAATCCACAAATTCACCCATCCATTTGGCAAAGCAGTGAACTCTGGTGAAGCAGACCCACAGGCACACGCTGCCTGCTTATTTTGATACAAATGACGAAAGTACATCTCAGTGATGGGGTGGGATTAGCACTATGTGGCAGGGCTCTAGGAATGCTGATCAACTTCAACTTGTTAGAACAGTGTCCCAAATCCCAAAGAAGACAATTGGCTTTTTGTGAAGTAATTTGCAAGTATCCTGTTCCGCCCTTAAAACTTACTATGCCCTGTTATTATGTGATTAGTTAGAGTCAAAGGCAGCTGTATTTTTACCTACCTCAAATTTTTCTGAGGACCTTACAAAGCAGGCTGTGTATGTGGTTCTATCAGTAATATTTCCTCAAGATGTCCTTTGTTGTGAACCCAGTGTCTTAGTGCCATAAAGAAGTGCAGGTAGCACTTACAGCATAAACAAGTATCCAGAATAAGGTTCGTGTAACACCTGCTAACATCATCAATGGAAAGTATTAACAGAAACAGAACTGGAAAGATGATCTGAGCAGGGAAAGGGCTTGAGTTAGAATTAATAGCACCCCTGTAAAAGATTGCAGTGTTACACATCTATAATCCCTGTGCTGGGAGGCAGAGACAAGTACATCCTCTGAGTTCACTGGGCAGTCACTAAGGCCAAGTGGCTAAGCTTTAGGTTCAGTGAAAGATCCAGTCCCCTCCCCACCCACCCACCCAAAAGAAAAGTAGAAAGAGATTGAGCAAAACACCTGACATTGATTTAAACCTCCAAATGCATTCCCAGATAAGTGCATGCCTATTCACATGCATACACATGGACATGACACATACATACATACATGCCACATGTGCAAGTACTTGTGCAAATGGCACATTTCATTCTTTGCCAAAGAAGTTTTCTTTCTTTCTTTCTTTCTTTCTTTCTTTCTTTCTTTCTTTCTTTCTTTCTTTCTTTCTTTCTTTCTTTTTCTTTCTTCCTTCCTTCCTTCCTTCCTTCCTTCCTTTCTTTCTTTCTTTCTTTCTTTCTTTCTTTCTTTCTTTCTTTCTTTCTTTCTTCTTTCTTTCTTCTTTCTTTCTTTTTTTCTATTTCTCTCTCTCTCTCTCTCTCTCTCTCTCTCTCTCTCTCTCTCTCTCTCTCTCTCTCTTACTTTCTTTCTTTCTTTTGCCACTGAAGTTTTCAAGTATGACAACAGGAGGCTAATGATGAGTAAGCTAGGAAAAAGCATTAAGTAAATGTTTTCCAGAATCCTGTAGTACAGGTAGACAGGTACATGGTAATTTACAGTCTCTTTACCCTGCATACCTTGCTGCCAGCACCTTCAGACTGTGTCTTCTCAACATTATATTTCTATGTATTTCAAACATCTCTGTCAACTGGATGTGATCTCTTTTTTTCTCAAACATTTTAGTTCTCCTATATATGACTCTGAAGACTCATGAGTTAGAAATATCAATATTATTTAAAGTTTGGTAGTAATCAAAGCATTGAATATAGTATCCATCAAATTCTATTGGCAATTTTTTCATGGACTTTTGAAACACAATTTTAAACTTTCTGTAAAACCAAAAATAGATCTAAGCAGTGAAAAGCAAGAACAAAGCCAGAGACATCACATTTCCTAATTTTGAACTATTTTATAGAATTAAAAGCTATGATACCCAATACAGTGTGGGGATTTCATAAAAGACAAAAATGGAACAGAAGAGAAGCACAAAGTTAACTTTGGACAAGAGTTCCAAGAATAATTGGATGGTATTGTGTTGAAAATGTTAAAGATTAATCAGGGAACATAAGGGTATTTATTGTTTGATAGGGCTTTTTATTGGATATTTTCTTTATTTGCATTTCAACTGTTACCCCCCTTTCCTGGTCCCACCCCCATCTTTCCTCCCCCTGCTTTTATGAGGGTGTTCCTCCACCCACTCACCCACTCCCACCTCCCCACCCTCAGTTCCCCTACACTGGGGCATCTATCTAGCCTTCATAGGACCAAGGACCTCTCCTCCCATTGATGCATGACAAGGCTGTCCTCTGGAACATATGCAGCTGGAGTCATATGTACTCCTTTGTTGATGGGTTAGTCCCTGGGAGTTCTTGGGGCAAAGGTTGGTTGACAGTGATGTTCTTCCTGTGGGGTTGCAAACCCCTTCAATTCCTTCAGTCCTTTCTCTAACTCCTCCACAGGGGACCCTGCACTCAGTCCAATGGTTGACTGGCCTTTGTATTTGTAAGGCTCTCAGGACACAGGCATATCAGGCTCCTTTCAGCATGCACTTCATGGCATCCAATATAGTGTCTGGGTTTGGTAACTGTATATGGGATGAATTCCAGGTGGAATAGTCCCTGAATGGCCTTTCCTTCAGTCTCTGATCTACCCTTTATCTCCATATTTGCTCCTGTGAGTATTTTGTTCTTCTAAGGACAGAAGCACCCATACTTTGGTCTTCCTTCTTCTTGAACTTCATGTGGTCTGTTAATTGTATCTTGGTTATTTGGAGCTTTGGGGCTAATATCTACTTATCAGTGAGTACATACCATGTGTGTTCTTTTGCAATTGGGTTACTTCACTCAGGATGATATTTTCTAGTTCCATCCATTTGCCAAAGAATTTCATGAATTAATCATTTTTAATAGCTGAGTAGTACTCCATTGTGTAAATGGACCACATTTTCTGTATCTATTCCTCTGTTGAAGGACATCTGGGTTCTTTTCAGCTCCTAGCTATTATAAATAAGGCTTCTATGAACATAGTAGAGCATGTGTCCTTATTACATGTTGGAGCATCTTCTGGGTATATGCCCAGGAGTGATATAGCTGGGTCCTCAAGTAGTACTATGTCCAATTTTCTGAGGAACCACCAACCTAATTTCCAGAGTACCCACTTGCAGTCCTACCAGCATTGGAGGATTGTTCCTTTTTACCTACATCCTCAACAGCATTTGCCCTCACCTGAGTTTTTGATTTTTAGCCATTCTGACTGGTATGAGGTGAAATCTCATGTTGTTTTGACTTGCATTTTCCTGATGATTAAGGATGCTGAACATTTCTTCAGGTGCTTCTCAGCCATTCAGTATTCCTCAGTTGAGAATTCTTAGTTTAGCTCTGAACCCCATTTTTAATAAGGTTATTTGATTTTCTGGAATCTAATTTCTTGAGTTCTTTATATATATTGGATGTTAGCCCTCTATCAGATGTAGAATTGGTAATGATCTTTTCCCAATCTATTGGTTGCCTTTTTGTCCTATTCACAGTGTCCTTTCCTTTAGAGAAGCTTTGCAATTTTATGAGGTCCTGTTTGTCTATTGTTGGTCTTAGAGCATAAGCCATTGGTGTTCTGTTCAGGAATTATTCCCCTGTGCCCATGTGTTTGAGGCTCTTCCCCACTTTCTCCTCTATACGTTTCAGTGTATCTGGTTTTATGTGGAGGTCCAGGATCCACTTGGGCTTGAGCTTTGTACAAGGAGATAAGAATAGGTTGAGTTGCATTTTTTCCCCATACTGACCACCAGAAACAGAACCATTTGTTAAAAATGCTGTCTTTTTTTCCACTGGATGGTTTTATCTCTTTGTCAAAGATCAAGTGACCATATGTGTATGGGTTCATTTCTGGGTCTTCAACTCTATTCCATTGATCTTTCTCATATCTCTGTACTAATACCATACAGTTGTTGTTGTTGTTTTATCACGATTGCTCTGTAATACAGCTTGAGGTCATATATACTGACTCCCCCAGAAGTTCTATTATTGAGAATAGTTTTTGTTATCCTGGTTTTTTTGTTATTCCTAATGAATTTGCAAATTGCCCTTTCTAACTTGGTGAAAAATTCAGTTGGAATTTTGATGGGGATTGCATCAAATCTGTAGATTGCTTTTGGCAGGATAGCCATTTTTACTATATTAATCCTGCCAATCCATGAGCATGGTAGGTCTTTCCATCATCTGAGATCTTCTTTGATTCCTTTCTTAAGAGACTTGAAGTTCTTGTCCTACAGATCTTTTACTTGCTTGGTTAGAGTCACACCAAGTTATGTAATATTATTTGTGACTATTGTGAAGGGTGTTGTTTTCCTAATTTCTTTCTCAGTCTGTTTGTCCTTTGAGTAGAGGAAAGCTACTGATTTGTTTGAGTTAATTTTATATCCAGCCACTTTGCTGAAGTTGTTTATCAGATTTAGGAGTTCTGTAGTGGAATTTTTGCCATCACTTAAGTATATGATCATATCATAGTGATATTTTGACTTCTTCCTTTCCAATTTGTATCCCTTTGACCTTTTGTTGTCTAATTGCTCTAGCTAGAACTTCAAGTACTATATTGAATAGGTAGGGAGAGAGTGGGCAGCCTTGTCTACTTCCTGATTTTAGTGGGATTGCTTCAAGTTTTCCCAGTTCATTTGATATATATTGCTTTTACTATGTTTAGGGATGAGCCTTGAATTCCTGATCTTTCCAAGAGTTTTAACATGAAAGAATCCTAAATTTTGTTAAATGCTGTTTCAATATCTAATGAAGTGATCATGGGATTTGTTTCTTTGAGTTTGTTTATGTAGTAGATTATGTTGATGGATTTTCATATATTGAACCATTCCTGCACCCCTGGGATGAAGCCTACTTGGTCATAGTGAATGATTGTTTTGATGTGTTCTTGAATTTGTTTGGCAAGAATTCTATTGTGTATTTTTGCATCAATGTTCATAAGGGAGATTGGTCTGACATTTGCTTTCTTTGTTGGGTCTTTATGTGGTTTAGGTAGACACATAATTGTGGCTTCATAGAATGAATTGGGTAGTGTTCCTTCTCTTTCTATTTTGTGTAATAGTTTGATGAGCATTGGTTAATAGGTCTTCCTTAAACCCATCTGGTCCTGGTCTTTTTTTGTTGTTGTTGTTGGGAGACTTTTTCTTTAGGGGTTATGAGACTGTTTAGATGGTTTATCTGATCCAGTTTTAACTTTGACACCTGGTATGTGCCTAGAAAATTGTCCATTTCATCTAGATTTTCCAATTTAGTTAAATATAATCTTTTGTATAAGGATCTGATGATTTTTCAGATTTTCATTGTTTCTGTTATTATATTTCCCTTTTCATTTCTGATTTTATTAATTTGAATACTGTCGCTTTGCCCCTTGGTTAGTCTGACTAAGGTTTTATCTATCTTGTTGATTTTCTCAAGGAACCAGCTCCTGGTTTTGGTGATTCTTTGTATAGTTCTTTTTGTTTCTATTTGGTTGATTTCAGCCCTGAGTTTGATTATTTCAATCTTCCTGTATCTGTTGAGACCTGTTTTGTGACCAATTATATGGTCAGTTTTGGAGAAGGTAGCATACGGTGCTAAGAAGAAGGTATATTCTTTTGCTTTAGGATGAAATGTTCTATAAATATCTGTTAGATACATTTGGTTCATAACTTGTTACTTTCACTGTGTCTCTATTTAGTTTCTGTTTCCATAATATGTCCATTGTTGAGAGTGGGGTGTTGAAGTCTCCCACTATTATTGTGTGGGGTATGATGTGTGCTTTCAGCGTTAGTAAAGCTTCTTTTATGAATGTGGTGCCCTTGCATTTAGAGAGTAGATGTTCAGAATTGAGAGTTCATCTTGGTAGATTTTTCCTTTGACCAGTATGAAGTGTCCTTCCTTATCCTTAATCCTGGTTATGTGAGAATTCCTCATAGTCCAGCAGTCTCTGTGACTCTATGACTCTGGGATCCCGCAATCCTGAGATCCTCGATGTGTCAGAATTCCTGGGAGTCAAGCTGCCTCTGAGACCCTGAGATCCTGTTGTGACCAAGCTCCTGGGATCCTGGGTTCCTGGCTGTGTTAAAGCACGTAGAATTTGAGCCTCCTCAGAGGGCTGTGGGACTGGCTGCAGAGTTTGTACCCAAGGTAAACCAGTGCAGACCGAAAGGAACCTGAGGCACAGGTCAGGCGGGAGTCCCTGCATCCCTGGATCTTGCTGGTTGTGTTGGAATAGATGCTGTGTCCTGATCACCCCTAACCCTAAGATCCTGGGTATGCTAGAGCACCTGGGATTGGAGCCTCCTCTGGGTGCTATGGGACTGGCTGCAGAGTTCACATCCAAGGTAAACCAAAGCAGGCTAGAAGACTGCTTTGGTTTATATTAATTATTTTTTTATTAATTATTTGTTGGTTTATATTAATTATTTGTTTATCTCTGATACATAGCAAAAACTCAAGAGATTAATAAAAAGAAAGACTAGAATACCAGATCTTTATTAAACTCAATTTTTTTCTCTCATATGCAGATTCCAGTTTTCAGTGTTTATGTGTCTGTATATTCACTGCTGAGTGTAGGTTTACACTCTGAAGCTACAAAGAATACCACAAATGGGGAAACGCTGAGTTGAGGGATGGAGAAGGGCAATAGGATGCATGAGATATGGTAGTAGAAAGGAGGTTATGGTGGGGGAGGGGTTTGAATGGAGGAGGAGACCATGGAGTAGTACAGAATGGAAAATGAGAGGAGTTTTAAAAAAAAGATGTTTGAAAACTCTATAATGAAACCCAACAGTATTCACTACCTCGGAGAGAGGGAGAGGGAGAGGGGAGGTATGGGGAGAGAGAGGATAAAGGGAGGGGGAGGGGATGGAGGGGAAGGGGAGAAAGAATGAGATTGGGTTGGATTTTGGATTTTCTGGGCTTAGATAGCATAACTCTCCCTGTCAGTTACAAAAAAGAAGGCAAGATCATGTAAAGCAAATATGGCTGCTAGGCACACAGCAGTCTATGTCTCTTGATGAAGGAAGGTGGGACAGTTACCAGAGACTGGAAATGGGAGGTCAGTATTGATCATCTTTAAGGGGAGTTGTTATCACATATGCTATGGGTTGAGCATTTGTATTCTCTCCAAACTTAATGTTGAAACTTAAGCTCAGAGGCAATATTAAAAGGTGAGTCCTTTGAAAGATAATTAAGCTCTGAGGACTCCTTATGCTTGAATGGCATCAAGATCCTTCTAGGAGATGTGTCACCAGGGATCTCCTGCACTCAAGCCTCTTCAGTGTTTGTCTCTAGAGAATATACAACAAGGAGCCATCTTGAAGCAGATGTCAAACCTGTCAATACCTTGACCTTGACTTCCCAGGCTCTGTAATTGTAAGAAACACACTCATAATATCTGTAAGTTCACACAAAACTCGTCATAGGGTCTGAATTTCTCAGCTAGACCTACAGGTACACTAAATGTGGTACAAGATCAATAATCATAAGAAAAAATGCAAATTGAAACCACAGTATGACATCACCTCACACCTGGTAGGATCAAAGGTGAAAGATAAGAAGCATTGGCAAGATTATAGAGAAAAAAGGAGCCCTTGCACACTGTTGGTGGGAATGTAAATCATTGCAGCCTTTTTGGAAAAATGACATGAGGGTCCCTCAAAACAAATATAAGCTGCTATCTTAACCAACTGTGCCACTTCTGAATATGTACCCAAAGTAAATAAATTCAGTTTCTCAGAGAGGCATGTGCATGTCTTCACGCCTGGGGTTCCTCAGAGAGGTATGTACGTGTCCTCATGCATGGGGCATTATGCTTCTTATTATTACTGCCTGTTTTGTTGTTTCTGGGGTGAGGTTTCATGTAGCCAAGTCTTATCTTAAACTCCTGATCCCCCTGCCTCCTCCTCCCATGTTCTGGGATGCTGATATTGCTCTAACTGCTAAGATCTACCAATACTTTAAACATGACTGCTCAAAACTCAGAGTAAATAACACACAATAATTATTTCATTATTTCAACAAAGCCTCCTTTCCCATTTGCATTTTTGCTCTTTGCTCCAAAATACCAAAACCCTTTTGCGAATTAGAAGTTTATCTTTAGAAAGGAACATTTAATGCTGCTTCTTCCTCGTCCTATACACTCTTCCTATGATCTTCTAACCCTTGTTTTGTCTGTAGTTGTACCTGTAATCATAATTAATATTTTTGAATATTTGCTTTTAGCTATTCTTTGAAAACTGTATACATGTAATTGCTAATTTTATTTTTCCTTTATTGCCTCATAAATTGCTGTTTTCTGTTTCTTAGATAATAAAAGTCAGACTTTGACACATGAATTAACCCAACTTTGATAGAGTCCAATGCCTTCCATTTGGAGTACTCTCTATATCTCCTTGTCTCATAAACACTGTCCTCAATCTGACCTTATTGGTCCATTGACAAGAGATTTTTACAGTTCACAATTAACATAAACTCTTCACCATAGATTATCATGGATTGATCCCCTAGTGACATACTCTGATGGCTTGAAGATATCATCCACCCAAATCAGGTGATTGCTTAATATTAGCTAACATAGAGCTCCAGGCTGTAATTCTCTCTCTGTCTCTGTCTCTGTCTCTGTCTCTGTCTCTCTCTGTCTCTGTTTCTCTGTGTGTGTGTGTGTGTGTGTGTGTGTGTATGTGTGTGTGTGTGTGTGTGTGCATGTGTGTGTGTGTGTTTCCCTCCCCCCTTCTCCAGCCCCTCTCCTTCCCTTATGAGGCCTTTACACATGCTCTGATACCTTAAGAAAGCCTCCACCAGGTACAATGCATGAACACTGGACTTCCCAGCCTCTATAATCAAGAATCCAAGAAACTTTTTATTTTAAAAGTGATCCTGTTTATAGTGTTCTGGTTTAGGAACACACACACACACACAGAAAGGGGGAGAGAGACAGAGAGACTAAAACACTCCCCTGACTCCTCTCATCCTTTTGCTACTTTTCCATCTCTTGAAGAGTTTTGTTGCTTCATATTGAGTAAGCAATCCTATATCTAACTATCTAACTTCAGGTCACCAAGCAAACTCTTCAGCTTCTTGGAAGAATCCACCAACATATCTGTACCAGGGTGTCTACCGTCACTCAGGTTAAAGTTATATATGATCATCTCAGAGAGTGTTTCTGTGGCCTCCTAATCTAAAATAGTCAGTCCCAAAAATGTTAACCTACTAGATTTATTGAATTTCTTACAAACATACAACCTTATTATATCATTTTTCCAAAATGGCTGTAGTGATTTACATTCCCACCAACAGTGCACAGAGGCTCCTTTTTCTCTATATTCTTGCCAATCTTATCTCTCTCACCTTTGATCCTAGCAGGTGTGAGGTGACATCATGCTGTGGTTTCAATTTGCATTTTTCCTTATGATTATTGATATTGTACCCCATTTAGTGTACCTGCAAGTCATTTGTATGTCTTCTAGATGAAAAATATCTCTACAGGCCCTTTCAGCAGTTTTGTGTAAACTTGCCCTGACCAACAATGCAGTTACACTGCTAATATGAGGACATAATTCTAATGTATGAAGCATTGGATTTCTTTTTCTTTCTTTCTTTTTGTAAATCAGCATGATGCTTCATTATGGTATCTTCAAATAAAATTTGTTGTTGATGATGCTCTTCTCCATTCCTTCTCTTCCATGGTCTGTCTTCAATGCTGATTAAAATGCTATTAAGTGAAACTAATCATTGAGTTTAGCATTTTTGAGAAAGGAATATGCTTGGATTTGTATCTATGCTCAGGTGTGTATGCATATGTGTGATAAAGGCCACAGTCAGACATTGCCTGTCTTCCATAACTGCTCTCTACCATATTTTTTAAGGCAAGGTCTCTCACTGACCCTGGAAGATGCTGATTCAGGTGGACTGGTGCCCAGCAAGGGAGCCTACTGTTATCTTTTCAACACAGTGGCTCATGTTGCCACAACTGACCTTTGGAGATCCTCTGATCCTCTTGTTTGCCAAGCAAGAGCTTTATCAACTCCCCATCCCTAGAATCAACATTTTTGGTTGCTCTAACTTCCTCTGTAGGCCATGTTAATTAAATATACACACTCTTCTGGGCAAAGGGAAATGACAGTGCCATTTTCAGGATACAGTGTGTCAATTTTGTGTTCCAGATAAACACTATTAGAACTTTACAGAAAAGGAGACTTTGTGTTCAGCAATGCGTGACAGAAGCCAAAGGTTTAAAAGAAAACATACAGAGGTGGCAGTTGCCCTCTAGTAGCCCTTTTACACACTTTTATCTCTCACTCTACCAGATTTTAATCAGTAGCTTGGTTTGCATGTACATTGTATCACTGAGGCAACCTATCTACTGGAGCTTTTTTATGCCCCATGAAATCAACTATTTTGGGCGCCAAGGAAACATTTCACTGCCTTGTTTCATTTCTTTCTCTATTCACATTAGCATAATGGCTTTTAATTGGATTGTGCTTGTGATTAGAGTCAGCACCGGTGGCATTGTCCCTAAGAAATTACCTACAAGGCAAGAGGCTGCAATGGAGCAGTATCTGAAGATACCAGCTCAACCAAAGGTGGGCGAGGAAATGGAGAGTCCCAGTCACCTTTTTCATATGTAGTGGAAGTCCATTGGACTATCCATAAAGGCTTACAGACTTGAATATCTAGAATGCTTTTGTTTGGATTTTTTTCTTTTTTCTTTTCTTTTCTTTTCTTTTCTCTTCTTTTCTTTTAATGCAACAAAAATATTAGGTTTTACTATGTCATCTTCAAACAAAATTTGTTCCTGTTGATTACCCATCTCCATTCCTTCCATCCTGTGCTCCTGTTTACTATGGTTCTTCTATCTCCAGTGCTACCTTTCTGCTCTCATGTCACATGTTTCCTACTATGTCCCAATACCTTATTTTCTTACCCTTGTGGTCTTTCTAGTTTCACAGCCCATCCCCACTATAATACCTTCTATTGTGCACACATACTGGCAAAGTGAGCTAGAATCCATATTTGAAATCCAATATACGATTATTTTCTTTCTGAGCCCAAACTACTTCGCAGTTAAATAACATTTACTTTACATGTACACAACTATTTTACTATCCATCATCCACTGACTGTCTTCACCTCCTCATTAATGTGAATAATATAATGAAAAAAATAAAGAGAAAACTACCGTATGACTCATGTGTGCTGCTCCTGGGAACATGCCCAAAGGAGCTGGTATCCGAATGCAGAGATTCTTACACATGTAGTTTTATCTCAAAAGTTTTATTAGTAGTCGAATGCATGCTCTCTTGAACATTTATTAAAGGATATAAAGAGCAAGATGAATAGGTGCATATAATTTTAGGGGTAGAAAAGAAAAGAGATGCCCAAATTTAACACAATGACAGCACCATAAATAAAAATGACAGCTATTGAGCAGAGGGTGTTGGTGAGTGATAGAAGGCTCACCTAGCATCGGGTGGCCTGGAGTTCGACCCTAACAAAATAAAGATGATTTAAAATTAAGTAAAGTCAAATTACTTCCACGTATGACTATGTGTAAATATGATAACATGGTTGTATATAGCAAATAACAAAAACTGACATGAGTAGAATTACATTTAAATGCACTTACAATGTATTCCATAGCCAAATAGTCATACAAATGTATAAGGAAAGGTAGGCGCTGATAAAGCATGAACAGCAGATTCAGATAACTGATGTAAAAAGAAATTCATTCTATGAATGTTGAATGAAGACATGAGAAAACACATTGTCCTTGTTACCGGAAAATGTTTGGATTAAGATAACATTCTTACATTTCAAAACTACGAAACCAAGTTGCCTAATCTTTACAGAGAACAAAGTATACAGACCTCCATTTCAAAATTATCATCAGCAATTAGACAAAGAACAGAACTGAAGTGCAAGTACATGGAGAAGGAAGAAGGAACAATGACCTTAGTCAAAAACGGTATCTTTTCACATGGAGAAAATGCTGAAAAATCCGTCACTAAAAGCTGTTAAAGATAATAAAGTAGACCCAGCAAGGGTACAAAATGGAAATATTCAGTCTCAAATATTGAACAATGAGCCATCTGAAAAGAATTTAAGAATAAAATTTGATTCAAGATAATATCAAAATTCATATAAAATAAATGTATGTGAATATATTTAGCTACAGAAGTTTGTGATTTTTTTGAGCAAAATATTTCAGAAAACTTAAATAATACCTTCTTAAATGGAAAGAGAACCCCTGTGCATACACTTAAGATGTAATATTGATAAGACAGTTTTATCCCCAAGTTGACTTATAGATTCAACAAAAATCCTTGTCAAAATTTGACTTTGTGAAAAAATTGTTACAATTATTCTAAAGTTCTTGGAGGAAATGCTTGTGACCCAAGATAGCAAAATTAGTAACAATAATCATTTTAATAAAGGACAAAATTAAAGGATTCACCGTTACAACACTACAAAACTTCAGCAATCAAGACCATGTGGTTGGAGCTAGCCTAAGGAAAGTCATGAAGATCAATGCATTAGAATTATTTCCAATTTTATTCTTTCTTTTAAAAAAGAATTTATTTATCCTCAGACACACCAGAAGAGGGCATCAAATACCATTACAGATGGTTGTGAGTCACCATGTGTTTGCTGGGAATTGAACTCTACACCTCTGGAAGAATAGTCAGTGCTCTTAACCACTGAGCCATCTCTCCAGCCCCTCCAAGTTTATTCTTTATATTACTGGGCAATCAGTTTTTATCAAGAGCATGTACAGAGACCAGAACTGCCTCTATCTCATTTCTAAATCATCCTCATATTTACTCCAGGTGCTATTTCAGGACAACAATAAACATACTCCTTTATACAAATGCCAAAAAAGAAAATAGAAAAAAGTATCAGAGAAATCACCTCACATATGACTCCTTTACCTGAGCTCAGGATCCTTTTCCTCCTGCAGCTTTGATATAAAGGTGTCTGCCCAGTCTTATTCCATGTTCAGTGGATATTTCTGGAACACCTTCTTCTTCTTCTTCTTCTTCTTCTTCTTCTTCTTCTTCTTCTTCTTCTTCTTCTTCTTCTTCTTCTTCTTCTTCTTCTTCTTCTTCTTCTTCTTCTTTTCTCCTCCTCCTCCTCCTCATCCTCCTCCTCCTCCTTCTCCTTCTTTTCTTTTTCCTTTTATTGTACAGCAAATGGAAGAAGGGTGTATCTAGTAGGATTGGAAGGAATGAAGGAAGGGGAAATTGCTGACAGGATGTAATATATAATAGAAAAATAAAAATTTTTAAACAAAAACTGACTCCTGCAAGTTGTCCTCTGACACCTTGACAACATATACATGATATAGCAAATGCTGCATGCACATGTACACAATCTCTCTCACATGCAAACACATACACATGTAAATTTAAATTTTAATGTTCAAACAATACAGCAGTAATTATGATAATTTGGTTCAACATTTCCTTTTTACATATGGTGAATATTTTGCTTATTTATCTAATAAAAATGTGCTTTTTATTCTATATGTTTCAGATACAGCATAGATACTAGGAGCTTATGGAGGAATATTAGTCAGTATCTGCCCTTCATAGACTTAAAATTTACTCAGCACTTTATAGAATGCAATAACTAAGGAGATATAAATTTATACCTGTGTTAAGAGGTGAACATTATAATTGTTTCTAAGAGTATGATAGTATTTAGGACATAGTTCCTAATTTTAAAAATATAAACCTTGCTGGGTATGCTGGCAGAAGACTTTAATCCTAACACAAGGAAGGCAGAGACAGGCAGATCTCTGTGAATTCGTGGCCAGCCTGGGCTACAAAGTGAGTCCAGGACTGCCAGGGATACACATAGAAACCATATCTGGGAGAAAAAGAAGAAGAAATATACCACCTTATATGAGAATCTATAAATATATAATTATGTGGGGGTGGGATACAGGAGGGGGGAGGGTGGGAAGGAGAAAGGGAAGGGAAGGGAAGGATGGGAAAGGTAGGGAAGGGAAAGGAAGAAATGGAGAAAGGGATAAGGAAGGGGAAGAGATAAAAGAGAAGGAAGGAAAAATAGAAGAACAGATAAGATATGTGAAAAAAGCCCAGAACATCTTCAAGGGATCTCATGGGGTTACAAAGGATGGCACGGTCAGTTCCATAGAACAAAGTGTATTCAAAGAATTTGAACTCAGTTTCATAAGTAACGGTAAGCCTCTGATCTAAAGGGCATGATCTGCCTTTGCCTGTATTCCAGAGAAAATAAATACCACAGACTTGATGTCACAACGAGTTCAAGTGACATTATTCTGCCCTGTAAAAAAATTATAGCAGCTATTAGAAAGATTTTCCCCTAAGCTTTATTTGTGGTTGTAAACTAAACAGATGCTTATAAAGAATGGCCACTTAAAATGTGAATTTTATGAATGTTTACAGTGACTAAAGCCAAAGGCTTAACAAGCCAAAGACAAGGGTGCTATAGACAAAATGAGAAATAATTCAGAGCTTTAAATGTATGGAAAAATCCCTCTGTATTTACAAAATACAAGGAACTAACAAGAAACTGCTTTTTATTATGTTTTACAATGGAAATAAAAAGTTATGAAGTGTATTACAAAGCATGAGAGCCAAGATATTACTTAGTAATTTTTACTGATCAGTGCTGAGCAGGGTTGGATAGCAGTTGCCTGGGGTCTTGTTCACTACAGGCTTTCTGCCTTTCTAGCTCTCACACCTGATACTTGCATGAGAAACTACCCTTCCTATTTCAAACCAATATCATTTTCCTTTTATTTTATCTTAGGGAAACATCTGTGTATACTAATCACTCAGAGACATACACCACAATGAATATGAAGTGTGATTCTCAGGTTCTTTGCTCATGAACAATGACTACAGAGTTGGTTTTCATAAACACACTCACTAGTTAAAGGAGTCATGGTGGTGTTACTACAAAAGACTCAATCAGTCTCTAATCTATCATCTATAACAATTCAGCTATCAACACCCTAAGCTCATACTTGAGTTGGTTCCTTATGTCCAAAATGGAGGGAGGAAAGCGGTGATCAATACTAGTGGTAGTGGTTGGATTTTCTTAATATTTATTATAGATAAGATGTCCCATATTCTTCAAACAATAATGATAGTAAAGTAACAAGGACATGTTTCCTGCATCTAAATCCTAAGGACATGAGATTGGGAAGATAATAAGAGTTACTGCATAATTGACACTGAAGTAGGTACTCATCAATACATCTCAAGAGTATTTCATTTATTCTTTAAGGAAATTCTTCTGCATCTTGATTGTTAGAAAAGGAGATCTGAATCATTAAGTCACTTGTCAAAAGTATAACAGATAGATGGCAGAGAAAAATAATAGAGCTTAGAAACATCTACTTAAAAAACAGATTTCTGAACAATTAGGTAAATTCTGCCTCACTAAATAATGTTGGGTTTCAGTGTCAGTATTTAGCCTCACATGGGATGAGTATTATCATTGAAGAAACAGATGACTCCATCCCTGAATCCCATCCATGTAGACTTCAAATCACCATATAGTGGCTAAGAGGTAGAAAGCTCTCTACTGTCCATAAGCACAGGTTCTCTATACAAGTGACTCTCAGTAACACTATAACATACACAGTAGAGTTTTATCTGAAATGACCCCATAAGTAAAAAATAGTAACAGTGTCTAGGATCACTGCTGTTTGAAGACATTCCTTAAAAGATGGTTCACAACATAAAAATCAATCTCAAGAATGTAGCAAATTAGCCTGCCACAGTTTTCTCCCTCTTGGTCTGAGTTCCACCTCTTCGAGACATTCTCCTTATCACAAAACTCTTAGGATTTGTTTGCCCCAGATAGTTGATTTCAATAGGAGATATTTTTCCTTTAGTGGAAGAGCCTTTCATCAATACGAATGTCCTTATATTAAAGGTGAGCAAAGACAGAAGAGAAGGAAACAGAGATGGAGAGAGACAGAGATGGGGTGAGAGATAAACAAAGACAGAAAGTGGATAAGTTCACCATTTCCCCTGGGATGTTACACTCTACACCCCCAGGCAAAATTTGTTTCCAACTTAATAAGGCTTTATTTCCAATAAATTGTGATGGATTTTTCATTTTTGTGAGGCAAGTTTCACAATTTCACCACAAAATTTCTTGCTCTAAAGTCAAATATAAAAACAACAGAACTCTATCTTTAATCTCACAGGAATCTTTACTAAAATTTATATTTAGGTGCAATGTATGATTTTTTTGGTCATGAGAATTCTATTTTCCATATTTTGTGTATATTGCAAAAGTCTCCTAACTATCAAAAGTCAGTAAAGACACTTGTGAGGATTGGGGGACAGAGGTGAGAGGGTAGAGCCATGCCACCCTTCCACTAGTATTCAATAGAGGCTGAAAGAATATTGGAATATTCAGGAAACTGCAGGACACATAATAAAAAGGGTTGAAAATATGGTGGCTTGATCTCTATGTTCTAAGAAATAGTAAACCTATCAACTGGGCTCAGCTCCAGTGTTCCTGTGATAAGGGTCAAGGAATGCTATTGCTGTTTTTCTCTTTTTCTTGTCTTGTCTTTTCTATTTTCATTTTCTTTTCTCTCTTTTCCCTTTAGTAACCAAATCATAAGAACAGTAAAAATACTCACGTGAAACGGTATGAAAAAATAACTCAGAAGAGGCAATTGACACAGTTTTTCTCAATAGAAAAGGAAATTCTCAGCTAAGAGTATATGTGCTGGCGAGGAGGGAGAGGAAATGACCCAGCATCTTCTCTAAAGTGAGAAGCCCTGTTTCAAAGGAATTTTATTTTCTTTTGTTCTCCTTTTCATATTCAAATACTGGAGCCAGGATTGAAACCTTGGATTCTTTTTTCAAGTGTCTGCATTTTAAAAGATTTTGTTTGCATTAAGGCTTAGGTCAGTGTAATTGGTATGTTTTAAGAAAAACATTACCTTTGAATGACCTTTGGGGATTTGAAGGTGAAACTTCAGTCGGAGGGGAGCAAAAAGCATCCTCCAGGTTGTCATGTGCCAAACCTCAAACTTTAAACACAATGGCATCTCACTCTGAATGTCTTCCGACAGCAATAAAGACGGAATGAGCCACAGCAAGGACATGGTCCATTCAGATGGATAGAAGAATACAACTCGGACAAAGATAAACACAATGGGGCAAAATAAATACACTTAGGGCATTTCATAGAAGTGGCAGAACTTTGGGAAACCTGACAAGAAGAAGGCTCCCACCTTCTACTCCTCCAGATTCTTAAATTGTTATTGTAAGCTAAGCACCTTACCTCCAAGAGGCAAGAATAAAATCTTCCTGGTTATCATATATCACACCCACAAAGGACATCATCTGTTAATGATCATTTATTCCCAGCTACTTGAAGAATAATACCCAGTAATTATAACAAATGTAAGTCAAATAGTAATAGCATACTTTACATAGTACAGTAATTATAAGTTATACCCATGAATTCAGGACAAGGGTCTTTTATGCTTGGTATTAAATCTGTTCTGCAATTTATTTGTAATGTCATCACTGGGGCTGAAGAAAGAAAGCTTGCCTAGAAAGGAGACTCACCCTCCTTTCACATTTCCAATAAGTCATTAGGAGAAAACTGCTCTTTGCATGCTTTGGGAAACACAATTACTACCAGAGACATCGTAAACAAACATTCATTGTGCTTACCGCTGCTTCTTTATAGCACAAGGCAAATCGTATTGTTAAATTTAGACCATTTAAAAGGAATAAGTGCTCAGATTCCTGCATTCATTTGAAGTTTAATTGAAAAAATCAAGCCTGAGCCATAATACTTTCTTATACAGAGCCTGCTGCCAAGAGGAGAATTATGTAGCACTCCACAGTCTAGCAAAAGCTGGACCAACATTTCTCTATCTCTGCTTCTGATATTTGGTGGGTTCTAGAATTTAACTGCTTAAACAAACATATTAAATAAAAGTTTCATAGTCACATGATATAAAATAAAAACATTATCAAATAAACAAGTAATAAAAAAATCTATATGAACCACACAGAGTAGCAACCAGTGTGTATGGGTTCTCTGATGGACATCTGCTCTACCCTGAAATCTTCTTAACTAGCAGTAAGCTATATTAACTCTGACAGTAATAGGTTCATTAATGATGTTTGCAGGTAGTCATGGTATATACTTTTAATCCCAGCACTCAGGAGACAGAGGCCTGAGCATCTCTCTGAGTGTGAGGCTGGCCAGATCTATAGAGCAAGTTCCAGGACGGCCAGGGCTACACAGAAAAAACCCTGTCTCAAAAAAAACAAAAACAAAAACAAAAAACCTAAAACAAAAACAAAACAAACACAAAATAAAGCACAGCAAAAACACACAAAAACATGAGAATACTTCTAGTAAAGTAGGGAAATATGTATATACGATTTTTAAAGAATCAAAATTATAAAATTATCTTTCAAAGAAATAAAGGATTCCTCATGGACCCTCAGTCTCTACAGACATTTAACCAGCTTCTCTACCACCAGTAGTGTAACTCTTGAAGGATCACTTCATTCTGACTTTCCCATATGCTAGATAGCAAATAACCCCTCTGGTTTGGTGCAAATGCCATCTCCTTCTGAAAGCATCCCTGTGATCTCTACTCTTGCTCTTCTTGACCTTGGTCTGCCAAACTCACCCCTGACATACTTTCTTAAAACCTTTTATTTTATTTGAGCCTTAGATTCAAGAACATTTTGTAGATACATCCACTGGCAACACACTTCTGTATTTTTATTAATTGTGGTTTTCTAGTGGATTCCTTCTGTCTCAAAGAGATGAGATGTTTCCTTGATAAAGGGGGAAGACTACACTTAACTGTGGGCATAAGGTCTAATGTGTATAAATTGGTGGAAGGAGTTACAGAGACAAAGTTTGGAGCTGAGACTTAAGGATGGACCATCCAGAGACTGCCCCTCCTGGGGATCCACCCCATAATCAGCCACCAAATGCAGACACTATGACATATGCCAGCAAGATTTTGCTGACATGACCCTAATATAGCTGTCTCTTGTGAGGCTATGCCAGTGTCTGGCCAATACAGAAGTGATGCTCACAGTCATCTATTGGAAGGAACACAGGGCCCCCAATGGAGGAGCTAGAGAAAGTACCCAAGGAGCTGAAGGGGTCTGCAACCCTATAGGTGGAACAACAATATGAACTAACCAGTACCCCCAGAGCTCGTATCTCTAGCTGCATATGTAGCAGAAGATGCCCTAGTTGGCCATCATTGGGAAGAGAGGCCCTTGGTCATGCAAACTTTATATGCCCCAGTAGGGGAGCAGGACAGGGGAAGGTATAGGGGACTTTTGGGATAGCATTTGAAATGTAAATGAAGAATAAATCTAATAAAAAATTGAAAAAAATAAATTGGTGTTAAGGATTATGCTGGTTTAGTAAATTAATACTCTGCCTTTGCACCTTCATTACATGTAAATTGGACAAATTTTGGGTCAAAGGTTTTATGGGTGGGTTGGGGTCCTTCTCTCTGCTAGGGGTTCTACCGTACTATAGGAGATGGCCTCTTCAGGTTCCATATCCCTACTTCTATGAGTCTTAGCTAAAGTTACCCCATAGACTTCTGGGAGCCTCCCCTCCCCAGGTCTTTGGCATATACTAAAACTACACCCCATTCTCGCCATTCTCAATACCTGAAGATCTTCATACACTCCCCTGTCCCTCTGATCCTATCCCCTGCCTCTCCCCATACCCAATTCCCAACCTCCATTCCTCTCCCTCTCCTCCCTCCCATCAAGTTTCGGCCCTCAATCTGACTCAGATGACTATTTCCACTTCTGAGTGAGACTCACGCATTGTCCCTTGGGCCCTTCTTGATATTTAGTTTTTGGAGGTCTGTGGATTGTAGCATAGGTGTCCTATACTTCATGTCTAATATTCACTTATAAGTGAGTACATACCATGCCTGTCCTTTGGGGCCTGGGTTACCTCACTCTGGATGATATTTTCTAGTTCCATCCATCTGCCTATAAAATTCATGATGTCCTTGTTTTTAATAGCTGAATGTCATTCCATTGTATAAATGACCTGGATTTTGCTCAGCAGGTCTTAAGTCCAACTAGAGAGTTATTATGTGTCAAGGTATGTGTTCTACCCTAAGGAAGAACTACAGGTACCTGAGGAAAGCTGGGAATGGCAGAGGTGGTCCTCCCCAGGGAAGAACACACAAGTTGGTTGTCTAGCTCCTAATATTCATCCCTTAAAATACATACAGGTAACAATATATGTACTGAATAGGTTATATATAGAAATGTTTATGTATATACAGATATGCATTAACAAACAATTAGGAATAGAGATAGAGTCCATAAATATGAAGGGTGGGTATACAAGGTATATAGGAGGGTTCCAGGGGGGAACATTAAGAGAGAAATATTGTAATCAAATTATAATCTCAAAGAAATATTCCCCTATTCCGGTCAGAACAGCACCGGGGTAGCTAGGGCGCAGGGTCGGCTGACACTCGCCAGCTACCCACAACACCTGCCACAGGATCTTAAGACTTCTGGTGAGTGGAACACAGCTTCTGCTCCAATCCAATTGCGCGCAGGACCTGAGACTGCATTAGTTAGTGAAGCAGAAAACCGGCCTGAGTAGGGCCACAGGCCTCTTCCGGCCTGACCAGCACCGAGGTAGCTAGAGCGCAGGGTCAGCTGACACCTGCCAGCTACCCTCAACACCCGCCACAGGATTTTGAGACTTCTGGTGAGTGGAACACAGCTTCTGCTCCAGTCCAATCACGTGGGACCTGAGACTGCTTTGGTTGGGGAGGCAGAAATCTGGCCTGAGTAGGGCCACAAGCCTCTTCCGGTATGACCAGCACCGGGGTAGCTAGATCGCAGGGTCAGCTGACACCCGCCAGTTACCCACGACACCCGCCACAGGATTTTGAGACTTCGGGTGAGTGGAACACAGAGTCTGCTCCAATCTTTAAACAGTGACAATAATAACAACTAACCCCAGAGATTACCAGATGGCGAAAGGTAAATGTAATAATCTTACTAACAGAAACCAAGACCACTCAACATCATCAGAACCCAGCACTCCCACTTCGCCCAGTCCAGGGCACCCAAACACACCGGAAAAGCTAGACACGGATCTAAAAGCATATCTCATGATGATGGTAGAGGACATCAAGAGGGACTTTAATAACTCACTTAAAGAATTATAGGAGAACATGGCTAAAGAGTTACAAGTCCTTAAAGAAAAACAGGATAACACAATCAAACAGGTAGAAGTCCTTAAAGAAAAACAGGATAACACAATCAAACAGGTAGAAGTCCTTAATGAAAAACAGGAAAACACATCCAAACAGATGATGGAAATGAACAAAACCATACTAGACCTAAAAAGGGAAGTAGACACAATAAAGAAAACCCAAAATGAGGCAACACTGGAGATAGAAACCCTAGGAAAGAAATCTGGAACCATAGATACCAGCATCAGCAACAGAATACAAGAGATGGAAGAGAGAATCTCAGGTGCAGAAGATTCCATAGAGAACATCGGCACAACAATCAAGGAAAATGTAAAACGCAAAAAGATCCTAACTCAAAACATCCAAGAAATACAGGACACAATGAGAAGACCAAACCTACGGATAATAGGAGTGGATGAGAATGAAGATTTTCAACTCAAAGGACCAGCAAACATCTTCAACAAAATTATAGAAGAAAACTTCCCAAATCTAAAGAAGGAGATGCCCATGAACATACAAGAAGCCTACAGAACTCCAAATAGACTGGACCAGAAAAGAAATACCTCCTGACACATAATAATCAGAACAACAAATGCACTAAATAAAGATAGAATACTAAAAGCAGTAAGAGAAAAAGGCCAAGTAATATAGAAAGGCAAGCCTATCAGAATTACACCAGATTTTTCACCAGAGATTATGAAAGCCAGAAGATCCTGGACAGATGTTATACAGACACTAAAAGAACACAAATTCCAGCCCAGGCTACTATACCCAGCCAAACTCTCAATTACCATAGATGGAGAAACCAAAGTATTCCACTACAAAACCAAATTCACACATTATCTCTCCACGAATCCAGCCCTTCAAAGGATGATAATAGGAAAAAAACAATACAAGGACAGGAACCACGCCCTAGAAACAACAAGAAGGTAATCCCTCAACAAACCAAAAAGAAGACTGCCACAAGAACAGAATGCCAACTTTAACAACAAAAATAACAGGAAACAACAATTACTTTTCCTTAATATCTCTTAATATCAATGGACTCAACTCCCCGATAAAAAGACATAGACTAACAAGTTGGCTACACAAACAAGACCCAACATTTTGCTGCTTACAGGAAACTCATCTCAGAGAAAAAGATAGACACTACCTCAGAATGAAAGGCTGGAAAACAATTTTCCAAGCAAATGGTATAAAGAAACAAGCTGGAGTAGCCATTCTAATATCTGATAAGATTGACTTCCAACCCAAAGTCATCAAAAAAGACAGGGAGGGGCACTTCATACTCATCAAAGGTAAAATCCTCCAAGAGGAACTATCAATCCTGAATATCTATGATCCAAATACAAAGGCAGCCACATTCATTAAAGAAACTTTAGTAAATCTCAAAGCACACATTGCACCTCATACAATAATAGTGGGAGACTTCAACACACCACTTTCACCAATGGACAGATCATGGAAACAGAAACTAAACAGGGACACAGTGAAACTAACAGAAGTTATGAATCAAATGGATCTGGCAGATATCTACAGAACATTCTATCCTAAAACAAAAGGATATACCTTCTTCTCAGCACCTCATGGTACCTTCTCCAAAATTGACCACATAATTGGTCACAAAACAGGCCTCAACAGATACAAAAATATTGAAATTGTCCCATGCATCCTATCAGATCACCATGGACTAAGGCTGATCTTCAATAACAAAATAAATAATAGAAAGCCAACCTTCACGTGGAAACTGAACAACACTCTTCTCAATGATACCTTGGTCAAGGAAGGAATAAAGAAAGAAATTAAGGACTTTTTAGAGTTCAATGAAAATGAAGCCACAACATACCCAAACTTATGGGACGCAATGAAAGCATTTCTAAGAGGAAAACTCATAGCTCTGAGTGCCTCCAAAAGGAAACAAGAGAAAGCACACATTAGCAGCTTGACAACATAACTAAAAGCACTAGAACAAAAGGAAGCAAATTCACCCAAGAGGAGTAGACGGCAGGAAATAATCAAACTCAGGGGCGAAATCAACCAAGTGGAATCAAGAAAAACTATTCAAAGAATCAACCAATCAGGGAGCTGGTTCTTTGAGAAAATCAACAAGATAGATAAACCCTTAGCCAGACTCACTAGAGGGCACAGGGAAAGCATCCTAATTAACAAAATCAGAAATGAAAAAGGAGACATAACAACAGATCCTGAAGACATCCAAAACACCATCAGAAGCCGGGCATGGTGGTGCACGCCTTTAATCCCAGCACTCGGGAGGCAGAGGCAGGCGGATTTCTGAGTTCGAGGCCAGCCTGGTCTACAAAGTGAGTTCCAGGACAGCCAGGGCTATACAGAGAAACCCTGTCTCGAAAAACCAAAAAAAAAAAAAAAAAAAAAAAAAAAACCATCAGATCCTTCTACCAAAGGCTATACTCAACAAAACTGGAGAACCTGGATGAAATGGAGAAGTTCCTAGACAGATACCAGGTACCAAAGTTGAATCAAGATCAGGTTAATGATCTAAACAGCCCTATATCCCCCAAAGAAATAGAAGCAGTCATTAATAGTCTCCCAACTAAAAAAAGCCCAGGACCAGATGGGTTTAGTGCAGAGTTCTATCAGACCTTCAAAGAAGATCTAATCCCAGTTCTTCACAAACTATTCCACAAAATAGAAACAGAAGGTACTCTACCCAACTCATTCTATGAAGCCACAATTACTCTGATACCTAAACCACAAAAAGACCCAACAAAGATAGAAAATTTCAGACCAATATCCCTTATGAATATTGATGCAAAAATCCTCAATAAAGTTCTTGCTAACCGAATCCAAGAACACATCAAAACAATCATCCATCCTGACCAAGTAGGTTTCATCCCAGGGATGCAGGGATGGTTCAATATACGGAAATCCATCAACGTAATCCAGTATATAAACAAACTCAAAGACAAAAACCACATGGTCATCTCCTTAGATGCGGAAAAAACTTTTGACAAGATCCAACACCCATTCATGATAAAAGTCTTGGAAAGATCAGGAATTCAAGGCCCATACCTAAACATGATAAAAGCAATCTACAGCAAACCAGTAGCCAACATCAAAGTAAATGGTGAGAAGCTTGAAGCAATCCCTCTAAAATCAGGGACTAGACAAGGCTGTCCACTTTCTCCATACCTATTCAACATTGTACTTGAAGTCCTAGCCAGAGCAATTCGACAACAAAAGGAGATCAAAGGGATACAAATTGGAAAAGATGAAGTCAAAATATCACTTTTTGCAGATGATATGATAGTATATATAAGTGACCCTAAAAATTCCACCAGAGAACTCCTAAGCCTGATAAACAGCTTCGGTGAAGTAGCTGGATATAAAATTAACTCAAACAAATCAATGGCCTTTCTCTACACAAAGAATAAACAGGCTGAGAAAGAAATTAGGGAAACAACACCCTTCTCAATAGTCACAAATAATATAAAATATCTTGGCGTGACTCTAACTAAGGAAGTGAAAGATCTGTATAATAAAAACTTCAAGTCTCTGAAGAAAGAAATTATAGAAGATCTCAGAAGATGGAAAGATCTCCCATGCTCATGGATTGGCAGGATCAACATTGTAAAAATGGCTATCTTGCCAAAAGCAATCTACAGATTCAATGCAATCCCCATCAAAATTCCAACTCAATTCTTCAATGAATTAGAAAGTGCAATCTGCAAATTCATCTGGAATAGCAAAAAAACTAGGATAGCAAAAACTCTTCTCAAGGATAAAAGAACCTCTGGTGGAATCACCATGCCGGACCTAAAGCTTTACTACAGAGCAATTGTGATAAAAACTGTGTGGTACTGGTATAGTGACAGACAAATAGACCAATGGAATAGAATTGAAGACCCAGAAATGAACCCACACACTTACCTACAGTCACTTGATCTTCAACAAGGGAGCTAAAAATATCCAGTGGAAGAAAATCAGCATTTTCAACAAATGGTGCTGGCACAACTGGTTGTTATCATGTAGAAGAATGCGAATCGATCCATTCCTATCTCCTTGTACTAAGGTCAAGTCTAAGTGGATCAAGGATATTCACATAAAACCGGAGACACTGAAACTTATAGAGGAGAAAGTGGGGAAAAGCCTTGAAGATAAGGGCACAGGGGAAAAATTCTTGAATAGAACAGCAATGGCTTGTGCTGTAAGATCGAGAATTGACAAGTGGGACCTCATGAAACTGCAAAGCTTGTGCAAGGCATAAGACACCATCAATAAGACAAAAAAACCACCAACAGATTGGGAAAGGATCTTTACCTATCCTAAATCAGATAAGGGACTAATATCCAATATATATAAAGAACTCAAGAAGGTGGACTCCAGAAAGTCAAATAACCCCATTAAAAAATGGGGCTCAGAACTGAACAAAGAATTCTCACCTGAGGAATACCGAATGGTAGAGAAGCACCTGAAAAAATGTTCAACATCCTTAATCATCAGGGAAATGCAAATCAAAACAACCCTGAGATTCCACCTCACACCAGTCAGAAAGGCTAAGATCAAAAATTCAGGTGACAGCAGATGCTGGCGAGTATGTGGAGAAAGAGGAACACTCCTCCATTGTTGGTGGGATTGCAAGCTTGTACAACCACTCTGGAAATCAGTCTGGCGGTTCCTCAGAAAATTGGACATAATACTACCGGAGGATCCCACAATACCTCTCCTGGGCATATATCCAGAAGATGTCCCAACCAGTAAGAAGGACACATGCTCCACTATGCTCATAGCAGCCCTATTTATAATAGCCAGAAGCTGGAAAGGACCCAGATGTCCCTCAACAGAGGAATGGATACAGAAATTATGGTACATTTACACAATGGAGTACTACTCAGCTATTAAAAAGAATGAATTTATGAAATTCCTAGCCAAATGGATGGATCTGCAGGGCATCATCTTGAGTGAGGTAACACAATCACAAAGGAACTCACACAATATGTATTCACTGATAAGTGGATATTAACCCAAAACTTAGGATACCCAAGATATAAGATACAATTTGCTAAACACATGAAACTCAAGAAGAATGAAGACCAAAGTGTGGACACTGTGCCCCTTCTTAGAACTTGGAACAAAACACCCATGGAAGGAGTTACAGAGACAAAGTTTGGAGCTGTGATGAAAGGATGGATCATCTAGAGACTGCCGTATCCAGGGATCCATCCCATAATCAGCTTCTAAATGCTGACACCGTTGCATACACTAGCAAGATTTTGCTGAAAGGACCGAAATATAGCTGTCTCTTGTGAGACGATGCCGGGGCCTAGCAAACACAGGAGTGGATGTTCACAGTCAGCTATTGGATGTATCACAGGCCTCCCAATGGAGAAGCTAGAGAAAGTAACCAAGGAGCTAAAGGGATCTGCAACTCTATAGTTGGAACAACATTATGAACTAACCAGTACCTCGGAGCTCTTGTCTCTAGCTGCATATGTATCGAAAGATGGCCTAGTCGGCCATCACTGGAAAGAGAGGCCCATTGGACTTGCAAACTTTATATGCCCCAATATAGGGGAATGCCAGGGCCAAAAGAATGGGAATGGGTGGGTAGGGAATTGGGGGGCGCTATGGGGGACTTTTGGGATAGCATTGGAAATGTAATTGAGGATAATATGTAATAAAAAATATTGAAAATTTAAAAAAAGGAAAACATTTTTAAAAAAAAGAAATATTCCCTTAACTTTTCCTGATTAGAATGCATATAATATTTTGCTTCAGCTCACTTTTGTTCACACAGATCCCTTCTCAGAGCATCAAGCCAATTGCCAATGCCTAACATCATACAGTGAGTGCTCACCACAGTGACTGACAGGCCCAGGAGCCTAGAACATACTTGTTTATTCTGGTTGCTTACTCTCCTTTTCATAGACCAGCATTGGAAAAGGAGCTGGGAGGGTAAACTTGCTGGCCACACACCAAGGACACAGCCACCCTACAGTTATTTATTCTTTTGACAAGACCATCTCCTCTGTACTGATTTCTGTTACTTATCTACCAAATTTAATCTACAAAAAACTTTCCAGATACATTACTATGTATTAGTGATTATTACTAAATTTTATAAAGTCCATTTCTCGTATATTTAGTTCATATTTATTTTCAGACAGAATCGCAGTATGTGGAACTTACTATGTAGTTCAGAGAGACCTTGCACCACCATGTCCAGTTTACTCATTTTATTTCTAATTGTCAAGCAATAGTCGTAAATACTCATGGGGGTCAGTGTAATATTCTAATAGATGTTTACAATGTAAAATGATTAAACCAAGGAAATTAACAAATCAATTCCTTCATACTGGACTTTTATGTAGAAAATAATGGTTGAAGTCTACTTTCAATAATTCTGCAACACACAAACATTTTTATTATACTCATCACTGTTGTCAACAAAGCACTAAGGCCCATTTCTCCAATGTAAATAAGTAAAAGATGTTTAAAACTACTGTGTAGTTTAAAAAACATCCTACCACCATTGGCCTGGAGCTGTAGCCAACTGTGCTATCAGCCCCTCCCAACTCCCTTTTTTTTCTCCAGTCTTAGTTCTGAGATTCCTACCTGCCTGGAGAGGTTGCATTACCAGCCCACTCTTGAGACCCTAGAATTCACAGATAAAGCTCACACAGACAGCTTTATTATTTTAGAACTTGCTGGCTAGACACAAGTGCTGGGCACAGATACCTCCTGCCTTGGAAAGACATTCCCTCATCAACTATTATCTCCATTTCTCCTCCTGCCCTAAACTTAGTAGCTTGTATCAGCTGGTACCCACCAACCTCCTTGGCCATCTGCCCATAGAGGAGGCCAGAGACCAGAGGTCCTAGCTGCCTGAGGCTTTACATGATTGCAGAGTCCTCTTTCCTCCAAAGCATGGCAGAAGAGGACCTCTCTTTTTCCCTGTGTCTCCTTTTCCTCTTAGGATCCAGAAGTCGCATTTGTACCTTCCCTCCTGCAATTGGACCCCAGCCTTCTTTATTGACAAGTCAGGAACCAATTGGGGGAAAAGACCTTAGTGACAGAACCTCCCCTTACAAAAATTATTTTATTTAATAATACTTACAGTAAAGTATATATTTCAAGATTACTTGTTCATGGAGCATTTTCTTTAGAGAGCAACCACTGAGATTCTTGAACAATGGCTATCAGGGGCAGTTTGAGATCTGTCCTGAGCAAACCTCCTCTTGGCACAGTACATTAGATCTAAGCATTAGTAAGTTGGATCTAAGCATCAGTAAAATGGGTATTCCAAATGGCTGTAATAACCTAGTAAGAGCAAGGAATTGATCACTGTGAATTAAAGTATCTTTGATGTCATTGACTATGTGATAAGGAGCTACATGACACTATATAGCTGAGACACGTTCCTTGAGTGGAGCAAAGAAAGAAAAAGCCTCCCTGGAATGTCTGCATAGATTCAAAGATTTTTATTCTCCTGAACACTCCACATTCACATGTGTGTGCCATCAACTAATGTGTATTAAACATGTGGCTGATATATCTGTTTAACATTAAATAAATGGTCTCCAAATGAGTATGCAGATGAATGATGATGGCTTCCCAATGACTTGCATCTTTCTATAAGAAGAGACTTTACACCCCCTCCCCCAAAAAAGTAAAAAGGGGAGAAAATTGCTGCTAAGAAGTCTCCATGGTCTCATCTGTGGTTCTGTGGTCTCCCCTCCATGGCTTTGTGATCTCCATGCAATCAAGGAGAAAATTTTTTTATCTTGATTTCAACCTGAATGTGTCTTTATACAATTAGAATATTTACATACCTAAATTCATGTTTTTGTAACAGAACTTTTCTAGTATTTATGTCTCTAAAAGGAAGCAAGGGAGATCAGAAAATATCAGACTGCCTGATATTATGTCCATGAATTAAAGGAATAAGAAACATAAATTTAAGTACAAGCTGATAATGTGACCAGTGCATCTTAGGGACCTGGCTGAATTCATCTGGTTTACGCTGACATTTTAATTTTCAGTTTTACATTGCCATGTCACCTCTTGTGTGGGGGTAAACATTTTATAATTTTTTAATCAAATGATTTTCATTATTTACACAATTAGGATGATGGAGTGATTATGGCAATTGTGTCCAAATAAAAATTTAATAAACAGATCTGAGAAAAGTCAAACAAAAAAGACAGAGGACTCTCTATGAGTCTATGTTATGAAATTTTCAAAAATAAATAAACAACTAAAGGACATTATGAAAAAAAAGAGAGTATAGCCAAAATTTTCAACATTGTTGCTTTCAAATGTGGCCTATTTGTATCATTAAAACATCAGGGTAAATATCAAAACCCGAACTTGTGGTCTGAGCACTGTGAGTGAGTGGCCACACTCCAGCATTAAGAACCAGCTAGCACACTCTGCTATGTAACTCCATATTTATGTTTCTCATAAACACAAAGGGGGTTTTAAGATTCAAAGCTGAAGCTGTGCATAGGGTCATATGTGCTGGGATTATAGACATATGTCCTGTACCCAGATTGATGTCTGAGAGGAAATAAAACCTTCCAGCTTGACAACTAGTGGAAAAGATGATACACCATCTAATGATACCAAGACCAAATAGCATAAAACAACTGTGAATAATCCCTGGCAGTCCCTGTGAGTGAGCTGTCTACGTATAGCTTCTCCCCTTGGGACTTCACAAAATCAAGACAAAGGTAACAGTCACTTTTTGGTGATCAACAGACACCTCTAGAATAGGATCCACTTTTGGCTTCTCTAGGTTGTTGGTAGAATTCATTCATCTATAATTATAGGATTTATTGAAGCTTACATTTCGATGCCAGCCTAAGATAGGGTCTAATATGATTAATGCAAGTGTAAGTGATAACTCTTTTCTTTGCCTTACTATACAGATTGACAGAAAGTTCGATTTGCCCAAAATGATATGTGTGTGTGTGTGTGTGTGTGTGTGTGTGAGAGAGAGAGAGAGAGAGAGAGAGAGAGAGAGAGAGAGAGACATAAATTCAAAACCACTAGAAACAGGACTCTGAATAAGCCCCTTCTGGTAGGCGCCAACACCGGGTCACCTTTGGCGCGGAGTCTGCAGACACCCCCAAGGCCCCCTAGGGGACTCTGCACTCCATCTTAGGACCAACGGTGAGTGGAACACAACTTCTTTTCCAATCCAATTGAGTGGGACCTGAGACAGCATTAGGGAAGCAGGAAACCCGGGCTGATGAGAGTCACAAGTCCCTTCCCGTCAGCATCAACACTTGGTCACCTGGGCGCAGTCAGCGGACACCCCCAAGGTCCCTAGAGGACAGCTTCTGAGAAAGACACCTTTTCAGACTCCAGACATCCGGGCACCTTCCCTGCCAGAGGAGAGGTGCCCGCTCTGCCCAGGAGGGCTTTGCCAGAGCTCCTGGGGGAGCCATCTTGGTTCCCGGATCCCTCTGAGACTAGTCTGTGCAGGTGAGAGTGTGGATTATAGAAGCTAACAGCTTCTGTGACAGGCGGAAGCAACACAGCTTCTGGAACAGGTCCTGTTTCAGGCCTTCATCATCTACCAGGAGGCAGGTCCAAAAGCCAGGTATCTGTGCACCTTCCCTGTAAGAGGAGAGCTTACCTGCACAGAGTGCTCTGACCACTGAAACTCAGAGGAGAGAGCTAATCTCCCAGGCCTGCTGATAGAGGCTAACAGAATCATGAGAGGAGCAATCTCTAACCAGAGAAAACTATAACAACTAACTCCAGAGATTATCAGATGGCGAAAGGCAAACGTAAGAATCTTACTAACAGAAACCAAGACCACTAACCATCATCAGAACACAAAACTGCCCTGTCACCTAGTCCTGGGCACCCCAACACACCCAAATAGCTAGACCCAGCTTTAAAAGCATATCTCATGATGATGGTAGAGGACATCAAGAAGGACTTTAATTACTCGCTTAAAGAAATACAGGAGAACACTACTAAAGAGTTACAGGTCCTTAAAGAAAAACAGGAAAACACATCCAAACAGGTGATGGAAATGATCAAAACAATACTAGACCTAAAACGATAAGTAGACACAATAAAGAAAACCCAAAGTGAGGCAATGGTGGAGATAGAAACCCTAGGAAAGAAATCTGGAACCATAGGTGCGAGCATCAGCAACAGAATACAAGAGATGGAAGAGACAATCTCAGGTGCAGAAGATTCGATAGAGAACATCAGCACAACAATCAAAGAAAATGGAAAATGCAAAAAGATCCTAACTCAAAACATCCAGGAAATGCAGGACACAATGAGAAGACCAAACCTATGGATAATAAGAGTAGATGAGAATGAAGATTTTCAACTTAAAGGGCCAGCAAATATCTTCAACAAAATTATAGAAGAAAATTTCCCAAACCTAAATAAAGAGATGCCCATGAACATACAAGAAGCCTACAGAACTCCAAACAGACTGGACCAAAAAAGAAATTCCTCCTGACACATAATAATCAGAAAAACAAATGCACTAAATAAAGAGAGAATATTAAAAGCAGTAAGGGAAAAGGGTCAAGTAACATATAAAGGCAGGCCTATCAGAATTACACCAGATTTTTCACCAGAGACTATGAAAGCCAGAAGATCCTGGACAGATGTTATACAGACACTAAGAGAATACAAATGCCAGCCAAGGCTACTATACCCAGCCAAACTTTCAATTACCATAGACGGAGAAACCAAAGTATTCCACAACAAAACCAAATTCACACATTAACTTTCCATGAATCCAGCCCTTCAAAGGATAATAACAACAACAACAAAAACCAATACAAGGACGGAAACCAGGCCCTAGAAAAAGCAAGAAAGTAATCCTTCAACAAACCAAAAAGAAGACAGCCACAAGAACAGAATGCCAACTCTAACAACAAAAATAATAGGAAGCAACAATTACTTTTCCTTAATATTTTTTTTAATATCAATGGACTCAATTCCCCAATAAAAAGACATAGACTAACAGACTGGCTACACAAACAGGATCCAACATTTTGCTGCTTAGAGGAAACCCATCTCAGGGAAAAAGACAGACACTACCTCAGAATGAAAGCCTGGAAAACAATTTTCCAAGCAAATGGTCTGAAGAAACAAGCTGGAGTAGCCCTTCTAATATCGAATAAAATCGACTTCCAACCCAAAGTTATGAAAAAAGACAAGGAGGGACAGGTCATTCTCATCAAAGTTAAAATCCTCCAAGATGAACTCTCAATTCTGAATATCTATGCTCCAAATGAAAGGCAGCCACATTCATTAAAGAAACTTTAGTAAAACTCATAGCACACATTGCACCTCACACAATAATAGTGGGAGACTTCAACAGACCACTTTCATCAATAGACAGATTGTGGAAACAGAAACTAAACAGGGACACAGTGAAACTAACAGAAGTTATGAAACAAATGGACTTAACAGATATCTACAGAACATTTTATCCTAAAACAAAAGGATATACCTTCTTCTGAGCACCTCATGGTACTATCTCCAAAATTGACCATATAATTGGTCACAAAACAGGCCTCAACATATACAAAAATATTGAAATTGTCCCATGCATCCTATCAGATCACCATGGACTAAGGCTGATCTTCAATAACAACATAAATAATGGAAAGCCAACATTCACGTGGAAAATGAACAACACTCTTCTTAATGATACCTTGGTCAAGGAAGGAATAAAGAAAGAAATTAAAGACTTTTTAGAATTTAATGAAAATGAAGCCACAACATACCCAAACTTATGGGACACAATGAAAGCATTTCTAAAACGAAAACTCATAGCTCTGAGTGCCTCCAAAAAGAAACTAGAGAGAGCACACACAAGCAGCTTGACAACACACCTAAAAGCTCTAAAAAAAAAAAGGAAGAAAATTCACCCAAGACGAGTAGACAGCAGGAAATAATCAAACTCAGGGGTGAAATCAACCAAGTGGAAACAAGAAGAACTATTCAAAGAATCAACCAAAGAGGAGCTGGTTCATTGAGAAAATAAACAAGATAGATAAACCCTTAACCAGACTCACTAGAGGGCACAGGGAAAGCATCCTAATTAACAAAATCAGAAATGAAAAGGGAGACATAACAACAGATTCTGAAGAAATCCAAAACATCATCAGATCCTTCTACAAAAGACTATACTCAACAAAACTGGAAAACCTGGATGAAATGGACAAATTTCTAGACAGATACCAGATACTAAAGTTAAATCAGGATCAGGTTAATGATCTAAACAGTCCTATATCCCCTAAAGAAAAAGAAGCAGTCATTAAGAGTCTCCCAAACAAAAAAAGCCCAGGACCAGATAGGTTTAGTGCAGAGTTCTATCAGACCTTCAAAGAAGATCTAATTCCAGTTCTTCACAAACTATTCCACAAAAAATAGCAGAAGGTACTCTACCCAATTCATTCTATGATGCCACAATTACTCTGATACCTAAACCACAGAAAAATCCAACAATGATAGAGAACTTCAGAACAATTTCCCTTATGAATATCAATGCAAAAATCCTCAATAAAATACTTGCTAACTGAATCCAAGAACACATTAAAATAATCATCCATGAACAAGTAGGTTTCATTCCAGGGATGCAGGGATGGTTTAATATATGGAAATCCATCATCGTAATCCACTATATACACAAACTCAAAGACAAAATCCACATGATCATCTTGTTAGATGCAGAGAAAGCATTTGACAAAATCCAACATCCATTCATGATAAAAGTCTTGGAAAGATCAGGAATTCAAGACCCATACCTAAACATAAAACAGCAATCTACAGCAAACCAGTAGCCAACATCAAAGTAAATGGTGAGAAGCTGGAAGCATTCCCACTAAAATCAGGGACTAGACAAGGCTGCCACTTTCAACCTACCTATTCAACATTGTACTTGAAGTCCTAGCAAGAGCAATTTGACAACAAAAGGAGATCAAGAGAATACAAATTGGAAAGGAAGTAGTCAAAACATTACTTTTTGCAGATGATATTTTAATATATATAAGTGACCCTAAAAATTCCACCACAGAGTTGCTAAACCTGATAAACAGCTTCAGTGAAGTAGCTGGATATAAAATTAACTCAAACAAGTCAATGGCCTTTCTCTACACAAAGGATAAACAGGCTCAGAAAGAAATTAGGGAAACAACACCCTTCTCAATAGTCACAAATAATATAAAATACCTTGGTGTGACTCTAACTAAGGAAGTGAAAGATCTGTATGATATAAACTTCAAATCTCTGAAGAAAGAAATTAAAGAAGACCCTGAAGATGGAAAGATCTCCCGCTCATGGATTGGCAGGATCAATATTTTAAAAATGGCTATTTTGCCAAAAGCAATCTACAGATTCAATGCAATCCCCATAAAAATTCCAACTCAATTCTTCAACGAATTAGAAAGGGAAATCTGCAAATTCATCTGGAATAACAAAAAACCTAGGATAGCAAAAACTCTTCTCAAGGATAAAAGAACCTCTGGGGGAATCACGATGCCTGACCTAAGGCTGTACTACAGAGCAATTGTGATAAAAACTGCATGGTACTGGCATAGTGAAAGACAAGTAGACCAATGGAATAGAATTGAAGATCCACAGATGAACCCACACAACTATGGTCACTTGATCTTTGACAAAGGAGCTAAAACCACCCAGTGGAAAAAAGACAGCATTTTCAACAAATGGTGCTGGCACAACTGGTGGTTATCATGTAGAAGAATGTAAATTGATCCATTCCTATCTCCTTATACTAAGTCCAAATCTAAGTGGATCAAGGAACTCCACATAAAACCAGAGACACTGAAACTTATAGAGGAGAAAGTGGGGAAAAGCCTCGAAGATATGGGCACAGGGGAAAAATTCCTGAATAGAACAGCAATGGCTTATGCTGTAAGATCGGGAATCGACAATTGGGACCTCATAAAATTGCAAAGCTTCTGAAAGGCAAAAGGCACCATCGATAAAACAAAAAGGCCACCAACAGATTGGGAAAGAATCTTTACCTATCGTAAATCAGATAGGGGACTAATATCAAATATATATAAAGAACTCAAGAAGGTAGACTCCAGAAAATCAAATAACCCCATTAAAAAATGGGGCTCAGAGCTAAACAAAGAATTCTCACCTGAGGAATACCGAATGACTGAGAAGCACCTGAAAAAAACGTTCAGCATCCTTAATCATCCAGGAAATGCAAATCACAACCACCCTGAGATTCCACCTCATACCAGTCAGAATGGCTAAGATCAAAAATTCAGGTGACAGCAGATGCTGGTGAGAATGTGGAGAAAGAGGAACACTCTTCCATTGTTAGTGGGATTGCAAGCTTGTACAACCACTCTGGAAATCAGTCTGGCGGTTCCTCAGAAAATTGGACATAGTACTACCAGAGGATCCCACAATACCTCTCTTGGGCTTATATGCAGAAGATGTTCCAACCAGTAAGAAGGACACATGCTCCACTATGTTCATAGCAGCCTTATTTATAATAGCCAGAAGCTGGAAAGAACCCAGATGCTCCTCAACAGAAGATAGGATACAGAAAATGTGGTACATTTACACAATGGAGTACTATTCAGCTATAAAAAGGAATGCATTTTTGAAATTCCTAGTCAAATGGATGGACCCGGAGGGCATCATCCTGAATGAGGTAACCCAATCACAAAAGAACTCGCATGATATGTACTCACTGATAAGTGGATATTAGCCCAGATACTTAGCATACCCAAGATATAAGATACAATTTGTGAAATTCATGAAACTTGAGAAGAATGAAGACCAAAGTGTGGATACTTTGCCCCTTCTTAGAATTGGGAGCAAAACACCCATGGAGTGAGTTACAGCGACAAAGTTTGGAGCTGAAACGAAAGGACGGACCATCTAGAGACTGCCATATCCGGGGATCCATCCCATAATCAGCCTCCAAAGGCTGACACCATTGCATACACTAGCAAGATTTTGCTGAAAGGACCCTGATATAGTTGTCTCTTGTGAGACTATGCCGGGGCCTAGCAAACACAGAAGTGGATACTCACAGTTAGCTATTGGATGGATTACAGGGCCCCCAATGGAAGAGCTAGATAAAGTACCCAAAGAGCTAAAGAGATCTGCAACCCTATAGGTGGAACAAAAATATGAACTAACTAGTACCCCCCAGAGCTCTTGTCTCTAGCTTCATATGTATCAGAAGATGTCTTAGTCAGCCATCATTGGAAAGAGAGGCCCATTGGTCATGCAAACTTTATATGCCTCAGTATAGGGGAATGCCAGGGCCAAGAAGTGGGAATGGGTGGGTAGGGGAGTGGGGTGGGAGGGTATGGGGGACTTTTGGGATAGCACTGGAAATGTAAATGAAGAAAATACCTAATAAAAAAATTTAAAAAGAAAAAGAAACAGGACTCTGGAGATTGTCATAGGTTCTGTTCAGCATGACCATGTCACTCTGAAATTTTTAAGCATTTTGCTTTGATTATTGAAAAAAGAACAGATATTTCATGTGTTTGCTTGCTCTTGCTTCCCACTTCCATTCTTTCCCTCCTATCTCCTTCCTCCCTCCTAGTTCCCACAGCTTAATTGGTAGCATCTTCTGACACCAACAACCCCAAGGTCTCAAATCAAGTAGAAACCAAGTAGGGCCAAGAGTATTTCCCAGGAAGTACAAAATTTAATGTCTTCGTTCATTGGTTTCCACAATCAAATTTCTGCTGTTTTAGAAAATAGGATCTATTAGATGGTTGTGTCTGTTCTCCCAGGTCTTAACGTCTATTTTCCTCTATTACTCAGTCAGGCCAAGGGAAGAAATGAAGACACCTCCTTCTACACACACAAACTGACTAATCCATCAGTCCTTACTCTCAGGCTATGGAGATGAACTTGTGAGATCTAGTGGTTGGAATGTGAGATCTAGTGGTTGGAATGTAATTCAGTTGGTAGAGAACGTGTGCCCAGATAAACAAATAGGACTAGGGTAATATCATAATTATTCTGTAGCAAACTACAATACATCTCAAGTGATACTTTTGAGATCTCCTCACATGTTGAAGTAGTTAACAATAGAAATTTATCTGTTAATTTTCTTCTTAATAAACTGTCACTGTTTATTTGTGCCACTGAAAATCAGGGTTTACAAATACTATTTTGTTTCTCAGGCTTTTTCACTGTGTCCAATTCAAGGGAAGTATTAATATTCAACAAGTGTTGATGCTAATTTTTACCTCTGTGGCTTACTTGGTCCAATACATACTAAGACAGAAAAAAACAATTACATCAATGTATATACACAGAAGATGAATAACTGATGTGAAAATTGGATACTAATCCTTAGAAACAATTCTTTTATGTATTCAAAATAATCCTATGATAAACAGTATAGTAATTTGACTTTTACATGATACTGCTACTTATTTTTAGAAATCTAAATCTAACAAAAACTTCTTTTAACTGTAAAATATTCAACTTTTATATTTAATAATTGAAAAGCACAATGCACGAGGTTGTAATGATGCCCAGATGGCACCCAGGGAAACACCCTCCAAATAAAGGCATACTGTTAGATAAAAGAGCACCGAATTTGTCAGTTCTGTGATGCAAACTTTAAGAATTGCTATAAACTAAGCCTTGTGAAGGACTCTCAGATTAATTGTTTTTGTTTGTGCTTTATGTGGAATCAAGAAAGTAAGTTGCCAAATACAGATAGAATCATGAATTAGCCAAAGAGACAGCTAAGACATCTTTATAGAACATGCAAATTAATGGACAGCCTCCAAGTATGAAGGTGGGGTTAAAGGGCACAAGCTTGACTCCTATCAACTAATCATGAAAGACAAAAAAGCTGATGTTTCTATTAAAAATGTCACTTTTCAGAAGATTTCTTTTTATATGCATGTTCAGAGCAAGGGTGAAGAGTGAGGCCAAATCTTTATTGGAGTGGCTAATCTGTCAGACAAAGGCTAGACTTCCAGGAACCAGGATCCCAAATATTAGTAGAAATGGCCCAACTTCTCAAGTTTCCAAGTTGACACTGTGCCATAGTTGACAGGGTGTTCTAGATGAAATCTGAAAAAACAAATGATGGTGAAATATGCTAAGCCTAGGGAAGATGTATCCTTTCTGCTTCAGGCAGTCTTAAAATCTTTATAATGAATAGAGATGTTTTTTGTAGTGCTAGAGGTATTTAGCAACAAACAATGGTTATAGGGTATTAAACAATGTTTTTGCTTGTATGAATTGAAAAAGAAGGTTTTGTAAACTTTCTTTAAGGCAGCAGTTCTCAACCTGTATGTCTCAAACCCTTTTGGGGTCCAACGATCCTTGCACAGAAAGCACAGATACTTACATCATGATTCAGAACAGTAGCAAAATTGCAATTATTAAGTAGCAAGGAAAATAATTTTATGTCTGGCAGTTACCATGACATGAGAAACAGTTTTAAAGGATTGTAGCATCAGACTGGTTGAGGGCCACTGCTTTAAGAAGATGTAATGACACCAAAATGTTGGGCTAATACCGACTTAAATCTTCTTGCAATCTGTGTCTTTCAAATCCTTTAAATTAGACTTATCATGTGAAATAGGATAGACTTAGGCATAATGGGTTATACCTGTGACCCAGGACTAGGGAAAGATTTTAAGCTCAAGGCCAGCCTGGTTACATATCAAGACCATCCCAAATTAACAGCAAGGAATAGAAAAGAAGAGAGAAAATGTAAGGAGAGGAGGGGAATACAAAAAAAAAAAAATGAAAAGTAGATAAGTGTTTCCTTAAAAAAAAAAAAAGTCATGTACACCTTTGGTTTACTGCTTAGCAAATTGCCGTGGATATATCCTAAAACTTTGCCCAGTAATATGGATGTTCCTAGATTGCTCCAAGGATGCCAAATAATTAATGACAGAACCAGAAGTCTAATCTTCATGTACATCTTTACTGCACAGGTACCATATTCATTTGAGGAAAAGACACTTGCATATAAAGATATCAGTGGATTACTCATGACTCTGGCCTATGTCCTAGTTCCCTTCTTTGGCTGTCACAAAGTGTCAACCAAAAGCAACTTAGGGGAGAAAGAGTCACTTACTCTTCAAGTGACTATCACTGACAAACATGAAAGGAGTAACTCAAGTGAGAACTTGAGGAAGAAATCACGGAGGTATGCTGCTTGCTGGCTTGTTCACAGGCTCCTGCTTAGATGGCTTTGTTATACATCCCAGAATCACCTGAACAGAGAATAGGACTACCCACAGTGGACTAGACACCCCCTTTATCAATTAACAACCAAGGCAATCTATCTGGGGTGTGTTCATTGCCTATTCTCATTTGGATCATTTCTCATTGTAACGTCATTCTCAAGTAACTCTAGGATGTGTCACAGTTAAAGTTAAGGAGGACAGCATATGTGTTAAATTAGATGGATTTACAGTCCTTGCCTCTATTTTCCCAAATGTTACTGAGCTATGTAAGAGTCATCTGGTAGTCGTCATAACAAGCTGCTGGCTATAACAAGATACCACATTCCAGTGCAGCTGGAGAGATGGCTCAGTGGTTAAGAACAATTGTTATTGCAGAGGACTCATGAATTCCACAGTCAACATCCACAACAAATTGTGAGTGTGAGTGTGTGTGTGTGTGTGTGTGTGTATTCAAGAAGTTCTCTTCTTCTCCCATCAGCTTCTAAGTCTGCCTGCTATAGGTGATTTTACAATGTCCTGCTTCTTTGTTTTTATACTGTGTGTGTGTGCGTGCGCATGTGTGTACATGCATGTGTGTGCATGTGCCTGTGTGTACAAGCATGCCTGCCGAGGTAATTGTGTTTGGGTAGCACACATACACATGTGTGCATATATTACTGTGGAGGCAAGAGGACAACAGCAGCTGTAAGTCTTCATGTGCTTCTGTGTGTTATTGGATTTTTGTTTGTTTGTTTTATTTTGTTTTGACAGGGTTTCTCACTGGCTTAGAAAGGACCATACAGGCTGGCTTGGCTGGATACACAAGACCAGAACACATCTGTCTCTGCTTTCCCAGGAGTGGGATTTCTCCTGTCCCACTCTTCTCAGCTTTTTCAAAAAGGTTCAAGAGCTTTCGGCTCATGCTTCCACATCCAGCATTTTGCCAACATAGTTACCTCCCTAGGCCTTCTCTTTAAATGTGTGTGTGTGTGTTATTTATCATTTGGCAGTTACTTCAATACAAAAATATAAAAAACTACCCGGACTTCATATAATAAAACCAAAATAACATCATTCATATAATTATGTACAGAGTCACCTAAACTCTCAATATGATCACCCATTTAATATTGTTTTCATTTTTTCCCAAAGACAGAAACCCTTTGTCCACTACAGTGAAACACCATAAAAAGTTCACAGTTCTTTAAAAACTAAAAAATTGGTTTTTTAGTTCCAATGTAATCTGAATATGTATGAGTAATGTGAAACCCACTACCGCTGTACTCACAATGCAATGTGGGTATTTTAAAAACTCTCAGTTTGCATCTATTGGAAGAATCCTGGGAAAATAAGGCAGAACATAAGGAGTGCCTACAAATCTTATTTTTCTCATCAGATAATTATAAAGGTAAAATTGTCCATTCAGACATACCTCTCCCTAAATTGCGGACTGGAGATAATGAAGCATATGTACCATGAACCGAAAATGCCATGAGGGAAATTCAAATTAGGAATCGGAAAGGAGATGTTGGAATGAAAAACGAAAGATTCAGCTAATGTATTTCTAAGGCTATTCTTGCATGGCTAGTGTAGAAAAGTTTCTACCAGCTTCATGGTTGTCATTTAGTGATCATACTAGCCTAATCTTGAGTCTGCTGTGTGTCTGATAGGAAGCACGGCATGATATATAAAATCATCTCTATCAAACAAGCCTACTGGCCATCATGCATCCACCTTCACTATTCACAAAGCCCTTGTATACAGTATACTACAGTATATTTTTACTACACTTAATTATACTTTGTCTTTATTCATAAATGGTTATAATAAAGGTTGTCTCTGACCTCCTCATGTGTACCATGCCATACACCTACCTACATTAACCCACTCATATACATACACACTCAACATCCAAAAAGAAAACACTGGAAAAAATTTTGATACTAACACTCATTTATATGTGTTAAATAATTTAGAAATATCACTTGCAGAGCAAAATTTGAATTTAATGAATCTAATAAACATATGCAAACACTACTTGAAAAGATAAAATTAATTTCAGGCCAGCAAAATTAGGTAGTGAGTAGATTATACATACTAATGAACTGGTAAGATAAACACAATGGCAAGATCTTACTGAACTCCTGAGTAAAAACAATGGCAATAGCCAATATCCATTTAAACCAGCTGTGGATTAAAGTCACACAATGGTATGCTTTGATTTCAGAAAAGATCACATTAGAAAAAGATCACTTCATCAGCTCCAATCCCTAAGCAATAACAACATCTTGATGTCAACAGGGACTGTAGTCCCATTGGTAGATGCTTGTCTCTCACACACACAAAACATGGGTTTTTCCCCCTAGCACTACATAAAACTAGGCATAGTAGTTATACCTATAATCACAGGATGTGGGGGAAAGAGAGAGACAGGCACATCAGAAGCTAAACAACCAGGACAGAAGAGAATGCTCTGTAGTAAAGAACACTTGATGTTCTTGCAAAGGACCCAAGTTCAGCTCCCAGAACTCATACAGGTTGCTTCATAACCACCTGTTATACCAGCTCCAGGAGGTTTTGATGCCCTCCTCTGCCCTTCTTAGATGCATGTGTAGCCTACAAACACACAAACATATATATGAATCCAAATGCTTCTCTAAAAAAATAAAATTTAGAAAGGACCAATAGCATCCTAATGCCATGCATACCCCTCTAGGAAAGATGACGTATCAGAATATGCCACTCATCCATTCACTCAACATTCTTCTGGGGGCCCATATAAAGCCAGAATTATGAAAGACGGTGTCAATAGGATGCCGGGCTACACAAACAGCATCCGCACACATTAAGCTTTCACTCTATGGAAATGATAAGCGGTGATTGAATAGTCACATCTAGAAGCTAATTACAGATAAGGATAATTTCTATGAAGGAAATGGTCGGGAGATTATAAAAACAAAGAAATGGGCTGAGGGCAATTTTGAAGCATACCCCAAGATCATCTTTGGGGATGTGGAAGAGAAAAAGAAGCAGACTGATCTCTATTTTCATCATCTTCCTGTTTGTGTATGAGTGTTTATGATATGTGTGTATGTGCACTTGGGACATGCATGGTACTCTGTGTGTGAGTGTGCATGTCTCTCGCTCTGTGTACATGTGTGTATGCTTGCACATGTGTGTAGATGAAAGGACAAAGAAGACAGCCTTGATCATTATCTCCTACCTTTCCCTTTGGGACAATGTGTACCCTTTCTTATTTGTCACTGCATATGCCAATTTTGCTGGCCCACAAACTTCCTTTTTGCTGTCTATTAAACAAATGGGATTGCAGATGCACATTACTGTGCCCTCTATATGGGCTCTGGAGATTTGAACCCAGATCCTTATGCTTGCACAGAGAACACTTTTACTACTAGGTATTCTTCCTACTCTTCTTAGATAGGTCCTTCACTGGTGTTTAGTCTCTTATCATGAATTTTCACCATTCATTTGCAAACTCTTCCCTTAACTTGATAACTGAACATCCATACTTTATACTACAGCGTGAACAGCATGCCTGGAAGGGGCTCCATCACCATATGTTTTCTCTATGAAAGTTTGTATCTTTGCACCTCAAAACTGGCATAGTAAAGGGAGGGGGAGAGGGGAGAGGGAAGAAGGGAGAGGGAAGAGGGAAGAGAGGGGAGAGAGGGGAGAGAGGGAGAGGGAGAGGGAGAGGGAGGAGAGGGAGAGGGAGAGGGAGAGGGAGAGGGAGAGGGAGAGGGAGAGGGAGAGGGAGAGGGAGAGGGAGAGGGAGAGGGAGAGGGAGAGGGAGAGGGAGAGGAGGGAGAGGAGGGAGAGGAGGGAGAGGAGGGAGAGGAGGGAGAGGAGGGAGAGGAGGGAGAGGAGGGAGAGGAGGGAGAGGAGGGAGAGGAGGGAGAGGAGGGAGAGGAGGGAGAGGAGGGAGAGGAGGGAGAGGAGGGAGAGGAGGGAGAGGAGGGAGAGGAGGGAGAGGAGGGAGAGGAGGGAGAGGAGGGAGAGGAGGGAGAGGAGGGAGAGGAGGGAGAGGAGGGAGAGGAGGGAGAGGAGGGAGAGGAGGGAGAGGAGGGAGAGGAGGGAGAGGAGGGAGAGGAGGGAGAGGAGGGAGAGGAGGGAGAGGAGGGAGAGGAGGGAGAGGAGGGAGAGGAGGGAGAGGAGGGAGAGGAGGGAGAGGAGGGAGAGGGAGAGGGAGAGGGAGAGGGAGAGGGAGAGGGAGAGGGAGAGGGAGAGGGAGAGGGAGAGGGAGAGGGAGAGGGAGAGGGAGAGGGAGAGGGAGAGGGAGAGGGAGAGGGAGAGGGAGAGGGAGAGGGAGAGGGAGAGGGAGAGGGAGAGGGAGAGGGAGAGGGAGAGGGAGAGGGAGAGGGAGAGGGAGAGGGAGAGGGAGAGGGAGAGGGAGAGGGAGAGGGAGAGGGAGAGGGAGAGGGAGAGGGAGAGGGAGAGGGAGAGGGAGAGGGAGAGGGAGAGGGAGAGGGAGAGGGAGAGGGAGGAGAGGGAGAGGGAGAGGGAGAGGGAGGAGAGGGAGAGGGAGAGGGAGGAGAGGGAGAGAGTTTGTGAGCATGCTGATAACGAAGATATCATGCATCCTTCATCATCACCCTCTGGTTTGCTTACCTGAGGCAGGATCTCTCACTGAACCTGGAGCTGGAAGCTAGCAAGCCCCTATGATCCTCTTGCCTCACCAACCCCATCGCTCTCCCTGGCCCTGGGATTAAAGGTACCTGCTCAAACAAACACAAAATGCTGGAGATTAAAACTCAGGTTCTTGTGCATCCAGCCACTCTTAACCACTGACACCTTACCCATGGATGTATGGAATTTTGAAACTGAAATAACTTTTCTACAAACTCAAAGGGAATGAAGCTCACTAAGTTTCCAAACAGAACGACAGTTCTTGATGGACTGGCCTCTAATGTATGGCAAGCTCCATCTCAAACATGCTTTTAAAACATGATGTAATTCTGACAAGTCAGACTTTGCAACTTGGCAGGCGCAAAGTTTTTTGAAATGTGTTTCTGTGTGTGTTGGGTGTAAACTGTTATTGTACTGGAAAACTTCTTGAAAGAGATTTTTATAAGTCTCATCCGTCTCTCTCAAGTTGATGTTAAAAATAATTTCTTGGCAACTCCTTTTCCCTGTGTGAGAGAAGGATTAGCTTAATCCTGGGGAAATATCTTAACACCTCACTATGCTCAGTTTTAAACAACTAAACTTTATTATGCACAATACTAAAATAAATGCTCGTGTTCTGAGTGAGTCTAAAATTATACACTTGCCAGGTCTGTCTTCACAGACCATGAAGACTAAAACCCTCTTCTCAATAGAAGACAATTTTTGCTATGCAACCTATACTTAAAGTGTCTTAATATTAGATTTATGCCTATTTTGTCTGTTTTATTTTTACTTTAGAATGTTAGAAACGTTTTCATTTACATAGCATCATAGAATGCAGTGAATCAAAAGACAATCTTTGTGTAACTTAGGTTTTTTCTATCTTCCCTTGAAAACTACTTATATTTGGGTGTAGACTGCCAGTGAGTCCAACCTCTATTTACATTTTCATTGATAAAAAGCTCAATCCTAGACAAAGCAGTGGTGGCACACGCCTGTAATCCCAGCACTTAAGGGGCAGAAACAGGCAGATTTCTGAGTTTGAGGCCAGCCTGGTCTTCAAAGTGAGTTCCAGGACAGCCAGAGAAACCATGTCTGGAAAAGAACAATTTTTAAAAAGGAAAGAAAATCTCAATTATGAGGGTTTTTTTTTATCCCTATATTCTGAGTAAGTCAAAGCCACATTAACTAGGCAGAACACAGCTGGTTATTTAATCAAGTACTTCCATCTTCCAATTTTTTTCCATAGATCCATGGCTGCTGAATGTATTTTCACTTTCATTTTAAAAGATAGATTCAGCATGAGAAAACATGATATTGCTGCCAATGGAACAATTCACATCTAGGTTCCTATACTCTGGACCCCCTTTTCCCGAAGCATTTATACTTTAGATGTAGAAGTAGAGTAATGTATCCTTGCTACCAACTTCCAAAGAACTATTACAGCCACACAAATGGGTGCACCTAACAGCTCTAGACTCTGATTCCTGGAGCCTTTAATGTCAGTGGAAATGGAGGAGATAGGATGGTTCACTGGTATGTAACCACCTTGGCTATCTCAGGAACACAGCCTCTTTGTGCTTTCAGAAAACCCTTCCCAGAAGATTTCACCTCAAGGATGCTGGTCTCTTCTTAATTCCACTAATTTCTTAGCTCCAGCTAACCAGCATCAAGACAAAGACAAAGGAACCATCATCCTGTTTCCCGGGTTTTACTGCTCCAGAACTGTCCCATTCCTCCACCCAGTAGTGATGGAGTCTAGGAACCTTAGGTAGGAGTATGTGTTTGCAAAGAGGTTACTACATCTCCTCCTTTTACGCTATCTCTTGTTCCTCCACATAAATCACACCTAACCCTCTTTGAAGGAGATGCTGGCCATCTATTGCACCCAGCTCCAGCGTCTAGAAAATGCTCTGGTGAGTTTCAAGTCAACTGCATAGAGCTCATCTTGATATGGAAAATGCATGAGCTAGAAGAAATGTTTTCCCTACACTCTCATACTTATGTGTGTGAAACAGAACATGGCTTTTCTGAGGACACTGAAATGTCATCAGATGTTGCGACACAGATTGTTTCTTGGGATGCTCCTTCTTACCCCTAATTCCTATATTTCTGACCTTGAGTCTGAAAGCATGACTCCAGCTCAAAGTGATAAATTATGGCTCTCTAACCACACTTGCACAAAAAATGAATTCTTTGAACAGTACTGAGACTAAAGCATTGGCATGTTGACCATTTTCAAAATAAAGAATGTGGAGAAAGCTATTTCGAGAAATATTTGTCTCAGAACACCTTAAAATATGCCAGCTATTTGACCTACTACAGAGGTAAGTCTCAAAACAATTTTTAAAAAAACAAATCGGAAAACTGGACTCATACTAAAAGCAACAAGACTTAGAGGTGTGTGTGTGTGTGTGTGTACATGTGTGTAATTTATGCTCACATTAGGCATTTCTTTTGTGGTGAGGCATAGAAGCTCATGTACCCAAGCTGGCCTTAAAGTTACTAAGAGGCCAAGGATAATTTTGAACTCCTGATCTCCCTATTACCTCCTCTATAAATGATGGGGTTAATAGGCTCTGCCACCATGCCTGGCATGCTTATAAATTGCTGGGGATGAATCCAGAGTTGCATGCCTAGGAGAAAAGTTCTCTAGCAGTCAGCTGCATTCCTAATCCATATTAAGCTTGTTAGTAATTTGTTAACTGTTCATATGCTATAACTCTGTCCATTTGGAGTGCACTATGAGATGTTGGCTACCACTTGTTTGTCAAAATAAAAAGAAACACCTTCACACACCTTAAGATGAATAGTTAGTAATTCATGGTTTCCTGTTATAAAAAGCACGACAACATCTGTTTGCTATTTACTTGTTTGTCATTGTCACCCAAGAGCCACAAACACAATTAAATGTGGTCTCTATGGACTTGTTCTGCCTCCTCATTGTAAGTTCTGCACAACTCACACTGTGGGACTGACAGATCCAGGTCAGAGTCATAAGGCACAGCCATGGCTTTTACTTGTGGCTAACTCCACATGTCATATGTGCTAACTTTTCTGAGGATAATTTTGTTTTAGAAATGAACCACATAAAAGACACCTTAGAATCACAGACTTAAACCCTGCCCTTCCAACACTCTTTTAGGGGATTCTGACGTAACTCTGTATTTCCAAATGCAACCTCCACTGGCTTTATTTTGAAATTTTTCCACCCTCCTCTTAATACTAATTTTCCTTTATATTATTTATTCATTTAATTATGACTATCTCAGAACATTTGCAAATATAACCTGCTTCTATTCCGGTAAGCATCTCTGCATGAATGTCAACAAGGCCATTGCAAGGAAGGGAAGAAAGCACTGACCTGAAGTGCATTATCTAAGAGGGCTCAGAAATGCTCTATAGTGGGTTTGGAAATATTTAAATGCTATCCATAAAGCTATAGCAAGAAGCCCACGATGAACACAACATATTGCTTAAAGATGTGATGTTTGTTTTACAGGCCTAGATGCCGGAATCATCAGCATAGTAGTCTTTAACTATCTGTGGGTTGCAAACATGCCTCTGTCTTCCCTACAATGGGTTGGTAAAAGTTGACACGTGTGGAAGAAGAGATTGGTGGCACAGACTTTTCTACAGGGTCATGTTTTTAATTTAGAACTGAGTTGCTGTTTCTACTTCACTGGCAATGTGAGTAGGTATTTTGATAAGTGTGTATGCATGGGGGTGCACAGTTATCCTTTTGCCTCAAGTTTCAACCTGACCTGGTCAGACACTGAGTGACAGCCACCCCCCATTTGGGGACATCAGTCATCCACTTAGCCATCTCTTTAACTTCAGTTTCTCTTGCTTCAAAATCTGGCATGTTTTCCTCTAAGCAAACTTCTCTCTCTCTCTCTCGTTTTGGTGGAATCTAAAACAGTATTGAAGTTACTCGTGGCTGCAGTGGCATCTAAAGTGACTGCACAGATAAGTAGAGTCTGCATCTATGTTCACACTTTCTATTGAAGCTCTCTGTTTTATAGCACTGACAGATACCTTCTGTTTTCCTGAACCAGGCTAACTTGGTTGCAAAGTATCCACTAACTTACACAGGAAGCTTACGGAGAGAGCTCTTTAAGGATGTCTCTAAACTGGAGACGCTGTCAACTAGATGCCAATGTGATCCAGAAAATTTAGAGAAAATAAAAATACAAAATTTCAGTCAAGTCACCATCTATCCTGTGAGACAAAATGCAAAAGAATGTTATGCCATCAATTTGTTATTTGGGTATAATCCTAATCAGTTACTATTTGATTTGACTTAATGTAAAATCCAAATGTGCTCCCATAGTATGATGCTGGTTTTGAACTTACTTCTTTGGTATATTTGGATTTTCCACCCATAAAATTCTATAATTGTGTTTTCTTTGAAGCATTTCACTTTTTTATACTTGTGTTTTGTACTTGGCATTAAAAATTCCATAAATGAAAGTGATTGCCCAGGCTGGCCTCGAACTCGTGATGATCCTCCTGCCTCTGCCTCCTTCAGCAAATCCTACTAGCGTGCACCACCACAACCCAATCACAAAAGAACTCACATGATATGCACTCACTGATAAGTAGATATTAGCCCAGAAACTTAGAATACCCAAGATACAATTTGCAAAACACATGAAACTCAAGAAGAATGAAGACCAAAGTGTGGACACTTTGCCCCTTCTTAGAATTGGCAACAAAACCCCATGGAAGGAGTTACAGAGACAAAGTTTGGAGCTGAGATGAAAGGATGGATCATCCAGAGACTGACACACCCGGGGATCCATCCCATAATCAGCCACCAAATGCAGACACTATTGCATACGCCAGCAAGATTTTCCTGACATGACCCTGATATAGCTGTCTCTTGTGAGGCTATGCCAGTGCCTGGCAAACACAGAAATGGATGCTTACAGTCAGCTATTGGATGGAACACAGGGCCCCCAATGGAGGGGCTAGAGAAAGTCCCCCGAGGAGCTGAAGGGGTCTGCAACCCTATAGGTGGAACAACAATATGAACTAACCAGTACCCCCAGAGCTCATGTCTCTAGCTGCATATGGATCAGAAGATGGCCTAGTTGGTCATCACTGGAAAGAGAGGCCCCTTGGTCTTGCAAACTTAATATGCCCCAGTACAGGGGAATGCCAGGGCCAAGAAATGGGAGTGGGTGGGGAGGGGGAGAGGGTGGGGAGGGTATAGGGGACTTTTGGGAAAGCATTTGAAATGTAAATGAAGGAAATACCTAATAAAAATTGGAAAAAAATTAAAAGCATCTAATTTTCAAAAAAAAAAGTGATTGCATACTCAGATCTTCATTATTCTTTTACTGATTCACATTGCATGTGTCTAATTAAGTAAAGGAGCCTGTAATAATATATATGTATGTTACTTCCAAACTATTCAATGTAGACACATAATCACTGAGAATGTATGACATATTTTGTCCATGTAGTTAGATGTCTATTTGTAAAATTAAATTAATAATATATATCACAAAGATGGGCTCAAGTTGTCTTAAGCAGCACAAGTCCTCATTCCACAGTAATTCCACTTCAATGAGAAGGTTGTACATGACTAAATAATCATAGTAATTGGCCTAGGTCTATACATCAAATCTCAATAGACACATAGTAAATTGCACAGCATCTGGGGAAACACGTCACCGACCGTTCCTTTTCTAACCCATAAAGATCCTAATTCAATTAGGCTTACTGCCTGCAATTCAATATGATACTACTGTAAAATTGGTCTTTTTACAATACAAAGTTCTGGGTGACAGAGCCAGCCGTTCTTTTAAAAGTCTACGAGCCTTCCAGGATAGGAGCAGGATAGGATTACATTTAAAATTTCCCACTGTTTACTTTATCACTAGGGTCTGATAAAGGACAAAAAGTCAAAATGAGTCTCTTGCTTGGGTGGCTGAAGTGACAGGAGAGAAAGCACAGTGGAAATCGGTTATAGATTTCCTTCTATTTCCATAGGATAGAAAGCTCAGAAACATGAGCAGTGTTATGTTTAAAAAAAAAGGAGAAAGCATGTGTTAATGTTTTTAGTAATAATTATTATTATCAGTCTAAAATATACAACAAAAAACCTTCATATATTTTAATGTCATATATTTAAAATGATCATTAAATCACAGTTTCAGTCTCAGGTTTTTATTATTATAAAGGAGATTTACCAGGCTATACCTATCCAAAGGAATGTGTCTATAGGCTCCCTCATCTTAGCACAAAACATAACCATGTGTGTCATTTATTCTTCTATGTAAAGAACAATTTTACAGGCATAAGCAAATTTCATGCAACTTACAAAAAAAGAAAAGAAACCTCTGATCTAAGAAGACTTGAGTTGTCGAATGCCCTGCTACTGCCTTGTATCTCAGCCACAGTTCTGTGAGGAAAAAGCCAGTCCATGTCACTGAGGTCATGTGAAGTCATTGGGAGAGTCTTTGCTACGAAGGAAAGATGTTAGCATCCTGGCTCACACTCCATATTGCTATCTCATTAGGAATAGCATTAAAAATCTGACTGTCATCAAAGTCCACGTCAGTTATACCTCTGAACAACTCACAATCATGCTGCATGCATTTCAATCAACTCTAGCCATGATTCGTTACCCAGAAAGCACATGGCTATCTAGTTACATGAGTGGCTATAAGCACCGTACCTGTGACTACACCAGGGCATCATTCCCTCATCAGCTGAAGTTCTCAGAACGTCCCTCACATTTTCTTAGTTAGATTTTCACTGTTTGGGTCACAGACGGCCATGCACACTCATATCTCTGTGTGCTCCTAAGTAAGTCCTATAATCTTATGACCACACATACTCATATCTGTGTGTACTCCTAAGTAAGTTCTGTAATCTTGGGAAGCATCAATAAAAACCTGTGCGTGGTACCCTCTGGAAGCTGATGCATGAGAAATATTTCATTAACTCCTGCTGTCAACATTGGGATCAACTTCATCCCTCCACATCAAGGCAGGATCTAGACTTAAAGACGTGAATTGATAGAATAGACTTAGCATGTAAAGGATTAGATATTACAAGCCATAGTTTTCTTTCCTGAATTGCTTTTAAAAATGCCAAATATCTCCTTTTCCTGAGCAACGGAAGCCTTAGCCCTTATATTACTCAAGGGTTCTGATATCTATATTATTTGGGTTTCTCCGACATTGTATCCTGTTGACCTACCTCAGGGTCACTAATTCTGAAATTACCATGAAGTCATATGGAATGGAATTTACTCGGAACAAAAGGGCCCCCTTGTAACTCTCCCTTGACATTTGTGCTTTGTATACTAGCATCTTTCCGTTTCACTATCAAGGCAGAAATTCAGTCAACCTCACATGGCCAAGTGTCTTGGCACTTCAGACATCATGTTAAAAGTGATAAATTTGATTAGTTTGTTGAACTTAAGCTATGTCAATCAATCTGCTGTGTTTCTTTTTCTTTACCACAGTAAATAAACCAATGACTTTTCTTTTCTGTCCTCCATCTCTCCTTCCCCTCATATTACTTAGAGAAACTGGCAGAATCATTTGCTTTGGAAGAGTGTGGGATTAGACTGTACATCTGTCAATCATCAGCTCCATTCTCTGAGACACATTCCCCATCTTCTTTGCAAAGTAGTTATGGATATTCACTGGATGTTCATTATTAGTCACAATTATAATACTGAGTTTTTTATTATATAATTAAGAATCTGCTTGCTAGGCAGAACCATGAAAAAAAGATCTGGCTGTAGGTGGTTTCAAGGATCCCAATGAGGAAGACTTGACAGTGATTATAAGCGTTTGAGGCAAACAATTTCAAAACCTAATGTTATGTGTTAAGTATGTTTGTAACATATTACAAAAAGGGAGTGGAGTACAAATTAAAGTCTGAGTAAAATGTAAATATGAAAAAGTTTGCTACCATCAAATAAGTATAAGTTATAGATGAGTGTATATCCTTCTTAGAAAAATTTGCTGAGTCCAGAGAACCCAGAGAACCCAGCCTCAAAAGTAATACTTTCAGTGTTTCCTACTCCTGATAGAAATAGAGATACAAAATCAGACCAACCATCTAAAACCCATATATGCCTGTGAATTAATATGGCATTCACCTTACTAACATGAAGCATAGTTTACATGTGAGACAGCTATGTTCATCTCAAAGATGTTTTTAGCTAAATCTTTAAGTCCATTGAAAGAGCATGAAACTCCAGGAAACCCTTCCTTGAGGTTTGGAAAGCTTTTGGCAGCCATCCCTCTCCTCCCCAAGGGTATGCAGACTCAGAACAAGATGAAGGCAGATCCCCTGATATTGCTGCAAGGCAGATAATAGACACTTCATGGAAAGACATGTCTATAAGTTTACCTGCTAGTGACTTCAAGGGATATGTGTCTTTAGACTGGATAGAGAATTTTAAATCTCTCCTGGGTGGCTTAGATGATTTTTCAGTTTTATCTAAGCATTGGACTAGAGTTAGGAAAATGGATGATGTATTCATAAGAAAAACACCTTCAAAAGAACACAGACTAAACATCTTGCTACAGAAGGTCAGCCTGATTATTGGGATAGAAGCTCTGTCTGTCCTTGGACCCTTCACACTGTGGACCCGGCAGCTGGCTCTCTCGAGTGGTAAACATTGGCACTGCTTCTGGCTATGCTGGAACCATGAGTTCCTAAAAAAAAAAAAATTAGGTTGTTCTTCAGTTAAACTAATGAGAAACATGTTCCCTTTTTGACAGCTGATAGACTTATATGTCCAAAAATACCAGTCAAAATTCATGCCTAATTATTTTATAAATTATGCTGTCCTGTTGTACACCTCTGGGAGGGAAGCATTTATTCCAAGTATTTTCACTCCTCCTCGTTCCTGGGTTGAGGCAAACTAACTGATTGCCACCAGGCTTGTCTGGCTCGTCCTGCTCATCCTTCATGGGGAACAGTCCTTATCTTCCCATCAATGGGTGTTTCCTCTCACCTGTCTGGGATCAGTATATTGGGAAATCCAGTTTGACAGCCATGAAAATGAAAATATTTCTGAAACATTATTTCCCTCTGAAAAGGAAAGATAGAAATATGTTCTAACCTCCAGTTCATTTTCTGCCTGCTCTCTTTCTACCAAGATAACAAGAATAATCACTGGGTCTTGCTTTGTTTGTTTGTTTGTTTGTTTTTGTTTTTGTTTTTGTTTTGGTGTGGTTTGGTTTTAGTAAAATTGGAAGTTTGATTTTCAAAATACATCTCAGGAGCAGTTATTTGCACTAGGAACATCAACCTCTGCTTTAAATCTAAATAGAGAATTTGTCCTTGAAAATGCTTAGTGCTAGAGCCTCTGGAATTTCCCGAAATGCCAACCTCCTTTAAAATTGTATATACCAGAGCACACATACCATCATTTAACTCCTCACTTTGTGATTCTAGGGATTGAACCTAGGGCTTTAGAAATGTAGGCAAGCAGTTTACCACTGAGCTACAGCCCAGATCCGTGATCACATGATCAAAGCCTGTGATGCTTCTGCTTTGAATTAGATGCTTGGAATTCTTACATTGGGATGTTTGTACTTCATTCACAGAGATCTCAAGTATAAATGCTCTTGGCAGAGAGAATAGATAGCTAAAAGTCACATTGAAGACTAGGTGACATGAGAGGACTCACCTCCAACGATATGTAACAGTTTTCATGCTTGAGACTGTAATTCAGAAAAAAAATAAAACAAAACTGGGTCCATTACAGAAATCAATAAGGAAAACATTTCACCAGACATCCCCAGAGTGGGAAATTCCAGACTTGACTAAGTCAAACAGAATGCTTTCTATTTGCTTGCTTCTTCATTTCAGTATGCTCACCTTTACCCTAGAGTTTGTTCTCGTACGGTAAAATAGATTTTTGCAACACTGGTTACCATCTACCCTCCCTGGACCAATTATTCAAAGGAAAAATTGAGTTACTATGGTCACTTAGAGAGATTCTTCTCATTCTTGAACACATATCACAGTAGGGTGAATGGCTCTTTAGAGCACAGGTTGCAGAATCTTATCTGCTTTGGTTGCAGGGCTGGTAGGTCTGCAATTGAAGTTTAAGGTTTTGCAGTAACTAACATCATGAGATATTGATGTTGGTTGTTGGTCTGCAAATCACACTGACAATATTGGTTACATTGATGTTAATCCACTGGGAATATGAGAAAGGACCTTTCTTCCCTAATGTATAACATCATATGAAACATGGGGGGATCAGTTTTGGTTACCAAGGAAGGGGAAAAGAATAGGTTTCAGTATTTGTTGATCATTAGAGCAGTAGAAATAGTGCAAATGTTGCCAGGACAATGTTGATTAAGAGGCAAATCCTGGGGTAAAGTAAGACTGCTCTTCAGAAAAGTATAAGCAGGCAAAGACTCTTTGTTTTTTAATTTAAAAAAAAGGAATTAAGTGCATTATTTTAAAAAACATACATAATTAACAAACTAAAATTAATCAAAAAGTCTACGTATCTTACTAAACTTGTATGCAATTAGAACTTGGAATGAAAGATGTATTCTTTCACATTATATTTTAGCATTTGACATACGTGATCATTCTTTTTCATGTATACATACATTATAATCAAGGATTTCTGCAATACTTTCTAAGACATCTTCTCTTGTTACTTACTATGAGGCTCACTTGTGCAGTATACTTGGTTTAAGAGCCTTTTACCTCAGGGACTGTGTGAACAGTGATGTGAGCAATGACTTTGGCCTGATCCAATCCTTGTGAGACCGTGCCAGACTCTACACTTGAAATACCCAGGATATGTTGCTGTACCAGTTTGACTCTCTGTCCAAATGGTGCAGAGATTCTCTCTGCTCTCAGGTCCCCAGCCTATCATGGAAGTCTGCTCTTGGCCCCTTTGCCACTGTGTGCTTTTTCTGGAGAAGGAGACAAACACAAAGCCTGTTCTCAGATGCCGAGCGTCTCTAATCTCATTCCCCCTGCATTTTCTCACCTTGGACCCTCCCTGAGAAGGTTTCCCTGGAATGCAAAGAAAAAGAATAACTCAACTTCCACCACTGAATGCCTGGATCTATGTTAAGAAACTAAAGACATGGTATCTTGAATTATTTTCTTCTCCGTATTTTTGTGTAGTACATTTTCCTACAAACCAGAGTATAAAGAAAGCAATAGAAACTCAGAAAACAATATATTATTATTATGAATAATTTTTATTATTGTTGAAATTATAATAGTAAAATTGTAATCTATAGCCTATCTCCTGATCCCCAAACAAGCATGCTTTCAAGAATGCACACCATTCTGTTGGGAAGGGCACATAGCACAGAATTACCTGTCCCCTGAGGCAATAATTGTGAGACTGGCATATGGCTCATCTTCACTGTCAGTTTAACCAGGTTTAGAATCATCATGGATCTACTTCTGGAAGTTTTTGTTAAAGAAGAAAGGAAGAGTCATCCTAAATGTGGGCCAAAGGCCGGAACTGCTCAAAATGGAGAGAATTAATACCTCCTTTCCCTCCCCTCCCCCTTCCCTTCTTCCCCACCACCTCTGCTTCCTAACACTGGATGCAATGTGAGTAGCTGCCTTGTTCTTCTGTCAAAATAATTTCCCCACAATGATAGAAAGCACCTCAAACTGTGAGCTACAATAAACCCTTCTTTTATTAAGTTCCATTTGTCTGGCATTTTGTTATAGCACCAAGAAAAGTAACTAACACAAACAACAAAAGGAAACGCTATCCCGTGAAAGTCTTATAAAATTATCACCATTTTTGACTCTAACATGTGGAATCGCATCACGTTCTGCTTTCTTGGCTTCCACTTAGTAGAAGACCCCTGAAGAAAGAAAGAAAGAAAGAAAGAAAGAAAGAAGGGAATTTAGCAGCACTCAGCTTTAGCTGTGATGAAAATTATAAAGAAAAGACACTCTACTTGGGTAGGGCTATAAGACTCAATTCTGATGCAATAAAGCCAGAGAAATTGCTTGTAAACTTTGGATATATTTACATTTTACATGATTCTCTACTTGACTAACAATTTCAATAATTTTGCCATACCAAGTACATTCAGTTTGTTACATAAAAATTTTTAGTTCTTTTCATTATCTGTGATGATCTTGGTTTGCTGGAAAACAGTCTTCTCACTGTCACCAGCTTCCCTTTTGTCTTAACTTCTCTCCATGGAGGACAAACATCCTCTGCCAGGGCATGACTCAATTCGTCCGATTTCCCAAAGACGTGCCTTCTTTCTGAGTGCCCCAGCACTACCCTCGTGGCTCTTATGTCTTTGATTCTATGAGGACTGATCTGCCCAGTGAAGGCCCCACTGGTCACTTTGCAAAAGTTCTGCACAACCATTTGGGATCCAGCTTCTGCCTAGCACTGTAGGCTGTCCGACATGCACCTTGACTGCATTCCGGATGCAGAAGCTTTCTCCCAGGCACTTCTTCCTCCTGCTCATATTCCAGTTGTCTCCCATCCCCGCCCCCACACACACCTACCTCCAACATGAGGAACTTCCTGGAAGACCCCAATGCACTGTCCTGCTCAGAAGTTTAGTAACTTTACCCCCACCAGTCACAGGCCTCTGATGGCATTATCTACCCCATCTTGTAGCCCAATCCACACTGTACCTTCCTGAACCTTTTACACCTTCCCATAATGGTTGAGCTGGGCCAATCCCTTTACCATGTACAATGGTTAGAATCAAATGTCACAAAGGTGGCTTCCTGGCTGAAAAGTTGAAGGAATAGAACTGACTGTCACTTGGGGCCCTAACAACAGCAAGAGAGTGAAGTCAGCTTTCTTTTTCATTCCAGTATAGGATACATTAAGGCCAAGATCCTTTTACCCTAAGAGGCCAGAAATACTCCCTTCTGCCATGCCAAAGTTCCATATTTGTGTGTGAACCATTCTACATGGAAGAGAAATACATATCTTGGCCTTTAAAAAGAAAAAAATATATAAACATCTTGTTGTAACAATGTATATAGGTGCAAACCTGTAACCTCATCACCCTGGACCTGAGTCAGGCGATGGTGATATTGAGCCCTGTCTAGGTTATACAGTCAGATCGATGGCTCAGTGGTTAAGAGCACTGACTGCTCTTCTGAAGATCCTGAGTTCAAATCCCAGCAACCACATGGTTGCTCATAACCATCCATAATGAGATCTGATGCCCTTTTCTGGGGTGTCTGAAGACAGCTACAGTGTACTTACATATAATAAATAAATAAATCTTTTGAAAAAAAAAAGATCTTGTCTCAAAAGGTAATTGTGGTCCTAAGTAGGGATATCTCAACTAGAAAATTGCAAAGATAAGCAAATTAGAAGAGATATATTCACATGCAAGATATAACATTTAAAACACAAGGCAAATGTACTAATATAATTAACATCACTACAATGACATAAACATTTATGTTTCTGATAAGTTTAAGAATTCAGTATTTCTGACAATTCAGTTTATTAATATGGCTATTCTGAATTATCATTATATGTACTATGAAATACATAACTTTAGAACTTCTTCATGCTACTTGTATGGTTTTAGTGATATTTTCTGTGAATTATTTCTTTGGGAGATCTTTTTATATGATTTGCATATTCACAGAATATTGTGATATGCTTTGTATTATCATTGAATTATATGTCAAGATAGATCCTTTTTAATTACCGTAGAAAAATGTTCACACACACGCATACACACACATACACACACACACACACACACACACGCGCGCGCACACACACACACACACATACTCCTAAGGTTTCAAAAGTTAGTAACAGCAAAGAAAATTATTTTCAAATATTACATAAATTAATAGTTTCCCTCAAGTTTCTATCACTTGTAATTCTTTCTAGAAATGGCTTTCCTCAGACGACTTAAGGAACTCTTTAGTAGAAGGGAAAATCCAGACCCAAGTTTTGGCTCTCCTGTCAATGCTGACACTTCACCGAGAGCTTGTGACAGTTAGTGCAACCAAAGCCCCTGACCATGAACCTCAGATGTGAGGCGATTAGGAAACTATCTCCAAACTCTATGTAAGTCAATTTTCCATAAATTTCTTTTCAAAGGTAAAAAGGGTCTTTTCTCTCCTTCCATTATGAGGGTCTTAGGGATCAAAGTCAAGATATCAGACTCGATGGCAAGCACTGTTACTGGCCAAACCATCTTATTTCATCCTTTAGTCAAGAGTGCCTTTGAACTTACTATAAAAATCTAGGCTGACCTCTAAATCATGACAATCCTCCTGCCTCATCTCATCATGTACTGGGATTACTGTAGTAAGCCACCATACCCAGCTTCAGTTGTTTCTTTTTTAGCATTTGTATTGTTGTGATGTACTTTAGAAATCTAAGCATTGAAAAAGTCTATCAACACACTATTAATTATTTTCATTTTCATAAAAAGCAATTAGCTGTAAAATGTCTTCTAGATGTTAATACTTAACATAGAAAAAAAGCTATGACACTAATGTACAAGTTTTTCTCCAAATTATCATGATATTCAACAGTTACCTCCATAAAAGAATGCCTTTCAAGAGCTAGAACCCCTGTCTCCACAGAAGTATAACAAGCCACATGTATAATTTTGTGTTTTGTGATAACTGTATTTGAAAAATAGGGGTAATCTGTCATGGCAGTGCACACCTGTAGCCCCAACACTTGGTAGGCTAGGCTGAGGCAGAAGGATTATTTAAAGTTTGGGGTGAGCCTAGCTTACATAGTGAGTTTCAAGCTATCCTGGGCTACATAGCAATGGCTTGTCTCAAAAATCAGCACAAAAGTGGTTTAGGTGAAAGTATTTTTTTGTTATTGTTTTTAAATTTTTAAAATTTATTTACATTTCAGGTGTTATTCCCTTACCCAGTTTCTCCCACTTCTGGAAACCCCCATCTCACCCCCACCCCAGCTGCCCCTGCTTCTATGAGAGTGTTCCTCCACCTACCCACCCACTTCTGCCTCCCCATCCTCAATTCCCCTACACTGGAGAATCTATCGAGCCTTCATAGGATAAAGGACCTTTCCTCCCATTGATTCCTGACAAGGCTGTCCTCTGCTATATACGCAGCTGGAGCCATGTGTACTCCTTGGTTGGGGGTTTAGTCCCTGAGAGCTCTGGGGGTCTGGTTGGTTGATGTTGTTGTTCTTCCTATGGGGTTGAAAACCCCTTCAGCTTCTTCAGACCATTCTCTAACTCCTCCATTGAGGACCCCACACTCAGTGCAATGGTTGGCTGCCAGCATCCAACTCTGTATTTGTAAGGCTCTGGCAGGGCCTCTCAGAAGAAATCTGTATCAGGCTCCTTTCAGCAAGCATTTTTTAGCATCAACAATAGTGTCAGCATTTGGAAACTGTATCTGGGATGAATCCCCAGGTGGAACAGTTGCTGGATGGCCTTTCCTTCAGTCTCAGCACTTTGTCTCCATATTTGCTCCCATGAGTATTTTGTTCCCCTTTCTAAGAAGGACAGAAACACCCATACTTTGGTGTTCCTTCTTGAGCTTCATGTGGTCTATGAATTGTATCCTAGTTATTTGGAGCTTCTGGGCTAATATCCACTTATCAGTGAGTGCATTCCATGTGTGTTCTTTTGTGATTGGGCTACCTCACTCAGGAGGACAGTTTCTAGTTCCATCCATTTGAAATCCATAACAATTTCATGAATTCATCATTTTTAATAGTACACAATGGAGTAGTACTCCATTGTGTAAATGTACCATATTGCGAGCTTTTGTGTCCCCTGGTAAGATCACACTCAGGGCAACCGGAATCTTCTGCAGCACAAGCTTTATTGCTTACCCCATCAGGAGCCAGTGGCGAAGAGAGCCAGAGAGGGAGCCAGAGAGAGAGAGAGAGAGAGAGATGGCGGAGCCCTCTCCCTTTTATGGAGGACTGTCCTCCGCCTCGGATGTGTCGCTCCCTGATTGGCTGCAGCCCATCGGCCGGAGTTGTCATCACGGGAAAGGCAGAGCACATGTCGTGGAAAGCTACCCCGGCACATGCGCAGCTTGCTTGTTTACTACTTAGAACACGGGTGTCAGTGCCATCAGCGCCATCTTGTAATGGCGAATGTGAGGACGGCTCCTTACAGTACCACATTTTCTGTATCCATTCCTCTGAGGTTGAGGGGCATCTGGGTTCTTTCCAGTTTCTGGCTATTATAAATAAGGCTGCTATGAACATAGTGGAACATGTGTCCTTGCTATATGTTGGAGAATCTTCTGGGTATATGCCCAGGAGTGGTATAGCTGGGTCCTCAGGTAATACTGTGTCCAGTTTTCTGAGGAACCACCAGACTGATTTCCAGAGTGGTTGTATACCAGCTTGCAATCCCACTAACAATGGAGGAGTGTTCCTCTTTCTCCACATATGTTGTCACCTGAGTTTTTGATCTTAGCCATTCTGACTGATGTGAGGTGGAATCTCAGGGTTGTTTTGATTTTCATTTGCCTGATGATTAAGGATGATGAACATTTTTTCAGGTGCTTCTCAGCCCTTCAAGTTTCCTCAGTTGAGAATTCTCTGTTTAGCTCTGTTCCTCATTTTTAAATAGGGTTATTTGGTTCTCTGGAGTCTAACTTCTTGAGTTCTTTGTATATACTGGATATTAGCCCTCTGTCAGATGTAGGATTGGTGAAAATCTTTTCCCAGTCTGTTGGTGAAAATCTTTTCCCAGTCCCATTTTGTCCTATTGATAGTGTCCTTTGCCTTACAGAAGCTTTGCAAATTTATGAGGTTCCTTATGTTGATTCTTGATCTTAGAGCATAAGTCATTGGTGTTCTGTTAAAGAACTTTTCCCCTGTGCTCATATGTTTGAGACTTTCCCCCACTTTCTCTTCTGTTATATTCAATGTATCTGGCTTTTTGTGGAGGTCCTTGAGCCACTAATTTTTATAAGGATTTTGTTGATATTTAATTTTCATGAAACATAAGCCTTATCTCCAAACATTGTATAATTCAGTAGATTTCAGTAGGTTCAAGGTATCTGATAGCAAAACAGAAATATATTTCTTGTTAGGTATCTTTTAAACCCGTAAGATTTGATGTGGTCCTGTATCAAACCTACTGCATGCACCAGTGCCCTTAATGGTAAAGAGAAGAGAGATCAGAAGGGAGTCAGAGGATGTTGCAGTAGGGCCTGGAATGACCTGAGAGAGATATCTTAGAGAAGGCAAACAAAGCTCCCAGTGTGACCTGCATCAGAAATGAATGACATCATGACATTCAGAAGGCAGAGACACCACAGTGAAACATTTAACTTTAAGTGATTTCCAGGAACATGTGATTAAAAATACTGGCTTCTCTATTTTAGCTGTGTGAAATGGTTAGGATCAACTAAGTAAATTACATGGTAATGTTTCCTAAAAAAGTAATAAAGGTAAAGAAATGTTTCACTCTTTTTGCCTTTTGATGTTTGTTTAGTGCGAAGACTGGAAAGTCAGAAAAAGATCCTGAAAGTAAAACGTGACTTCCAGCCTGGGCAATGGTGGCACATACATTTAATCCCAGTCAGGTCTCTGAGTTCCAGGGCAGCCAGGGCTACAGGATGAATTCCAGGTCAGCCTTCTCTACACAGTAAGTTCCAGGTCAGCCAGAGAAATCATGTCTAGAAAAAAAAAAAAAAAGAAAAGAAAAGAAAAAAGAAAAAACTAAAGAAAAAAATGAGTTCCATTTAAAAACAAAAACAACAACAAAAAAAAACCCTGCTGATAATCATAGCTTGGGAGGAGGGGTGTCACTGTTAAATCAAGGTAAAACAAGATGTTCTTACCTCAGAAAGTTACACACTTCAGCACCTCAGAATGGCAGAAAGCAGGTGGCTTCCTCCATGAAGGCCAGCTACAAATTTGAAGAGTGACATCTCCCACACAGCTCAGTAACAGAGGAACTTATCTGGAAGAGTTGTGGGACCAGGACACTTAACTCTAAGGCCTTTGGCCACATTTTTTTTTTTTGATTCATAGAAAGCCCACCACATTAAATTTTTATTGCATTTTATTTATTTGTTTGTTTGTTTGTTTATTTATTTATTTATTTATGTGTGTGTGTGTGCGTGCACGCACACGGAGTGGCATGCACATATGTGAGCAAATATGTGCCATGGCATACATGTGGGGATCAAAAGACAACCATCAAAAGTTCTTGGTTTTCTTCTTCTATCACGTAGGACCTGGGGATCAACCTCAGGTCTTGACTCTTGGTGGCAGGCACAGTAAGCAAGCCCCAGTCCACAATACTTTTATTAAATTTTAGTGGATTAACTAGGAATCTCCATAGTTCAATTAAAGAATGTAAAAGAAATGAAAATGTTGTCATGTAAATATCATAGCTTATAAATTGAATATGGATGATAAAAGTCATGTGATCGAATGTATTATCAGTTTCTAACAAATACCTCTTGGTGGCCATTATAAGTAATTAAATAATTAAACAAATTATATATGAGAGTCTGTGGCATGGTAAATAACTCAGTATGCATATGCCCTCTGTTTCCATTCCATTTCCTGGCAAGCCTGTGCTTGACCAGGGTTCCTCTTCTTCTGGGGACATGTGATTTTTCTCTTCCTGAAGCATGTGATTGACATATGGCTTGGCCCTGCAGCAGGATCATTTGCTCACTGTAGATTAGTTGTTTCCATGGGTAGGTCTCACCTGGGTCACTTCCTTTCAGGGACATCCATGGCTACCGATGCCTGAGAACTCCCACTGGAATGTGCAAACACTGCCCTGGCTTGCCTGGCTCTGAGCTGCTATTTCTTTCAGGGCTAGTTTGTTCATAAAAAATAATGTCACTTTGACTGAATCTGTCACATCTTTAGATTTTATTCTGTCCTTTGGGACTTTTACAAGTTGCCCATCAGATGTGTTATACTAGAAGAAATAAAAAATATGCCTTGAAGAAATTTCTCACCTCTAAAATTAAAAATATGGCTAACAAAGTTTGACTTAGTAATTCCAGCCTTGGTCCTATATTAATTAGAGAAACCAAGGAATTAAACATTTGTGTACTGTGGAAATGTCCTAAGAATGTCCTAGAGGTGACATAGAGAGTATCTACTATAACAGTAGATTTGGGATGCCAAAGTATATTTTGACATTCAAAGTCTATTGTCTACTTTAATATCATATGTTTCCTACTGAGACTAAGTTTTATTTAAAGAATATTGTAAGATCCTGACATATATTGCCTTGATAAAATTTATCTTAGTCAATGATGTAAAAACTGATATTAGCAGTAATTCATTCTCTTTCTTTAAATTAATATTTAACAGGAAAACTTCAGCATAAAGAAGTATACATGAGGGCTGACTCATGGCTCTGGGGATGTGAGACCTACTTGATACCATAAGCACATAGTTGCATATATATTCATGCCTTCTTGGACTTGTATTTAATTTCTGACATCCTCTAAGAAGAGTCTGTCTCATTCAAAAATTAATATCTAATATACTATGCTAATTTGTGTTTAGAAAGTGCTGGAAATAACAAATATAACATGATAGCTCAAGTGACAGAAGGGTCGGTTTTTTATCATCTCTACATGACTGTCTATGGCGGGGGTTCTCAGCCTTCCTAATGCTTCGGTCCTCTAATACAGTTCCTCATGATCTGCTGACCCCTAACGATAAAATTAGTTTTGTAATTATTTCATAACTGTAACTTTTCTACTACTGTGAATCATAATGTAAATATCTGTGTTTTACAATGGTCTTAGGTGACCCGGTGTGAAAGGGTCATCCAACCTTCCCCACAAAGGAGTCCAGACCCACAGGTTGAGAACTGCTGATCTATGGTGATCTGAATATGGACCTTCCCCTCCACTCATCTTTCCCTGATGCCTTGTCACACAGAATTCCCTATTCAACTGAAACACATAGTCTCTGTTTCTTTGAAAACAAACTTGAAGTTACTGCCAGTAGTACGTGAACAGAATCATTTAAAGGGAATAAGGAAATGAAAACACTGAAGAAGTACAAACCTTATTCTTTAAATCTGGAGTAATTAGTTAATTATAGCAGAATAAGAATATAGTAATTCTAGCAGAAAACAGTTCTTAAGTAACAGCTAAGGTGTAAAGAATTGAACATTTGAAATTCATTGGCCATAGTAACTCCATATATTTGCCAAAATCAATTAGACTGATAATTCCCTAAACGTTATGAATATATCTCATGACCTTTTTTTCATTTTATACTTAGAAGTCCTAATATTCACAATTTGCCTTTCTTGTGGTATGCTTAAAAGTTAGCTATGAAAATCCCATGTAAACCATGTACAAGTATTATGCATAAACCACCAAGGTGTTTATTTTTCATGAATATGATATAAAGCATTTAACTGTCATTTTGTGATTCTATTCACAGAAATGAATATTCACAAATCCTTAAGGAATACAACCAGAAAACAACTTTCCCAAGAACTGGCATCCAAGATGCCCCCCCGTGTTCTCACTCCTTTAATGTGTAATTACTAATTGTGTAGTTTCCCTTGCTTCCAGGTTGTGCTAGAGTCATGGCCCCAAAGGAACACACGGACTTATTGATTTATATCATTGACAATGTGAGCTTCTCTCAAAAACCATCGTTTCTGTCTTGTTTATCTCACAACTTTCCTATACAAGTATTTTCTTCCTCCTGCCCTTCCTCCTCCCACCCTTCCTCCTCCTCCCATTCCTCCTCCTCTTGTTCACCTTCCCCTCTCCCCTCCTCACTCTGTCATTTGAGAATATATATGCATATACATAACACATGTATGTAACAATGATTAATAAAAAGAGGCTATGAATTTGAAAGAGAGCAATGAGGGGTATATGGGAGGTTTTGGGGGAAGAAAAGGAAAGGGAAATATTATAATCTCCAGAATTAAAAACAATATTTTAAAAGATTAACCCCCAAATCATTCCTCATTCTGTTTTTCTCTTGTCGCATAGAGCACCTGAAACCGAGTTACTTATAAGGAAAGAATTTTGGCCCATACTTCTGGAGTATAGATGTCTACAGAAACATGGCTGCTTTGAGGAGGGGCCAAGTAATCCATTTTTAGATTACTGAAAAAAATGAAAGAGAAAATATACATCTGTAGAAGAGCAGAAGAGACTAAACAGAAAACACAGAGCTGCTTCAGGGTGGGGGAAAACAGTTCTCTTGTAACTAACATAGTCCTATATGGTAGTATCAATCTGTGTGCCTAAAGATTGTCTCTGTCTCTGTGACACAGTTGTCTCTGAAATATCCTACTGCCTCTCAGAATCGAATGACATGGCAAATTCTGGAGAGGACAAACTGAATTCAAGCAGTGACCAGATCAACCACTTCAATATAAAAGTCACAAATAAACCTGCAAGAAAACAAATTGGAGAAAAATCTTCATGAACTTAAAAGTTTCAAAATCTTCTTGAAAGGACTAAAGATATAAATATGTAAAATAATAAACTCACATGCAGAATTTCTACAGAATTCAATATCTCCATTCATAAAATACACTCTTGTGAGAAATTTTTACAAATCAAGATAGGTTCAAATATTTGTACCACCAATATATCACCAAGGCCTTTCAATGACTTATTTAAAGTCACTAAAAATGCAGTCAGGAATGATGTTATAGACTTTCATCTCATCGCTCAGAGGCAGAATCAGGTCGATCTCTCTGAGTTCCAGGACAGAATATTCTACACAGTGAGTCCCAGATTAGCCAGGGCTACACAGTGAGATACTGTCTCAAAAATAAACAACTCCCTATTTACTCCCCCCCACACACATACAAAAAAAAAAATCCTGCTAGACTAAGCAATAAAAGGAAAAAGGAGAAATACTAATATACCTACAAGTATAAATATTAATATGGGATGTCAATAGCACCTTGTCAAAACATTCCTACACAACTCGAGAAAATGAAGGCTACTGACAGAAAGCAGATTAGCGGTTTTCTTGGACAGGGCCAATGGGGGGCTAGCATATGAATTATAATAAAGTGAGAAGAGACATTTAAAAATGATAAATAGATGTGCTACAGTGATGGTTTCATGGTATGTACACATGTCAAAATGTAGTTATTGCAAAGCCTTGAATATATACATCTACTGTATCCTAATAATCATATTTCAGGAAATGAAAACTGGCCATAAATGTCTACAGGGAACGAGTGTGATAAACACAAGTTCTCACTTGAAAACAAGCCCTTCGTTCAGAAAGGGAAAAAGAGTGACTCATCTGGAGCACGGAGCTGGAAAGGAAAAGGAAGGATCGAAGAGTTTACAGTGGATTTGAGAACTGATGAGACACGGCAGTATCCATGAGAATCATGAACCACCTGCCCCATGAACTGCTGTGAGATCACAGTTTTGACACACCATCCCAACATCATCGTACTTTCTGAAATTGAGGGAAGTTGTACTTGAAAGTCACCCAAAAAGCCTCGTCTGCATGTTGACTTGCCTTATGGTGCTTGCAACGGTTTTTGAGTTAATCTGTAAATCAATGGCATGAGGGGCTGGCTTCGGAATTACCAACTATTGTGATTGACAGAATGGCTCTCCAATGGCATCTACACCATAACCCCCGAGACCTGTGCTTCACTTTTATTGTTTAGAAACATGATCTAGGTTTATCACAGTTTGATCTCCAGTAACACATAGAATGGATGTGATGTTATATTCCTATAATCCCAGCACTCAGAAGGTTGAGGCAAGAGGATTGGAAGTTTAAAGTCACTTTTGACTACATAGCCCAAAGTAAGCCTGGGATATGGAGACCTAGTTTGCAAAGGAGCAAAACCGGGAAGCAGCAACAACAACAGCAGCAGCAGCAGCAGCAGCAACAACAACAACAACAACATCCCATTAGCAATGGATTTTGTAGGCAGAAGGAACATGGTTCACTGAGTGATCTCTCCATCCTAGTCTTCATAGCCTTATATACTATTCTCTCGTAGAGATCAGCCTGCCTCTGCCTCCTGAGTGCTGGGATCAAAGGTGTGCATCACCTGGCACGGGGTGAATTTCAAAGCCACTGTTTTTTAGGCTTCTTCATTATGGAGCAATATATATCCAGGAACATAAAGGATTTTTTCATAATTAATCAAATTATTTTTAAATTCTGTCTGGTGGGTCTTCTTTGTCATCTAGAATTCTGATCATTCAGTGAATGTAACTAGCTCACCTGAGACTCCAGTGGCATTTGTAACATAATGTAATAACCACAGAGTCTGGTACACAGCTGCCAAGGAGACAGGAGGGAAAAGCAATTGTACCCCTTACTAAGCTTCAGTCTCAAACCCCCACCATTGCCAGGGGTAAACTACTAGAAAGAACTTAATAAGAGCATCTAATAAGCATGGCACATCCGTTAGACTTCAGATGGTAGAACTACAGTTGAATTCTAACCGATTTGAATTTAGACTATACATAGAATAAAAACAATTCATGCTAGTTTGTGTGAGGATAATATTATTTGAAGTGTATGTACCCTATAATCTCACCTTCCAAACACAATAAGGTAAATTGACATCATACATGAACTATTCATTTATTTCATTGTAATTCTCACCTAATTATATGCTTTGCTGGAGTAAATATTATGTTCCTCTCATTCATAATTATGGCCTCAAAAGCTACAACCACATCTAACAAAAAATAGGTCACAATAAAATGGATTTTAAATAAATAAGACTTCCAGAGTGTACTATATTCCTGAAGAAATTTTAGTTGCTACAATCTTTAGTAGTGTCAAACTGAGTTTAAAAATATATCTTCTTTGTGAGAATTTATAATACAATAGATTTCTTTAATAATGGATGTTTCTGAAAGAATTTTTTAATCTTTTAAGGACAGTGATTGCCACAATAAGTCATCTTTTACAAAAACCCATGTGTTACGGCTGCTAAAATTTGTTACATTTTAGCAAATGGATTTCTACATTCTTGAGAAGATAGATGTATTGGAACAACTGACATTACAGAATAATGCCATGTGTGATCAGCAATGTCTCTTCTTAGCACTGGCTGGGTCGGAGTGATGGTGGCTAATGATGTCACCTTTTTATCATATGAAATTTAGTACAAGGTCAAGGATGTCAGGTTCCATATTTACAATGAAATTATGGTATCTTCATTAAAAGGCAAATCCTTCATTTCAGAAATGTGAATGCTTCCTAAAATAGAAGACAGGATGGCTAAATGTGGGCGCCACAGAAAGCTTGATTCAGGAACTCTCCCTGGAACCATTCCCAAAACATTTTTCATTTGATTATGGGATTGAATATATTTTTCTCATTCATTTCCAAGTCTTGCTTCCCTGTATGTTGTTCTGAGATAGGCAAACCTATGTTGGTAGGCAACCTGGCCTCCAAAAAAATTTACACCACTCCACTTAATTTATCCTTTTCTGTTGACTTATTGGAAGGGTGGGTGCGCTCATTCTTGTTCATAGTTGTCAAGGTCACATATGTTCATGTGAACTGTACTTGGGTGCTGCTCTGCCTCCCATTCAACAAATAAAGATTACTATTTCCACAGGTAGACCACAGTCCTCACAGGAAACGGAGGTGAAGGAATGCCATTCACAGAGAATTCTCTGCTGTGCACTGGCAATACTTCCCTTTGTCTTCATATTTCGCTTCTGTTTGTCTTACTTTTAAAAAGGTACTAGAGGTGAAGGGGTTTGCAGAAGATGGTCTTGTCGGACATCAATGGGATGAGAGGCCCCTTGGTCCTGTGGATACTTGATGCCCCAACATAGGGGAATGCTAAGGTGGTGAGGCAGGAGTGAGTTGGTGGGTGGGGGAGCACCTTGTAGAAGCAGGGGGAGGGGTGGGGTGGGAGGTTTCCGGAGGGGAAACCAGGAAAGGTGATAACATTTGAAATGTAAATAAATAAAATAACCAATAAAACAATTTTTTAAAAAGTTAATAATAATGGTATGTCACAAGGGTCCTTTTACCCATCGTGTGCTTCTTTGGTGCTTATACCCACTTCAGGCCCCCTTTCCAGCTCTTTTGAGTAGGGTGAGCCACAAGCAAGTGTCATTGCCACCATGTAGGTCAGAGATGGGAAGGGATGGGTAAATCCACTAAAACAGATTTTGCTTCAGACATGTCATAATGATACCTCATACCTTGTATGCTAATTTGAAAAAAAAACTGAAAATGTCTTTTATGAATCTTCATGTTAGTATTAGCTTGAAAATACTTTACTCTCCCTTGTGGTCAATCCATGGAGTAATTCTCTCAGGTTTTCAAAACTTACTACCTTCTCAGTTTTAAACTGAATTTTGTCTCATTCAGAAACTCCACTCACCAGCTCTCTTTGTTTAAAATATCCCTCAATGGTACCCCTCACACCGCCGTCTATTGAGCCAGAAAGCCAGAGAGTGCCAAGTACACGGGCTCTAGGACCCAGGAGATGCCCAATAAGCCTCCCTGTCAGTGTCATCACATCCTCTGCCCTGTTCTATGGGATTTGTGTAACAGTTACATCAAGTAGCACTTGTGAAAGTATTCCACATGCTGCAATGTGTTTTGAAGCTCCAAGGGATAATTATTCTAGCTAAACCTACTTGTCTGCCCTTTGCCTACAATTGAGTCTTTGTGTGTGAAAATCTTCTCCTTAACCTGTTGTAATGGATGGGCCTTCCAAGACCAACTAAGTTTCACCTTTCTTCTGAAATCCTCTTTGACCTCTCTCAGCTTGGCCTGCCAACTCTGAACATCCAACTGTGAACTTGATGTCATTTCCTAATTGTTTTCACCCATTTCAAAAGCCCCACTTGGTCTTTCATCATTGAATAGTGTACCCTGTTGGGTATACCACCTCCACACTACCACATGTCCCATAGGATCCTGCAGGATGAAACCCAGGGCCTGTTAGCATTGATCACTGCTCTCAAGTGTATAACTCAAAAGTCTGGGTAGGGGATGCAGGCATGCATGCAGACATCATTGTGTCTTCTTTGTTTGTTTGTTTAGCTTCATTGTCTCTCCTTTTACATTATAATTTTTTATCTATCTCTGTATGTATGTTTGTGCGTATATGCAATGCATGAATGACATTTATATGTGTATATAGGTGTGCATGCACATGCATGTGAAGATGGGCACACACATAGCACCCTACACATGTGGAAGTCAAAGGCAACCTTAGGTAATAGTGTTCTTCCCCCGACTTTGTTTGAAAGAGGGTGCCTTTGTGTTTTTCTGAGCCTCTCACAGGCTAGCTGGTCTGTGAGCATCCATGATTCCCCTCCGGTCATCTTGCAGGAGTACTGGGATCACAGACACTCACACGAAGCATCCGACTCTTGTTTGGGTTCTAGGAATCAGAGCTCAGATCCTCGCCTTTTATACTCACAGATCCACTTCACCGGTCCTGTAACTGATCCTCCTTCTTCTCTCCATCTCCAAGTGTCTGAGATGCTCCATTTGGAAACACATTGAAAGATGAGTGCAAAAAATTAAAGTGTTAATGTAAAGATCATACTAAAAATGTTTATATGCGATTTGAAACCGTACTTTTTAAGTTAAAAATTTAACTTTCAATTTTAGACTATGGTGTTCAATAGAAATGTCTCTAGTTGGTAAATAAAATAACTAATAAAAATTTCCATATTACTGACTTACTGACCTATTTTTTAAAAGCAAAATTATTCTAAATACATCTCAAATGACAAGGCCTAGACCAAACTGGGAGCAAATTTGGTTTAAATATTTTTTATGAACATGTGCAATTCTCTTTTAGTGGAAATTCTGAGGATAATTCCCAGGCCACATGTTTAGGTTGCTAGAGAAAGGTGTGTAACTTACTCAAGCACATATGCAGTGGCATATAGGACTCCAATTACAATAATAAATGAAATAACATGAGGTAGCATATTTTGTTGAAATTTGATAATACTTCCTGACCTTATTTTTTTCACTAACTTAAAAATTACCTGAAAATAAATCTACATGCAGTAGCATCATTAAAGATATAAAATAATCTGAGGCTAGAGAGAGTCGAAGCACCTGCAGCTCATGTCTGAGGACCCAGTCTGACTCTTCAGCATCACATAATAAGTCAGGCGTGACTGTCCATTCCTCTAACACAGGGAAGAGGGAATTCCAGGGTAAAGAGGATCCCAAGAGCTTAGGGGCCGGTCAGCAGAATGCTAACAGAGATTTTTTCTGGCTGAATGAGAGATCCTGTCTCAAGATAATATGCTGCAGACCTAGAGTTGAAAACAACCCATGTTTTTCCCTAGCTTCTACATAAGGGATTATGAAATTGCATAATTATATGTTCATATAAATACACTCCCCCCCCCCTACACACACACACAAGATCACTATAATACTAATCATCTAAGAATTTATTTGACACCAAAGGAAAAATGTCTCAATCTTTTTAAACACCGAATCACAAACATGTTTGCCATTCCTGGACTGAATAGAGGATAGCAACTCATCTATGAAACTGACGTAATGAAACCTACTACTATGCTTGCTAATTTAAAAATTGAACAAATTTTAAAAGTAATTTAATTGGTATGGCTGAGTTTGTCTTCTTAGAGTAATATCTTTTCCTCAGCAAAACATTATGTAAGGCATATATTTTCATATTTTTCTATTTGATCCATTCAAAATACCCCATTAAGTATAAGCTTGAAAACAATACCTTGCCCAAGTTTGTACCATTGGGGCAAAGTTCACTAATGCTTCACAAAACTTCACATAATTAAACACAACACCACACCTCTGCCTGCACTGTAATGATCACAATGTCTTGCAGACGTTTTTTTAATGAGTTTGCACTTTGCTGTACCCCCTTGTATATTTTCCTCTCCTTGCAGGCACGGGAGATGAAATTGTGATCAACATTATGAAATTGGATCACAATTATGACTTTAATCAAAACAAACCCAGCCTCATGCCATAGGTGTGGAAATCCGTTTGCTCTGCTCTCCTATTGCAGTCTGATTTTGTAATCAGCGCTGTCAGCCAAATACAGGGTGTAAATTATATGGCAAAATGAGAAGGCATGTTCCATCCTATGCCGTTGCCAGGTATGCTTCATATTTAGATATAAACAATGAGAGAAATTCACATTTCACAACAGTTGAGTCACATCTGCCTCTGTGAACACTTGTTTATTTGCAGTTTCTTGTGATTTTTACTCAAGATGCCTCTGGTGTGGGGTCTTCCTTCACATTTAAATTATTACACATGCTTGTTTGACATGGAGTCATTGAACAAAACCCTTCCCATTGATTAAGTCTTTATCAGCTGCTCATCATGCACAAAGTAAAGTCTGACCTGGAAGGGAAGAGGACACAGGCAAGCTGTGGTCAGGAATGTGGCTGAGCTCATTCATCTCATGCCTGGGTCCAGGGTCAACAACTGTGAGTTGTCGGCTTTCAGGTGTCAGAACCAAATACTAGGAACCCTAGTTGTCCACAGAGACCTATTTCTCAGCACTGTGCCCAAGGATTGTCTAGGAAGCTATCAGAAGCTAATCAAATATTTCTCTCATCTATCATGATAGGCCGGACTAGAGAACCTCAAGGTGACCTTATGATGACATCTTAACTAATGAAAGGATTCCTTGACAAGTCCATGGATTGCTTTTAATTTCTCCATTAAAGCATTAGAACATTTTAAGAAGAGTTTTGCATTTCCGCACATTGAAAACAACCGAGGTGTGGAGGTAATTCACTGTTCTGAGGCCCCTGTCCGTTTTCATTACACTGCCATTGTTTCTCACACTTGCTTAGTTTCTGCAGTTTTAAAAGAGGTGTCCCATGTGATTAAGAGAGAGAATATCCATAAAATAAGTTTAGCATTTTCATTCAGACCAGCTAACTGACCCTCTGGGCGCCACGATGGAGACACCCAAAGGCACAACTACTGTCAGACTAGAATTTTTATGTGAAATATTCTCCTGTTTTATTCTCCAGCTCTTTTCTAGCCTAGAAAATACATCTATTAATATACAATCGCTTAAATTGCCTTCTTAGTTTAATAATAATCACAAATTAATGGTGTGTAGTCACATGTCCATTTTCTTGGGGGAAAATAACCATATGCTTCAATAACTAAAACTTCTATTTCCACAAACTAATTAAAAGGCCTTGTGGCACAGTAATCAGAAAAACAGGTGTTTCATTTAGTTTCTCTCCCTTCAAGGTTGAATAGCTGCAATTCAGACTTCCCCACAATTCCTTTAAAGTCAAAGAAAAGTCACACAGCCCTACTTGGCCTATCAGATGACAATGTCCTTCTGTTCCACCCCAGATTTTTGATGGAATATAAATCATGGAAAGTACACTGTTTTTATAGGACAACATGTTAAATTATGAGTGTTATTTTTCACAGCAGATTTTTAGCTCCCCCAAAGAAAAGCGATTCCAAAGTGCTTATTTTTCTCCTTGATAAACTGAGAATATGAGTATATATAAAATATCCATATATTGAATCTTCAAAGAGATGTGACTCTCTGTAAAAGATATGCTCCATTCTTAACCCAAAAATAACTATCTTATCAAAACCACATCTCTAAGGCCCGATCTTCCGAGTTCAGGGTGCATTACGCACATTATAATGCACACAGTAACTTTTGGAAGGCTTCAGCCTTACTCCTGCCGTTAATTATTTAGACTCTGACATATTGCAATAAAACATTTCATCAAGCACTCCAGTCCAGGGAACGATAGGCATCAACACTGTATTGGTAATGCAAAATAAATGGATCGGGGTTGAAAATAATGAGTTTGGTGGATTACATCTGTCACTGTGAATTATTATTGTTGAACAGAATAGGGCAGAGCACTACAAAAATAAAGCTTGTCTTCTCTAGTTAAAGGTGAGACAACTACCTCTAATGAGATACAGAAATTCAAGTGTGAGTTATTAATTATGTACACAAAAGGTTTATCGGCTTGCCCAATCTTACATTTTTGTATGTATATAACGATAGAACAGAAAGTTCTCGTTGCTAAAGCTGGTGATAGTTCACAGCAGTCTCTTGCCAGAAGCTGGAGAAGACACTCTGCTTGGCCATAGTCGACCGTGCAAGGGAAAAAAAACTGAATGTGTGAAGAAGCACCAGCCCAGCAGGCCCTGAATTGGCTCTGTTCTTGCCACCAGCTTGCTCTATGATACATGTTTCACTTGTAAGAGCATTGCCTTCACCAAAGCACCTTTGAATTCAACATTGGATTTCATATAGTTTTTACTCTGTACATAATAGGTTTTTAATTGGCTGAATTTGGTATCTTGATCATTCTACAGCTAGAAAGCTTGAGGGGGCCTTCTGTGAAGAATAATCCAAGCTGCCTCTCAGTAAAGCCCTCATTAGTGGAAAGAAGTCAATGTCTGTGATTCAGGAGAATACTTGAGGCAATACTTGATTTCACTAGCTCATGCGGCCTCCTCAGAGCAGGAGGAAACACAAACCACCATGCCTGAAAAAAAGTCTTTTGCAAAACTGTGACCAGAAAACTCTACACTCTTGACCAACTATTATAAATACTTTAGTGTATATGTTCATTATTACTTTAGGGAGCATATAATATTCTGCAACAAACTCATTGTTTGATAAACATATTTGTTGCTATACTGTTAAATGAATTCTAGGACTTTTAAATGTGTTTTTATGTATTTGTGTGAAATATATGCTGGATGCATGTGTGTATCCCTGGAAGTCAAAAAGAGTGTTAAATCCTATCTACAGGTAGAGTTACAGGCAGTTGTGAGCCCTCAGTACTGGAGCTGGGAGCCAAATAGGCTTCTCCTTAAGAGAAGTGTGGAGAACTAACCGCTAAGTCACATCTTCAGATCACCTCCTCTTTAATAATTTTTATTATTTCAGGATTGTTAAATAATTCCAAAATATGAATCCTTCATGTGCCTCTTTGTGTATATATCTAAGCATTTTAGTACCCTGTGAGACTGGGATATAATGTTTGCAAATTTGAATAAGAAAATATAATTGGTAACAGTTCCTTGATATGAAGAGTTCCTAATATTGTGAGGCACAAGTTGGGTGCCATGAACCTACATGGATGGACATCTGACAACAGTAACCAAAAGGATATGGTCCTGTTGAAAGACACCAAGCAGCAAAGCCTAGGAGGAGACCAAAAATACTTTGAGGACGTTATTTACAAGTTGCAAGTAACCAGCTCTTGGGAGAGCTACCAGAAGGATGGAAATGTTTCTCTGTATTTTTAAAAATAAAACATAATCATGGAACTGGCAAGATGGCTCAGTGGATTGAGACACTTGCAACCATAATGAAACTACCTGATTTCAGACTTCAGAATGGTAGAAAGAGCCAACTACTGAAAGTTATCTTCATATCTCCATATATGTTCCAGGGCACATGCACATGCATGTGCACACACATACACAACTTTATAACCTCATATAGGCAAAATATATAAATACAGAAATTAAGAAGTAAGCATGGGGAAATGAAGCCAAGGAAATCAGAAGTACGTGTTTCTTAAAGGGAAAGCTAAGCTAACGAGCGGATTACACATAATCTGAGTATACAGTTTCTCTCTCTTCCTGCTTCTCATGGAAAGAACAACTATGAGGAAAAGGAGTCAGAATGAAACTCAATGTCATCCCTTTGGATCAACTTGAGAAGTCAAGCATGGAGAAAATGTTGCTGGGGAGTGATACAAAGCAAGACTATTGATAGGTGAGAAAAGCTTGCTGGAAGGAGTTTGGATGCTGCTGCTCTCAGGACCATGGAAGTCCTTCACAGCTTCAAGCTTTCCTGCTTTGGTGGGATGATGGCAATGCATGGGGAATTTTCCCAAATCCTCAAGAAATAAATAGCTTTGGTACACTAGCCAATATTGTGCATGGCCACTATAGAGAAATAAGCTCAATCGTACACATGGCTTCTACTGTTTCTAGATTATAGATCATAGATAAATATACATTTACATTAATACTGCTTGAATTAGGCTATTCATAAATACTGTTTTCTAATTTATCTCACAGATGGCATCCCTCAGCTAAAGACACTGCTGGGAAATGGTGCCATTTTACCATGGAGACAAATGAGATAAAAACAACAGCTGAAAATTTGGTGAATTGAAAAATCTATATTTGGCTGATCCTGTGCCACAGCACTCCATACCCAATTACCACCAGGAGAGAACGGGTCTCCCAGGAGTGCTGACACACCTGTGAGCACAGATAAGAACACCACTTCTGTTCAAATGCCTGGCCCAAAAGGGACCCTCCCAGAGCCATCAGGACATAGGAACCAAGGACTAGCTGGGGACAGGATCCTTCCAGTTTCAGTCTGCAACCTGGAACTGACCCTGTGCCACAGCTCTCCATACCCAAATTCCTCCAGGAGAGAACTGGTCTCCCAAGAGTAATGACACTCAGACTTGTAGTAGGGACAAGCCACTTTCAGGGACAGCAAGACAAGCTAACACCAGATATAACCAGATGGTGAGAGGCAAGGGCAAGAACATAAACAATAGAAACCAAAACTACTTGGCATCAACAAAAACCAGTTCTCTCACCACATCGAGCTCTGGATGCCCCAACACACCAGAAAAAGAAGACTCATATTTAAAATCACATATCATGATGATGATAGGGGACTTTAAGAGGGACATAAATAAATCCCTTAAAGAAATACAGGAGAATACAGGTAAACATCTAGAAGCCCTTAAAGAGGAAACATAAAAATCCCTTAAAGAATTACAGGAAAACACAACCAAACAGGTGAAGTAATTGAACAAAAACTTTCAGGATCTAAAAGTGGAAATAGAAACAATAAATAAATCACAAATGGAGACAACCCTGGAGATAGAAAACCTAGGAAAGAGATCAGGAATCATAGATGCAAGCATCACCAACAGAATAAAAGAGATAGAACAGAGAATCACAGGGGCAGAAGATACCATAAAATACATTGACACAACAGTCAAAGAAAATACAAAATGCAAAAAGCTCCTAACCTAAAACACCCAGAAAATCCAGGATAAAATGAGAGGACCAAACCTAAGGATAATAGGTATAGAAGAGAGTGAAGATTCCCAACTTAAAGGGCCAGTAAATATCTTCAACAAAATTATAGAAGAAAATTTCCCTAACCTAAAAAAGAGATGCCCATAAACATAAAAGAGACCTACAGAACTCCCAAATAGATTGTACCAGAAGAGAAATTCCTCCCAGCACATAATAGTCAGAACACCAAATGCACAAAGCAAAGAAAGAATATTAAAAGCAATAAGGGGAAATGTTCAAGTAACATATAAAATCAGACCTACCAGAATCACAGCAGACTTATCACCAGAGACTATGAAAGCTAGAAGATCCTGGCAGGTCTCATACAAACTCTAAGAGAACTCAAACGCCAGTCCAGGCTACTGTACCCAGAAAACCTCTCAGTTACCATAGATGGAGAAATAAAAATATTCCATGACAAAAACAAATTTACACAGTATCTTTTCACAAATCCAGCACTACAAAAGATAATATATGGGAAATGCCAACACAAGGAGGGAAACTACACCCTAGAAAAAGCAAGAAAGTAATCTTCTTTCAACAAGCCCAAAAGAAAATAGCAACACAAACATAAAAATAACATTGAAAATAACAGGAAGCAACAATCACTATTCCTTAATATCTCTTAACATCAATGGACTCAATTCCCTAATTAAAATATATATATATATATATATATATATATATATATATATATATATATATATATAAACTAACTGGATACATAAATAGTACCAAGCATTTTGCCGAGTACAGGAAACATACCTCAGTGTCAAAGACAGACACTACCTCAGAGTAAAGGGCTGAAAAACAATTTTCCAAGCAAATGGTCCCAAGAAACACCTGGAATAGCCATTTTAATATAGAATAAAATTAACTTTCATTTAAAATTTATCAAAAAAGAAAAGGAAGGACATGTCATAATTGTCAAAGTAAAAATCTACCAAGAAGAACTCTCAATTCTGAACATGCCCTCTAAATGCAAGGGCACCCACATTCTTAAAAGAAACTTTACTAAAGCCCAAAGCACACATTGGACCTCACACAATAATAGTGGGAGAAGGCTGGGCGTGGAGGCACACCTTTAATCCCAGCATTCGGGAGGCAGAGGCAGGCAGATTTCTGAATTCGAGGCCAGCCTGGTCTACAAAGTGAGTTCCAGGACAGCCAGGGCTATACAGAGAAACCCTGTCTCGAAAAACAAAAACAAACAAACAGAAAATAGTGGGAGAATTCAACACCCCACTCTCATCTATGGACAGATCATGGAAACACAAACTAAACAGAGATACATTGAAACTATCAGAAATTATGGATCAAATGGATTTAACAGATATCTATAGAACATTTAATCTTAAAACAAAAGACTATACATTCTTCTCAGCACCTCATGGTACCTTCTCCAAAACTGACCACAAAACAGGCCTCAACAGATAAAGGAAGATTGAAATAATCTCATGCATCCTATGACAGACTAGTGCTAGTCTTCAATAGCAACAAAAACAACAGAAAGCATACATTTACATGAAAGCTGAACAAAGCCCTATTCAACGAGAACTAGATCAAGGAAGAAACAAAGAAATTAAAGACTTTTTAGATTTTAATGAAAACCAAGGCACAACATACCCAAACTTATGGGACACTTATGAAAGCAGTACTAAGAGGAAAACTCAGCTCTCAGTGCCTCCAGAACAAAACTGGAGAGAGCATACACTAGCAGCTTAACAGCACACCTGAAATCTCTACAACAAAAAGAAGCAAAATACACCCAAGACAAGTAGAAGGCAGGAAATAATCAAACTCAGTGCTGAAATCAACCGAGTAGAAATAAAAAGAACTATACAAAGAATCACCAAAATGAGGAGCTCTCTCTCTCTCTCTCTCTCTCTCTCACACACACACACACACACACACACACACACACACACACTGCAGGGTCATCAAAGTGGTTTGCCACTAAGCCTGATAACTGAGTTCAGTTCTCAAGACTCACCCAGCAGAAGGAAAGAACCAACCAATTCCCACAGTTTATCCTCTGACCTTCAGAAGTATACCATAGAACATGGGCCAGCATGCATACACATACCACCTCCAGATGGGTGTATGTAGCCTTAAACATGTGTGCACATTCACATATGCATTCAGGCACACAAACACACATTAAGTGAAAACAAAATTATAAATAATTTTTAAATTGTAACTGCACATTTTACATAAATGTTAAATCTGCATCCACATATGTGCAATAAGGTACAAAGTGGGAAATCTTAATGGTGATTTCTTAATATGTTCTAAGTCAGAAATAAGATAACCATAAAATAGCACAGCTCTTGATTTAGTCTCACAACTATTTTTAAATCTTTAATGACACAATAAATATCAATATCTCTTTAGAAACAATTCCAAAATTTAATAAATTTTTTCCTAACTCAAAGAAACATCCATTTTTAAAATAGCCTGTTCCATGTTCCCATTACTATGAAATGACATCAAGATATCTCAACCCTTCTGTACCCCTTTGTCAAGAGGGGTAATATTTATCTTCCATCCTGTGACAATCAAATCCCAGAAGTGGTCACAGGGAGCAATGTTCAGGCATCATCATGGCAGTAGGATCTAGCTTTGTTCTTCATGTTTTCCATTACTTGTTTCTCAAAGAAAAAAAATTATCTGTTTTTCTTTTGGGTTTTATTGGGAGTAACTTCACCAGGCCTGACCACATCATATACTTTTATGCATAAAATAAATGAAGGGCCTAGAGATTAGTACTTAAGAGTTCTGAAGGTCCTTTCAGAAGATTAGAGTTCATTTCCCACATAGGGTCTCTCTTAACCACCAGTAACTCCAGCTCTGGGAGACCTAACATCTATTTCTAGCCTCTTTAGGTACTTACATTCATGTGCACGCGCACGCGTGCACACACACACACACACACCACAAATTAAAAAAATAAATAAATAGATAACTAACTAAATAAATAAATTAATAAATATTTTAAAGCCTTTTGAGTCAATTCTTTTTTAGAATAATCAAATAAGCATCATTTCCCTAGAAAGTTCTAGAAAATGAATTCAGACGTGCATTTCATAGTCCTCCGTGATCTACTTCTGGATTCTATCATAAGAGAAGCCAGCGGGACAACAGACCCAGCATTGAGGATCTAAATGTAGAAAATGGCTCCTAAAGAGTGTAGGGGAGAATTCTGGGTAAGACTCAAGTAGGTAGGATTGTAGAGACAACCTTATCTACCTGGGCAATGACAGTGCAAAGGGGATGCGGTGAGGAGCTCACAGAACCTAGGATAGGAGAAATATGACTCAGAATAGTAAAGAACTTAGGAAACAGGCAAGCCCCAGTGTCATCAAGTTTCCAGTCTGTTGAGTGATACAAGCCAGTGACAACTGTGTGAAGGGTGACAAACACACTGAGCAGAGAAGTGTTGTGTGCTTACATGGCACATGACCGGGTTCTCTGTTCTAACCTACCTTCATGGAAAAAGTGACACTAAATTAAGGTTAAGAATCGCTGGTTTTAAGAAGAGAACAGAAAAAAATACTCTGGGTGAAGAATAGAACATTATGATAAGATTATAGATGATACTTGTCACGCCAGACACAGGGAGGTGAGACAGGTATCAGGCACCCTCAAAAATGTCACTCATTTCCTTCTGACTTAAGCCAGTGACCCAGTCCTAGGCTCATAGTTCCTGATTTTAGGCTGAACTCTCTCTCCCACCTCTGTGTTCTTCCAAGACAGACTTGAGCCAGCTTGTCCTGCATTTATCTGAAGCTTCTTCTCCCAGGTAACTTGAAAAAAAAACGATGGCAAAAAACATCTCTATTTGTTATTTAGAAGTCTGTAGGACTCTTATGCATGTGGAGACTCTAAGTTCTCAAGTCATATACAGATTGTCACTAATTAGTTGCTCTTTCCATGTTTCCTTATATACATTCTGTCTCCCTCTCATTGTGCCAAATTATAAATTACTTGGTGATATGGCATTTTCTTATTTATAGTAGGAGCATGTCTCTATGGAATCCAAATATTTGTTCCTTGACATTCAAATCGAAGGCAAACAAAAACATCATGTGTTCTGCCCTTAACTACAAAGAATTTATATATCTTTGACATCAATTTGCAGGCTTTAGTCATATTCATTTCAACACTTCTTAGTAAAAAACAAATAATTTTTATGGTCAATATGCTTGTTATATGATCACTTGATCTTCTTCATTGAATACATTTTTTTCTTGCATAATGCATTTTTCTGATCTTCTTCCCCAAAAGATGGAAACAGAACAAAAAGAATCTTTAGATACAAGGCTGAGCTTACATATTACCCAGTAGTGACATGCAGTATGAATCAATAGTCATATCTTATTTGATTTAGAGAGAATGTGCTATTGGGTTGTTAGGGATGGGTCTAATCTAAGTCACTTCTCAATTATAGTGCAGGTGAATCCTCTCAGAATTCTGCCATTTAACAGAGTGCATGTTTCAGTAATAAATTAATAAGATAGAACAGTAATTACCTCTTTAGCTCTTCCTATCTAGACTTGAGCCAGTGAGTACATTAAATTTGCTATGAAGATGATCTGCTCAGTGTATGACTAAGGGCAAGAGAAATGAAAAGGCCAGTGCTCTTCTGGATAGTTTTATCATTAAGCTGCTCCGCTCAGGACTTGGCCACTAGGAACACACTGTATTCTCTAGCAGAAAAGCTGTAAGGGTGGTTAACATGTGACATTTATGTGGAGGTGTACACTTAACAGAGGGTACACACACACACACACACACACACACACACACACTATTTCATCCCATTGACTCAGTAACCTCCTAGCTGTGTTTACTCTGAACCCTTGTGATTGATCTTCATATGAGCGAAAGAGATTCCATGATCCTGACAAGTGAAGACCACAAGATTTATCTTCTGCCACATCCATGAACATATCATTTGCCTTGATTGCCTAGCCAAAAAAATATGGTTATGTCATCCCAGTCAACTATTCCACTAAATAAAGAAATGTGTTCTTGCCAAGCATGATGGCACACACTTATAACACTAGTACTGAGGAGGCCCAGGGTAAGACTGAGCTGGAGCCATCATAAGAGCTTCATAAGAACTGATCCCAAACATTAAGACTAAAGGAAGGAAAAAAGAAAGCAAAGAAGGAAAGAAAGAAAGAAGGAAGAAAGGGAGAGAAAGGAAGGGAGGAAGGGGAAGAGATGAGAAGAATTGAGGAAGACAGGGAGACAAAGAAAGAGACAAAAAGAAATGTTGATAGACAAATAAGTATTATTTCTATTTTTTTAGAAATGGAGTATGAATAGCACCATTTTTGGATGCTGCAGCTCCACCCAGAGATTTAGCATTCACCGAAAGAAATGTTTATTGTGTTTATGTTGTAGACATAGCACTTTTCAGAACCAATTCCAACCATCAAGGTAAACTGCATGGCAATCAGAATCAATCTGTTTTCTCTTGCATCATTAAACTGTAGGTTTTGGATTTAGATGTTAGGCCATTTAGACATCACACTCAAACAGAATAGAGGGCAGAACTTCCTAGGTGGTGATATTTATTTATTTATTTATTTATTTATTGGAAAGAACTTGTTTTCACTCTATCTGAAAAGGAAAATATTTGGTGAAGGTATGGCAGCTTCAGTATTCAGGTTCCCGGGAATGGTGGCTCATGAGTGTGATGCCAGAGTGGGGGAGACTAAAGCAGGAGGAGTACCACAGCTTCACTGTGGTATGGATGACAGTAAGACCCTGTTTCAAGGGAGAAAAATGTTCAAGTAAAATATTCATACTGTGAATATGTCCTCCCAGAAAGCAGCTCTACAGTGGTGGGGTAAAATAAAATAAAATTGGCTTCCAAGGCTGGCTCCAAAAGTCCAGGCCTACCTTCAGCTTCAGTCTTGAGGACACTTTATCAATTAAATCCATGTTCTGAACATTAGCAAAGCTAAAGGTATGCAGGATGCTGGAGCTATTAACACACACATGCACAGAGAGAGGCAGAGACTGAGGGGACACAGAGAGACAGAGACAGACAGACAGATGGACAGACAGACAGATGGATGAACAGATGGACAGAGACAGACAATGACAAAGGGGACACACAGACAAGGACAGACAGACAGACAGGCAGACAATGACATAGAGGAGAGAGAGAGAGAGAGAGAGAGAGAGAGAGAGAGAGAGAGAGGAGACATACACACACACACACACACACACACACACGAGAGAGAGAGAGAGAGAGAGAGAGAGAGAGAGGGTGAGAGAGAGAGAGAGAGAAAGAGAGAGAGACAGAGACAGAGAGAGACAGAGAGAGACAGAGACAGGGGGAGGGACTGAGAGAGAGAACACATCAGGCCCCATGGTACCTGGGCACTCATCACGTGCACTGGGCACCTCTCCTGGATTTGGAGCTCTAGCTTGATTCCCTCCCCAGGCATCTCTTTATCACTTGCTCATCTTTCATCAGTGCCTGTCAGTGGAATATAGCCATTCCAGATGGAGAAAACAACTCTTACAGAATTAGGAGAATGAAAAAAGGTTTTGGTCATGGAAATCCCCACTGTTTTATACTAATATTTTATTCATGTTTGGAAAATAGTGCTTATGGCTGTTTCCTTCTTCATCTGTTTTGGCATTTCCTGTTTTCATTCAGAAACCGAATGTATTACAAACAAGGAGAATCTTGGCCTAATTCCAGATCTGTATGCCAAAAGAGATCCACCAACTAACCAAATGGTTGTCAGATTTTATGAAAAAAGAGAGAGAAAATTTTTACATAAATTACCTCATAGAATCAAGCTCAGAATTTTCAGTACAATGAGGGAGAAAGCCCGCTAGAGAAAGCCAAGTCCTATTCTCACTGAATTTGTAGGGGATGTAGAAGGCTCTTCCTGTGGTGCAGGAAAAGATTGTGATGATTACATCATAAAAGAGAGAACTGCTTTCTGAGCATCTACATCCAGCTTCTCTTCCCACTTCTCTTTTCTTTCTCTCTTTCTCTCTTTCTTTCTGTCTGTCTGTCTGTCTGTCTGTCTGTCTTTCTCTCTTTCTTTCTGTCTGTCTGTCTTTCTCTCCCCCTTCCTTCCTTCCTTCCTTCCTTCCTTCCTTCCTTCCTTCCTTCCTTCCTTTCTTCTTTCTTTCTTTCTTTCTTTCTTTCTTTCTTTCTTTCTTTCTTTCTTTCTTTCTTTCTTGACTTTAACATGGCTTTATTCTTTTTTTATTAGATATTTTCTTTATTTACATTTCAAATGCTATCCCAAAATTTCCCTATACCCTCCCCCGCTCTGCTCCTCTACCCACCCACTCCCACTTCTTGGCCCTGGTGTTGGGGTCTGCAACCCTATAGGTAGAACAACAATATGAACTAACCAGTACCCCCAGAGCTCGTGTCTCTAGCTGCATATGTAGCAGAAGATGGCCTAGTCGGCCATCATTGGGAAGAGAGGACCCTAGGTCTTGCAAACTTTATATGGCCCATTTCTTTCCTATTGACCTTGAAACTTGAGAAAATTTTAGTCACAGTTGATTGGGTGGAATCTGAAATTCACAGTAGCCCTCAGATTCTATAACAACAATAACCACAGAACTAAAGAGCTTTCGAAACAGACAGAAATACTTTCTGAGGTCATGATGCTTGTTGGAATTGGGCTTCTTAATCCAGGGCATGTCAGCTGATGTCCCTATTGTTGCCTAACTGCACAACACCCATCACCAAGGCACCAATGAGAAGAAAATTATCTTCACTCAATATGAGATTCATTTGCACTCTACTTATAAACAAATTTGCAAATTGCCTGTGGCTAACCTGGATTAAGGACTGGACAAGTTTTCAGAAAGAATGACGTGAGCCACAAGCGACTGAGTTTAGATCAGAGCCAGGAAATATGACCCATTGAACTGTTAATCAAAAGGAAATATCAAATCAAATAGCAAGATCTGTGCCTACAGTAAGAAAGGGGCTGGATGAGACACTGATAAGTTTGCGGTTTTCTTAACACAATTGAGAACTAAACCCTCAAGTGATGAGAGTAGGCAAAGGTAGTTTAAAGGAACATCCTCTCATTTGGCAATTATTTCTGCCTTTTGACAAAGGAAAGTGTCAAATATATTTTCTCAAAATAGATATGTAAATAAATACATTTAATTTTCTGGGAAAGCTACCAAATACTACTAACCATCTCCTCATGTTGTATATTTGATGTTAGTAAATTACCTTCCCAGAGGTTTCTCTTTTTTTTGTTTAAAGTACATTATTATTATTTCTCCTTTTACATTCTCAAGTCCAAGTTAAGAAACACTGATCCTAAGTAAAGGCTGAACAATATAAAGCGCTACCTAACAACCGACTGAAATGCAACCCTGCTTTAATCCCCAGGAACACAAGGCAAGAAAAAAAGAGTCAACATTTACTTTATCTGCTAAGAGTTGAATAATTTATCACTGATCTAAAACCCAAGGTTTTCAGTTCAGTATTGTTTCCTAACCAGCCAAATTTTTTTTTCTCTTTTTGGTTTATACTCATCCATAAGTGCAAACTCATTTATGGAGTTTCATATGAGTTCAATTACCAAAGAAAATGAAGTGCTAAAAGGACCACAGTTAGAATCTGGGCAGAAACTCTTCCTTCAGAATGATCCACACAGATATTCCATTTCTTGTCACCGCTTTTGAAAACTTGAGTGAAACACAGGAATACTCAGAATAAACTTGCTGAACATGTCACAAGTTACAACAGATCAGGGGAGGGGATGAAGAGAGCCAAGGGTAGATCCTGATAAGGACTCCAAATGCAGAGGTGCCTTGGCTTCTTTACACATAGATTTGAAGCATAGGTACAGGGAAACACAAGAGGCAGGTCACTGGCGCTTCAATCTGACTTTCTCTTCAACTGTTCTTCAAGACTTCAAACTTCTCTGGACACCAACAGCATGAGTGCCACTGATCCCTCCAGTCATATCTTGAATGATGCCATCCACCCTTCTACTGGCACAGCCTGATCCTTCCATTAAGCCTAATAAAATTGTTCTTCTACCTTTAACGTTAGCAAAGTTAATTAATTCATATTAATAAAAAAAATGCCTTGGCAAACCCAGATGAAAACCCTTTCATTGATGCAATCAACTACTTTCCTCCAGATAATTGCCCGCTCAGGCTGAGAAATTGAAAGCATGCCAGGCTAAAATGCTTTTAAAGACTTCAATCAACATTCTCTCCCCAAAATGAAGAAATAAAAAGCCAGAGGGCAGATCGGGGACCACACTCCACTCTTAACATTACCCAGCAACCTGTATTTATATTACGAGCACTTGACTTCCAAATTTGACCCTAGATTGGCCTCTGAATTGGTAGAGGGAAAGGAAAGGGCAAGGCCTGTGTAGTCCAGGGAAAACAGAAACAAACTGTCTTATTAAATTACTTATATTTCTAAGCAAGCTTAAAATAACACAGGACCACTCTCCTCCAGTCTTGAAATTTGAAGTTTATTTTCAAAAGAATGTTGTCATTTCTTATTTATTTCTTTGGCTTTTCATACAGTTAAAAATTGATAAAGGTGTTATCCTCTCTTTTAACTTCCTATAAGATCTTGTGTGGAAGCAAATATATATGTAGTTTCCAGGAAAATAAATCAGCAATGGTTTTCTGTTAGGCAGCAGTATCAGTTTCTAGTAACTGGAACAAATATGTGTTACTATTCAAAAGCAAAAATTGAAACTTTCTTCAAAGTAAACTTTGAAATACTAGAATTTTATACTACCAACAGAAGTATGTATGGAGAGGTGAAAACATTTACTATGAAATTTTGGCTTTTGCCTAAAGTAACTTTTATGGTTTGAATCTGCCCACTTATTTTTGAGCACTTGACCAATGGCTAAAGTTTTGGGTTGTTGCTTAATTGTTCATTTGTTTGTTGTTTAGTTTGTGGAGTTTTTTTTTTTATAAGGGAAATATTCTAGAAACTAAGAAATTAGATTTATCTGGCACAAGTAGATCATGGGCAGGAAGCAGATCTAAGCTTGCATCCTTTTGGCCACTGTCTGTCTTACTCTGTACTTCCTGTTAACAACGAGATGAAGCAATGTCCTGTGTCCCACTCTCCTGATGCGTGATGTTCAACTTGAGCATATGAATCTAAACATCCACAGACTGAACTCTCTGAAACCAGGAGCCAAAATAGCTCTTTCTCTTTAATGTTGCTTCTATCAAATCCTTGAACATAGGGATGATACAACTAATACAACATGGCCTACTGATTTTGATCATCTAGTTGAACCTGATTAATCAGTTAATCAAGAGTGAAAATATAGATTGTCTCATGATTATAGATTGACTAATTCGTACATTTCACAAAATATAGCTTTAAATATGGCTTTAGTTCATTTTCTTTGTCTCGTTAATATTTACTATTATAAGAATAAAGTAAAAACTACATCATACTGGTCCCTTTATACTCTCCTGTCCTAAGGACACCTGTCAGAGTGAAGAGCATATCTAATGACATTATTTGTGTACTCAAGAACTAAATTCCATTAGAAAGATTCAAGATAAATGAACATTAAAGCAAATCTGTTTTTAAATGTCATAAAATATATACCACCAGACATAGAGCCTAAGGAGCATATTTGTAGATGGTATATGATAAAATAGTTTTATGGAGTCAAACACAATCTATTAATTTTTCATAATTAAATACTTGGAATTAAGTAAGCAGGTTACCTGATTTTATGTTGTGTCTCAACGTTAAATGTTAAATGTTTTTAAAGGTGTGTGTGCTTGAACACTTGGTTGTGCTATTTAAGAAGGTTATAGAACTTTTGGTCAAACATTGCTCAAGGAAAGAAGTCATTGGTTTTAGACCTTATGGGATTTGGGGATTGGTTCCAGCTTTGGTTTGATTTGAGACTGTGTCTCAAACCAAAGCCTAGCTGAGGCTAAACTTCAACTAACTTTGTAGGATATACTGGCTCCAATTTATAGATATGTCTGCTTCTGCCTCCAGAGTACTGGCGTGAAAGGCATGTATCACCACATCCAGTGGGGACCTAATGATTGCACATCCCAGTCCCACCTTCTGTACACTCTCTTGCCGTCCTGACTACAGAGGCAATGTGAACAACAGCCTTCTGCTTCCAGTGCCAAGACTCCCCCACTGTGACTCACTGTATCTCCTCAGATATATAAGCTTTTTCTCCCTTAAGTTTCTTAACAGGTATTTTGCCAAACCAATGAAACAGGTAACTAACTAATAATGCTTACATGTCAGAAATTACCATTGTCTTACAAATATCATCTATAGTAAATGTGATATTTATGAAAATTATGTTCAGAATAGTCTTCATTTTTAAAATGTTATGAAAAGGTATTTCCCATTTTAATAAGCCCTGTGTTTAAAAGTAACTTATAGATGATCATGTGGCTGGTGAGCCTGACCAAGTTATCTGAGTCTCTGTATTTTTTAATATCTATTTCACATTTCCGGTTTTTGTCACTAAACACATGGATTTGAGGCTGTCATAAGCAGCTACAGGTAGGTTAGGTCTAACCTACTGCTGTCCTTGTTCCTTTGAATTGAAATTGAATTAAAATCACTTCCTACAGTCAGTGTAAAGCTAAACAGGAATACAAAAGGAAAGAACATTCATGAGTCAATAAATATTAACAGTGGAGAACAAGTCAAACCCCAGAAGTCATTCTCAGACTATCCCAACTTGATTTTTATTCTCAGCGTAGGCATACACCTTATGGAAGCCATGATGCATTATTTTAAGAAAAAATAATCTTAAAATGACTTTGAGCATGAACAGATCCAGGAGGACCATCTTATTTTGGATTAATTAGGCTTTGACAGTAATTTGTACTGCTTGTCATTATTGTACTAGTGGATTGATCTAGTGGATTTTAATTCTAATGAAGCTTAGGAGTGAACAATCCACTTACTGGAGAAATGGGCCACTGAAAATAAGATGTGACTTCAACAATCAGAAGAGGCCCGGGATTTGATTCAGTGGGGTCCTTTGAGTTAAGGAGATTTATTCATCCAAGTTAGAATCATTTTTCTTGGATCCACACATCTTCCCCTTGTCAAACCATTCACTATCTGCCCAATTGGCTCTCACTCTCCTGCATAAGGTTCCTCAAAACCCATCATCCACACACTCAGCATAAGATAGTTGCCAGATAAAAGAAGAGAAAGTTTCTTAAAATTAAATCTTCAGTGCAATCCACAGTAGTGTTTTAGTATGGTTCAGTGACAGACTCAACAGTATTCCTTATGTACTGGAATTTCAGTTTTACCTGGTCAAACATGGTTGTACTTCATGTAATCCCAGCTTTGAGGGAGACTTAGGCAGAATGAATTCTGGGATAAATGGTGGATTCAAATCCAGCCTTAACTGAAGAGAGCCTATTTTTAAAAAAAAATTAAATGAACTCAGAGCTGCTGCTTCCTCCTCCCCCTTTCCCTTTCCCTCCTCTCTTTCTTTCTTTCTTTCTTCTTTCTTTCTTTCTTTCTTTCTTTCTTTCTTTCTTTCTTTCTTTCTTTCTTTCTTTCTTTCTTTCTTTCTTTCTCTTTTTCTTTCTTTCTTTCTTTCTCTTTTTCTTTCTTTCTTTCTTTCTCTTTTTCTTTCTTTCTTTCTTTCTCTCTTTCTTTCTTTCTTTCTTTCTTTCTTTCTTTCTACCATTCTAAAGCTAACAGTTATACATATTTACACACAGACAGTACACATACACTGTAGCATTCCTATATCATCTATATCTTGCAAATCTTTGGTTGAGTTTAAGTTTAAATTGTTTCATGAATTTCTTTATGATACAACTATTTTGTCTCCCTTATATTCTCCTCTACTTTTTCCTACCTTCTCACATTTTTATCTACATTATGTTATCATTTTTGCTCAAGTTTCCAATCTCTTCCAAAACTCCATCCCTAATTAATTAATTAATCATGCATTGATGCTCAAATTAATTAATTTGTCTCTCATCTCATGCTCCCATCAGGCAGGTCTCACCAGCATCCATCTACATACATGGATGTGCTAACTGCCTCTTCTTTCTCTCACATAGAACTGTATGTATGCATAGCATGTATAAATATATATAATTTTATGTTCATGTACATAGATATGCATATAGATGTATGGCATACTACCTATGATGTACTAGAATTATCTCTGTAGACACCATTTACCATAAAAATATATGGCAATACTCCCTTATCTGTAATGTGTATGTTGCAAACCTACATTGAATCCCTGGGCAATGCCCAGCTTTAGATATCCATGCATCATTAAATCATAATCATAGATTCTGACAAATGGATCAGTTGGTTGTTCATTTGCTGTAGGGACATCATAAAGTATACTTACACTAAATGAGTTACAACCCCACTAGATAATATAATTTCATGAGACCACCTTTACATATGCAACCCATTATTAGCCAAAACTTCCTTATGTAATACATAATATTTTATTCTACATATATCCCTGTTAGAGAAATTATTTTATATGCTAGGTATCATCATTGGAGCTTAACTGCAAAAATCAGAAAATAAAAACCATACTAAAGTATCCTTAGTATGGAACTTTATGTGAATGTGGTGTCTCTTCTGTCAAATGTCTTACTATACTTACACCATTTCTCTTATGACAGGTACCTTATAGTGTCCCTTTAGCATATCCTAAACTGTCAACACTGTAATTGCCCAAGTTTGGGAACCATGAAAAGGTTACTGGAAGACAAGTACTGTGATATAGTCCTGGCTGATCTGATAACCCAAGTGGTTGCTCAGTCACCAATGAGCAGGTTGCATATGCAACAAAGTCAGATTTTTATCATGCTACTCAGAAAGGCATGCAGTTTAAACTCACAAGTTATTTCTGGAATTTTCCACTGAAAATTGTAAGACTGAATCTGGCCACAGGTAATGGAAAGCCAAACTGCAGATAAAGTGAAGCTGTTGTCTTATATAAAATGCTTGGGGAGACTGTCATGAGGTTACCCAAAAATGAGGATCATGTGTGATGATCCTGAAATGCACTCTCAGTGGGAAAGAGAGGTTACAGAGTCGGTGACAACACCTCAGTAAAGGCCCCTTCAAGTTTTGATCTGATCAAGGGGACTGAGCTGGACGAATTAGATATTGTAATCTGCAGGGAAATGTATAGGAAGGACATATAATTAACAGGCTCTTAGTTCAGACTATAGAGACCCCAGCAGCTGCAAAACAGATAGAATGAGAGTCAAATCTGCAAGACCCCATCCTTGGGAATCAAGCTTGCTGTGTGAAACTTCTCATCTTCTTCCAGTGCCACCAGTGCTAATTCTTACAACAAAATACTCTGAGCTGAAAAAGAGTTCTGGTGACTGGTGTTCTAAGCACACTCCCCGAGAATGGTCCATTATTAAATGCTATTGCTTCTTTATCATCTAGGAGAGTTTTCTCTTCCACAGATATCTGCATAATGACCAGAATCATTGGGATAAATCTAGATACCTAGGTCCAGATACTTGTCTCTATTTCTTCATGACCTGTTTAGAGGTACTTAGCTATTTCTCTTGTTGCCCTTAGCAACAATACACAATGCTTTAGATAGCTAACAGCCCTTCCCCCAGCCTTATTTACAATGTAATTATAAATTCACTGAAGTCACTCATCCTATATTATTACATTGTCATTGCTGTTACCTTGTCTTTCACTGCTCCCCCCTCCCTCTGTCTCTTACCTTCTGGCACTAGGCCAATTATCAATAACTATTTAGCTTTTCCTTCTGACCGAATGGACTCCTTGTTCTTTAGCTGATGACAGTCGTAGAAGGATGCAGCCAAACTGGCCGTTAGCTTCTGACCTCTCTATAGACAACCTTATTATGGTAATTGTAAGGCTGGAAGTAGCAGAGACTAGGCCAATTACACCTGTCCTTTTCCCAACTCAGCCAGGGTTTAAATTACTCAGATGGGGTGGGGAGTATGCTTTTGGCTCTGGCTGAACAACAACTTTTCTTCTATTCTTGTGAAATTCAGAGACAGACATTTCTAATTATGGTTGTCATTAGGACATAATGAGCTAGTATTTCTTTAAATTGCATCATTCTTTATCAAACAAACCAATGTACTATATTTTAATAAGTAACTTTACTAGGGTATTTTAAATTAAACAAATCTTTTAAATATATCTCCTTGAAATACAACAAAGGCTAAACGGAAAACAATATATCCACTGTTTGCCTTTGTAGTCACTTTAATATTAATGAATACAGAGATTTATGTAAATATTTAATATTAATAAGACTTTTAAGTATTATGTTTGTATGTGGTTAAATCTACAAAATTATGCATAGTTAATTCTATAAATGGCTAACTGTGGCATACATACATAATTATACCAAAGAATATATATATGCATATTATAGCTAAGTGAATTCATTTTTTAATTGCATTGTAAAAAACATTAGGAAGGAGAAGCTTTAACACTCATTTTAAAATTAAATTGTTGAGCATTATAGTAACACCCATATTAAAGAATATTTGGCTATTAATTTAAATTGAAATTAAACACATATATACTTTTTTAATTTTAGCTCATTCCTAGTAGAATGTCTTTAATCAAGCCAAGTTCTACATTAGCTACTTTTAGGGAGCTATTTTCAAAAAGAAACTTGAAAATGAGAGAGACACAAACAGCTTGGAAATGGCTCACTACTTCCTAAGTCCTTGCAAAGGGCTCTCTAGGTGACTCAAGAGGGAGCATGTCCCTGCCAAGGAGGATTTGCCAGGATGAGGCTTCTCAACCTCATTTTTGTGTCATGATTAGTTTTTCTGTCAATCTTCTGATGATGGAAATAGCCACTTGAATGATGACGAAGAGATCAAGTTTTGCAGATACTTGCTCTTTTTTATGAACTAGTTCAGCTTCAATCAAGTTTCAATCTCCAACATTCTCATATGGGGAAGGAACATCTTTTCTGCACTGTAAACATCTTCCCAGGAGATAAGGTCTCTCTCCAACAAAGTAGTCAAAACTGTTTCATGGATTCACCGTAGGCCAGCTTCCTTCATAGACACAAATGGGACCCCTTTAACAAGAACCATCTCATTCTTCTACCAAATCATCCGAGTTTAAACATGAAACTTGATCAGCTTGGCCAATGTACTCTTCTACTCTCTGTCTCCTTGGTTTCCTTACCGGGGATTTAAAACCAGACCTAGGAAGGAGGATCTTTGTGAACTACATTAAATATTCACATCCAAGTCTTAATGTGGGGCCTCTCTCAATAGTTCTACATGTTAGGATTATCCTGGGTTAAATGTCAAACCTGAATTCAGCTCCTGACTCTAGTATTTAAAACAGTAAAGACTTCACACAGTGCCTCTAAAGATGGGGATCAAGAGAGGAAATATCTACAAATTTAACACACTCCTGACCTGTCTCTATGTCTCTCTCCAGAATCCTTATATTTGTCTTTTTCTTTTCTTCCCTTTATTCTTCCCTTAGATGATAGAGTCATGGGCCTTTACACTGTCATATAAATATATAAATATATATATATATATATATATACACATATATATATACATATATATATACATATATATATAATCTACATACATAAAATAATAACGTACAAACAGGATTTCAGCCCGGCGAGGTGGTGCACACCTTTAATCCCAGCACTTGGGAGGCAGAGGCAGGCAGATTTCTGAGTTTGAGGCCAGCCTGGTCTACAAAGTGAGTTTCAGGACATCCAGGGCTACACAGAAAAACCCTGTCTCAAAAAACAAAAAAATAAAAAACAAAAAACAACAACAACAACAAAAAAAAAAAACCCCAGGATTTCAAGCTACACGTGTATTGTTCTATTTTCTGGAATAATAGTATGCTTTGTTGCCAACACCCACCCCACCTTAATTTTCTCTTGCTTACTTTTCCTGTACTGATTCTCAGGTTTCTCTAAAATCACCTGGAGACCACATAGGCAACATATCTTTCAGATCTGGCCTATTCACACTCTATATGTTTATTCCATCTTTCCTTGCTCAAATCCTAAATCTTCTTGTCTTGTATAATCCAGAACGGTAAAGCTACATCTTTGGTTTAAGTTTTTAGTACCAATTTGCAGCAATAGAATTGCCCCAGAATTATTGACTTATGGAGTGTAGCTCACTCAGTGAAATACTTCCATGAAGGACAGAATTCAATCCCAAGGATCCATGAAAAAAATCAAGTGTAGTGAGCCATGTTTACAATCCTAGCACTGTTGAGACATTAAAGGCAGGATCCCCAAGGCCAGCCAGTCTTGACTACTATACAATATATAAACCAGTTAGAAACCCCATCTCAAAAGAACTAGAACTTAAAGAATAGACAAAACATGAGGGACAATAGCCAAAGTTGTCCTTTGGCCTTCACATACAGCTGCACCTGAACACACACACACACACACACACACACACACGCACATCCATTTTCTTATAGTTACTAAGCACACAAGCCATCAGCTGTCTATGTCTACCTCAGAATAACCTAACAGGTCTCATTAGAAGCCCAGGTCCCTGAGCCCCCAATGGGACTTGAGCAAACATTTCTAACAAAGGCCCAAATGATGCTAGTACAGTGGTCTGACTACTTCTTTTGGATGACTGTTTTAAGTCATAATGATCATTGTTTAAGCTTCAATATTTCATTTATCGCCTGATCCTGTCTGCTGTTGTGACTTGGAGCATAGTAAGGGCCATAAACCTCGCTGTCACTGCAAAGGTCCTAGGAGACCACTTGTTCCTCCTGTGAATGGCATTAATTAGTGATCGAGCCTAGGGATGCAGACGAAGCAAATGAGGTAGGAGTAGAGACGAATTATGAAGTGTGTCTTAGATTTAATCATTACCCTGCAAGGCCTCATGGATTTCAGTATCTGCTCAAATTGAAATCTATTTTCCTTAATCCAGCTTGAAATAAACACAAAAGATAAGGGGAGAGAAATGTCAAATAGTAACCCAATAAAGTGAACTCTTTTCCCTTTCCTTGTTCTTCCCTTTCTGTCTGTCTCTGTCTCTCTGTCTCTCTGCACGCCCCCCCCTTTCCACTTCCATTATGAACATTGTGGGCCTGCCTGGCAAGAACTTATCTCCTGTGGATTATCTGTAATTAGATTGCTAGCTGCTTTGGGCAGTAGCTGTGGGCTCGTAATCAGGTTTTGAACAGTGCCTGGTAAAGTCTCTTAACCATAAAAGCACACTCAATAAATATTTATTGATGATGGTTATCTTTAATTCCTTGGGAAGTGTAGCCAACTAAGTAAGCTCCCCTACTTAACTGAATGATAATGGAATTGATAAGTCATTATAGGGAGAAAGGACAGATCTGGTAGGTTTTGTAAAACCAACTCACCATCAGATATGCAAAATGGAGAGTAGTATTTCGTACCCTAGGGGCATGAAGAGTATGATGTGTTATTTTGTGCCAAAGTCTAAGACAAAGGCACTGGAGAAGACAAAGCAGCACACAGCAGGTTCTTCAATGCGAATCTCCCCCACCACACACACACACAACATCCTTGAGAGTTGCTAATGTTTGTTATATTGGAGGTTTTCTCATCACTGATCCAACTTTAAAATTGACCTATAAAGCAAATAATTAATGACTGGCAAGCAGTATCAACCACCAGATGATTTTTCTTTGTTGAAAATGATGGAGATTACATAAGTTGATACCCGATCCTTGCATGGCTTATATCGTCTCTCCCATCTACAAAACATGTCTGACCTTCAAATACAATGCCTGACATGAGGATGAAGTAAGCATAGATTGCTTTTCAAAATAAAAGAAAAAAAGTAAAAGACTCCAAAATGTCTTCCAAAAAATATATGTCTAATTAAAACCACACATATGCAGAGGTTGATAATATGTCTGAGATGGCAAAAACACTTGCTACCAAGCCTGAGCACCCAAGATCAAACCCTAGGACCAAACAGTGGAGCAGAGAACCAATTCTTAAAGGATCTCCATATACACCTATGGCATTTGCACACATATAAATAAATAAATAAATAAATAAATAAATAAATAAATAAACAAATAAACAAATGAAAGTGAAACAAGAAATTCAAATGCCTCAAACACCCTAGGAGATTTTTCTTTTATAATCTTTTATAGGACCAAGGAAAAGAAAGGCTATGTCTCTTTTATGCACCCAGGAAATTGACTAGTTACACTGAATCATACTTCTTTGGTTGACGGCCAAGCCAATGAGACTGTGAACTGTGACAAAGACTTTTGTGCCCTTTCTCCTACTCCTCAGGGAACACATAGAGCTAAAGAACTACATTAAGTCATAGGTAAAATGTTTGGAGAGTGAGAGACTGATGAGACCAAGGAGTCCAAGAAGAAAACAGGATTGCCCAATATAAGTTTGTACACTGGGACCTTGGCTAGAAGACATGACCCATTGTTTCTTACAAATGATTCCCCTGGAATTCTTTCCTTGGCTCCTCACACGTGCTCACCTCTTGACCTTAAATATTTTCCTTATTGCCTTGTCCCTTGCCTTTGAGCTCTGCTCCTCTCTTCCATACAGGGAGCTTCTGTTGATTGAAAAATACTTAGAAAAAAATGTAAAGGCTTTCATGCCCATTCAAAGAATAAAGACACCTTACCTTGGTCTCTTCCTGGAGCTAAGTTTAAAAGCTCATGACCTTCAGCACACGTCAAGGCTTTCTGTCTCAGTTAAGGACGTGGTTTTCAGGTCATTTTCTCTTCTTTTTGATCTATAACGAGTACATGAGACGTGTATTAACAATTGGAGCTGAGGAGCCAAAAGTTCATCTCATGACTTAAAATGGGATTGGAATTTTGACTTTCAGAGACTGCCTTGGGATTCTTGGAATGGGGAGTCTAACACCCTGAAGACACAACTTCACTTTTCCCCAGTGAATGCTGATTGTAAGGAAAACATACTTAAATAAATGAAATACAAGACTTTTGTTGTCGTTCCATAAGTTACCTAGCAGGATGACTCAAAAATTGGCATCAAAAATGATGTTCAGGGAATAATGTGAAATAATTCCCTAAAAAGGTTTTTAAAGCCAGTATAAGGATGTAAAGTGGAATAAAGATCACTGGAGTTTATAAAGGAAGTTAGACAAAGACTGAGTGACAGTCACAAAATACAGTTCATGGAAGAAATAAGTTGTACAGCAGATTACAATGATTATCATTTATAACAACTTAGACTTTTTATGAAGAGCCAGAAAAGAGGAGGGGGTAGCTATGCTGGTGATCCTGATTTGATCATCCACATTATACATATATCTAATTTCCATGCTCTGGCCAATCATTTTGTGTAAATATTAGATTTCAGATATTTTTAAAGCAATTGCAAAAAAGGGAAGGGGAGGGGAGGGGAGGGGAGGGGAGGGGAGGGGAGGGGAGGGGAGGGGAGGGGAGGGGAGGGGAGAACGGCTGGACATGTGGCGGCTCCTGTCTCTAATCTCAGCTCTCAGAAAGCTGAACACAGAAGGATTGCTACCAAGGTCAAGGCTAGCCCAGGATACCTGGCAGCCTTGAATACGCATCTAAACCTCTTCTCAAGAAAATATGAACAAGTGTTGTAGAGACAGCTCCAAGGTAAACATTTATCTTCATGAACATAAAAACCTTAGTAGAAGGCAGGTGTGAGCTCCTGCAATCCCTGAACCTCTATGGGAAGTGGAGAAAGAAGATACCTAGGACCAGTTGGTCTCTTGTATGAACTAGAAAATCAGAAAAAGACCCTGTTTCAAACAAGATAAAAGGCAAGGACTGACACCCAAGGTTGCTCTCTGAATTCTACATGTGAACACACATACATAAACATATATGTCATGCAACACACATGTACACAAATATACAATCAAAAATATAAAACCCAACAACAACAAAAACTAAGGTGGAGTAGATATTGACCTGAGATTCATACATACATACACACATACACACACACACACACACACACACACACACGCACACACACGCACATGAGCACACATTTTATAGAAACAAATGTTTAAAATGAAGAAATATGTCAGGCTTTGTATGTTTCAATAAGACAGTGGTCTATGTACATGCACTTAGTAACTAAAAATAAATTCTAGAGAAGTATACATTCTATACTTCATATAATCTTCAAATAGCTTTGAAATATTTATTTAAAGAAAAACATCGCCATGGAAGAACAGCTCAGTGGCAGTGACTACCTAGCTAGCATGCATAGGCCATGAGTTCAGCCCTCAGCGCTGAGGGTTTTTAAATCTCTGATAGAAATTGCCCATGGTGAGTAACCCCATTTCTATCTACATCCCCTCCTGGAGTTCCATGCAATGGAAAGAGCGAGGAGATCTGGGTGCTGATCCAGGCCATTGCCTATTTCCACTTTCTTTGGCAAATTGTTTCATTCTTTGGTTCTGTGTTGTCCCTTCTATGACGTCAGTAGCTTGGCAGAGACCACACCTGAGACCTCTCTCAATTCAAGTAGTTGAGCCAACCAATAAAGATCATGATGGTGCACGGGAGTAAAGACCTATTCTGTTCAAAGGCCTATTTAAACCCCCTAGTTACCCTGTTCACTGGCTGAGGAAACTTGACAATAGGCTGTTTCCCTATATAAATATGGGAATGATGATGTGATACATCTAACCATAAAGTGCCATGACAGCAACTCAGGAAAACAATGTAAATGGCTAGTACCTTTCCTCCTGGCACTGCGATTATTTTAAGATCCATGAGATAGCCATACAAGAGATAATTGCTAGTAGGGAAGAGTTTAAGGACTTGAGCACAGCAATCGAACCACACAGCCTTGGTGTTATATCACATCTCAGTCATGTCAGTTTCTGACATCAAGGTTCCTATTACCCACTGTTGCTATTAAGATGTCATTGTTTTTGTTGAGAGAATGTAGACTTTTTAGGGGGTTTCCCATCTTTATACTTTTCTATATATTTCAAATTTTCTAAACTAGAAGTCATTTCAGAAGCAAGAGAGAAATACCAGCCTTTTGTTTGTTTTAACTCTACAGCATCGGTTACATTAGCAAGTAACTGCTCATCTCTTATTGACACTGAACCTGTTTTTGGTCTCAACTAAAGTGTCCATTGTCCTCACATATTAATAAGAACAAGACTGACTTTATGAATCAATGCTGTAGGCATCACCTATCTAATATCTATGGAAATATTCTGATTCCGCCAGACTTCAAAGAAGGTTCTCTCTGGCTGTGTGAAGCTTCTTCCAAGGCGGAGATCTTGTTATGCATGCAATGATGAATAAAGGTGAAGGAATGCTCACGGGTAAATCTTCAATCTTACTAGTTGAGTTAGAGATACAAAAGAGACACTAGGAGCAGATACAGAAGGCTTCAGAGATTGGGACTCTCACCCCAGAAGCCCAAGGTGGTGAGGAACTGTGGCAAGTACAATCCTATCTTCCTGATTCAGATTATTAATGACAGAAGGAGGAAAATATTTCAAAAGGAAAGCCAGAGAGAGAAAGTTTCCAAGGGAGCAAAAGAAGAGATGTGAATCTGTGGGAATATTGGGGGTTAGAACAGAAAAGAGACAAAGGAGAAAAGAAATGACTTTCTAATTAGAATAACACTTTTGATTAAAATATTCCCAATAAATTACATATCTACAGTGCCAGAAAAGACAGAATAGGAATAGCTTTATGATACCCCAGAAAACATAGCATTAAGAATATAAGATTTATCAGGCAAAATTTCTTCTCTCTCTCTCTCTCTCTCTCTCTCTCTCTCTCTCTCTCTCTCTCTCTCTCTCAGAAATTCAGGGTTTTCTGGTTATTTATTAAATATATTCTCTAATTTATCATACTTCCTACTCTTCTGGATTGCTGTGCCATTCTATTGCACATATGACAGCAATTTTGAAACTGATTGTCATATCACAGCATTGAAGAAGATCCTCAAGGTAGCAAAACCAAGTGAGTAGAGAAGGAGATAAACACATAACACTCAGATGAAGCAAATTGGGATGCATGCCATGTTCCCAGAGTACATACATAAGTTATGGCAGACGACCTGCCAGGAATAATTAGGGTTCACTACCCACTTCAGATTCATGGAGGAAGACCCGGCATAGTCATCAAAGATCCTCAGCATGTCTCCTGAGACTTTGAAGTTCAGGTCAGCAAACAGAGACCTGAGGGCATCAGTAGTGTCTGAGCATCTTTCATCATAAAACTGCCTTCAGAAGAGAAAGGGGAACTTTTTAACAAAGCCAATGAACAGTGAGGTAATAACCATTGCTTTGTTTGCTAAATTTAGCCCTTGTGATTTAAATGAGGAGAAAAAATATGCTCAATGGATGTAATAGGAGATTCCTTTCCTACATTAAATTATGATTTATTGGTGAGCATCCTGCCTGACAAAAGGAGTTCATTGGCCAAAGATCAGATGGGAAATGCATTGGTAAAGCCAGAGATATCATCAGAATGAATCAAGTTCAAGTCAAGGAACAAATTTCAAGTAAGAAATCCACTCGACAAAAAAGAAAGCATGCACTATGATGATATGACTGTTGAGGAATGTAGTCAGTAAAGCAGAAGCTGTGGTCTAAAGAGGAGCTATCAGAGGGAACTCGTGGGGAGGAGTATGTGAATCTATGCAGAATATAAAAGGTAGAGTATGCAGGACTAAGTTGTGGTCTAAAGAGGAGCTATCAAAGGAAACTGGTAGGGAGGAGTATATGAATCTATGCAGAATATAAAATGTAGAGTATGCAGGACCTATGTCTTCAGAGTGGGAACTAAGTGATAGCTTTTGTTTCAAAGAGAACTATTTAGAAGTGTACGTATCAATGTGGTATATGCAGAAGAATGCAGTGTGTGTCTAGAGAGATAGCATAGTTAAGACCATTTGTGTTTGCAGAGAACCAGAGTGTGGTTCCAGAATCCACATGGTGGGTCTGATACCCTCTCTTGGCCTATAAGGGTATTGCACACACAGGATATATATATATTCTAAATTGTCCTTGCTATATTCTTAAGGTCCATTCCACTCCCTCTTCTTTAAATAAAGGTTTCTGTTCTTAAAGTTGGAGCACACAGAACTCTTCAAATGTTTCAGCATTTTGGCTTTTCAAGTCATGTTATAGAAATCATTCCTTACTTAATATCATGAATATATACTAATCCAAGTTTTGCATGCTGATTTTCATATTGAGATCTTCAGATTCTCATTTGTTGGGAGAATTGACTTCTCAGGAATCAATTTTAATTAGTCTGTAGATTCATCTCTGATTTGTGATGATGTCTAAGTTATGTATCAAATACAAACTACTTCTACATTCTCTTCTATTTTTACCTTAGTTTATTTGTCTAGTCATTATTTTATTTTATGTATCATTCTCCCCCCCCCTGTGTGTGTGTGTGTGTGGTATGTGTGTGATTGTGTATGTGTGTGTATATTCTATATGGGTGCATGTGATCATGCATGCTGGAAGATAGTTTCAGATTCCCTGAAGCTGTAATTACAGGTGGTTTGTGAGCTGTCAGACAGAAGAGCTGACCTTGGATCCTTCAAAAGAATAGCAAATGCTCTTAACCACTGAGCCATGTCTCCAAACCTTCTATTGTATTCATTATTTTAAACCTTTCTAAATCAAGTCTGTCTTTGTGCTGATACTGTCTTAAACCATATTATTATTATTATTATTATTATTATTGCATTATTATTATCATTGTCAATTCTTATACTTTTAGTAAGGATGTTAACATGAATAACACTCATATGGTCTTCTGAGTTAAATCTCTTCTCCAAGCATCCTCAATAATAGGTAAGTTATATAAGTGGAATCTCAGTCTAAGAATATTTTAATTCTACCTTTTTTTACACAATTAAAATAAATGGGTATAGATTTTTCAACTAATAATAATCCCTGTCCATTCAATGTTTCTGTCCCCCTGAAGTTCTTCTAAGTGCTGCCTTTTCAATGTCTGTCATCACTGTAGTTGTTCCATCTTTCCACAAATCTTTTCAAATCTAGTGGCTTTAAAAATCTATTGAGGTTGGCAGCACCTCCCCCACTAGATGGCAAAATGGCTTTTATGCCTTTTGGGAAAACTGTGTCCTTATGCATTTGAATGCTTTATATTTTTCATTTTTTAACTTAACAGCCATTGTATTTTTTATATTTCTGTTTTCTATTCTGTAATTTTTCACTTTAAATCCCTTTTCCCATAGACATGTATAAGAACTTGTGAATACTCATTATGTTACCCTCCTAAGACTTTGTAACTTTGTGTTTGCGTTGTTCTGTGTGATTTCTTCATATCTGACTTCTAGTCCTTGCCTTCTTCAGATGCACTTAATTATCATTCATTTTATCCATTGGGTTCCCCTTTCCATGATTGTTTTCAATTGTAAAAGTTCTATTTGGTTGGTTTTTTTTTTCCTATTTGTTTAGTTTCTTAACAACTTGTTCTTTCCTTCTTTAATCTCCTTGTGTGTGTGTATGTGTATTGAATTCTTATGTGCAGAAAATTGACCCAAACTATGTTTTAAGTAATAATAATCGCAGCTGCCATGTGTTTACAAATGGTCTCTGAGAGACATAGGTTTATATTAGGAATTGTCCTCAGATTCAACATCAACAGCAGTGGAAAGAGAAGAGAGAAAACCCGTGCAGAGAAAGCAGAGGAGCCATGATGCCTCCCCATAAAAGGTAAGGCTGAGGTGCTTTTAAAAAGTTGTCTCCAATAGAATCTGGAGTACTCTAGACAAGAATGTGGCCTGTGTCATCTCACCTACTGTATACAAAAAAAAAAAGGAGAATATTGGAAGATGCAGAATTTATCTTCAGACAAACAATCCCTACAGAAGGATGACAGCTCATTCATATAAAGTTTAATTGGAGTTGACCTACACAGACTATAATGCTCATTGCAGAAGGCATAGGTTGTACAACAGTATGTCCAGTGTAGGTGGTAAATACCTCCCCTGAAGTTTTTGGTCAGGAATAACCAAAAACTCACAAAGAAGTATAGACTATTGGCATTTATCTTAGCTGCCAACTAGAACTAGATAAGACCCCTATTGCTGAAGACAACACACACTTCTGATATAGGACATACAGAAATCAAGTTAATGCTGATCATGAGTTTCTTCTCTGCTGGCTAGCATTGCTAGCACCTGACAGTACTATACAGTACAGTGCAGAGAGTAGTAGAGGACCAGAGAAAAGCAGTGTTTTCTGGACATAACAGGACTACTGTCCTCATGAGCTGACAGCAGGTGAAGGTGCCAACATAAGATTCTAACAGGGGATGGGAGAGGCTCACAAGCTCCCAGCCCTGAGGAGCTGTTGACAGTGGGTGGCTTCTAGGAGAGGGAGAATCAGTTTTAAAGAGGTGGTGTCAGGTGGTTTGACTACACTCCAGAGGATGGTTTCAGACACATCAATATAATGGGATCACTAATTAAGAAATAAAAAAAGGAGACAAACGTTAGAAAGGAGAAATTGGATGAATCTGGGAGGACTTTGGTGAGGAGTAAGGGTTGAATAGGATCAAAGTATATTATATAAAATTCTCAAAAAACTAGTGAAATTTTTATAAGAAATCTTTATTCTGTATAGAAATTAACAGGGAAACAGATTTGGAGGTGGATAGAGAAATTTTCTGTTGAACTAACTGCTTACTTTTCTTTTGCCATGGCCTTTTTCTGAGACTGTATCACTTGAGCGATCTAGTTTTAGGACTCTTGGTTTAGAGGCAGGTGTTGTAACAAAGCCCATTCCACTTGTTCTTCAATCTCTGGGGCACTTGTAATTCCAGCCTTTGACGTTCAGGCATCTCTAACTTTTCTGAAGCTTTGAGATCCATTGCTACATTTTGTCCTCATTTCTAGATTATTTTTGGAATTTGTGTCTATTAGTTTAATATCTATGTCACCAAAGGCAATGTTCCCTTGTTTGAATCATGCATTCACAAGGCTCCAATTCCATAAAGAGGAAATGACAGTACACTTCTGATTTTTACAGCTTCACTGAGGAATACACCATAAAATTTGCCTTTTAGAGGGCACAGTTTAATAGCCTTTAGCATATTTGCATCATTGGGTAAATGTTTTTAGAGTCAAGTTCAAAGCAGTTTTATCATCAAGCACACATAGAGATACATCCCTTACTTCCTATTACCTCCTAGCTTCCCCCCACCCCCTCTTAGGTAACCACTAACTACTGTCTAGAGTTCTGCATTTTGGACATCCCATATGAATAGATCCATACAGAGCTGGGGTAATAGTTGATCACCATGCAAGCACCAGGATCTGACTTCCATGCCCAGGATTCACAGTTTTAAACAGGCCACCATCATGGTTACTTCCAGTCCTTTGGTCACAACACCAGGGAGGCTGAGACAGGCAAGTGCCTGAGTCTTGTTAGTCAGCAAGCCCAGGCAAATTGGAAAGTTCCAGGTAGAAGAGTGATTTCTTTCATCAAAAACAAAACAAAACAAAAAATAAATAAACAAACAAAACCAGTTTACAGCATACTGAAGAACCAAACCAGAACATTTCCTCTGGCTTCACGTCCACATGGGTACGCACATGCACACACACACGTACACCATATGCATATTCAATTTATCAGTTTCCAATGATTGCCTTGCAGTGCTCCCCTTAGATAATGGCATTGTGTCAGTCAGAAGTCATAGCTTCACCAAATAGGGCTTTGTTGCCTCCAGACTGTTTCCCTCACAAGAGTCACTTTTGTGGTTGTGTGCATATTCAACAGGTGACACTTGGAAACTGACAAGCACCCTCAGCAAAAGAGAAACTCCTGTACAGTCCATGGCTTTGTTCCCTTCCTGCTACATGAATACAAATAATTGACTTATGTTCACGAGAAGAAGCATACAAGGAGTCCAAGATCCAGCTAAGACCATTGAATTGAAACCCAAGTTGCTCAGTCAGGTGACTTGGCGGGAAGAACACTAGCCAGCAGAAATACAATGCAAGTGCCAGGGATAATTTAAATTTTCTAATAGTTACATATGAGAGAGAGGAAGAAATTGGGGGTATTGGGTTTGATAATATGTTTTTTGTTGTTGTTTTGTTTTGTTTTGTTTTGTTTTGTTTTGTTTTGTTTTGTTTTGTTTTGTTTTGTTTGAGACAGGGTTTCTCTGTGCAGTCCTGGCTGTCCTGAAACTCACTCTGTAGTCCAAACTGGCCTCGAACTCAGAAATCCACCTGCCTCTGCCTCCCAAGTACTGGGATTAAAGACGTGCACCACCACTGACAAGACTCTGATAATATGTTTTATATAGTACTTCCAAAATATTTCCCTTTCAACCCAAAATGAAAAGAAATTATTGAGCTGTCTTTTATATGAGGTCTATGACATCCTGTAAGATAGTTTCAAAATATTTCTTTTCAGTCTACAATAGATAAAAATCATTCAGGTCTGTAACTATATATACATATATATATATATATATATATATATATATCATAGCTTATACTTACAAATACATCTGGATTTGAACTCTTTGAACTCCTCATATGTCAAGTGCTCAGTAGTTACCTGGGACCAGTAGCTACTGTATTGAACATCTGAACACACTTTTATGTAATAGCAACCAAAATCACTTTAATAAGAAAGACTAATGATGTTTGTGACGTGCAAGTTTCTTGTTACAGGGAGCTATCCAGGTATTAGTCATTCCGTTATCAACTTTAAATAACAAATTTTAAAAGAGTCAAGTTTCTTATTGATGTTAATAATATGACTAAATCTTCCACAACAGACAAAATGCTTGACTAAAAACAACCATCAAATTGTTAGCTTCCTATCTTCCCTCCAAAACAACGAACTATTGTCTCACCATGTGTGGCAGTGTCTCTCCCAGATACCCCAATATAGAGAGCCATGTCAGAAATTTGAATGATGAACACAAAAGCAGTGAGGAGTGTCATGTGATTCCTCAAGTTTGATGCCCAAGGGCAGAGGGGAGAAGCTGCAATAGGTTTGAACACAGACATCACCATCAGAAGGATGATGGGATTCCAGGTGGCTAGGACGTTTTACTTTCTATTCTTTTCCACTCTGGCGGGAGTGTTGCTCCTTAAATACATCTCACCTCTATGCAACATAATCTTCTGTGGAGGGAACAGCACTTGCTGATTTCACACTTCATAGCATTAAGATTGATGGAGCTGTAATTTGACCTGAAGTTGAATGACCACAAATGCTTTTCATACATAAATATTTAGTCCCTTCTAGAAACATACTGCTCATACCTTACCTTCATAGGTTCCACAGGTGAATAACCAATTGCTCAATGTCAAGAGAAAGCTTTCGCTCTTCCGGTCAGAAAAGCACCTGGGCAGCTGGGGCGCAGGGTCTGCTGACACTCGCCAACTGCCCACAACACCCGCCACAGGATCTTAAGACTTCTGGTGAGTAGAGCACAGCTTCTGCTCCAATCCAATTGCGCGGGACCTGAGACTGCATTAGTTAGGGAAGCAGAAACCGGCCTGAGTAGGACCACAGGCCTCACCCGGCCGGATCAGCGCCGGGGTAGTGGGAGCGCAGGGTTGCCTGACACCCGCCAGCTACCCACGACCCCCGCCGCAGGATTTTGGGACTGCTGGTGAGTGGAACACAGCTTCTGCTCCAATCCAATTGCGCGGGACCTGAGACTGCATTAGTTAGGGAAGCAGAAACCAGCCTGAGTAGGGCCACAGGCCTCACCCGGCCGGATCAGCGCCAGGGTAGCGGGAGCGCAGGGTTGCCTGACACCCACCAGCTACCCACGACCCCCGCCGCAGGATTTTGGGACTGCTGGTGAGTGGAACACAGCTTCTGCTCCAGTCCAATCACGCGGGACCTGAGACTGCTCTGGTTGGGGAGAGAGAAATCCAGCCTACATTGGGCCACAACCCTCTTCCGGTCAGAAAAGCACCGGGGCAGCTGGGGCGCAGGGTCGGCTGACACTCACCAGCTACCCACAACACCCACCACAGGATCTTAAGACTTCTGGAGAGTGGAACACAGCTTCTGCTCCAATCCAATTGCACGCGGGACCAGAGACTGCATTAGTTAGGGAAGCAGAAAAACGGCCTGAGTAGGACCACAGGCCTCTTCTGGCTGGACCAGCACCGGGGTACCGTCAGCTACCCACGACCCCCGCCGCAGGATATAGAGACTGCTGGTGAGTGGAACACAGCTTCTGCTCCAATCTTTAAATAGTGACAACGATAACAACTAACCCCAGAGATTACCAGATGGCGAAAGGTAAACGTAATAATCTTACTAACAGAAACCAAGACCACTCACCATCATCAGAACCCAGCACCCTCACTTCGCCCAGTCCAGGGCACCCCAACACACCGGAAAAGCTAGACACGGATTTAAAAGCATATCTCCTGATGATGATAGAGGACTTCAAGAAGGACTTTAATAACACACTTAAAGAAATGCAGGAGAACACTGATAAAAAGGCAGAAGACAATAAAGAGGAAGCACAAAAATCCCTTAAAGAATTGCAGGAGAACACTGCTAAAGAGTTACAAATCCTTAAAGAAAAACATGATAACATAATCAAACAGGTAGAAGTCCTTACAGAAAAACAGGAAAACACATCCAAACAGATGATGGAAATGAACAAAACCATACTAGACCTAAAAAGGGAAGTAGACACAATAAAGAAAACCCAAAATGAGGCAACACTGGAGATAGAAACCCTAGGAAAGAAATCTGGAACCATAGATACGAGCATCAGCAACAGAATACAAGAGATGGAAGAGAGAATCTCAGGTGCAGAAGATTCCATAGAGAACATCGGCACAACAATCAAGGAAAATGTAAAATGCAAAAAGATCCTGACTCAAAACATCCAAGAAATACAGGACATAATGAGAAGACCAAACCTACGGATAATAGGAGTGGATGAGAATGAAGATTTTCAACTCAAAGGACCAGCAAACATCTTCAACAAAATTATAGAAGAAAACTTCCCAAATCTAAAGAAAGAGATGCCCATGAACATACAAGAAGCCTACAGAACTCCAAATAGGCTGGACCAGAAAAGAAATACCTCCCGACACATAATAATCAGAGCAACAAATGCTCTAAATAAAGATAGAATACTAAAAGCAGTAAGAGAAAAAGGCCAAGTAACATATAAAGGCAAGCCTATCAGAATTACACCAGACTTTTCACCAGAGACTATGAAAGCCAGAAGATCTTGGACAGATGTTATACAGACACTAAAAGAACACAAATTCCAGCCCAGGCTACTATACCCAGCCAAACTCTCAATTAACATAGATGGAGAAACCAAAGTATTCCACGACAAATCCAAATTCACACATTATCTCTCCACGAATCCAGCCCTTCAAAGGATAATAACAGAAAAAAACCAATACAAGGACAGGAACCACGCCCTAGAAACAACAAGAAGGTAATCCCTCAACAAACCTAAAAGAAGACAGCCACAAGAACAAAATGCCAACTTTAACATCAAAAATAACAGGAAACAACAATTACTTTTCCTTAATATCTCTTAATATCAATGGACTCAACTCCCCGATAAAAAGACATAGACTAACAAACTGGCTACACAAACAAGACCCAACATTTTGCTGCTTACAGGAAACTCATCTCAGAGAAAAGGATAGACACTACCTCAGAATGAAAGGCTGGAAAACAATTTTCCAAGCAAATGGCATGAAGAAACAAGCTGGAGTAGCCATTCTAATATCTGATAAGATTGACTTCCAACCCAAAGTCATTAAAAAAGACAGGGAGGGACACTTCATACTCATCAAAGGTAAAATCCTCCAAGAGGAACTATCAATCCTGAATATCTATGCTCCAAATACAAAGGCAGCCACATTCATTAAAGAAACTTTAGTAAATCTCAAAGCACACATTGCACCTCATACAATAATAGTGGGAGACTTCAACACACCACTTTCACCAATGGACAGATCATGGAAACAGAAACTAAACAGGGACACAGTGAAACTAAGAGAAATTATGAATCAAATGGATCTGGCAGATATCTACAGAACATTCTATCCGAAAACAAAAGGATATACCTTCTTCTCAGCACCTCATGGTACCTTCTCCAAAATTGACCACATAATTGGTCACAAAACAGGCCTCAACAGATATAAAAATATAGAAATTGTCCCATGCATCCTATCAGATCACCATGGACTAAGGCTGATCTTCAATAACAAAATAAATAATAGAAAGCCAACCTTCACGTGGAAACTGAACAACACTCTTCTCAATGATACCTTGGTCAAGGAAGGAATAAAGAAAGAAATTAAGGACTTTTTAGAGTTCAATGAAAATGAAGCCACAACATACCCAAACTTATGGGACGCAATGAAAGCATTTTTAAGAGGAAAACTCATAGCTCTGAGTGCCTCCAAAAGGAAACTAGAGAGAGCACACATTAGCAGCTTGACAACACACCTAAAAGCACTAGAACAAAAGGAAGCAAATTCACCCAAGAGGAGTAGACGGCAGGAAATAATCAAACTCAGGGGTGAAATCAACCAAGTGGAAACAAGAAAAACTATTCAAAGAATCAACCAATCAAGGAGCTGGTTCTTTGAGAAAATCAACAAGATAGATAAACCCTTAGCCAGACTCACTAGAGGGCACAGGGAAAGCATCCTAATTAACAAAATCAGAAATGAAAAAGGAGACATAACAACAGATCCTGAAGACATCCAAAACACCATCAGATCCTTCTACCAAAGGCTATACTCAACAAAACTGGAGAACCTGGATGAAATGGAGAAGTTCCTAGACAGATACCAGGTACCAAAGTTGAATCAAGATCAGGTTAATGATCTAAACAGCCCTATATCCCCCAAAGAAATAGAAGCAGTCATTAATAGTCTCCCAACCAAAAAAAGCCCAGGACCAGATGGGTTTAGTGCAGAGTTCTATCAGACCTTCAAAGAAGATCTAATCCCAGTTCTTCACAAACTATTCCACAAAATAGAAACAGAAGGTACTCTACCCAACTCATTCTATGAAGCCACAATTACTCTGATACCTAAACCACAAAAAGACCCAACAAAGATAGAAAACTTCAGACCAATATCCCTTATGAATATTGATGCAAAAATCCTCAATAAAGTTCTTGCTAACCGAATCCAAGAACACATCAAAACAATCATCCATCCTGACCAAGTAGGTTTCATCCCAGGGATGCAGGGATGGTTCAATATACGGAAATCCATCAACGTAATCCAGTATATAAACAAACTCAAAGACAAAAACCACATGGTCATCTCGTTAGATGCGGAAAAAGCATTTGACAAGATCCAACACCCATTCATGATAAAAGTCTTGGAAAGATCAGGAATTCAAGGCCCATACCTAAACATGATAAAAGCAATCTACAGCAAACCAGTAGCCAACATCAAAGTAAATGGTGAGAAGCTTGAAGCAATCCCTCTAAAATCAGGGACTAGACAAGGCTGTCCACTTTCTCCATACCTATTCAACATTGTACTTGAAGTCCTAGCCAGAGCAATTCGACAACAAAAGGAGATCAAAGGGATACAAATTGGAAAAGATGAAGTCAAAATATCACTTTTTGCAGATGATATGATAGTATATATAAGTGACCCTAAAAATTCCACCAGAGAACTCCTAAGCCTGATAAACAGCTTCGGTGAAGTAGCTGGATATAAAATTAACTCAAACAAATCAATGGCCTTTCTCTACACAAAGAATAAACAGGCTGAGAAAGAAATTAGGGAAACAACACCCTTCTCAATAGTCACAAATAATATAAAATATCTTGGCGTGACTCTAACTAAGGAAGTGAAAGATCTGTATAATAAAAACTTCAAGTCTCTGAAGAAAGAAATTATAGAAGATCTCAGAAGATGGAAAGATCTCCCATGCTCATGGATTGGCAGGATCAACATTGTAAAAATGGCTATCTTGCCAAAAGCAATCTACAGATTCAATGCAATCCCCATCAAAATTCCAAATCAATTCTTCAACGAATTAGAAAGTGCAATCTGCAAATTCATCTGGAATAACAAAAAACCTAGGATAGCAAAAACTCTTCTCAAGGATAAAAGAACCTCTGGTGGAATCACCATGCCGGACCTAAAGCTCTACTACAGAGCAATTGTGATAAAAACTGCATGGTACTGGTATAGTGACAGACAAATAGACCAATGGAATAGAATTGAAGACCCAGAAATGAACCCACACACCTATGGTCACTTGATCTTCGACAAGGGAGCTAAAAACATCCAGTGGAAGAAAGACAGCATTTTCAACAAATGGTGCTGGCACAACTGGTTGTTAACATGTAGAAGAATGCGAATCGATCCATTCCTATCTCCTTGTACTAAGGTCAAGTCTAAGTGGATCAAGGAACTTCACATAAAACCAGAGACACTGAAACTTATAGAGGAGAAAGTGGGGAAAAGCCTTGAAGATATGGGCACAGGGGAAAAATTCCTGAATAGAACAGTAATGGCTTGTGCTGTAAGATCGAGAATTGACAAGTGGGACCTCATGAAACTACAAAGCTTCTGCAAGGCTAAAGACACCATCAATAAGACAAAAAAACCACCAACAGATTGGGAAAGGATCTTCACCTATCCTAAATCAGATAAGGGACTAATATCCAATATATATAAAGAACTCAAGAAGGTGGACTCCAGAAAGTCAAATAACCCCATTAAAAAATGGGGCTCAGAACTGAACAAAGAATTCTCACCTGAGGAATACCGAATGGCAGAGAAGCACCTGAAAAAATGTTCAACATCCTTAATCATCAGGGAAATGCAAATCAAAACAACCCTGAGATTCCACCTCACACCAGTCAGAATGGCTAAGATCAAAAATTCAGGTGACAGCAGATGCTGGCGAGGATGTGGAGAAAGAGGAACACTCCTCCATTGTTGGTGGGATTGCAAGCTTGTACAACCACTCTGGAAATCAGTCTGGCGGTTCCTCAGAAAATTGGACATAGTACTACCGGAGGATCCAGCAATACCTCTCCTGGGCATATATCCAGAAGATGTCCCAACCGGTAAAAAGGACACATGCTCCACTATGTTCATAGCAGCCCTATTTATAATAGCCAGAAGCTGGAAAGAACCCAGATGTCCCTCAACAGAGGAATGGATACAGAAATTATGGTACATTTACACAATGGAGTACTACTCAGCTATTAAAAAGAATGAATTTATGAAATTCCTAACCAAATGGATGGACCTGGAGGGCATCATCTTGAGTGAAGTAACACAATCACAAAAGAACTCACACAATATGTATTCATTGATAAGTGGATATTAGCCCAAAACTTAGGATACCCAAGATATAAGATACAATTTGATAAACGCATGAAACTCAAGAAGAATGAAGACCAAAGTGTGGACACTGTGCACCTTCTTAGAATTGGGAACAAAACACCCAGGGAAGGAGTTACAGAGACAAAGTTCGTAGCTGTGATGAAAGGATGGACCATTTAGAGACTGCTGTATCCAGGGATCCGTCCCATAATCAGCTTCTAAACGCTGACACCATTGCATACACTAGCAAGATCTTGCTGAAAGGACCCAAATATAGCTGTCTCTTGTGAGACGATGCCGGGGCCTAGCAAACACAGAAGTGGATGTTCACAGTCAGCTATTGGATGTATCACAGGGCTCCCAATGGAGAAGCTAGAGAAAGTACCCAAGGAGCTAAAGGGATCTGCAACCCTATTGTTGGAACAACATGATGTACTAACCAGAACCCTGGAGCTCTTGTCTCTAGCTGCATATGTATCGAAAGATGGCCTAGTCGGCCATCAATGGAAAGAGAGGCCCATTGGACTTGCAAACTTTATATGCCCCAATATAGGGGAATGCCAGGGCCAAAAGAATGGGAATGGGTGGGTAGGGAAGTGGGGGGCGCTATGGGGGACTTTTGGGATAGTATTGGAAATGTAATTGAGGAAAATATGTAATAAAAATATTTAAAAAAAAAAAAAAAAAAAAGAGAAAGCTTTCTCCATTGTCTCAGATGTAGGAGGAATTATCAACAAAAAGTCAAGAAAATAACAGGCAATTTATGGATGGATTTTTGGGATATTGGGATTAAGCATACATTTTGGGTGTGGTGAAGTGTTCATGTGAGTGTGTAACTGAAGTGATTTGAGTTGAGCAACTACTGGGTCTCTCTTTAGTAACCTCTCTAATTGTATGGAAAAAACCAAGAGTAAAATGTAAAAGAAAAATGAAAGAATTGCAAAAGTTATGGTAAGAACTTGGTTGCATGTAAGGTGAGTTCTAATGTAGAGGCATGCTTTGTGCTGATTCTGCTTTGAATACATTTGGCTTACTGACTGTTGACCCCTGTCAATCTCATCAAGTGGGCTTACACCCATTTGTTGCCTATCCTGATGAAATGAAGGCTTTTTAAATATTGAAACATGGCCACAGTGCACTGGTGATTTCTGGAACTGTAGGTCCAACACCTTTCAGATTAGTCAAATGGTAGGCAACTGTAATTCTGTCTGCCCTGGATCTTCTTTGCCTTAACACATGTGATGACAACAGCAATCGACTGTGATGGAGAAGTATCCTGATGAAACTGAGCTGAGAACCAAGGCATTTCATATGACAAAAGATTTGATTCTACTTGGAAATGCAACTTAAGGAGAACCAAGTTGAAGTTAGGATAGTTTTAGGAATAATAGCAGTGAACACTTTGAAACCACACTCACTGGCTTCTATAGTAAAATTAAGTCTTGCATGGCACAGACCCCATTCTTGCAACCTCTCTGACGTAATTCAAATTCTGGCCAAATGAAATCAAAGGCTGACATTTAACTGCCTATGTTATGTGTGGTCATCCAGTCCACCGGTAATACTAAATTGTTTCTGTAAAGCCCTCAATTTGAAAAGTTATATTATATCTAACGATATTTTCCTCAGGGCTGGGAAGATAGCTCAGTGGGTGAAACGTTCCGAGCACAGGCTGAAGGACCTGGGTTCCATCCCTGTAACCCATTGAAAGCTAAAGAGATGCATGCACAAGCCACACAGAAACACATGCAGGTAAAACACCAACATACATAGAATACAAATAAGGAAAACTTTTTAAGAAACCATATGGAGCAGGGCACATCTAACCCCAACATTTGAAGTGGAGATGGTGGATCCTGGCCTCTCACGAACCAGCCATTTAGTTAAATTAGTAAGTTCAAAGTTCAGGAAAGTCTCTGTCTCAGAAAGAGAGAGCAATAAAGCTAGACCCTGATATTAACCTCTGACTTTGTCATGTATGCATGGAGGCAAGCACATCCTTATGCATACGTAGAGTATACAAATACACTTTAAAAAGTATCTTCAACACATATACAAACGCCTAGTTTCTACAGAGTCCCTAATTGACACAAATAGTATCAGAAAGCCACGAAAGCTCCTGCAATAGCAGAAATTCTTTAGCAGATTTGGATGGCCATTTCTTTTAAATCTCTCAACGCTAAAGCATAGAATCTGGAGGTCTGATGCACCTTTTTTAGATAAAGAAAAGGGATCCATTAAAATATGACATCCAATGAGGATGCAGGAAAAGGATGTTCCCAAAGGAGAGGAGTTAAAGAATAATTTACTTGCTGGGGAAACAGCTCAGTCAGTGAGATGCTTGTCTGTGCAAGAAGAAGGACTTGATTTTGATCCCCAGACCCCACATACAAAAGTCAGGCACATTGTTGTAGTCCCACTGATGTCTGGGTAGAGACAGGTGGATTCCTGGAGCTCACTAGTCAGCCACACTAGCCTAACTGATGAGTCCAAAGTCAGTGAAAAAGCATGTTGATGGCTCTTAGGGAAGAAGACCCAAGATTGACCAATGGCCCCTAAATACATACACACATGTGTGCACCTACACACATATACGCATTGACACACACACACACACACACAAGAATATTAATATGGTCCTGCTATTTATATAGTTAGCCAAAATCTAACTTTCAATTCCTAACAATTTGTTAAACTTAGATTTGGGCCATCCAGATGGTTCAGTGAATAAAGGTGTCGGCCACCAAACACGGGGACCTGCATGGCAGAAAGTAAGAACAGGCTCCTGCAAGTTTTCTTCTGATCTCTAAGTGTGCATCATGGATGCAAGTGCCCACACATATGTAAACATTTATACACACACACACACACACACACACACACACACACACACCACCACCACCACCACCACCACCACCACCAATAACAACAACAACAACAACAACTATATAAATAAATGAAATAGGTGAATTTTAAAAATGTAAACCCAATGAAGATTGAATAAGCAAACATAAAATAAGGTTAACTATTCATGCAGGTTCCCTACTTCTGTGTCTCTCAGTTTCCTGTTCAGCAAATTTTACTGTAATCATGACTGTAATTATAATAGGAAACATAGCTCAAATGCATATTGGTCTGTCCTTGTTCTAAGTAAATACTTGCTTAGGCTGTTTCTACAAACGAAAGTGTGTGGCTGGTGGCTGTTCTCATTTTAAAGATGAGAAAACAGAACCCCTTGGATTTATTATGATTTGTGTGCTATAGTGCACTCTGGGTGAGTTCCTTCAGGTAAAACTTGGTAAACTCTTGAGTAATAGATACTAACACTAAAGAAGTGAAGAGACCTTTGAAATCTCCCAACCCTTTAACATCTCTCTAAAGACTGATCCCTTTACAAATGAGTGTTTAATCTACTCTTCTGGCTGGCACAGGTTTTCAGTAGAGACTCTCTGCCTGTGTTCTGTGGCTTTGTAGACTAAAGGAGAAGTAGAGAAATGCTCCCAGAGTTTGAATTTCAGATGTCTGCTTTCCTTTTCCTTCATCCTTAAAATCCTACAGTCAGGGTATGTTTTGAGAAATGAGAGATGCAATGTGGCACTCCTGGAGACGTGGCAATCGTGGCAGAGGTCTTGCTTAGCACTTGTAAAGCCTTGGCTTTCAGTCCCCAGCACTGCCCCCTCACAAAAAAAAAAAAGCAAAACCAAAAGTCAGACCAAACAAACAAACAACAGAACAAAACAAAAATCATAAAGGAGCTAACCACAACTAAAGGGCACGCCCTCATTTTTGGAGTGATACAGAAGCTACATCAGGGTAGGTGACCTCCTGGCTCTGATGGTTGGGGGTAATCCTAATATCTTTCCAAAACAAGAGACTCCTCCTAATCAGTAAGAGCCTCCCATCTTAAATCAAGGTTCTGTACAAATTGGCTCCAAATTTCTAAGAAGGTAGTGTCATCCCAGCATGGGAATTCTTTTTACAATCCATCATATTGGGTCATGACCTTGATGGCTTTTAGTCTTTTGGGTGTCCTTGTCTCATTGAGAAAAATCTTACAATCTAAGAAAGACCTCATAAAAATGCACATAGATACACACAACTTTTTCATCTAATAGCAAAAAAATGGATAGCCCTAAGGAATACTATACCTGTCATGCTCTCTTCGAATGATGATATACCCAGGTTCAAACCAAAGGCTGAGTGAGGTGTGCTTCCTGTTGGGAGAAGGATAACAGATCCTTCGTGATCTAAGGGGCACCACCCCTTGTTCTTCATCGGATTAGTTGTATCATGCAACTCACCACTGGCCTTTTCATTTTTCAGTGATGACTCTGGGGACTAGTCTGTCTGAGAATATAGATGAGAATGAGCCACGTTCTCCTGTAATATAGAAGGAAAGGATGTTGTCAATTGAGGTCAGGGAAATTAGAACTTCTGGGTCGTGGAAAGAACACCCAGCTGTTGAATGATGGATGGGCATGGGACAGGGAAGAGATACTCCATAGTCAAACTCTCGGTATCAGGTCTGCTTTCCTGAGTTGATTTTCCCACAGGGTGACATGTTGGCACTTTCTGCTCCCAACTCTGTTACAACTAAGTGGATAGAGCCGAAAGCTAATGTATACAAAGAAAGAAGGAGAAAAACGCTAATCTAACGAAAACAGCTCATTCTTTGCTAAGAAAGGAGGCTGATATGGCAAGAAGCAGCAGATTAAATGGGAAGCTGGGGCAGGTACAAAATCATATTAAACTATTAAAAATAAAGATAGAGGAATGTTGCAATGCCAATTACTTGCAGGAAAAAAAACCACAACATTACCAGAGACCTTTCAACAATGAGATGAGCGAGATCTGCTTTAGATGTACAAAAAAGAGGGCCTTTTGTTCTCAGCGTATATTTTAAATTAAATGCTATTGTATAATTAATAGACTCCAACATTATGCATGAAAGAAAAGCATGAAGTAAGATGAGTATTTTAATGCCCAAAGCCGCTTTGAAATCTCAAAAACAAGACAGACTATGTGTTCTAAACTATGGGAAATAAATTACTCAGGTTTCTATTATCTGCATCTTTAAAACTCAGGTTCTTAGGCCATTCTGGTCACTGGAATTAAAAATCTTAAGGTTAGAGGAAGAAAAGACGTCTCAGTCATTTTGAGCTGTGTGGCTCTTGCAGAAGACCCTGCTTCAATTTCGAGAATCTACGAAACTATAACTCTACTTCCAGAGGCTCAAACACCTCTATTGGCCTCTATGGGCTCCTGTATGCATGTAGGACACATAAACAAATGCATGAAAGGATATATATATGTATATATATAATTAATAATTATAATATAATTAATAATATTATTATCCATAATTATATATATAATTAAATTAAAGTTAAAGTCTGAAACTTAATTTTTAAGCATCCAGGCTTGAGAAAACACTATCATAAGAGAGTGAGCTTCCTGAGGGATAGGCCCATTCTCTCGGCTGCTAGTTCATCTTTCATGTTGCTGATAACCCAGAATTTTCTCTGTAGGGTGAGAGGGGAGGGAGGAGAAGGTCCTGGCTCCCAGGGAAGCCTGACCTCACCTGGGCTTACTATACTTTGTGGGATCTTGCCCTTAACTCACCCCTGCACAGTTTCCATATCCCCACCAAAGACTTCTGTGTCGTTAAAATGTTGGAACATGTGGACAAATGGCACCAATGGAAAAGGAGCTTGAACTTCATCTTCATATGTCCAAAGATTTGCTCATATCTCCTTCAGATGTTTGTCTTGTACACACTTTGTCTAAATAGAAAAACAAGTGACAAGGTTTAAAGAAGCAAATAATGTTCTCATCTATTTGTTTCTATTGCTTTTCTTTGTAGTGATACAGGATATAGTCTAATTCCCAAAAGAAAGAGAATGTAGATAAAATAAGACACAATAAAACAAAATCTAATTCTTGGGCTATTGAGAATAAAGAGATTGGCAAAGAATTCAAATTATGAATAACCACTAGAGTTTTTTCATCCCCTATATTCATCCCTAAGTTTCTCCTGGGTCCTATAAATCACCCTGTGCTAATGCAAAGCTCCAGATTTCAGCTGCAAGGTGACTTGGAAGAATCAGGGGGATTCTTATGTTTTATTATTCTTATTATTATGTCCAACTTATTGCCTACTGGTGAGTAGTGTATCAGAGAGTCGAAGCTGCCGCTGCCTAAGGAGCAATGCTCCAGTTTCACAAGGGTAACTAGTCACCTTTGCCCTGACTCTTCAACTTTATTAGTGGAGCATCACAGGTCAGAGGCAATATAACCTTTAAAATCTCTGTCTCATTTGCTCATCCATTCCTCATTTACAAGATATGATAAAATTACAAGCCACTTTCTGAGTAATTATTCTTACTAATTTTTATGTGTCCACCTGTTCCTCCACTTAGAGGTAAATGTGAGCTCCCCAAAGCAAATGACCATTGATTACATTCAAGGAAACCATAGCTTCACTCAAATGCTTCCATAGTCTTACTGTGTCTTTTGGAATGAGTACATTCCAGCTTTCATAGCCATACAATGAGGATGTTCATATCCAAATCAAGTAAGTTCTTGTGTCTACTTTACACCTATTTGTTGAGCTCTTCTGTGTATTCAGATTTGTGATACACAGTCATTGTGAAGCTTTCCACAAGCATGTGCCGTTATCAAAGTGTTCCAAGGCTCATGGAGGAACTGACAATAAACAAAGCTTAAGAAGAGCATCTAAGGGCACAGTCGAAATTGTTACTGGGCAGAAGGAATATTTTGGGAGCATCCTGCAGAGGTGATAGCATCTAAGAAGACAGGCAAAGGGAAGAGAGGTGGGTGTTAAAATGAGAAATGGAGATGGGGAGAATCTTGCTACCATGGAGGGGGTGGATATCAAGAGTAGGCCTGAGGGTGCTCCAGAGCATGGCTCATTAAACTTTTGCCAGTAATCGGCCTCAAGTCAGACAAGGGTGGAGAGAGTGTGAAGTCAAGCTGGGTGGAGATGGTGAGATTCAACTCCAGATGCTGGAGTGGTAAGGAGCAGTTAAACCAGGAAGAACATGCCCTGGGCCTGGCAGAGATAGTATCATGGCCTGGAGACACAAAAAGTCACTCAGTAATCCCCAGGAGGGATGGAACATCCTTGGCTTTGAAGCTGGGTGAGATCACGTTAACTGAATTGAAGTCCTCTCTGATACACATCATCTGTCATTTAGTGGGTTCTAAAGAGTGACACTGTATGTATTCAATCACTTACCACATATTGACTGGAATAACACACTCTTTCTCTTTAGGGAGTGGCTTTCACTGAGTTTTTTCCTGTCTGATAGACTGCGGATATTTTCTAAAACACCATATGTTATGTTTCTGGTTTTCTAGTCACCCAAAGAGCAGTGGAAGGAACCGTGAATTCAGCAACTAACCATGTGAGAGACAACCCATCACTACTCACAGGCTCCAAACACACTCAGGACTCAAGGCTCCAAAGGTTCTTTCTCCTCATCAGTCCATAATTGTGAGGCCGTGCTCCTCAGATAGGCACATCAAATACTTAACTCTTCTCAGGAACAAGTGACAGGTCATTGGTCAACCTCATTACCCATTATTTGGGACCTTAAAATGGCCACCTTCCTTCTGTCAGTCACAGAAGTACCACAGCCTGAGGTGTAGGTTACAAGCAGGACATACCCACACAGAACCTAGAGTTCAAAAGCTTCTCTTAGATCCTTTCGCCATGCTGCAAAGCATTGACTCCAGTGACAATAAAAGAGAAGTGGCTTCACATCTGACGTTTGAACAAACTGGATCTGAGCAGGAAAGCATCGTAGTGCCAGTCAGGAAGAGGCGTGATGAGATCATTTGTTTTATCTGATAAGGTTTTAAGGACATGGACTTGCACAACAGAGCATCTTAGTTCTTTGGAAAACATTTTGGAATCACCAATTAGCCTGGGAACATTAGTCATCACTTACTAATAATCACCTCGAAAGAGACAAATGCTCTGGCTATAGATGAGTCAGCAGGCTGGGTAACAGACAAGCAGGAAAGCCACCTGGCTCTCTCACCTCCTTTGGTACAAGCCTCTCCAAGATGAGGAACATGCTGGTATACATAGACCCAGACTCTCAGGATCCCACCCATCCTTCAGGGCCCCACCAATCACTCGGGATCCTACTAATCTCTCAGTACCCCCACTCATTTATGACCTAGGAAGTTTGTTTTTGCAATATACCTAGATTATGAAATCGACCTTGCTATAGCAGCAACTATAATACTATTGTGAAAATTCTTATTTTCTTGTCTCTATTTTGTCTACTCTTGCTGTGGCTAGCATGTAAGACTTAATCCTCTGGATTTTGAAAAAGTATATAGTGTGCCTTACATAATTATAATTTATAAAGCTTAAAATATTTAATAGCTATCATGAATATTTATGCCACAATATACTTGTAAATGTAACAGTAGAGTTGCCAGGGTGGTAGCTCAGTGTATAAAGTGCCAGTCACAAAAATACAAGGACCTGAGTTTGATCCCAAAAAAACACAGTGACAGCTGAAGCTGTTCTGTAACCTACACACACACATACACACACACACACACACACACACACACACACACACACACACACACACACACAGAGTGACTGATGCAGTGCATATGCTTGTGATCCCAGCATTTGAGATACTAAGGCAGGAAGACTGAAATCCTGACCTAGTCTCGAACATCAAAGCAAAACCAGTCACACCTCACACACTTTTAAAATTGTGTTTATTGTCTGTTTACTATACTGCTTTCTGTGCTGTCACCAAGAATGATAATAACTGTACTCAGGCTACCAATAGGAATAATATTTATTGGATGACTTCAGTGACCCTAAAACAAGTGAATATTTACAGTTATGCTAGTCAATCTTGCCAACAACTCTTTGTAGCTAGTAATATTAGCTACAGGTTCCCAGTGGGAAAACTACAATGTAATGAAATTCAATATCTTGTAAGTGGTCACAGGGTTCAGAAGTAGTAGAGCCACAAACTCACTAAGTCTATGCTCCGTTGCCTTTACTGTTATGCGATGCCACAATTAATGCACAAATATAGGAAATATATGCACTTAACTTCAAGAAAATTCTAGATACGGTGAGAAAAGCATACACACGTAAATTATGGAATAACAATGTGGAAACCACGTGACTTGCTGAGGACCTGGTGGTGAAATCATTAGGACTTCAGTTTCACCAACTGTGGAAGTTCCAGGTAAGTGAAAAAAAATTCACATTGGAAAAACAAAACACAAAACAAAGGAAACAAAAGCTAAGGTGGATGGGGTACCTGTGGAACATCTGGGATTGATCTATGGCTTTCATATGTACACACATATGAGCACATGCGCCTGTGCACAAATACCTATAGAAATCACATATATAAAAGGAAGGAAGGAAGGTGGTGGGGGGGAGGAAGTAAAATGCAGGAAATGTAGACACAGAAAGAAAGAGTGGGAGGAAAAGGAAAAATAACAGGAGAGAAAGTGATGGAAGGGAGGGAGGGAGGGAAGGAGTTAGCAAGGCATAGAAGCTTCTTCAGGGACTTAGAGGAAGAGAGTATTGGTGTGGAAAGGAACAAGCAAACCTAGAAAGGGAGTCACTGCTGGAGAGGAATGATCAAGTTCTAAGTTATTTCTAAGTCAGGTTGGAAAGGACAGTGCCAGACACTTGTCTTTGTCCCCTGGGAAAAAGAGCCTCGTGACTCCATTAAAGTCTCCGAGCCCAACCACATACAGTACGTGTGACCTCTAGCAACTAACCTATTTTCCATACACATCAGTTGCTGTGACTGTGGTGTTTAGTGATCATTGAACACTGCTCCCTTGAGTAGCGATCATTTGTCTGAGGCCTAATAACTCCATGTTTGGCACAGAAGGCCTTTGATAAAATGCAGTTATTGATTTATTTTGTTGCATTTATTATGGTGATGGCCCCACTGTACTAAATAATGTTGATGTTCTCACTGTGTTTTCTCAGAGATGACAGAGTTTTGCAAAAGAAATTGAGTTTTGCTAGGTTTTTAAACATTAATTAGAGGATTGAAGAAATGGTTCAACAGTTAAGAGTACTTACTGGCCTTACTTAGGTCTTGCAACCAGTTCCCAGAACCCACATGAAGCAGATCACATTCACCTGTAACTCCCACTGCAGGGGAACCACCTCCATCATTACCCTGTGCAGGTAATGTATTCCCAGGCACACACACACACACACACACAATCAGTAAAATCATTTTAACAACATGAATGAATGTCTTTTGGTAGAGAGCTTGTCTAGTATACACAAAATCCTGACTTGTGATTCCTGAATTACATGAACTCAGTGTGCTGGCACAGAGCTATAATCCCTGCACTCAGGCAGTAGAAAGAGAAGGATCAGAAATTCAAAGTCATTTTGATATCTTGTTTAGATAAGCATCTACTTTGAGTCAGTCTGGACTACATGAGATCATATCTAAAGAAAAAAAGAACTGACTCTTTTCTAGTATAAATATATGAAGTAATTCATAATCTAACCACCCAGCATGGCTTCCAATGTGTTTACTTCCATTTGGTTGCAACAGGTATTATGCTATTCTATGACTCATCTCATAATACATATGTCTATATATGTACTATGAATATATATATTTAAATGTTACCTTTTGTTTTTAGTAATCTGTTGATTTTACTGAATGGTAATGCAGAAAGCGACAATGTGTTCATTGGACAATGACCAAATTCAAAATGATCCTTGGCTATTTCCAAATTTATCTCACATAAGAGTTAAAGATTTTACATGTGTTTGCAAAATAAACACACACACACACACACATCTTACAAAGTAAGATGTTCTTTTGCTCAAAAAGAGATTGTAGGCTACTAAAACACAGCCTCCATCTTCAGCCTCACAAAGCTTGCTAAAACACATGGAGCAAGGTTACCAATGGCCTGAAAAAGTGCATTAGCAGATCTCACTGCAATTTCAGGATACCTTCTTAGCTGTTCTGCACCACAGAGCACAACACTGAGCCTCTTTCACAGCATCCCAAAGTCATCGTGCCTGGAAAAGCTGGTCCTTTCCAGCACAACTCCAAGTGCCGGGGTTGGAAATCTGGTACGTTGTCTCATAGTTCTCAGTAAAACCTGGTGAGTGCTTTCTCACTAGCTCACTTAGCCTGTCATTTTTAGGCACTCAGAGAACATTTTGTAACCTGCGAAATAGAAAGAACGCTTTGAAAACAGAATCAAGGTCTTTTTTTAAGGGATACACAATGTTGACAGAAATATACTCCAGAGGAATTTAATGCAGCTTTTTTGGAGCTCCTGGCACAGTTTCTTTCGTGCATCAGTAAGTGAAAAATGAGCACGGGAAACTCCTGACAGTAGAACCGGGCTGGGGAGAGCCCTTGCCTCCAAGCCAACGATTAGATTCTACTGTACAAACAGAGAGACGGCTGTGAACTGCTCACCTCTGGAAGGTAAACACTGGGAAGGGAACACCCTCCCACGGGCTTTGAAGCATTCACCTTGTAAAAGGAAAAAGGATGGCTTTAAGGAGTTCTTCATGCAGAGAAAAGAGGAAGCTCTTTGAAGTCGGGCTAATTCTGGGTCACTGTGAAATCGGCCGCGCTTCTGTCTACAAGCACTTCTGACCCTATTGGACCAGAAACAATAGGACCACAACGAAGTGCTTTTTCTCTTTTCCTTCATCTGTAGAAACAAAAATGGGAAGTAAAATTCTCCAGAAAAGATACAAAACCCTAACTATCAAGTGGTAGCTCCCTGGAAGCCATTCTTCAGCATCTTCTCCTTTAACTAAAAGGTATTCAATTAGAATGCATAACTCCAAGTGGATGAGTTAAAACCTACTAGCTTGAGCTGTAGATATAACTCAATGATTGCAAAGGGTCCAGGTTGTGGGGTGGAGAAATCGGCTACATTGTAGTATAGGTAATAAATTTCCTCTGAAATAGTAATTGGGAGATTAAACAAAGATAAAACTTTGAGAACTGAAGATTTCCAGAAAATATAAGAGTTCTTTGCTTTAGATGTATTTAAAAATCACAGCCAGGCTCCTCCTTCTGATGTAAATTTCAGTGACAAATTAAGTAGCTATCCAAGGCTCTCTTGCACAGTGGTTCTCAACCTTACTGCTGCTACAAGCCTTTAATACAGTTCCTCATGCTGAGGTGACTTCATTTTCTTGATACTTTATAGCTGCAATTTTGTTACTGTTATGAATTGTAATATGATTATCTGATATACAAGATTATCTGATATACAAGATTTGGGGTTGTGATGTGCAACCCCAAAATGGGACATAACCCACAGGTTGAGAACTGCTGTTCTAGAGAGTGTTTTCCAAAACAGTTGTAAAATTCCCAAATGGAATATTGTATTGATTCTTCTGTTTGTCCAAAGAGTTCAGCAGACCAGACAAGACCAGGAGCCTACAAACCAAATTCAACCTCTTATGTTCTATTATTATCATCGTTATTATTATTATTACCTATTATTATTATTGGTTACATTATTTATTTACATTTCAAATGTTATCCCCCTTCTCATTTTCCCTTCCACAAACTTCCTATCCATCCCGCTCTCCTACTTCTATAAGGATGCTCTCCTACCTACCCACCTACTCACACCTTACCACCTTGGCATTCCCTTACACTGGGGCATCAAGCCTTCACAGGACTAAGGGCCTCCCTTCCTGTTGATGCCAGATAAAGCCATCCTCTGCTACATATGCAGCTAGAGTCATGGGTCCCTTCATGTGTACTCTTTGGTTGATGGTTTAGCTCTGGGGGATCTAGTTGGTTGATATTGTTGTTCTTTCTATAGGGTTGTAAACCCCCTCAGCACCTTCAGTCCGATGGTTGGCCGCATGCATTCACATCTGTATATGTCAGGCTCTGGCAGAGCCTCTCAGGAAACAGCTATATCAGGCTCCTCTTAGCAAGCACTTCTTGGCATTAGCATTGGTGTCTGGGTTTGGTGTCTGTATATGGCATAGATCCCCTGTAGACATGCAAAGACACAATTTACTGTCCCCATCATTCTGCCATGTGACACAGAGGAGAATGACAAGCTGTCTCAATGACCTGCATATGGGTTTAGGTTACTTACACTACATCTTTGAAGTTTGATAGGAATGGAAATGCTAAGCATTTTGTTGTTGTTGTGCAATTATTGTCAATACTTCCTAGAAAATGTTTTATTGGGGAAAGTGGGTGTGTAGGACTTCCGTTCCTGTTGGGGATGTCAAGTGAGTTTGACTGGCAAAAAGCTGACAGGGACAGGTTGTAGAAGTGCTTGCCATGTTGGCCACGCAGCTTTGACTCATGGGAAAAATGTCCTCATCACAATGAGTTCCATGAACCATGGCTTGGGGTTGCTCAGCTACTGAAACACAGACAGATATAAGTATGGGCAAACTGATAGTAGCTGATAAGATTTTTAAGATAATTTCATAGAGGCTTAGGTTATAAGGTCCTTGTAGAGTTAATAGCACTTCCCTTAAGTACTGATACCTCATATTTGAGAAAACTCTGAAAATTTTTCTCAGCATCTAATACAATTTCAAATTATATGAAGCATCTTCTTTACAACCTAAGTGTGTGGAAAATATGTATAAATCTATTCAGTGTTTATACAAGACAAAACTATGCACGTTCAACAGTAGACAGAGTTCGTGCTTAGCATACCTTCTCAAGATCTAAGTCAGATCATAAAAACTCAGGGGGATTTGGGCAAACATGTTATATGAGTAGTTTGTTTCTAGCCCTCAGCTTAATCTTTTATGCCCAACTTAATTCTTATTGTAAGCCTCTACTTCTAATCTTCATGGAGTGTTTTATCTCATTTGAGCCAGGTAACAACATGTAGATGTAACTATTTTTTCCAAACTTACAAATTAAGGTATTGAGTTCATTTTGAATCAGGCCAGTGGAGAGTGAAAGCAAGACTTTTCTACCTGTAAGTACCACCTACCTAGGAGAACCAATGCTTAGGCTCCTTAGTCAGAATCCAGCTTCTGTCCAATCTCCCTGACATCATGCAAGTGACTGTACAGGCGTTCTCCAAATGACAGATAGATCAGATTCCCATACTTTGTTTTGAAATCTGAATTTAATCCCTATAGAAACAATGTTATAAATGGCAGCTAAATTCCTGCCCTGCCCAGAAAGACAATTTAACCCCCGTAATGTAAATGAATCACTGTAGACTAGCTGGACAGAATTCTGGGATCTAGAAATAGGACACTCGTGGTGACAGCCCTACAAACTACCAGATGTATTTGCATTTTTATAAAAGGTGCCCAGTGTGCCAGAACGAGAAGGAATGGGTGCTGATGTGATGTGTACCGTTTCAGAAGGCACTGGAAAAGAGCCAGTGGGCCTAGGAGAGTTTAAGCAGCAAGCAGCAGTTCCTAGAAACCAACAGCCAAGGTGATTTCCTTCAAAAGACCTCTTTTTTACATCTTTTTTTTTTCCTATTAAAAAAAAAACGAAAACAAAAACAAAAAAGAAGTAAAACCTATTGTACAAAGAACAAATACTGAAGATAAAAGCAATATAACTCAAGCTGCTCTCAAACTGAATCACAACATACATGCCTGAATGTTCAAGAAAATAAATATTATGATCATTAAAAAGGGTACAACTCTGCTGGCCCTCTCCTCCCACCGCTCACAATCTTACTCCTGCTGGACCTACGAAGGAAATAATTTTCTGCCTCTCTCTATAGCAGTCATTTTTTGTTTTTATACTTCTAAGACCTATGCACACAATGCTAAATTATTTCATAAAATTTTGACCATGTGTTGTTATACATAAATAAAATTGCTTCTTAAGCCTATTTTATACTCCATCCTGTTTGGTTCAACATCACATGTGTGGCATTGAACCAATGCATGAGTTCTTTTATTTTAATTGCAGTATATATTCATTTGGCTTTAGTTGTTATACTGGCATTTTTGACGGCTATGTTTGATTTTTAACATGGAGAAATCAACTACTTATGTCAAGAATCTCTATCATGCCTACACTAAGAAGCAAAACTTCAGGTAATAGTAAACCAAATGGCTTAATTTTAATGCAGAATTCCAAAATACTAGCTGAAAAGTTGCCATGGACTTGATTCCCATGTCAATGACTTCCACTGTCTTATGATTCTCCTTGGGAGCTCACTTTCATTTGGGCCATTCTGATGAATAGTGACATTTTGTGTTCTTAGGCAACATATCTGTTCATTCTACTGCCCAATTGCATGCTTTCATTTATTTTATCTTTTAAACATTAATTTAATTTTAATCAACAGTGTTATTCTCTAGAAACTGCACCTTTCTGGGTTTTTGTTTGTTTTTTTTTTTTGTTTTGTTTATATTATCTCCATTTCCTGATAATGGCTAATTTTTTTCATTAATTTAATTTTTAATTCATTTACATCTCAATATCATCCCTCTCCGCCCATTCTCCCACTCACACAGCTCCTCCCCCATTCCCTCCTTTTTCTCCTCTGAGAAGGGGGAACTCCCTGAGTAACACACACACACACACACACACACACACACACGGCACATTATGTCACTGAAGGACTAGGTGCATCCGCTCCCATTAGGGCAAGACAAGACAGCCCAGTTCGGGGAACAGGATCCATAGGCAGGCAACAGAGTCAGGGGCAGCCCTCACTGCAGTTGTTGGGGGATCTGCATGAAGACCAAGCTGCACGTCTGTTACATATGTGGGGTAGAGTGGCAAGGCCCAGCCTGTGTATGCTCTTTAGTTGGTGGTTCAGCCTCTGGGAGCCCCCAGGGGTCCAGGCTAGTTAACACTGGTGGTCTTGCTGAAGAGTCCCTGCCCTCTTTGGGTTTCTCAATCCTTCCCCCAACTTTCATTTCTAAAAGTAGCAGCTGGAGGTCCTTTGATATCTAACTGTTTCATAATGCATCTTTTGTGCACTTGGTTTGCTAGAGTTCACTGTCTATTTGATTTTTATATATTGTATAGGCTCCTAAAGTGTTTCTTCTGCTCTGTGGTATAAATTCTTACTTTCTGATGTCTTTTGGTGAACAGAAATTCTTGGACAAGTAAAATTGCTCAGCATGTAAAATAAAGGTGCTTGCCTCTGAGCCTTACAAGTGAATTCAGTCCTTGGGCCCTACATGATAGAAGGGAACAGAGTCCCTCAAATTGTCCTCTGACCCAAATACACATGCATATACATAAATAAATACATGTATTTCTAATTATAGAAGTTATTAGATTTTTAAAATGAGTCCATTACTGTCAGAAAATAAATGGCCAAATATTCATATATCTATTTGTGAACCCTATTCTCCTTAATCGTCTTTCCTTGCTACAAGTCTTAATTACCTGCTTTTATAAACATAGCTTGGCACTTGCTAAAACAAGTGCCCCATCTGTTTCTTATTCATATATTTCTTCTGTTTTGATCTTTCTTTTACTTTTATAATTCAGTTAAAAATCCCCATTTCTTTCTGTCTGCTACTTTTTCTCAGTTCTCTCTCTGCCTCTCTTTCTCTTTCCCTCTTGCACACACATATCCTCATAGTTTGTGGTTTTATTAGAACTGGGAAGTGCTGACAATTTTTAATAATATTTGAGTCTCTTGATGATATGTCCTGTATGCATCTAGGTCTTTATGTTTTCTCAACTTTTGAAATTTCCAGTTAAAAAAACTTTGACACATTTTTTTCAATTTTATTTTTATATATTTCATGTTATTAAGGATCAAACTCATAAATGTTAAATTTATATTAGATATATTTAGAAATTCAAGTATAATAGCTTTATTGAGGTATGATTCACCCACAATAACATATACATACTTAAAATGTAAAATTTGATTAGTATTGGCACATGCAAACACCCAAGAGACTGTCACAAAGTCAAGATAATGAACATATCCATCAATCCACAAGTTTCCCTGTGCCCTTTGGTAACCGTCCTAACCCTTCCCCATGACCTTTGGCCCCTTGTCAAGCACTAACCTCGTTTTAACTATATATGAGTTCGTCTTTTCTAGACTTCTGTTATTTATGGAGACATACAGAATGTGCCTCTGTTGGTCTGGCTTCTTTCACTCACTTTAATTATTTTGAGACCTAGTCATGTTGTTGCCTGGGCAAACAATCACTCTCTCTGCTTGTGAGGAGTATCACATATGTGGACAGGCCTCAATTTCTTTATCTATTTATCCTTTGTCCAGCAATTGATTTGTTTGGGGCTTGGAGTATTGTAAATAAAGCTACAACTGTGTAGAGGTCTGTGTATGGGCACAATGCCTGTGGTTTTCACACATAAATACCTACATGTGGTTGAATAAAGAACATGGTGTATTTTAACTTTGCTAATCTGCTCATGTGTGTTGGGTCCATTTCATATTCTGTCGAGTTCTTCATAAGAGCTCCTGTTGTTCCTTGTGAACACCAGTCTGCTTCATTGTATCTACTTCATGAAATCTAGTCAACTGAACTAAATCTTAACTTTGTGAGTATCAATAATAATGGCTTATGTCACCTGTTGATTTGCATTCATTGAACTTCTTTGTGGAAATATATGTTCAAGATGGTTGCCCAGATGTCTACTGGAGAGTTTGCTTGCTTTTCATTAAGTTTTCAATATATTTAGACACAATTCCTTTGACAAATATTGATTTGAAAATTCTGTTTTCTTATATGTGGCTTTTAAAAACTCTCTTGCTAGTTTTCCTCCCCAATATACAGGAAGTTTTCATTTCCATGAAATAGAGTCTCACTTTTTTTCCTTTATGAGTCATGCTTTTGCAACAGTATCTGAGAAAGTTTTGGCTAATCCTAGGTGCCAGGGCCTAATCTATACCTGCTTATAATGTGTATGTGTAATATTTAACCCCAAATAGGACTGCGTTTGCCGATGCAGGTTAATGAGGTCAAAGGGCAGAGCCTGAACCAATAGGATTAGTGTCTTATAATAGAACACAGCCCTCTCTATTGTCTCTCTTCATCACATGAAGACACAACACAATATGGTGTGTACTGCAAGCCAGAAAGAAAGCCTCTACCAGGCAGCTAGTGAGTTAGTGCTTTGATTTGGAATTTGACTACCTTTAAAACTGTGAGGAATGAAGTTTGCTTAAGCCACAATCCATGGGATTTCGTTTGAACAGTTCAAGCACATTAATTCACTATCTGATAAAAAAGAATTACCCTGCATTTTTATCTAGAGTGTTTATAGGTTCATTGACTGCTAAAATCACATTTGATTTAGGGGTCTAGGTGAAATGTGTAGCTCCATGATAGAATGTTTGCCTTGTGTGCCTAAGGCTCCCTAGTTAAATTCCACATTGTGAAAAGTATACATAAAATATACATGAAACAGTTTTTTAATAGAGTTCAGATGCACAATCCATTTTGAGTTAACGTTTGTATAATGTGTGACCTATGAATCAGAATAATGAGCACTCAATAAAGAACTGAATATGGGCTCAACACCCCCTTTTCATTCAAGTAAGACAAATCTGTGTGGCTGATGATCGAGCCCCGCCTAGCTCAACCAATGACATCTTTCCAGTTTTCCAACAATCCAGTTAGTCCAATGTCTAATACAGAAACCATTGCTTAATTATTATCGAAAATACCCCACACTTCCCAACCAACATCACTCTCAGTTGTACTTCTGTGAATGCTATTCTCTCTAATTTGAAAAACTCTGCTCTTTTTAGGTCTTTCTCTTCATCATGGTCCCTGATACCTACTAACTGCTACCCAAATTAATTCATTTTCAACATCACCTTCTCTGGGAAACCTTTCATAAACACAAAAGACTGCTTCTTCCAGGTATTTCATCTGAGTCACCCCAAAACATCACTTTCAGTAAGACACTGTACTCATGCGGGCCCATGCTGAGGCATCCCTTCCCCCTGAGGTCCCAGCCACAAGAAGAGTATAGTATGGAATAGAGTTTATTAGGTGAATGGGGAGGGGAGTTGAGGGAGTAGAGACAGAGAAATTCAGAGAGAGAGAGACAGAGACAGAGAGAAAGAGAGAAAGAGAGTAAAGGAGTAGTGGTCAGCCATGAGCACTAAGAAAGAGATAAGGGAGGAGAATGTGGAGAGAAAGGACAGAGAGAGAAGAGGGGAAGAGCAAGAGTGTGAGGAGGGGACAAGCAGCCCCTTTATAGTGAGGCAGTCATACCTGGCTGTTGCCAGGTAACTGTGGGGCAGAGCCTAGAAGAAATGTTAACAACAGTTATTAACTCAGTGTTTACCTACCTATTTTCAAAGCTCCCAGGCTATCAATGCATGTTAGATAAATAACAAACTCAGAAACTAGAGGATCTGAACTAATATAGGTGTAAATAGTGGTCAATTACTGAAACTTGTCCAAATGACAAGTCATACCAATAGAAAAATGAATATCATAGAATATGTTGACAAACATCAGTCAGTAAAAGTTTTGCACACTAGAGCAAATCCTCAAAAAATTCAAAAAAGAGTAAGCACCGTGTCCATCTTCAGGAAAAAGAAAAAAGAAATATTGGTCAGCCTAAAACACAATGCCAGGGGAGTCACGGAGATAACTCATCAGAATGATCAATTTGCAATCACCCAGGAGCATAACAGACTGGGTAGCAACCAATGGGGCTTTTAAAGGAACAAATCATGCCAGACCGATTTAATTTCCCACTATGATGGAGTGGCAGACCTTGTAGATAAAAAGGATGCGGAAGATGTAATCTCTCTAGACTTCTGTAAGCCTTTGATTCTGTCCGACCTGACATTCTCATCAACAAACTGGGGAGATCTAATCTAAACCACACAACTGTTTAAAGGATGCACAGCCCACTGGACAGAGGCATCCAGAAAGCAGTTGGCATCGGCTTTGCATTAACCCAGGAGAACATTAGTGGCAACAGTTTTGCAGAGTGGCTCGAGTCACTCAGCTATCTTACAGTCAAACAGAAGGCAAGTGCACAAGCAGAGACATGTGTGCAATAAAAGGGCGGGTTCACACAGGAGTGACTGCAAGTATATTTGAATCAAAAGATTGGGTCTGCATAGAAGTATTTGCCATAAAACAAATAGATAAGCAAGCAAATAAATACATTAAGAGTGGCCTATTTGTAAATATTCCAACCTTAGTCTATAATTGCAACCTTGGAAGGATGGAACACTACCAGGACCTGTGTTACTTTCCTGTGTGAAACCTCTGCAAATCAGTACCAATACATCTGCCATCCTTTTATCCTGCGTTGCATTGAATGTCCATTCTATCTGTATCCTTTCCCAGTTTCCTTAGCTACCCGTGTGACCATTCCTTAACATCCCTTCTTCCCTCTTCCTGTTTAATCTCTATGCATCAACCTTCACTCATGGCCTCTGCCGAACTAATCTTATCCATGATTTCTTTCCTTATTAGATATTCTGAAGGAAGGATGAGACCTAGTGAATGGAAACTCAAGATAACAAGACAGTAAGAAAATAAAATAACAAAATGAATTATAAAAGCCAGGGATCATCAGACACTAGGGCTTTGAAAAAAAATTCTTTGATGATTTCATGCAGGTATGTAACACATTTTGTATATATACATCTCCCATTACCCTCTCTTATTCAAACGACACTCTGTCAAGGACTCCCCCTGGAGGCAAGGAACCTTCAAAGTCCCTCACCCCTTCCCCTCCCCAGTCCAAAATGAAATGTTGAAGGGCTGGGTTTTGTAAAGGCAACTAAAGCTGTTGCTTTCAAGAGTGCAATGACAGTGCAAAAAACTCCTCCTCATCCTTTTGTTCTTGCATGCTTCCCTCCTCTTATATGATGGATGGCCCCTGAGCCTTGGTGGGGTGAGGGGGTGATATAATGTCCAACACAGGGCAAAGTACCCAGTAATCACTTATTCCCAACATTTTGGACCCACAAAGAAAGTTCTTTGTGTCGCAGAGGGACAGTTCACTATATTTGGAGATGGGGGCCTCAAAATTAATAGAGGTCCAATTCCTGAGTGGGGCTTTCTGGAATAGAGCTAGCTGCTGAACGAGGAGCAGGAAATAAGATGGCATAGAGAGTCAGACTTAAGATTCAGGCAAGGTTTGAGCCATCCAGACAAGGGCTCAATGCGTAATGCATAAGTTAAGCTGCATGGTGGAAAATGCCCTTAATTTCTGCTATGTATTAGCTCTCAGGCTCTAGGAAGTCTATTGAAATGTTCTAGATCTGTCTTGTCAACTGGAAAATGGGTTTGTTACCTAGGTAAGGCATGCTAAAAGCAAATGAAAAAGCAGATGAAAACTCAGCAAACTAGAAAGCACGATGCACCTACTAAATCACATTGCTATAGTTGTTGTTGTTGTTGTTGTTGTTGTTGTTGTTGTTGTCAAGGACCAACAGTAGTTAAGCCCAGGAAAGGGGCTTTCAGCAGATGTACTCATATAACTAAGTAAATTTGTAGCATAAGGATAAGGATCGCTCTACTCTGTTCCCTAGGGGGAATAAATCTTAATTCTCAATTGGCCAATTCAATTAAATGTCCATTCTGAAAAGAACTAACAACAAAATGTAATTTGCATTTTGTAAAAAAAAATTTAAAAACCAGAAAGTTAGATTTTATTAAAGATAACTTCAGCATCCTTTGTTAGTTCTTTGGGAAAGAATTAAAAAAAAAAAAAAAGAGGCAAGCCTTTGCAGCAAATATTACAGACAATGGGAGAGCACAACACATACAATAGAGAAATAAAGGATGGCCAAGAAAGTACAAACCTAAAATGTTTTCCAACATACTTTTCTCTAAATACCTAATACTTCTTATATTTCATTATTTCCAATAAGAGAATGGAAAAGTGGGGCTAAGCTTTTTATGTCTTCAATTTACTTTGTACATATAGATTATAGTTAGTTCTCATAATAATGTAATCATAAGCCTCCTGAAGGGTTTCTCTATATATTTACCTTACTGATTTACACTATGTTTAAAAACTAAAGAGGTCAAATTATTTTTTTCCATTGCACACTGGGGAAACTTAGATGACCAACACAGTCACTTAGTGAAAAGTTATCTGAAATTTTGATTCCTAAAAGAGAATTCTACTGCACCTTATTGATTTTTACAGATATCAATATGTAGGTTGGCGGTAGACACGTTAGTATGAATTGTGCATGAGGGAGGTCCATGCATAACTGTGCACTTGCACAAGGAAGCATGGGTTCCACTTAGTGTCATTCTCATAGTTCATTGCGTGACTATTTGAGAAGAGGTCCCTCACTGAATTAAGGCTCACTAGTTCAGCTGAACTAAGGAACCAACAAGCTCTGAGAATTTGCCAGTTTCCACCTCCACCTCCACCTCCACCTCTACCTCCCAGTGCCAAGTTTACAGATGGTACCACCATGCCTGGTTTGTGATGAGGGTCCTGGGATCTGATCTCAGCTCCTTCTACTTGAACAACACAAACATTACTGACAGAGCTGTGCCTCCAGCCGCTGTTGATACATCTTCAAAACACGCCCTTAGTGAAGAGGGTAAGTATCATTTCACCAGGCTCCATATAAAGTCTTCAGTTCCTTTGTAATGAATTGGATATTTATATGTGGGAATGACACGGAGGTGAGGGTGTGGAAAGAGTGACTTTCCACTGTCCAATTAGATGACTCAGGGGGAAGCCTGAGCCCAGGAGGCCCTACAACAGTGAGAGGTGAGTCAGGGACCAAGGCTGAGGAGGCGGGTGAGCACAGCCCATGACCTGAGGTGGTTACCTAAGAATTAACCTGCTGTGGGGCACAAGCCATATTTTGAGTTGTGAAATATGTCAATAGTTTCATCATTTCCTAGATTCAACTCACTTTTTATACAATAATTTACTTAAATTATGACCAATTACAAAATATAATTGTGCAGTTTTAACCCAAGAAAAACTGGATTTAAGATGGCAAACTGCCTAGGAATGAATGTAGAATAAAATCACATCTTACATTTGTTCATTGTATGTTATTCATTAATGTATATATACTATATACTACATAATGTACTTTTACCATGCAATTCAAGTGACAGAAAGAACCTGCTTACTACATAAAGAAATGTTAGGGACATAATCTGCCATGGTGCCTTTTCTTCGATTCATAAAGGGGGAAAGAAAATAACCAGTTAGATGAAGTAAGGAGGTGACCAGCCAGTATTAGCAATACCTGTCATATTTCATTTTTGCAAAAGTTAGCAGAATCTTTGCAGGCAGCAGAAAGGTTGATAGACCTATAAACAACTGCACTTTGATCTATTAACTTTTATTCTCCAGTGTTTAACTTGCACATTTCTTCACCCTCCCTTGTATTCATTGGAATGGAAGCCACATTGGCAGAGCTCAGGGGCATGTCTTGGTTTGGAAATCAGACTAATTGTTGGGCACAAATAGCAACATTGGTACAGATAGAGGAAGTCTTTGGAGATACCATTAAAAAATTATGCCAGAAAAATACAAGTGGAAATCTCAGAGCCAGGAATCTAGAGGGAGGAAGATCATGAACAGAGAAACATCCTGGCTACATAGTGAGTTTGAGGGATGCCTCTGCATAGGAAGAGCCTGCCTAAATAATAGTAATGATAATGACAACTACAACAATAATAACAACAATGGAATTCAATACAGATGTGGAGGACCAACACATGAAACAGAGGTCAAGCTGTAGCCAGAAAGAGCACACTATGGTCTTACTTCTTGAATTTCATGTGGTTAGTGAATTGTATCTTGGGTATTTCGAGCATCTGGGATTCTGGGCTAATATCCACTTATCAGTGAGTTCATATCATATATGTTCTTTTGTGATTGTGTTACCTCACTCAGGATGATACCCTCCAGATCCATCCATTTGCCTAGGAATTTCATAAATTCATTGTTTTTAATAGCTGAGTAGTACTCCATTGTGTAAATGTACCACATTTTCTGTATTCATTCCTCTGTTGAGGGACATCTGGGTTCTTTCCAGATTCTGGCTATTATAAATAAAGCATTGAATAGGTAGATAGCTTTTGGCAAGATGACTATTTTTACAATGTTTATCCTGCCAATCCATGAGCATGAGAGATCTTTCCATCTTCTGAGATCTTCTTACTTCTGTCCATCTTAGAAGGGGTGAACAAGACACCCATGGAAGGAGTTACAGAGACAAAGTGTGGAGTAGAGACTGAAGAAATGACCATCTAGAGACTGACTCACCTGGGGATCAATCCCATTTACAATCACCAAACCCAAACAGTGTTGTGGATGCCAAAAAATGCTTGCTAAAAGGAGCCTGATATAGCTCTCTCCAGAGAGACTCTGCCAGTGCCTGACAAATACAGAAGTGGATGCTCACAACCATCCACTGGACTGAGCATAGGATCCCCAAGGAAGGAGCTAGGGAAAGGACCCAAAGAGCTGAAGGGCTTTGCAGCCCCATAGGAGGAACAACAATATGAATGAGCCAGTACTCCCAGAGCTCCCACAGACTAAACCACCAACCAAAGAGCACACATGGTAAGACTCATGGCTCCAGCTGCATATAAGCAGAGGATGGCCTAGTTGGACATAAATGGGAGGAGAGGCGCTTTGTCCTATGAAGGCTCTATGCCCCAGTGTGGGGGAATACCATGGCCAGGAAGTAGGAGTGGGTGGGCTAGTGAGCAGGGGGAGGGAGGAAGAGATAGGGGAGGGTATTTTTTGGAGGGGAAACCAGCAAAGGGGATAACATTTGAAATGTAAATTAAAAAAATATCGAATAAAAAATTAAAATTAAAAAAAAATTTTGGACTTTTCAGAAAGAAAGAAAGAATGAATGAAAGAGAGAGAAGGAGAGAGAGAGAGAGAGAGAGACGAAAATACTGATCTCAGGACTGTATGCCACACAGTATTGCTGTTTTAAAGATAATAGAAGATAGAGACTGTAGTTTAGTTGGTAGAGCACCTGCCTAGCATACACAAAGCCTTGGGGTATTTAATCCTCAATTCTGCACAGACTTCACATGGTTTTGCATATCTGTAATCTTAATCAGATGCTCAAGAGTACTCTCAGCTACAGTGAGTTCAAGGCCAGCCTGTGCTACACTAAACTATCTCAAAAAACAAACACTAGAAAAAAGAAAACTAAAGGAAGATGCTTCACCAAGAAGCAATAAAGCTGTGGGGATAGACCACTGTTCATCACTGGTAAGAACTGACTCCCTGCTCAGCACTCTCTACAGTCCTTTCTACAGAGTCAGTAACTTAATCTTTTCCCAAATCCCAGATTAGCACAGATTTGGTGATGAGCTAAGACTGTATAAAGCCTTTGCTAAGAAAGAGCTACTGACAATAAAGTTCTTCCTGGAAGAAAACTAGGAAACAATAACAACAATACCGATAATACCTGCTACTGTATACTAAAAGACACTATGTTGGCTAGCATTGCTCTAAGCACTTTGCATGTGTCATCCCTCCTAGAACTTTACTAGCCTTACCAGCTTCCGTGAGAAGCATGAGCGAATGAGTTTCTGCAACATCCCAGCTGGTGATTTAACTGAATCGGGATTCAGACCCTCACTGAAGAAAGCAGGCCATTACAAAGAGTTTATTTTTAACAATGACAGAAATTTCATAAGATCATTGGGGCATCAAAATGGGTTGATATGTGCAAAAATGTTTAAAATCAAGTTTAATACAGAATAAGCATGTAACCAGCATTAACTCATATTTGTTATTGATATTATAGACTAATGTCTCTCAAAGTTCAAGTCACAAAGATGATGAAAAATACAACAGAAAGACTGGTGTTTTAAATAGACTATTCATTAGAAGTGAATAAGCAGTGTCTACTAACTATGAGCATTTGCAAGAATAAGTTAAGATATATTTGAACACTGGAGAATTTTAGTACTGCAGAAAAATAAACACAGAATATTGGGGTGGGAAATTAAAAGTCAGGATTAACCAGAAAGAAACTAAACCAAGGTTTGCTTGTGTTAGCAATCAGGCAACCTCCATGGCCAGCCCTGCCTGGCAACAATGGGACCATGAGGTAACCGCTACAGCCAGCCCTGCCTGGCAACAATGGGACCATCAGGTAACCTCTACAGCCAGCCCTGCCTGGCAACAATGGGACCATCAGGTAACCTCTACAGCCAGCCCTGCCTGGCAACAATGGGACCATAAGGTAACCTCTATAGCCAGCCCTGCCTGGCAACAATGGGACCATGAGGTAACCTCTACAGTCAGCCCTGCCTGGCAACAATGGGACCATGAGGTAACCTCTACAGCCAGCCCAAGCTGGCGTCCATGGGACCATCAGACAACCGAGCAACAAGATATGTCATCATTAGCTGCCCAGAGGCAACACATTCCCATTGTCACCTCTGTCACATGTCCCACTGTGGATACACCATGGTCCCTATAAAGTGCCACATTTTTATTCCCCCAACCCCTTTTTTTCTCTTTCTCCTGCCAGGGGCAGCCTCTGTGATCCCTTCGCCCCTCCTTTTTAATAAACTTCCCTCATGAGATCTGTCCCTCTGTGTGATTTTGTTGGAACCCACAGGCTAGTTCTATCAGCTAGAACAAACCAAGTTGAAATCTAACTCTGGTTGAAAAACAATTTATCTGTGTGTGTGTGTGTGTGTGTGTGTGTGTGTGTGTGTGTGTGTGTGTGTGTGTAAGGAATGTAATGTATTTCTAGATTCTCAGAAAATAACAACATAAACTTTCATGCAGCTGTTGCCCTATCAGTAACAAAGAGCATAAGTCAAGCCACCCAGTGTAGAAAAATCTAAAGAGTGGACAAAAGATATGAGCCCAGTGTGTACGTGGCCAGGTGGCCTTCCGTTCAAGTTCATCCAGATGCAATGGGCAGAGATTTATCCTTCCTTTTGAATACTCACTTTGGTATTCCTGGCCTGGACTTTAGCAAGATGATAGATGGCTGAACCCTCAGGGTCAGACAGCACAGAACTCCTGTTTGATCTTTTGCCCTTGCTTTGCTGTCAAAGATGACATCATGCTGCCCAGGTTCAGGAGGTTGGTGTAGCCAATCACACAGCCATTTGCTGAGAAAGACCCTGCTGTTGATTTAGAGCTTGGCTGCTGCTCTCTTAAAATTCGGAGCAATTCCATCTTTGAAATGATGCCATTTAAGTGACATCCAATGGGTCTGTGGAGAATATTCATGAGCAGAGAAAATACCCACAATGTTTCCTGTCTTCCTGTTGCTCAACTCCCACAGAGCCCTTGTGACAACCCATGACCCATGAGCCATGGCATTCTCCAGACTCCAGAACACAATAAAAAATATGGTGTTGGTGTAGTACGAATGTATTCAGAAGTAAAATAAAAACAAATGACTCAGAGCTGAAGATATAGCTCCATGGTAGAACACATGCTTGACATGTGCAAGAGCCTGGGGTTGATCTTCAGCACTGTCAAAAGTTCAGCTAGCTATTTGCATCATTTTCACTGTTCTGGTAACAATATTCTACATATCTACACACAGGCTACAAGAGAGAGAGAGAGAGAGAGAGAGAGAGAGAGAGAGAGAGAGAGAAAGATCACATGATTTTGATGCTCTTGAATATAGGATTAATTTTAATATTCTAATATTTTTATTGAAAACTGCAATTGTGTACTATAAAAATGAATGATAAAATCCATGAGTTATTGAAATTTTTAAGCTTGCATACCTAGAATGACATGGAAGAACTTTTTTTTAACCCCAAATAAGCCCATAGGAGAAGGGAAAGGCTTTTTATTTATACTTAAATCTTTAATGGTCTTTTTAACAAAAGCTTAATAAAACTTTTACATGCTTCTGTGAATGAAAGGCTAGCTTCTTTAAAGACATGTATTTGGAAGATGGGAGAAGTTTTAGTGGGTAAGAGTGTTTGCTGTGCAAGCATGAGAATCTGAGTTCAAATCCTTAGCATGTACATAAAAAAGTGTGGGAGCTGCTGGCTACCAGTCTACCTCCTGATTCAGTAACAGAGAGATGGGGGGGCGGGGAGAGGGAGAAAGGAGGAGGAGGAGGAGGAGGAGGAGGAGGAGGGAGGGGAGGAGGAAGAGGAAGGGGAGGAGGATAAATTTTTTTACAAAGTTGTTTAGGTTTAGAGTTTGACAAGCATTGAGAAGTGCTTTGTGCCTGAAAGCAAGGGTGTTTCTAGCTAGGGTTCCTTGCCACACGTCCTGACTCACTGTTTCACCAGAGAGCATCTGTGTCTTAGGAGGCAAGAGCAGCTATCCACCCCCAGCTTTGGCAGCATTGGACCCACCTTTCCTGTTGCTTCACATCTCACACCTCCCTCCCCTTCTTCTATTTTCCCAGCCCCCTCAGAAGGTTCTCTAGAGATCCTCTTATTCTATGATGGCTACTTTCCTGCAGTTCCTCTAGAATGGCAACTATCATATCATCACATGCCCAACACCTGAAACTGGTCATTACAATCTAAATGGCATCTCTTGTCCCCAGGATCTACGTCCTTGTGTCTCTCATATATGAATACATATGATATATAAATAAAATTATCTCCCCCAAAGCTTCTACTTACAGAGGAAAGAGCCATGTTACAGGTTTATTGTCTTACTGAACTAAATTAAGAACAAATCAACTAATTCAAGCCAAGTACCATACCCCAGCACCAAACTCCTTCCTTTCCTGGCATCCTATATTAGAGTGAAATGGAAGACCAGAACAGTCTGTTAATCACCTGATTTAAGTGTAAGCACTGCGACTATATAACCTGACTCTGAGGAACGACACTCAAAGGATGATATGGACTCTGAAATAATAAATAATAAATAACAAAATGCAATTGAAAAGCAGACCATAAGAACTGAAAAGTAGTTTTATTGAGTGGTGCACTAGAATATTCTTGATTCTCACTCTTTAGAAGATGAATAGACCAATCCTTCTAAATGTGCACATGTGTCAATAGATAATTTTTATTATGCTACACTTTGTAGCCTGACTCTAAATGGTTACAGATAAGTAGAAATGCTCGTGCCTCTGTTAACCTGCTTCCCTCCATCCAACAGCCCAGTTCTTTGTAGTCACAGTTTCCTAAGGACTTAGGAGAAGGCATTTTAGAATTTTCTCTTCCACAAAGATTGGTGAGCCCTTACCTGAAGGATGAACAAATAGGTGTGTCAATATCTTTGACCATAAAAAAACTTTGACATAGTCAAGGTGTTACACTCACCTATGATATCAACACTCAGGAGCAGAGGCAGGACGATAACAAGCTTGAGCCTAGTAAAGGTTTCTTAGAGAGTTCTAAGCCAACAAGGGCTACATAGCAAGACCCTGTCACAAAAGAGCCCAGAAGAAAAGGTAACATCAAAAAAGATATACCAACTTGATTCATTGAGGAGAGAGTGGACTCCTCTCTAATTCACTTTTTATACTTTATAATTGTTAACACAGTGTTTGTACATGTTAATGTTAATGCATTTGGGTTTTCAATGTTTGTGAAATTAATATTTAAAGTCATGCTCTGTGTGTGTGTGTGTGTGTGTGTGTGTGTGTGTGTGTTGTGTAAAGAACAGCCAACGAGAGCAGTGGAGAGATGAGGTGACAGTGACAATCCTAGTCAGGAGTTGGCAGTGTCAATGCCTCCAGAGCCAGACACAGAAGCTGAAACCATTTTAGGCTAACCTTTCATTTACTCAACCTAGGCAGAAGCACACAGATTTCCTTCCCAAACCAGGGACGTCCTTTTCTGATGCTGCCTTATCTGTAAGTAATCTGCAGAACAACAAACTCAACAGACTCATAACATCTTCCAGTCCCTCTGTGCCATGATCGTGACCGCTCTGCCCCTTGAAGAGGCAAGGAAGTTCCTTTTATTGCTAATTTCTGTTTTGTCTCTTACTCCTGTCCAGCTTGGCTCTAAGAACAGAATATTCCTAAAGGCTCTTGTTGGCCCTATGAAGATAAACTTCCCCATGGACTCAACTCTGAGTCTACTTAATTTTCCTGTACTGGAATTCCAGCAATGTGCCTGAAGCAACAAAATGCATGCAACAATGTGTGTATTCACTGGGACATTAAACAGTAAAACAATTCTAGATCCAAGCTCTGAGATGTTCTGATTATTAGAAGTGCTTAAAATTTGTTCCACCCTCTCTAAACATCACCTTCTGCCCCCTACCCCTGAAAACTCATTTTATTGCACATTGCACGGCAAGCTTTATGACAATGATCACTCCAATCCCTAATTAGCAAGTGGTAACAGATAGGCAGTTAGATCCACTCCTGGCGACATCTCGACAGATTGACACTGCTACCCCCCACCTCCCAAAATCCCTGCAAGGCTTCTCATTTCAAATGTGACCATGCTCCAACACAATGTTGGCAAGCCTAGTCTCGTGTTGGAGGAGGGGGAGGGGACTATAAAAGCAACATGTTCGCACAAGCATGGCAGAGCCCATGCATAAACCATTTGGTTTTGCAATTAAAAACAGGTTTGGCTTCCCTCTGCATCAGTAAGACAACGTCAAAGCAACATTCGTCCTGAAAATTTTCCCTTGTGAATTCAAATGAACTGTGAGTCTTTGGGGTTCTCTTTGTTTGCATGTGCATGCCTTGAGAATGAATTTTTACAAGTGTTCAATGTGTTACTTTCTGGGGTAATGCCATTAATGTGTGTGTCGAATCACTGCCATGAGATGGGTCTCAGTTACACTTTTCCGTTCTCTGTCCCAGAGGCATGTAGCTAGCATTTTGATCTGACCCATCAGGTATATCACCGCAGGTAAATTCATTCTCCGAGTCTGACCCTTTAGAAAATGAACATTTGTTCTAAAGACCTAAAGGAACTGACTCTCACACTGGACTCAAGTTTCAAAGATACTAAAAATCACAAATACATTTACTGCTAGGGAAGTGTTGTAAACCGAGCAATAATAATGACTAATTATATCTCTATTGTTATTGCCCTTAAATAATGCATTAAAATATTAGATCTTATGATATTGGGAGAGCACTCTACTTCAAACATAAAATTCCTTGCTTTTACTATACAATAAACAACCTAAATACTATAAAAAAAGCTTTTTTAATTTAAGTGAATTTAGCAATTTTCTACAAGGTAGAATTTGCTTTCATTTGCTTTCACTGTGGCCCCATCCAGATAAATGGAAAGAAATGTCATCCCTTATTTGAGTGTATTCTGAAAAATATCAGTTCAAAAGTTCAGCCACATAGGAAAATGCCATGTCGCAGATCTTGGTAGACATGAGTCAAAACCACCTGGGAAAGCCTAGACCAAGCTACATGAAGAAATCCTTGCAATAAAATAAGTCAGAGGTTCCTGTGTCCAAAGCAAGTAAGTAGTCAAGGAAAGTTTTGTGAGAAGATAGTGTCTTAGGAGTGTCAATTATTCTCCAGCAGTGATGATTCATATTAAATAAAGGAGAAAGGTGGGCGAAACAAGGGGGAAAAGAACAATTATTCACAGTGCGACATATTTGATCTAAAATCATCTGGGAGTGATTTTAATTTTCTTTTACTTACAGAACGTGTTCAAGTCAACTAGAAAAGATTAGTTTAGTTGTGTTTTTCTGAGTTACCTTCTTTGACAATCTGAGCACCACTTACTGAAGAGGAATTCACTAAAATAGAAATTGGTCTTTGTCTGCATCATTCTGAAATTGATCCTTTGAAAGAAATATTAAAAGCTTTTTATAATGTACGAAGTAAATAGAAGTATATTTGGCACAAAGTAGGAAAAATGAACAAATACATGGGTGAAAATTGTGCAGTCTTATTGAACTGGTCAAAAATTACTCTGGTCCATCTGGTCCATTTTATCATATAATTAAACTGTTAAATGCAAGTACAAATACATGCATCTACATTTTTATTTCTCAAAACTATATGGACTTGCTTACTTTTGATCTGTGAAACCAGTAAATAGAAAAAGCCTAATTGATGGTGCAGTGTGAATTGATAAGGATATTAACTCTCTCAAATAAATAGTTATTAATTATAAATAAGTATTTTCTAATTTAAGTAAGTCTGTATTGGAGGTTTTAAATTGACTCTGGGCACTCAGTTGCTGGCTGTGTGTTTTCCAATCTTGCAAATAAAAGATAAAAATGTAAGAAACTCCCAAGGCAGAATAAGTTCAGCATTAAAGTTGTAGAAATAATATTTTTTAAGCAAAGTAAATATATATGTTCATGACTGTGTGGTCCATGTAATTTGAGTCTTTCTCTCCACTTATCAAATCATTGAATCTTATTGAAATTGTTTTAATGAGTCAGGAGCCATAAATTACTTATAGATTGGATGAAGAAATACCATTTTGCTTTTTATACATATATAAATTTCACTAGAGGACTATTTTATGTAAGAAAATCCTTTATTAATTCACTGTTACTGGTTCCATTTCTAACAGTTATCATCCAAATTATTGAAAAAAAAAAAAGAAAGGAATAATAAGGGTGGTTTTTATGTCTTTCACCGCCTATGTTCCGATGCTCGGTAAATGACACAATCACGTGATTAGAGGCGAGTGAGTGAGTGAGAGAAGGCTTCAGACAATGGAGTATCCTCAGCTCATGTGGAATTGTAGTTAGTTTCTATCAGTGTCCAAACAGTCCAAATGTAGAGAATTGCTCATAAGAAAGAGTTGTTGGAGAACCTGAAAGCTACTAATGAGAATTCTGGGATCTTAATCATGAGTTTATATTTCAGGATATTAAATACCCTTTGTATGATAAAAAGAGGTACACAAGCCACTACAACATTACACATGTGTCACTTAAACACATTCACAATTATGAGACAGAATATTAGCTTTGCCAAATTTACTATAAATTAAATTTTTTGAAGAGTTTTCTTTACAGAAGGAAAAAGAAATTTAAGTGGAAATGGATAACTGTGCTGTTTACAGAAAACCTGGTTTGGCAGGCCAGCCTTTGTTTTCCTGTTGTGGGTTAGAGCAAAGATGAGGCACGCTACTGAAATGTTATCTCTTCCCCTTGTGTTTTCGCTCATATTTACCCCCATTAAAACAGCAGCCTGGCTGAAAAAACACAAAACAACATCACAGGTATGTTGCATAAGCCACTAATAAAAAAACGATTTTAAAACTTTCACAAACTGCCAAGGTCTGAGAAAATGCTAATTAGCGTCTAATAAAATGGTGAGATTTGGGGAGAAGGCACACAGGAAAGCTTGCTGTGGGCTGTGAGGAAGTCAGGTTAGTCCACCGCCACATGGGCTTGGCTATGGCAAAGTCGGGGCAAGAAAAACAAGCTTGGCCATTATTTCATAATGAATTGCTGAGAGTCAAAAACAACCACTCCACTGTCAGCCCGTCACCCAGGAAGGCACAACCTTTCTGTGTTCAGCCATAATAATCCAGTTTACAAGCGACTGAAAATCAAGAAAGTCGGTTTTCTAGATAGCATCTATGTCCTTCAAAATAAATTCAAATGCATTTTGCAAAATGAAATTTCAAATGGCCACTAGGTCGATGTCTGCCTAGCATTTGGTCCACAAGGCAAGTGGAAAAATTAAGTCAGATCATTTTAATAACCATTCTTGTATTGTTTCCTCAGTGATGACTAGGAGAACCAGCACTGTGTGGGATAATGCACTGGCTCTCAACCTGTGGGTCATGACCTCTTTGACAAACTTCTATCTCCAGAAAATATTAACATTACAACTCAGAACAGTAGCAACATTACAGCTATGAAGCAGCAACAAAAATAATTTTATGTCTCAGGATAAGCACACCATGAGAAATTGTATGAAAGGGAGGTAGCATCAGGAAGGCTGAGAACTACTAGAGTGGTTTCTAATTCTGTAGTTGGTTATCCTTATGAAAGGTCACAAGTGGGGCTAGGCAGATGACTCAACAAGTAAGGGCTCTGACTGCACTTTCAAAGGACTCAGGGTCAGTTGCCAGCACCCAAATGGTGGCTCGCTACCTTTTGTAACTCCAGTTCCAGGGGATCCAAGGCTTTTTCTAACCTTTAAGCACTGCTCACACTCATGTGATGCACATATGGAAAAAAATCTATACACACGGAAAAATAAAAATGTGTTAGAAAAATGTAGTTACAAGGAAAAAGATTGAATTTTTCCCAATGTTATAATATATATGCAAACATTAAAATTCTTAATTTAGAAGGTGTCTGTGTGTGTGCCTGTGTGTGTATGTATGTGTGTATGTGTGTGTGTGTGAGTGCACAGGATATGAGGAGGTGGTATACTTTTCTGTGTGTGTATTATGTAGAGACCAGGAGTTGATGTCAGAGGTCTTCTTCAATTTCTTTACCAGTTTACTCTTTGAGGCTGATGTTCTCAGTTTAACTAAGCTGACTAGCTAGCAAGCACCCAGCCTGCAGTAACCTCAGTTACCTAGTGCTTGGGATACATATGTTCTCCACCATACGTTGATTTTTGATGAGTGCTATACATCTACATGCCAGTCTCCATGCTCACTCACAACCTCATCCTACTGAGTGATCTGTTCACCCCATTTAAAAGTATTTCAGGACAACTCCATCAATTCTGCATGCTTAACTCATTTCTAAGAATTCCCTGACTCTGATATTTGCTCCATAGTGTTGTTTCCAGATCTGATAGACTATGAGACCCTCTGAGTAGTGCTCCAAACCAAAAGAACCAGAACCTCTGGAGAAGACCCTGAGCAGAGGTGTGGCCTGAGCACTCTGTTTTTGGAAGCTCCAGAGGTACCTTGTGGTAACGCAAGTTTTCCATATATGGCTAAAGTTTGAGAGTTCCAACTCAATTTGAACAGATTCCATATTGAATAAACAGAATGTTTTAGCTGGAGGTGAGGGTCAGTAGGAAAGAACGCATTTAGCTAATGCAAGATCCCGAGTTCATCTCCAGCATCCACAAAGAACATGCAGGAAGAATAGAGAAGTTTTTATGATAGGGCCTCAAGAACCACTACACTCATTTCTCTAGAGATTTTCTGAGATCTGGTATCTAGTCTAGAGAGAGCATGACAATGGTGTCCAACTTGAAAGCCCATAAACACATGTGTACATACATCTCATCTCAAATCCAGGGAAGTCTGTAGGAGCGCACACACACACACACACACCAACAACAATAACAAAAGCATCAATAAAGAACCTCACTCACAGATAGCAAAACCAGTAAGGAATGTTTCATTACTGAGAAAAATGATTCAATCACCTAACGGTTAGCCAATAGCATGTTGGCATTGCATTAGACTCCACCTCACCCCAGGACAGAAAATGTAATGTGTCACATAAGCATGCGTCTAAGCAAGTACGTGTTCATGCAGAGCAGCTTAGGGAGAGCAGAGCTCTCAACAATAAGACCGAGTAGCTTGGGAAGCTCCTGTATGTGAGATGGGATGGTAGAGAGCAAAGCAGAGAGTTGTTTTTAAACTTACCACTTCTGCACTGAAAAGAATATTTACCATAAAGCAATGAGGTTCCAATAAACACAGCAATTACAATGAGTTTTGTCTCACCTTGTGACTGAGAAGACTGTACCCAACAGTGCCACCCACCACCACAATTAATAACCGAGTTTGGGGTTTTTTGTTTGTTTGTTGCTTGCTTGTTTGTTTGTTTTTATGGAGAGGATGAAGCTATGCTGGGCTCCTAAGCATCTGCTTGCATAACAGGTTTTGAAAAGAATCCACTTAAGTAGGTCAGCTCACACAGAGATTGTCTACCTTCACCATGGATGAAGTAAAATTGGAGAGACCATTTACCAAAGAATTTTCTTGTGTTTTCTGTATTTATTGGCACTTCCTGTTTTTATGGTGAATATATTTTATTGTTCAGAATGCTACTTCTTTAATGAATCTAAACACAATATGCAATAAACACATTTAAATATGTAACTTTATTGTAAATGAGAAAAACTGAGGCCAGAAAAACCCCCAAGATCACTGGAGGTATAAGACATTTCTGATAAGGCTAATGAGTACCCCAGTAGCAATTGTGGACAGGGCACACAATTGCTGCCGTGTTAGGTCTATCAGGCAATCCCATTAAATAGTTCCCTCAAACATTACCAGGGGCAAAATCCATTCTGAAAGAAATTGAGTGCAGAAGTTAAGAAAATGAAACGTTCAACCCCAGAAACCTTAGTGGCTTGGCCCATAACCTGCTCAACAGATCTGTGCTCGCTCTAAAATGTCTCAAGGAGATCCTAACTGATATGTGATATGTTTGCTTTGGAATCGGATGCCTGGAACGGTTAGTGAATGACCTGGAAACCCAGGGAGAAGTTCAGCATTGCTTATTTGCTTATTTGTTACGTGTGTGCCAGGACTGAAACTTCCCACTCAAAGATTGGTTTTCAAATTAAAAAGTGAGAGTCTGGAAAATGGCTGGGAGGAAAATCACGAAGTCGAGGGAAACGTACTTGCCCTATTTTGAAGTTGCAAATAAAAGGAGATACATCTGTCTCGCTGCTTGTCCCCCTTAACTTCTAGACAGGGCTTGGAGCTTAAGAAAGCCTCCTTCGTTATAAATTTGCCACCTCAAGCTGTGTCTTTGTCTTTCTTGTTTCCCTGGATTTCACTACCTGAAAGGGTGCATGAGACCAGCTGCTAAGTAAAACAGCTGTCATTCACCCAACCTCATCACCCTGCCCTAGTCTCTCAGATCCGTGTGCATAACGCAGTGCTGACTCCATTGTGAGTCCTTTCCTTTTATTTAGGGAAGAAAAGTCTAGTTACAAACAAAAAGGGAGACCCTGCAAAAGAGACACTCATGCTGAACTTGCTGGCTATGAACCCACAGGGAAAAGGAGGGTCAAAGCATGTCATCACTCAGGTGACAAATATTAATTGAGAAGAATGTGTTATGTGTAGGAAACTATCATGAGACAAGCATATGTAAAAGATATTAGTCTTCATGGCTAATGAGACTTAGCCATGAAGAGAACATAGGCCAAAAGAAGAAAAAGAAAAACCACACACGAATATATAACTAAAGTAATAACATAACAATGCACACATGCCGCCAGGTTTGAAAGAAGTTAAGATAACCAAGTCCTGAAAGGAAGGGAGCAGATGTGAGGCAGCTCACAGGCTGAGGCAGAACAACTATTTCTGATGTAAGAATTTGATTCCTTGACTGGCTGTGCCCAACTCTCCTTGATGCATTTAAAACACTCTCCAAGCAAAACAGAAATGCAGGAAGGAGTCCATGGTCGCTGAGAAATGGGCAACAGAAAAAACCATGAGCAGAGCTTTTAGTTTTGCTGGTTTTTTGGTTTTTTGGAGTTTTGTTAGTTTGTCGTTGGTTTGGTTTAGAGTTGTTTTTGTTGTTGTTCTCCTCTTCCTCCTCCTCCTCCTCCTCCTCCTTCTATTTGTTTTGTTTTTGTTTCTGTTTCTGCTTTTGTTTTGGGTCTTGATTTACTCCACTGGCTGAATTCTCCAACTTTTAAGGAAGGATGAGGAACGGGGCTCAGAAGCTTCGGAGTCTATGGAAGAATTACTCTCTGCTTTCTTTGTATCTCAGTCTGATTATTACAGTAACGATCAACTTAACGTCGGTACAGATTCATAAACACTACATTACGTTACTGGAGACCCACACCGGGCTCAGCTTGGCACGGTCTGTAAGCTCTGTCATGTGCAGCCATTTCAATCCTGCCTCTCTGCGGCTCTACTCTTGTTACTTGCCTTAACGTCATTTAATGTGCTCATTATTCACCTAAAGTATATTTTTCATCATCTGTGCTGACACAAGAGTCCCTTTAACCTGTAGGGCAGCTGGAAACTTCCACTCTCCTAGCTTCTTATCCAAGCATTGCCTGTCCCCAAAGGAGAGGTCTGACTTTCCATGATAAAACAAAGAGGTAGGGGGAAGAAAGGCAAGCCCAGAAAGAGAGGAAAGAAGGAAGGGAGGAAAGAGGAAGGAAGGGAAGAAAGGATCAGAAAGGATGAAAGAAGGGAAGGGGAAAGGGAGGAGAAACAGAGATAAAGGAAGCAAGCAAAGGGGTGAAACAGGAGGGAGGAGAGAGAAGAGAAAGAAGAAAGAGAAAGAGAAGAGAAGAAGATTGTGCACGTATTGTTCTGGGGCTCTGTCTTGGCTTGTCACAACTATTTCACTCAACTGCAGTAATAGTGCCATAAAGTTCTAACATCAGTTCCCTCAACAACAAGCCTGCCACCCACACAACTCTGCCACTCAAACGCCTTGCTAGCTTTTCTCGTTAGCTTATTATGATGGGCCTCTTAGTCAAGTCTCAGTTTGACTAACCTATATTGCCACAGGCAACTGGTTAGTCAACTTTCATCTTATTTAACAAAAGCAATGAAGTGGCCCTGAAGTTCCTCCTGCCCCCAGTCTCAGCTCTCACAGGTCCTGCCAGACAATCTGGTTAATCACCTGTATCTGGCATTAGGGGAGCCCCTAGGACCACAGGTCACTGGTTTTTCAGTCCTTCATTATTAAATGACGGGATATGCCCTTGATTGTAGTTCAGCATCCAATCCACACAGATATATAGAAAAGAACATATCATTTGGGTGTTCAAATGCACATCTGTAAAAGAGATGCTCTAGGAACTTGTAAGAGAACTGGAGACCAAAGTGAGAATAAAAATTAAAATAATCATAATTAACATGATATATTGCTTACCATAGGCCAAGCAGTTCCAAGAATGTTGCCTGTGTTGACTCATCTAATCCCCATTACATTTCAATGAGGTGGGTGCTATAATTAACCCCATTTTACAGAGTAGAACCATTAAGGCAGAGAAAACAGTTAATTGATTTGCCCAAGGTCACATGGCAGTTAAATGGTGTTTCAGAATTGAGATCCGGGCAACCATGCTTTAGACTTATACTTTATACTCTGTGCTCCACACCAAACAGTAAAGGAACATAGCTTATTTATGTTCTGAAGCACTCCGTGTAATCTGTAAAAATCTCATCCAATAAAAACCCTACTAATAAACTCACAGAAGAAAATTGAGTTAAAAAATGTTTTTCTATAATCCACATTATATTCCTGGAATCTGAATTCATGTGTGCAGTTTTCAATCTCTAAAGCTTACTTTGAAAAAAATATGCTTCATATGAAAAAAATTCAATGAAGATTATGGCCGGTTTCCTCATCCACACAGTTAAGATAATGGATGCAGAGCCATAGCATTGTTCAATGTGTGGTCCATGATCAATGACCAGTAGCTACTATTTATAAATACTATTGGATTCCCCTACGGCATGTTCACCATGATCAGACCTAACATTAAGTGTCTCTCCTCACTGCAGTGTTGTCACCCACCCATCTAAGCAAACCACAAAGTGACAAAATGATATGCTGATCGGGACTCCTGTTGGGAAATAGCAAACACACAAGGGAGAACTCCCTAGACTTAATAATCAGGTTTCAAAGGAAGTCCTTACAAACGATGGGGAAAGTTACTTGAGAAAGATCTGTTAGAGCAGATACAGAGATGGAAACTTGGATAGACACCTTGACTGAGAGAAGAACGCTCCAGCCGCAGTTATAATTAGATAAGACACATCCAAATGCAAGGAGGACTCAGTCACTCCACTATACATGGGAAACCACTAGAGCATGTTTCTACCAACTCTCTAACTTCCTGGTTCTCTGTTCCACTCCTCTGACATAAGAAAAAGTAAAGAACCAACAGATGTGAAGCAATGGGCTTCCAGACTTCCACGGGAAGAGTCCTAGATATGTGAAGCAATGGGCTTCCAGACTTCCACGGGAAGAGTCCTAGGCAGGAATAGAGTCAGAGCCGTGGGTAAGAAGACTAGCTGTTTGGAGAGTTGTCAATGCACCGAATATAAAATTACAGCACAAATAATCAATGCGGAACCTGCCCACAATGTTCACATGTCTTGGCTTCTGTTGTGCCATTATCAATTGAACAAATGTATTTATTTTTAATAGCTAAAGATTGAGTCATTGAGTCATCAGCTTACTATAAAAATTCCCACATGCCTGTATTTATTGCTCCACTCTTCACAGTAACCAAGTTTTAGAATCATCCTTGGTGTCCTTTGACAGATAAATTGATTGAGACAATGTGGTCCATATACCCAATGGAATTTCATTTTGCCACAGTGAAAGATGAAGTTATGAGGGTTGCAAGAAATGAACAGAGCTAGAGATCACCATGCCAAGTGCCTAGAGTCAGTCTCCCGGTGCACAGGAAATAATGTTATTTCTCATGTGGGAAGGGAAGGAAAGGGGGACTTGAAAGCAATCGGGCTTGGTGCCCATGTGCAAGGGGAAAGCTTGAATCGTCTGACATCTGTTGATAGACTTTCATTTAGAAATGCTAGCCTGATCCCAGTGATCCTGCCTGCCTCCATGCTTTTTCTGTCTCTCTGTTTCTGTCTCTCTGTCTCTGTCTCTCTGTCTCTGTCTCTCTGTCTCTGTCTCTCTGTCTCTGTGTGTGTGTGTGTGTGTGTGTGTGTGTGTGTGTGTGTGTGTGTGTGTATTTATACTGGCTTTAAACATCAAGGTCCAGTTTGCAGTAATCTGATGGCCTGAATTCTCATTTTTACCCTTCACTGATTTCCTGACCTCAGTGGTTAGTGTTGATTTGAATTCTTTCTCAACTCCTCAGTAGCTGTGTTGCATTAAGCACATTGCTTAACCTTCTCACAGCCCAGTATTTCTCATCTTTAAAACAAGAATAATGACAGTTTCTAGTTCACAGATGTGTGGTGAATGGCAAATGAGATAATATGTATGAAGTATTGTTTGAGGCATCATAAGTGCTCAATAAATATTAGCCATTGTTATTAGCTCTGAGTCACAGCTCTGTCCTCACACACAGCTAGAGAAGGTTACTCGGGTGACCTCATGGCTTTTTCTCATTGGAAAAATTCTACTATAAGGAATGCAGCATATAACACAAGCACCCAAAAATGTCTGTAGCCACAACACTTACGCACCCTGCTGCCAGTCTTATGGGTTCCTATTTTGCATGCAGCTCTAACAATTGTGTTTATCTGATATATTAGGCCATAGCAAATTAGATGTCCAAATTAGGAAGGAAAAGAACCCTGGAAGAAAAACACCTGGCAGACAAGAGCATTTGCAGCCTGAGATTAGGGGACGAGAGAGTAAACAATTGCTATCACAGAGTAAAGTCTATGCACACCATCATGACTCCAAGTCATTAAAACAATTTTAATTACATTGAGCACACTGCTCAAGGCAGTGGCCAAAAGTTAAACAACTTCTATCAAACACTGGGAGCTGTTTATAGGCACAGGATTGTCAGTGTTCTGATCATTTCCCTTAAGGGCAAATGGCACTGGCTACTGTTTAAGCCACTGGCTAGAGGTGTTGATCTCCTGACTCTCCCGAAATGGCCTCTCTGGAACCCTACAATATGTAGGAGGACTCTGTAGAATGGCTCTGGTCTTGCAAGAAGGAAGTGGACATAGGGCAAGAGAATAACAAGCCACCTCACCACACTGCCTATCTGTAAAAAGCTTTCTTATATAAGACTGACTTCATTTCTGGGTTAAAATTTTTTAGATTGTTGGGTGACCCTATCCCTCACTGGGACTGTGCCAATCTAATAGAGATGATCTCTATAGGTTCTATCTCCCCTTTGTTGGATACTTCAGCTCAAGTCATCTGCATTGGGTCCTGGGAGCCTCTCGCTTCCTTGGCGTTTGGGACTTTCTAGTGGCTACCCCCAGTTACCCATCTCCCATTGCTATTTCTGTTCCATTTTCTGACCCTCTGTACTTCTCTCATGTCCCTTTCCATACCTGATCCTGCCCCCCCCTTTCCTCTCCTCTTCCCCCATCCCTCCTGGGGCCCTCCCTCCCTCTACCTCCTGTGATTATTTTGTTTTCCCTTCTATGTAGGATTGAAGCATCCACCCAGAAATGTTCCTGTCTAAAGGAAAGACAGGGAAAAAGAAATGGAATAGAGACTGAAGGAAAGGCCATTCAGGTATAGCCCCACCTGTGGATCCGTCCCATTCACAGACACCAAACCCTGACACTATTGCAGATGCCAAGAACTGCTTGATGACAGGAGTCTGGTATGGCTGCTCCTTGAGAGGTTCTATCAGCACCTACCAATACTTATGAAGATACTCACAGCCAACCATCAGATTGAGCACAGGGACCCCAGTGAAAGATCTAGGGGAAGAACTGAAGGAGCTGAGGGGAATAGCAACCCCATAGAAGGACAATATCTAATAACTGGACCACCCAGAACTCCCAGGAACTCCAAAGAGTATACATGGAGGATCCATGACCCCAGATACCTATGTAGCAGAGGATGACCTTATCTGACATCAGTGGAAGGAGGGGGCCCTTGGTCCTGTGGATGCTTGATGCCCCAGCATAGGAGGGTATTAGAAGAGTGAGGCTGGAGTTGATGAGTGGGTGGAGGAGTAAAAGGGAGGAGAGAGAGGCAGGATAGGATGGGGTGTTTGTATGTGTGTGGGGGGGGGACTGGGAAGGGAGATATTATTAGAGATATTATTGGAAATGTAAATGAATAAATTGATTAATAAAAAAATAAGACTTATTTTCAATTTCTTCCATGCATCAACACTGGGAATATAATTCCAAATGTAGCTCCTTTCCAACACTGAATATACTGGGCTCTGGCATTAGGACTCAGGCAGACAGAAATAAGATTCAAATATTGTCTCAGCCAATGTTATAAGACATTGAAATACTTCTGTGTGTCACTTTCTCACATTAGATTATCAATTCTAATGTCTCATTTCCAGGGCCATCAAGAACAAATGAAAGAGTGGGCACCAAGCACAGTCCAGACATAGCAGAACGATGTAATTGCAAGTCCTAGGTCACTACATTGGCACGAGGGATTATTTTTAATGTCCACTCAAAGACAAATAGTCTTACTTCTTAGGATCTAATATGATTTGAACATGAAATGTCATCTATGGGTTCATGTACGTAGCAGGAAGCTACTTGGTGGTATGTTTTTGGGTTTGGAGAACGTAAGTAGATCCTGAAAAATCTGGTCTGATCAAGAAGGTAAAATGTCCTGTCACATTCTAAACATGTTGGTATTATTGGGAGTTGACAAAAAGCAGGAGGTGGAATGTAATAAGAGGAAGCAGGATACTTACGCCATGCTATGGAAAGGCATAGCCCCCTTTCTCTTTCTTCCCCTCTCCTTCCATCCTCCCTCTGACTTTCCAACACTTCCCTCAGTGCACCAGAAGCCCAAAACCACTGCACGTGTATGAAGCTTCTGCAATCCTGAGACAAATATTTCTCTTCCAAGTGGTTATCTCAGGTGTCTGTCATAGTGAGCAAAATTTTTAAAAAATAATCTAATATTGGCTCCATAATTGTTTTGACCTAAGACAGGTGTTAGGGAGGATTTCCTGTTTTGTCCTTTGCCATACAAGGGCTTTGTGAACATTTTTCAGACTTCCTTAATTCCAGTTTCTCTCACCTACATTTGGGAACACCAGGACATACCTGGAGAAATTACTAGAAAAACATAGGTATAAACATATTTAAAGAACATGACTCACTGAGCCAAATAGCTAATGCCTGAAATACATTAAATTGAGCCCGAGTCTTTACATACATTATCCTTGCTAATCTTAAGGAAATCACTGTACAGTAGGGGGCATATGGGTTATTATGCCCTTTCAAAGGAGGAAAAAGGAAGCTTGGGTTCAATGTCACATTTATGGCATGAGGCACAGTATAGAAATTCAAACTTCCACTCACAAGACCAGCATTCTGCTATTCTGGTATATTTTTTCAATACATGTGTAGTGAGTGAACAGTCATATGTCCACACTTGCATATGTGGGGGCACATGTATGGTGTGGTACATGTGCATATGTGAGTGCTTGCATGTGGAGTTTCAAGGTCAATGCCAGCAAACTTTCTCATCACTCTTCATCCCTGTTCTTTGAGGCAGGACCGCTCAATTGGATCCAGAGCTCAACAGGAATGGCTAATCTGCTCTGCTGTTGTCTTTGGAGAGTTAGAATTACAGGTAGGAAGCTGTTCCCATCCAGCATTTACACACATCCTCCGGGTCCAAAGTGCAGTTCTCATGTTTGCATGTCTGTGCTTTGAATCTGAGCAACATGTCCATCTCCCTTCCAGTGTTTTTATTAGTATCAAAACCATGTCTACTGGAATGCTAAGAGAGAAAAGAAAGGTGGACTTGTGGTCTTCATACTGTCACAGCACTAAGAGAATATTTGTAATGATGGTTTTGATAACACAACATGAAGTGGTTGGGATAAGAGAGTAGCGTTCTATCTCCTATAACAGCAAACACAGAAAATAGGAAGGATCGATCACGTCACACATTCAGCTGCAAAAGACTTGGTTCTTTTATGCCTGCCCCTACGTGCACTGATTTCACCTAAAGGTCTGTTGTGTGACAGTCATCATGTGGCTTTCAATGGAGATTGAAGCTATAGGCTTGCTTGATTCTGCTCAGTAGAATGCACAGAGAAAACTCTTCCTTATGTCTGTAGTCTAAGAGTTTATCTGTTATGTCTACTCCTACCACAGACCTACTCTTCGACAAATTAGATGAAACACCAAGATATCTGAATTCTGCCCCCCTCTCCTGTGTGTGTGTATGTCTGCATGTGTGTATATACATGTTGTATGCATTTAGATGTATGCATGTCTATTCATGACGATATGTGGGTACAATCATCCATGTGTGTATATACTGAGGCCACAGGTCAACATCATACACTTTTCTCTATTGCTCTCCATATTACATTTTTAGACAGAATCTCTCATTGAACCTAGGGTTCACCAGTTTGGCTAATTTGGCTGGACATTAATGGCCTGAGATCTATCACAGCAATGAGGATCTGCTCCTTACTTAGTCATCTCAGGTATGGGTGGATACATAGATAAGTATGTTCCTCACAGAAGAATAGGAGAGCTATCAAAATGAGTAAAACTCACACCTAAATTAACTAATGGTACTTCTGTTCTGAGCCTACCTGTGGTTCTCTTAACCAAAGCATTTGCTTTCAAGTGATTATTGGGATAAAAACTATAGAGAGAGTAGACAAATGCTTCCCCCCCCATACACAAATGTCTTCCTTTCGTTTCCTGACTTAAAATCAAACACTGCTACCTTCCAAAATTTTATGTAAAATATAAGAAAAGTGATGGGCATTATTATGGAGCCAAGTTTTATTAAATCAGTTTGGGACATGAATAGGATTTTCTACAAGTCTATACTAAGTGTGCAATGGTGTATGATTTTGTTCTACTACTTCAAAGTATCTTAAATACTGACAGTATTCATGCCCCACTTCTCTTTGTTATTCATGTTCTCCTTGCCTCATTCCAGTCCCTAAGGGGCAGAGATAGTGACCACAAGAAGAAAAAAGAATAAAATTTGATAGAGAAGAAATATATGAAATAAAATTGAAAACATAATAGGGTGACTTGAAATTCATATTAGAAATTACAACGATGTTTTAAACCACTCTGAGACCATTAAAGTATGTGCCTATTAATGACTTATTGATGAATGGAATTGGGGCTATAGACCTGATACAAGATGTGTTTGGTTGTTGAGATATATTTTTTTTTCTAAGACCATAATGAAGTAGTGTTTTTCAAGTGATAGTCTTGCAAATTGTCTCCTCTCCAGGTTTTAGTTTTATTCCTGGTATGGGTGTGATAAAGGCTGCCCTTCTGAACAGGCCATGCCTATTTTAGGGATTACCTCATTCATGGACTCAGAGAATCAGCTCTGTGTCTAGAAAGGTGCCAGACAGTAGCAAAAGTTTCACCTAACTAGGTTCCATCATATGACAGTGAGATAGTTGCTAAACTGGGAGGCATCCTTTCAAAGGGATCCATGGAGTCCAGGATTTCCTGATGCATGCCTCAGAGACCAAGTGAGGGTACATGACATGTTTTTCCTTTCCACTGCAGAGAACACACTCATCCTAATGAGAAGGTTTGTCACACCTTGAACATTACACAACCATATGCAATGGCAGAGGCTTTTACCTTCTCTGTGCTTTGCTATCTCCAGTGTTGTAATATCACCACTATCTCAAGCAGATATGATAGGGTTATCTACCGGCTATACAATTTGTCAAACATTAGTAGGGACTGGAGCTACCCATAAGCATACAGCACTTTTGTCATCTTTTCCTGATGGTGGTTTTGATAAGATTTAAAATAGCCTCAACTTTAACTTCCGTAATACTATGTGTGCTCACATGTGTGCGTGTGCACGTGTGTTCGAACAAGGGACTTTAAATGTCAAAGGTGATTATCTTCTGTAAATGCCTAAGCCTTACCACACTTTCTGACTTCATTGGCTTGACATTTGCTTCTCCCTTTTGGAAAAAAAAATGACTTTTTCATCATTAGTCCTCAATCCAGTGACGTAAAGAGTCAACCTTGGGGAGATTCTCAGGGAAGTCCCTCCAGGAGCCTGAGGGTGTGGCTCCTTCAAGAGAAAAACCCTTATCAAGTGGGCCTTTGCAAATTGCTTTATGAAAACCTGAGTGATTCTGCCTAAGCTTTCATTAGTTAAAAGTTGTGGCTACCTGCCGGTTATTCTTCTAAACTGTCATCCAGAAGCAGAACGAAAGAGAATCATTGCTAAAGCAATCAATCAAGGTGTGAAGTTTTGGAAATCTTCCACTGAATCAACCACCTGATTTTCAAAAAAAACTAATTTAATAAAAATAATTTAGATTTAAGAAAATAGACTGGAGAGGTAACCCAGCCTGTAAAGTGCCTGCCTCACAAGCAGGGGGGACCCAGACTCGATACAGGAAACCCAGGCATTAAAAAGAAAAAGAAAGAAGAAGCTGGAAGAGAGTTGTGGAGGTGGAGACAGGCTTCCTTGGGGATTGTAGGATATACAGCCAAGCTGAAGTTCCTGACCAGTGAGTAAATATGTCTCAAAAATTTTTGGTGGATAACTTCTGAGGACAAACAGCACATAAGGCCAGTCTCTGGCCTTCATAGTTACATATATGCTTGTGCACAAGCACACACACACACACACACACACACACACACACACACATTAGCAGACTCGCCCAGGCTGACAGTTCAAGGTTCAGCAATAGATGACCACTTCAGCTGTACACAATTTCCTACACTACACAAGGATCCTTTTTCCCAGCCAATCAAAAAGTGAGTGTACACTGACCGGTCCATGCCTTTCACTTCTCCTGACCTTTTTCTCTCTCTTTGGTAGTCTGATGTATATTCATGTTCCTCTCTGAACATTTTCTAAACTAAATTCAAGTTATTCTTTCTCTATATCTTCTAAAATCCTCCCCTAACAATTCCCACTGTACACAGCCTACTTGTCTGTGTTCTTGCCTTCATCTTTCAAATATTACCATATTATACTTAATCCTGAGCATATGTTATATACTTTGTGGAGATGTTCAGTCCTCAGCCCTGTTGTGTAGTTTTCTATATAACTGCTACGTTCAGTGCTTAACACACCGCTGATGTCTGTTATACTGGCTAATGGGAATCTTTAGGGGCTCAAGCTAAGTCCTTTCATCTTAATCCAAAGACAAAGTAATAGAGTGTTGTGGGAACATTGTAAATACTCTCATCATCTCTTTGGCCCAGATGCCTGAAACAGATTTCCAGATGGGCCACTTAATAGACAGTGGCTTGTCTTGAATAAGTCAGCTCATCTCCTAAAGCTTCTGTTTTGTCTACCTGCAGAATTGAAAGAAAAACAATGACTTTCCTTTACACTGCATAAGACTATGATGATAGCCAAGTGTAATGTCTTAGAAGGTGTTTTATGTCCTAGTTAGCACCTTAAAATATGAATGTTTGGTGCTATGGAGATGGTTCACTTGGTAAAGTGCTTGTTGTGCAAACATGAGGACCTGAACAATCTGTTCAATTTCCAGGACAAAGGGGGATAGGTAAGAAAGCAATGTAGTGGCATAAGCTTATTCCAGAGCTGAATAGGCAGAAACAGAGCCTTATTTGTCAGCTACTCTAGTCAACGTAACAACTTCTAAGACAGTGGAAGACCCTATTTCAAAACTTATGTGGATGGTACCTGAGAAATGATGCTTGATGTTGATCTCAGGTCTCTATATGTACAAATACACATATGAACCCACAGGGGCACTCATGCGTGTGCACACACACACACACACAAACACACACACACACATCTTTGGCAAAATAAACAGAAATTTTAGAAACCTCATGTAAACTGTAACAGTAAGCTCCCAAGATGATGCGCTATGGGTGATCTTCAGGTATTTTTAAATTCGTTTAAAACTGTGGCATGGACCAAATGACTAGGTACTTCTTACAGTGAAAGTTTGCAGGAATGAAGAGGCAATTGTTTACAGTAAAATTAAGGACAGCACTAGAATGAGAGCGCTTCCATGCTCTAGTTGACAGTTTTAAGTTTGACTACAATAAAGCCACTTCTTCCACCCATTTTCAAACTCTATTTCTCATAGATGGATACAAAACAGTACATGGAAAATATCAGTCTCTCTTCTGTTCCAGGAACTCTCCATTCACATAAACAACTCTCCCGAATCTATAATTTTGCTCCATATCTCTTCAAATGTATTATTTTTTACTACTTCTTGCTCCTACTCATCCTCAAACCCTAGCCTCTTTTGTTTTTTAGTTCACATCTTCAGTTTCTTTTTATTTAATTCATTTCTGTTACTGTCTTTAGATTGCAAGTATATGTGTCCTGAGATACATGTGTGTGAGTGCAGTTGTCCAAGGATACCACAAGCAGACCTTCCTGACTCATGGGCTAGAAACCAAATGTGGGATTTTCTAGAAAAGCACATGATTTCTTGACTGCTGAACTGTCTTCCCATCACTGTTTCTTTATTGCTAAAATTCTATTAGCAATTCATGAGACTCTTGAATATCCCAGAAGAATCTCCAATTAGAACATGAAGAGAAGGAGGATGAGGAAAAAGAAGAGAAGATGAGGAGGAGGAAGAAGAAGAGAAAGGGGAGGAGGAAAAAAGGAAGGAGGAGAAAGGGGAGGAGGAGGAAGGGGAGGAGGAAAAAGGGGAGGAGGAGGAGGAGGAGGGGGAGGAGGAAGAGGAGGAGGAAAAAACTTGTTGCCTATTACCGTTTGGAAATAAAATATCCTCACCAGCTCTGGAGGTGCTGTGTTTGGAAAGTTGTGGGACCTCTGGAAACTCAGACCTGTTTGTCAAATGAAGGCCATTGCCTTGCGCATCTTCCCATGCTCTTGAGACATGAACAAACTTCATAGCAATCTTCTATTGCAATGGACCAGCGTCAACTGTTGCCATGACTTCCTTATGAGGATGTTGTCAAACCTCTATACTGTGAACCACTGTGTATATTTGTATCCATAAACTAGTGCTGCCTCTGGAAGCTTCTTTTTGTGGGAAATAATGCAATAGCTCATAGCTAATCAAATTTATGAGATTGAAGTGACTATTGAGTGATTTGCTCTGAATGGGACATCTTTAACAACATCCTCCAAACAAAGTCCAGGGACATTCATGGAAAAGGGAAGAAAGAATTATAGGAGCTGAAAGATGGGGATAGCAACTGTGGTGATCTACAAAAGACATGAAAGTCGGAGTGGGGTTAGTTAAAAAGAAGAATGAGGTTAGCAGAAATTATAGTGGGACCGGAGAAGGTGATGAGGAGTGAGTATGATCATAATATATTATATAAATATATAGAATAGCTAAAAATTAAAAGTTAAAGAAAAGCTTTCTGCAAGAGTCTGGATTTACATTCTGTTAATAATGCAGAATAGAAGTTTCTCAAATGGTGAAAATGGGAACTTACAATATAAGTAGATGTGTTATGGACATTAAAACCAAAAGCCTAAAGATACCAGAGCAGTTTGTGAAGGTCACTCACCTGGTCTTAATTATACTATGGAGTTCCCTGGGAGAAGCATAAGCCTTTCTTTAGAAAAGTTAGCCTTGCATGATCCTCTGTATTATGCTAATGTCTTAGACTTTCTAAGAACCTTCAACCAGCATGATTTGCTATCCTTTGCATTTTTTTATACTACTGCTTTGATATAGAAAATCACCTCCAGAAGATAGAAGTATCTTATTTTGCTTTTTTAAACAATTATCAAATGAGATTAAATACAGAAGATGAACAGCTTTAGAATTAATACCAGGTGTCATCTCCTATGTTCTATATACTAAGCAAATGGTTAAGAAACACATCAATATAAAAATTATATTAGAAGTTCCCTTTGAGGGTAGAGTGATGGTTCAGCAATCAAGAGAACTTGTTACTCTGGCACAGGACCCAACTTCAATTCTCAGGTGCTTTGAAACTGGCTGTAAGTCCAACAACTCCATGGGGAGGGGCAATTGAGTGCCCCTAGCCTCTGTGTACAAACTCCCACAAACACACATATATTCCCACAATGATACACACACACACTTACACATCATTTTTAATTAAATGAATCTTTCCAAAAAACTGCTCTGTTGAGAAGTCACAAATGTGTGTTGGATGCATTCTGTTCATGGAAAGGAGTTGCATGATTGGTCATACATCTATGCGGTTGTTTACTTTGGGCTGTTTTCTATCAGAGTCTATTCCTTTGAGATTCATCATTTTCCCATGATTTTGAGTTGTTTCATCCTATTTTAAGTTAATTTTAGCTTCTGGGGTGTGTGTGTGTGTGTGTGTGTGTACAGATTCTTGGATAGATTCATCATGTAAAGCCAATGTCGTGTGAAATTCTAAACTGTATCACGGTGAGTCGCTCCTCTCTCATTTTTCTATCCTTGAATCACCATTTTACAAAACAGCTTCATTTCTTCTGAAAGATAATCAAGAGGCAGGATGATTCAACCCTGGGCAAGACACAATCTCTTTAGCCAAGTGTTTATCAGAAGGCATGGCAGAAACTCATTAAGTCACCTGAGTCAAAGATCCAGTGAATCATTCTAAGCCTCCGCCCAGTTCAACTTTCCCCTCTGGTAACACTTAATTATATTTTCTCACTCCCACCCCTACTACCACACAATTCCATGTCCCACCAGCACATACTCACCCTGAGTTCCAAGATTATATAAGGTCTACTTGCTTGGCATTCACAGAGTGAAATATGAAATACGATATCGATGCCTTTCTGTTTAGCATATCACTGTAAGGAAAGTATTTTTCTTCAAAATTAGCCTTAAAAGTACTATAGCCAACTATGCATTTTAACTTCACATTTTGATTCCTTAACAAGATGAGTGCAAAAGGAAACATATTTTACATGAAACTATTCAAGTGTTGAATGCTAACTTATTAGTTATGCAAAAAAGTAACCTAATTTGCATGATTAAGTATAGTGTGAGTATAGAATCAATGAATCTGAGAATTGAAAGTGCATGAGATCTGCAGTTAATGAGCCTGGATGAAATCCATGACCTGTCATTTTGCAGTGTGACATTAAGCAAATTAATCAATTTCCATCTGGTAGGATAATACCTCTCTCAGAAGCCAGTCCTTGGGACTCAGTATAGTAGTATACACAGTCCTAAGCAGCAATATCTCCTTGGACAATGATCATGGCAACCACACCCACCAAGCTGACTGATAACAATGAGCTTTGTGAACCATCTACATCAGGTGGCTCACTCAGTTCCCTTGACAATTTTTAGAAGGCAATATTCCTAATTACTATTTTACAGATGAGGAGCATAAGACACAAAATGGATGTACTGGGTCAAGATCAAAAGGATATGAATTGACTAGATGAGGTGTGATTCTGGATTCCACACATTAAATCACAGTAACCTCCACATACATCTTCTCTCCTTAAAGTTTAAAGAGAGATGACCTTGAAGTTACAAAAGGTTGAAGTTGCATTTGAAATAAGTCATGGAGTAATGTAAGTAGATGTAAAGTTGGTGATTCTGACTGTTCAAAGACACATGCACAAGAAGCAGAAAAATGGAGACAGAACAAATCAAGGAATAGGTGTATCGTGGGTATGGAGTGATAAAGCAGAAAGTCACATTACTATCTTGAAGTCATAAGTGATCCAATTACTTTACAAGTTATTTACGACTCTAAAATAGTTACAGCAAATTCTCACACTGCACTAAAGTCATAGCCAGAACATTCTAGAAAGGCTCCCATCTCAGGGAACTAAAAAAAAAAAAAAAAAAACAACTAATGCCAGCCCCACAACAACTCAGTCTCTTCATACCACCCTATGTCATCATTGACTGGAGCTGGTCTCTGCCATGCTAAAATAAACACACTGGAGTTTGCAGTGTGTTACTCTCTCCTACCCACTGGCCATTTCCCCCACTCCACATGTATACCCATCATATATTTAAAGTCACAAACCTTTCTCAGTGGAGCTAACATGTTCTGGATGCTGAACGAGATTCTTAAAGCCACTTAAAAGAAGCAGCTGCTTATCCCACTCACTCCCAAAACAGCCATTGGCTTCAATATCATCTTTCCACCCATGGTAAGCCTGTGAGCCTTCATGTCTTGCCTCAGTTCCCAAGTCCACAGGGTTTTCCCACACCCACCCAAGCAGTTATACCAGCCAAGGGAGCCCAAGGCCAATGACAGTGGAGGCAGAACCAGTAGTACTTGAGTAGATGGGGTGTGGATTAGCTGTTGGTGACTTGTTGCTTCGGACCTAAGGCAAGAGGAGGCAAGGAAACCATTCCATTTCTGATAAGCAAAGAGGCAATGTAGGTCAAGAAGGGTCTCACCATCTCTAACTGAACTCATCTGCAATGGAGCTATAGGATGTTAACCAAAGTGATTAATACCTATCTCATAAAATTTTAACATGATAAGGACAATGGTAACTCTAACCACATGTCAGGCATTGTTCTTGATATATTAGCATTTTTTACTCTAGTTCTTTGAGGCTAGTACCATTGTCACCATTGTTCATATGTTGAAACTGAGGTACATAACAGTTAAATAGCATTTTCCAATTGTGTATAAAAGTGAGGAAAACTAAATGTATAATTCTATCTGCTTTCAAAATCTTTCTTCCCACCACTTTGCTACATAAAGTTAAAAGTAAGAGCTGCTATGATTTTGATTTTTCTTTATCTTTTTGACTTTCAGATTTTTTTGTTTTGTTTTTTGTTTTGAAACAAGAATTCTTGTGATCCAGGATATCCTAGAACTCATGAGATAGCTAAGGATGATCTTTCTATATTCATATCCTAAATTCTGGGACTACAGGTATGTATTATCACCTTTGTCTCCTCATAAGCTGTTTCTGAAAAGAACCACACAGTATATATTTTAGACTTTGCTTACCACCAAATTCCTGTCACAACTATTCAACTCTACCACTGTAGTCCAAGGACCAGAGTAGATAATATTTTAACACTAGTCTATTAACACCTATTTCTAGACATGAGGGTATGAAGTTCATATTGTTTTCACATACTCACAAAATATGATTTCAATTTTATCAACCATTTAAAAGTAAACAAATCATTCTTAGCTCACAATCCATATAAAAACAGGTGGTAGATAAGATTGAAGTCAGAGGACATAATTGGCAAACCCTTGATCAAAAGGTTTGAATGTAATTAAAACACCAGACACGTGCAGAAAACTATGAATTGTAGTTATTTGTCTGCTATGCTTGCATTGAACCTATTTAAATCCTAAAATTACTATCAGTCTTTCTGCTTTGACTGATCTGCACCAGCACAACCTACTTCTAAAATCCAGTGTAGATCTGCCGGTTAACAAGCTCTGTGGCCTTGGGCAGTTTACTTAACTCTAAGCCACAGCTTCCTCATTGTAATAAGCAGTTATCCGGCAGCTTGATTTTTATAGACATTGAATTAAAGAAATAGATGTCAAAAAATTATCACTGATCCCCAGCATGTTGTAAACTTTCAATAAGTATTAACCCTATTAGTGCTCATATTATTATTACTATTGTCAAAATCATCATCCCTGATTTAAAACACAAAATCAAAATAGCATATCAGTTGAGGCTCACTTCTGCAAGATGATGGAGATCACCTTGAAGGTGACTAAAAGTCCTTTAAGTCTCTTTTGCAAGGTCCTTACTACTGGATAATTGAATCATATCTAAAACACTGCCTTCCTTACAAAATGAGAACATTTTGCCATACTCTATTCTAGCAAAGAATCTAAAAAATTAATCTATGTATGTCACCTAACACAATTCAGTCCCCAGGCTAGTCTGTCAGTGACTAGCTATGCTCGAATCTTCCGTCATAGTCAATATCTCATCCCCCAGTCTTAGCTTATTTGGGCATTTATTTTTAATGTTTGCAAGCCACAGTAAAAAATGGAAAGATACAAACATTGGCATAATGAACTTCTATGCTTGAGGAGGACCATATTTATGTATCAATTAATTGAGCTCTGAGTATATAAAATACTTCTTGGGGGGCATATCAAAGGCAGCAGTGCTACCAATGGCCAGTTACACATAACAAAGTCTAGCTCTCCCTTTCCTTGGTCCCTCTAATATTTCTTGAACAAGTCGTGTATGTCTGGCATCATGGATCCTCTAACCATTTCTGTGGTTCCAGCATGAGTTACTAAAGATGAGATATGCAAATAAAATGCTTAAAAAGACCCAAAAATCACCACTGTCTTTGTGTGGGCCAAGGAAAACCATGACTATGCTAAAAGTCATCAAGTTCCTTTGTTATCTGAGACTCGACTGCTTTCAGCTCAAAAAAACTTGTGGGCAGGTAGCTTCGGTGAAGTTCACCATTTATCTGTTGGAGAATCAGCTGAGCGTGACTCCGTTATCTGACGCTCTGTTTCAAAGGACTGATGGGTTATGTTCTCAGAAGGGCTTGGCAATTCATCAGCAGCAGGAATGAGAGATGGTTCCCAGAAAACAATTTCCCTGTCATCTCGAGCTTTGTGTATGGCAGGAACCAAAAGCCAGGTCTGATAGTTTGAATAGCAAGAAGCCTGGCCAAGTGTGAGAAAGAGACAAGTTCTGTAATTCTGAAAGCACATTTGGATGAAATCAAGTAAGCATGGCTCAGATGATCATAACAATTGAGGATCTCCACCAGAGAAACTTGGAGCAAGTGGGGATGGTTCTGCACATGTTAAAAGCAGATGCTCAGGTTTCTTGCTATGGCTAATCTCATGCTTTCTGATCTCTTTTCTCTGTTAAGTTTGCTCTTTAGTCAAGTATGTGCTTTTTATCTGCAATTCTATTGCTCAGGTGTTTCATTAAACATTTTTCCTTGTACTGCAAAATTGATCGATGAGCTAGGTGACTATCAGTGAACCCAGTCACTTCACTAATTCCCTTTCCGTTATATTTCTTTATAAACCTGGGAACCCTGAGAAATGAATAGGTAGATCACTAGGTACATAATTCTTTCCTTTGATTTCTCAGAGCTCATTTTTAAGACACTTACAAGCTTCTAAACCACTGTCCCATCCTTTTTTCCCCTGCCAGCTACTTCTTTAAGAATATTTTCATGCCTTCAGTTTCCTGTTAGTGAGCTCAAATAAGAAAATGCTTAAAGACCCTCACTCTTCCAGTGTAACTAATGTTTTATTTAAAGTTAAAGTTTTATGTTTATGTTTTATTTATTTATTTGTATGTTTTTATTTTTATGTTTAATGTTTTATTTAAAGTTGTAAATGTCTAATAGCAGCATCTCACACCTTCATAACAACTCAGGAAGAATAAAATTCTTCCAAACATCTTTCACTTCAAAACAATAACTCCAGGCTTGTTTTATCTGCATGCATTTGGTTCCCAATCCATCAATCCATTACCCAGTTTTAAGAGGGTAATAGTAGACATTAGGGACTACTGTAAACACAGTGTTCTGAATTCTTCCAAGAAAGCAACAGATAACTGGAGCACAATTCATCATCCCCTGCCAGAGAAACAGGGACTTTGTGGGAAAACCTGTTCCTGCCCCTTTCTCTCCTTCAAGACTAAAACGTGTTGATTTCTCTTTGTACTACTAGAGACTAAACCCAAGCTCTTACCTATTCTACAGAATTGTTCTATCAAAACATCACATCTCCAGTCCTTAAAACAGCTATTTTTGAACCTAGCAATATATCTATCTTTCTATTACCTAATTTATAAAGAAAGTTAATGGGACACAAGACCACAAAGTAATAGGGCAGTTATTAGTTTATTCATCTTCATATAGATTAGGTTCATAAGGTTGAGAATAAACTGACCCTACTTTCAAGAAATGCCCAGGTACACTAAGATAACGAATAAATGAAAAACCAGTAAGTTTGTTTGCATGATGCACAAAGAGACTATTGCTGAATCTATTTTTTTCTCTCTTGGAAAGAACAGAGTCCACTGTGCAGGAACACTAAGCTCTGGGACAAACTCAAAAGACTCTTGAGACTGAAACTTGGAGCATGTAGCCTCATCCCTCCAGGATCCATAATGGAACTATGAATGAAGCACAAGCAGAGAAGAGTATCCACTAATGTATAGTTGAAACCACTGCAAACAGGAGACCTACAGTGGTGAGCAAGTGGCTGCACTTTCTGGGTAAACTGAGTTCTTGGAAATTTTTTCATTTAGTTAGCCATCAAAGCAGAAGTCAGCTGCAGAATATATCAGTAGTGCAGAGACAGGACAAGCAGCGCATACCCAGCAAGAATATGGCATAAATCTTTATGAAAATTACATATCTTTCACTCCAAGGAAACCCAATACAGGAGTTATTTTGTGAGAACCTATATGGTTATAGGACTCTCTGGTAATAACTGGAAAGGGAAAATGGAAAGGTGAATTAACAAGCAATTGTGAGCTCAACTCCATAAAATTCAAGTAAAAACTATGATTGTTCTGTTCCCACTGCGGCTATAATACTGTAGTTTTACAGAAGAGTAGTGGTAGGAAAGTTATAAAGCTACATCAGATATATTGTGTAAGTAGAGGAGATGGACAGCTAGATGTTGTGTACATGTTTGACAAATAATTACCAAGTGCTTTACGTAAACCTCAGGTGAGAAAATAACACTGAACGCTAGTGGTTTGTACATGTTTATTTAGAACCTGGTGACTTGACACAATCTCCATCCTTAGTTTTGTCTTGATCCCTCATCTTAATCATCTACAAACAGTATTGGCATTTTTCTATGCGTATGAAAAATAGAGACAACTCAAGCAATTAGGCATTTCACGGGTGAGGGTTCAGTCAAAACTTTTAGTCTTTATGACAAAGACCTGAGAGAAATCATTTAAAAGAAGAAAATTTAGTTTTGCCTAGGCACTCAGAGGTTGTGGTTCATAATTATCTGGCTCCATTTTTTTTTCTGAGACAATGGTGAGCCAGAGCATAACGGAAATATGGGGCTTTGCAAAGCTTCATGTCAGTGAGAAACCAAAGAAGAGAAATGAAGGAACGTGTGTGTGTGTGTGTGTGTGTGTGTGTGTGTGTGTGTGTATGTGTATTAGAGTATCTCATTTGAAAACTAATGCACTGCTATAATCCTTTGACCTCTGCCTCATTTTCACCCCCTCCAAGACAATAAAGAGTGCACAGCAGAGATGAGCAGAATTTTCAGTGCTCCCAAGGACAGTGGGCTTCATACGTAGACTTCCACAGCCACAGTATTTGATCACTGCCAACCATAAGTCTGAGCAGACTTTGCTGTTGTTAAGACATCAGTAGACAACTTCTATGTTGTTACAGCCTTGAGGATCATCAAGCCACACTCACAGGGATGGGCAATGTGACATCTACCAAGAGGAATTGAGAGGGAGCTAAAGCAAAGTGACATACGTAATTTCTACTGCTACTATTTTGCATAGAATCCTGAAGTTCCAAAAATATGAGAGTGAGGTGGCCTTGTTGGAGTAGGTATCACTTTGTAGGAGGAAGTGACCTCTGGGGGCAGGCTTTATAAGGTCACATGGTCAACCCAGGCCAGGTGAGGTAGTCACTTCCTGCTGTCTCAGCTCCTTCTTCAGCACCTTGTCTGCCATGCTTCTGGCCATGAAGATAAAGGAATAAACTTCTGAACTGTAAGCCAGCACCTATTAAATGTTTTTCTTTATAAGCGTGTCATTGTGGAGGGCATGAAGTCAGCAGACACACCCACGATCCCTAGAGGACTCTCCACACAATCTTAGGATCACTGGTGAGTGGAACACAACATCTGTTCCAATCCAATCACACGAGGGACCTGAGACAGCAGAAGGGAAGCAGAAAACCAGGGACCTTGACCAGCTACATGTCCCTTCCCGTTGGCACCAGCACCAGGTCACCTTGGGCTCAGAATCAGCGGATACCCCCACAGTCCCCAGAGGACTCTCCATGCAATCTTAGGAGCACTGACCAGAGAGCTTTACAGTCCTCAAAGGAGACACCACTTCCAGGCACTGTAACATGCCTAGAATCTTAGGGCAACAGGATCCCAGGATAACAGGAGCTGGGTCACACCAGTATTTCAGGGTCTCAGGGGAAGCTTGACTGCCAAAAACTCTAAAACACCCAGAATCTCAGGTTCACAGGAGCCCACAATCAAAGGAACACAGAGAAAGTTGGACTCCAAGGAGTACTGAATCAACTGGGATTATAGGAAGGACAGGCTCCAATCAGATATATTGAGGGCAGCAAGCACTTGAGATAATAAGATGGCAGGAGGCAAGCATAAGAACAGAAGCAACAGAGCCCAAGGTTACTTGGCATCATCAGAACCAAACTCTCCCACCTTAGCAAGTCCTGGATACACCATCACAGCAGAAAAGCAAGACATGGATCTAAAGTCACTTCTCATGATGATGATGATAATGGAGGACTTTAAGACGGAAATACAGGAAAACACAGGTAAACAGCTAGAAGCCTTTAAAGAGGAAACACAAAAATCCCTTAGAGAATTACAGGAAAACACTACCAAACAGGTGATGGAATTGAACCAAACCATTCAGGATCTACAAATGGAAATAGGAACAATAAAGAAAACCCAAAGGGAGACAACTCTGGAGATAGAAACCCTAGGAAAGAAATTAGGAACCACAAATGCAAGCATCAGCAACAGAATACAATAGATGGAAGAGAGAATCTCAGGTGCAGAAGATTCCTTAGAGAACATGGACACAACAATCAAAGAAAATGCAAAATGCAAAAAGATCCTAACTCAAAACATCCAGGAAATGCAGAACACAATGAGAAGACCAAACCTATGGATAATAGGAGTAGATTAGAATGAAGATTTTTCAACTTTAAGGTCCCATGCATCCTATCAGATCACCATGGACTAAGACTGATCATCAATAACAACATAAATAATAGAAAGCCAATATTCACCTGGAAACTGAACAACACTCTCCTCAACGATAACTTGCTCAAGGAAGAAATAAAGAAAGAAATTAAAGACTTTTTAAAGGTTAATGAAAATGAAGCCACAACATACCCAAACTTATGGGACACAATGAAAGCATTCCAGAGAGGAAAACTCATAGCTCTGAGTGCCTCCAAAAAGAAACTAGAGAGAGCATACACTAGCAGCTTGACAACACACCTAAAAGCTCTAGGGAAAAAAAGGAAGCAAATTAACCCAAAAGGAGTAGATGCCAGGAAATAATCAAACTCAGGGACGAAATCAATCAAGCAGAAACAAAAAGAACTATTCAAAGAATCAACCAAACCAGGAGCTGGTTCTTTGAGAAAATCAACAAGATAGATAAGCTCTTAGCCAGACTCACTAAAGGGCATAGGGACAGCATCCTAATTAACAAAATCAGAAATGAAAAGGGAGACTTAACAATAGATCCTGAGGAAATCCAAAACACCATTAGATCCTTCCACAAAAGGTATACTCAACAAAACTGGAAAACCTGGATGAAATGGACAAATTTCTAGACAGATACCAGGTAACAAAGTTAAATCAGGATCAGACTAATGACCTAAACAGTCCTATATCCCCTAAAGAAATAGAAGCAGTCATTAATAATCTCCCAAACAAAAAAAGCCCAGGACCAGATGGGTTTAGTGCAGAGTTCTATCAGACCTTCAAAGAAGATCTAATTCTACTTCTTCTCAAACTATTCCACAAAATAGAAACAGAAGGTACACTACCCAATTCATTCTATGAAGCCACAATTACTCTGATCCCTAAACCACATAAAGAACCAACAATGATAGAGAACTTCAGACCAATTTCCCTTCTGAAAATCGATGCAAAAATAGTCAATAAAATTCTCGCAAGAACAAATCAAAATGATCATCCATCATGACCAAGTAGGCTTCATCCCAGGGTTGCAGGGATGGTTTAATATACAGAAATCTATCAATGTAGTCCACTATATAAACAAACTCAAAGACAAAAACCACATGATCATTTGACAAAAATCCAACACCAATTCATGATAAAAGTCTTGGAAAGATCAGGAATTCAAGGCCTATACCTAATCATAATAAAAGCAATCTACAGCAAACCAGTAGCCAACATCAAATTAAATGGAGAGAAGCTGGAAACAATCCCACTAAAATCAGGGATTAGACAAGGCTGCCCACTTTCTCCCTACCTATTCAACATTGTACTTGAAGTCCTAGCCAGAGCAATTCGACAACAAAAAGAGGTCAAGGGGATACAAATTGGAAAAGATGAAGTCAAAATATCACTATTTGCAGATGATATGATAGTATATATAAGTGACCCTAAAAATTCCACCAGAGAACTCCTAAACCTGATAAACAGCTTCAGTGAAGTAGCTGGATATAAAATTAACTCAAACAAGTCAATGGCCTTTAAGTCAATGGCCTTTCTCTACACAAAGGATAAACAGGCTGAGAAAGAAATTAGGGAAACAACATCTTTCACAATAGTCACAAATAATATAAAATCCCTTGGTGTGACTCTAACTAAGGAAGTGAAAGATCTGTATGATAAGAACTTCAAGTCTCTGAAGAAAGAAATCAAGGACATCTCAGAAGATGGAAAGATCTCCCATGTTCATGGATTGGCAGGATCAATATAGTAAAAATGGCTATCTTGCCAAAAGCAATCTACAGATTCAATGCAATCCCCATCAAAATTCCAACTCACTTCTTCACTAAGTTAGAAAGGGCAATTTGCAAATTCATCTGGAATAATAAAAAACCTAGGATAGCAAAAATTATTCTCAATGATAAAAGAATATCTGCCTGACATCAAGCTGTACTACAGAGCAATTGTGATAAAAACTGCATGGTACTGGTATAGCGACAGACAGGTAGACCAATAGAATAGAATTGAAGACCCAGAAATGAACCCACACACCTATGGTCACTTGATCTTTGACAACGGAGCTAAAACCATCCAGCAGAAAAAAGAGCATTTTCAACAAATGGTGCTGGCACAACTGGCAGTTATCATGTAGAAGAATGCAAATTGATCCATTCTTATCTCCTTGTACTAAGGTCTATTCTAAGTGGATCAAGGAACTCCACATAAAACCAGAGACACTGAAATTTATAGAGGAGAAAGTGGGGGAAAGCATCGAAGATATGGGCATAGGGGAAAAATTCCTGAATAGAACAGCAATGGCTTGTGCTGTAAGATTGAGAGTTAACAAATTGGACCTCATAAAATTGCAAAGCTTCTGTAAGGCAAAAGACACCGTCAATAAGACAAAAAGGCCACCAACAGATTGGGAAAGGATCTTTACCAATTCTAAATCAGATAGGGAACTAATATCCAATATATATATCTAAAGAACGCAAGAAGATGGACTCCAGAAAACCAAATAACCCCATTAAAAAATGGGTCACAGAGCTAAACAAAGAATTCTCACCTGAGGAATATTGAATGGCTGAGAAGCACCTGAAAAAATGTTCAACATCCTTAATCACCAGGGAAATGCAAATCAAAACAACCCTGAGATTCTACCTCGCACCTGTCAGAATGGTTAAGATCAAAAATTCAGGTGAAAGCAGATGCTGGTGAGGATGTGGAGAAAGAGGAACACTCCTCCATTGTTGGTGGGATTGCAAGCTTTTACAACCACTCTGGAAATCAGTTTGGCTGTTCCTCAGAAAATTAGACATAGTACTACTGGAGGATCCTGCAATACCTCTCCTGGGCATATACCCAGAAGATGTTCTAACTGGTAATAAGAACACATGCTCCACTATGTTCATAGCAGCCTTATTTATAATAGCCAGAAGCTGGAAAGAACCCAGATGTCCCTCAACAGACGAATGGATACAGAAAATGTGGTACATTTACACAATGGAGTACTACCCAGCTATTAAAAACAATGTATTTATGAAATTCCTAGGCTAATGGATGGATATGGAGGGTATCATCCTGAGTGAGGTAACCGAATCACAAAAGAACTCACATGATATGCGCTCCCTGATAATTGGATATTAGCCCAGAAACTTAGAATACCCAAGATACAATTTGCTAAACACATGAAACTCAAGAAAAACGAAGACCAAAGTGTGGACACTTTGCCCCTTCTTAGAATTGCGAACAAAACACCCATGGAAGGAGTTACAGAGACAAAGTTTGGAGCTGAGATGAAAGGATGGAGATTGTACCACCCAGGGATCCATCCCATAATCAGCCACCAAATGCAGACACTATTGCATACACCAGCAAGATTTTGCTGAAAGGACCCTGATATAGCTGTCTCTTGTGAGACTATGCCGGTGCCTGGCAAACACAGAAGTGGATGCTCACAGTCAGCTATTGGATGTAACACAGGGCCCCCAATGGAGGATCTAGAGAAAGTACCCAAGGAGCTGAAGTGGTCTGCAATCCTATAGGTGGAACAACAATATGAACTAATGAGTACTCCCCTGAGCTCGTGTCTCTAGCTGCATTTGTAGCAGAAGATGGCCTAGTCAATCATCATTGGGAAGAGAGGCCCCTTGGTCTTACAAACTTTATATGCCCCAGTACAGGAGAAACACCAGGGCCAAGAAATGGGAGTGGGTGGGGAAGGGAGGGAAGGGGAAGGGTATCGGGGACTTTCGGGATAGCATTTGAAATATAGTGAAGTAAATACCTAATAAAGAATTGGAGGAAAAAAAAAGAGTGTCATTGTGGTCATGGTATCTCGTCATAGCAATAAAACCCTAACTTAGACACTAAGGAGCGTGTGTATCTATGTAGGTTTGGGGTATGTTGCCTTTATATCTCCTCTTTGAAGTTGTCAATGTGTTTTAAAAGCAAACATTCCATGAATGTTTGTTCACAGTCACCAAACACAAGTCACCATTCACCATGGAGATCTCAGTGATTGGCAATTAACATCATGAATTAAATGCATTACTTTTTACACGTATCTATTATTGTGTGTGTGCATTTACATGCACATGCACTTGCTGTGCTACTTATGTGGAGATCAAATAACAGCTTGCTGGAGGCCTCTTCTTCCAGGATTACCACGGTTGACAGTGAATGCTTTTACCCACTGAGCAATCTTGCCAGCCATCTGACCATATTTATTATTCCTTTCTGGCAAAAGAAACGTTAATTTTAAACAGAGCCATGCCCAACTATTTGCATAATGATTCTGTTGATTAAGTTTCACAGCTGTGACAGAGACCATAAGACCCATGAAAACTAAACTTAACATCAGGCCTTTAAAACCATGTTTGCCCACCACTATTTTAGAAGGTCTTATTAGTGCTTAAATTGTGCTGCATAAAATTTTGAATTTTTTTTTAAAAAGCACTCTCTAAAGATTTTTCTATCTTCTCTAAATGTTTTGATTTTTCTGTTTACTTACTTGTTTCTTTTTCTACTTTGCTGGTGATTAAACTTGGGCTTCCTGCATGCTGGGCAGCTCACTGCCCCTGACTTACATCCCCAGGCTTCTCCTCCTTTCTTTTTTTTACTGCAACCACCCCCAGATGTAGTTTCTTGTTCTATTTCTACCATGAGATTCAATTATCAAGACCTTTGTAAATAAAGCCAGGTGTTCCATTCCACAAATTCTGTCCAAAAAATTTAATAAATTCGTATTATCTTCTCTTTCCTCAAATTTTAGCTTTTTTAAACTTTTGTATGAGAAGGGTTTGGGAACATAAGCAAGCACTATGAATGGATATGCGCATCTGTGTACATGTGAATGGAAACCAGAGGTCACACATAGGGTGTCTTCCTCCTTTGTTGTCCACATTTCAAGGTTCACTAAATTTCCTTACCAGTAGGATCCACCCATCTCTGTCCCTCTCCATGATGGCATTCCAGGCATACTGCTTTATAACATGGGTACTGAGAGCTGAACTCAGTTCCTCATGTTTGTGAGTGAGCACTGTACACTGTGCCGTCTCCTCCCTTTTCTCTTTGCTTGAGATCTTGGCTTCTTCATTTCAGCTCATTTCTGTTTCTGCTAGAAGTTTACTGTCCTAGGGAATATTCAAAGGCTGCCTAACAATATCTGCTAGTTCTAAATCAAATCACGCTCCTCTTGGTGCCCGCTACAACATGCCATCTACACTGAAAAGCCCTTCTTTCTTGACCAGGGAGCTAGCTAAAATGTCAGCACAATGCTAGACAGTGTTGCTAAGCCACTATCCCCATGTGCTGATTACCCGGCAAGACTTAATAAATGTTGAACCCTAACAATGCCTTCTCAATAAAATTCCATGGAAACATCTTTCTGCAGAAAGCAGTCCCAGGGTGAGGCTGTTTCTTTAAGGAAATACATGGATGGTATACTCTTCTTTTCCCAATATTCAAAATTAAGCCCCTCCAAATAGCTTACACATCGAAGTTTATAACCTCAGCCTACACAAGTCCAGTGCAAAAAGATCTACTGCCTGCAGGCAGAGCGAGGAAGCTCTTTAAAGATGAATCATTTTCATAAATGAGTGCAGAGGGAGGTCAGGCCAGGGGACAGGGAAGGTTACGTGTGTGCCTGAGATAAGGCCTCATCCATCCTCCTCTGACTGTCAGGTCTTGATGGGTGAACATTGCCTTGAGCTCCCATAAAACATGTTGTTTGCAGAAAACTTGCAGGTGGTTCATAAAAAAGTCCAAACTGTTGCCATGAAATTTATCTCCCACTGTGGGATCTGTTTATAATAGAAGCAAAGGATCTCAAATAGAAATTAAGTACCTTGGACTGACTTATATTAGCTGGGGGGTAGGGGGGATTGAAAAATTCAACCTGCTTCCCCATCATGGTACTAAAAACGTCAAAGTATTTGTATTGATGACATCTTGACAAGATACGAGTATGTTCAAAGGGAAAATAATGTCTATTGTGTGCTTGCTCCTTATCCCTGGGGTAAGAATAGACTGGGTGAGATTTTATGGAAAAATGCAATCAGACAACTGAACTCTTCATCACATTTTATTTCTGAAGAGTGTCAAGCATTGGTTATTTACAATTCCTCTATATGCATGGTCAAAGTGAAAAGGGCATCTCAATTTTTTTTTTTAAGTTATAAGAGGATATTTATTATCTTGAAGCCATGAAGAGATTGGGGGCAATAGTAATGTTGGCCATAATATGAGGTATCTCCATATAGAAATTGGGAGAAAATGCTGAGACAATTCGTGTAGATAATTCAGACCCTAAAACCTCTGTCACTTGAGAGAAAGAGATAAGTGAGGAAGAAGCGCTAAATTTTGTTTGTTGCTTTTCCAGAGTTGTGTTTATAATTGACTCAATTTATCACACCCCAGGGGCATCTACCTGCAGCGTGGTTTTAGGTTGCTGAAAAAAAACGAGTGCTCATAAATCTTGGGTTGATGAATTTAGCACATACATAGAGAAGGCTATTAAATAGAGGGTGATTCACTGAATCCAAGCATGCTTTAGCTGGTAGTGACCTTGGAGAAAATGTAAACCAGGAATCCAAACTCCACCCACTGTCACTGTAGTTGAAAGTCTGCAAATATAAGGGCATGGGGTACCCTTTATATATTCACAACAGCTGATGTCTAGGGCTCTAATGTGGTTTTAGTGTGAAATATCTCCCATAGGCTCAGGCATTTGACTGTTGGGTCCTCAGCTGAAGGATTGGGAGGGCGGTAGAACCTTTGGGAAGTGGAAACTTGCTGGAAGAAGTTGGTGTCTTGGAGGAGATGCTGGAGCTTTACAGCCTGACCCTACTTGCCTATGCAATATGAACAACAGCTTATCAGACCAACAGCCATGTTTTCCTGGCAGTGATAGACTGTATCCCTCAAACCATATACCAAAATAAATCCTTTATCCAAGTTGCTTCTAATAAGGTATTTAGTCAGGGCAATAACAAAAGTAACTAACACAGTCTATCCTATCCAAAAGCAGGCCTACATACAGCTTTTCTACCCCCTTTCACCAAAGGGTTTTGCAGGGTCAGGGTGTCGAGTGTCTGAGAAGCACAGTTAATCAAACAGCTTCATCTCAAGTATGAGTGTTGCTCTCTGTGAAGGAATATGAGGCCTTTCACCTCAGCAGTGTATGGGTTCTTTTCTTCACCTTTCTATGCCTCCAAACCCACTTCCTGGCCACCAAGGTGGTCTAGCAGGCATTCCTGTGGCTTCTCTTCTTCTCTCACCCCATGAACACACAGGGAGTGCACTGTGCATGTCTAAAAAGCATCCAAATCCTATTTCACTGCTTTTCTCAAACCTTTGTCTCAACAGTCAGGTCAAGCAAAACATTCACAAATCAGGCCCAAATGATCTTTGCCACCTTGTGATAACACCAATTCTAAGTTGGATAGGTAAGTTGGGCCAAAAGGTGGTACCTCCAATTTCCCCAAAACTATTCATGGTGATAGATATTCACACATTGGGGCCACTCAAAAAGGAGTATATTTGCCAATAAGATGGCATTACAGAATGAGTGTTTCTCTCCCCCCACCCCACCAAATCCTAGCCACTCACTAGGGTGGTATTAAAAGCTGGGGTCTTTGAGAGGAGCAAGTGTCTAGAAACAAACCAATAACAACAAAGTCAGAGAATCTCTTCTCTTGCCCCCTCCTCCTTCCCTTCCTGTTTAAATTTCTCTCTTTTTCTCTCTTCTTCTTTCAATTTCTTTTGTGCTAACTCCTCCATATTTAAATACCAGAAAGGGAAGCTCTTTATAAAGTAAACTCTCACCAAACACTGAATCTGTTAGCACCTTGATTTCAACCTCCCACCTTGGGGAACTATAAGGATTATTGTATTGGTCATCCTGCCTATGGGTGTCCATTTTTACAGGCTGAGCCAGGGACACCCTCTCACTTTAAATGATCATTTATTATTTTTTACACTTAAGGTTTTTTTTTTCAGTATGCTGTCCATGTTCACTTTTAGCTTATAATTCACACACCAATAGTAAAAAGCAGGCTGGAAGAGTGTAGCAAATGCTCAAACCTGGAAGTACTCTGTCAATATTCTCTGAATCCTAGATGAGAGTAACACATCATGCCTGTTCCATTGGACTGGAGATGTTTGCAGTTTTGAATGAATGCTGGAATGGAAATGGTTTTGTCTGCCCTCTAGCTTTCTCAAATCTTCCAACCCGATTCAATCTAAAATGACTCAGACTCTCCTAATCCCAAAGACTTACTCTCCTAATCTGAAAGTTCTCTGTTAAAGGATTTCTCTCTCTCATTTGTATACTTAACACCAATCTTGCCAGTCACTCCATACACGGCACCTAGATGCACTTAATTAGTGAGTTGCGCTAATCTGAGAACTCCCAATATGCAAACAGTAGGGCTAAGTTATTTCTTATGACCTATAACCAAGCAAGGAAAACAGTCAAGTGTGAATCTTTTATGGTGTATATAACTTTGAAATTTTGCAGGGTGCTTTCTAGAGTAACAAAAAGCTGGTACTTAGAACTTCACTCAAGATAACAATATAGTACCATGGCCCTCATTTTTCTAAGGAAAAAGTTGAGATTTAGTTAAGTTGCTCATTCTAAGCCCTATAACTACAAAGTGGGCAAGCTAGGGGAGCACTAACTAAATGAAAGGTGAACGCTTTTAAAATGTTCTCAGTATGTCCCACTTCAATGTCTTTATGGTAACAACTGATAACCTTTATTTGAAAGAAAATTTAGACTAATTTTTATTCAAACGTGCCACACCAATGTCTCCATTTGTTATCAAGACACCTTGGTCTCAGCTCAGTGCCTGAAATGATCTATCTGTGATGAACACTAGATGAGCTACATAGCATCACTAGAGCAAGCATCATCATTTTGTCCCAAAGTGGCTAATATGGTTTTCTTCAGAAGTCGGGGATATGGGTCAGCTTTTGGAAATTTTTTCTTAACATGTAGGAATCACTGGGTCCTATCCATAGCATTTGTTAAACTGGACATGACAGCACATATCTCTAATCCCAACATTCAGAAAGCAAAAGTAAGAGGATCTGCTTAAAGTAGTCCTTGGCTATGTAACAAGTTCAAGGTTAGCCTTCACTGTATTAAGCCATAAAAGAATATACTACATATGGATTTTTCCAAGAGGAAAGCATCAAAACCATTCTTATATGACTTTGTTCCCCTTCCCAAGCCCATGAAGTATGAATCATGTTTTTCCTCTCAGTCATAAGTGAATACTAATACAAGCTCCTGAAAGTTTATGTTCATATTTTGACAAAGTTAATTTAAATGACTTCTCATCTCTATATCACCCATTTTCTATGCTTGCACATGCTTCTGTTACCTAGAGCAGAGGTTTGAGTCATCCCAATCCTACTACTAAAATGCCTCATGAATGAATGAGTGAGTGAATGAATGAATGAATGAATGATGAGTGAATAAGACATCAGAAAAGGAAAATTCAGTCACTCATAATACATATGAAACTAGAAAACATGACACTACATGAAATAAAACACAAAAACCAACAGTACCATGTGAACATGGTTGCCAGAGCATACGGATGATAGGCAGCAATGACCAAAAGGGAGGTTTTTGTCAATGGCTACAGAGATTCAGTTGAAATAAGAACTAATGTCTTAGTGATCTAGTTCAATGCATGCACTCTATGGTAGATACAAGTTAATAGCAATGTAACGGATGTGTGTGTGCGCATGTGTGTGCATGTCTGTGTGTGTGTGTGTGTGTGTGTGTGTGTGTGTAACATTAGTCTATTTTAAAAGATATTTTCCAATGTAGGAAACAGAAATGCAAAAGAGACATAGACGAGAACAAATTTATAGAGATGTAATTCATCCAATTTGGCAACCAGTAGAGTAACAGGGAAGAACAGAGATATATCAAATGAGAGAAGACAATAGTAACATTGTCCATGAGTACAAAATATTAGCTATATGATTCATACCGTCTCAGATACCATTCCTTTGTAAGCTCTACTCTGCTCAAGTACTATACACAATGAAACATTTACATAATACGATATAGTAGAACCAAAGATGGCAGTGCACACTTTGCCAAGAACGTTTGCAGACGAGTCATAAAAGTCTATTACACTAACCTAACACTTTGTGACTAGGTAAAAGGAAAGTCATACAATACTGTCAGTTTATAATGGGGATGAGACACAATGATTTAGCAATTTGTGATCTTTCTCGAAGGAGAAAAAAATCACTCTAAAAGATAAAAGTATTAAGAGAATATTTGGGAATTGGACTTGTGTCTACCCTAATAATCATATATTCTCAGACAAATATGGGAAAAACTTTAGATAAATTAATCCAGTCAAGATGGAATAACATAACCAGCTTTCTATCCCATCTACAGCAACAAGGAAAGGAAACGGATGAAAGTGTATCAGCTCGTGGTGTATGAAATCAGGTCTCCCTGGCAATAAAAGGCAGTGGTACCTGAAAGATGAGAATAAAAGAACAGAACCTCACAAGAACCCCATCAGAATCTTTCCAGGCTGCAGGGCTGAGGAGCACAGTGTAGGTGGAACTTGGCAATATTCACGAGTTGGGGAAAGGAAACTGATGTGTTGAGGGACAAAGGCAGTTAGTGTTCCAAGTACAAAGTATCAAAGAGAGTGGACTTTAAACCCAATGCCAGAAATATGCAGTCCCTGACAATAGTCATCTTCTTTGTGGCCAACCTATACATATAAGATGCTCCCCATGGCCAGGGAAAGAACCCACACATAAAGGCTTAGAGGTTATACTTGACAGTCACATGGGGTTGGGAATAGCACCAGCTTCTAAGAGCCAGAACAGAGAGCCCTGAGATCCATGGTATACTATGTAGAGTATAGAAAGATAAATGCCCTAGACCATAGACATAGAACACATAAGGATGAATTTAGGAGATGTTTCTTAGAAGGGTTCATCTGAGGAGAAAAGATTTGCTTAGAATGTAGATGGCGTGATCCCAATGTGCTGGGGTACTAGACTGAAAAGTTAGGAGAAAGTGGGTGGAGCAGCAACATTCATCTCTCTCTGCTTCCCAACAGTGGATGCCCTCAGCTCCTGCAGCCATGCCTTCCTTCCCTGTACAAGGGACTGGACTTTCACACTGTGAGCCAAAATAAACCAGTCCAACTTTGAGTTGTTTTATCCGTTGTTTTCTTCAGAGCAACTAGAGAAGTGACTAAGGAATTATCCTGCTTCATGTATGAAGACATGTATGAAGTATGTATGAAGACACACATAGATTAATAATCAATTGAGAAAAGATGGTTCACGCTAACACACTAACCAAAGTAAGATCACAGGACAAGGAAACAGTATCTTTTTATTATCTAAAGAATTTGTCAGGGCTGGAGAGATGGCTCAGAGGTAAAGAATATGGTGGCTCACAACCATCCATACCAGGATTTCCTGGCATGCAAGTGTACATACAGACTGAGCACTCATATGTAAAATAAATACATCCTTTAAAAAAAAAGAATTTGTGCATTTATTTTTTTTTTAAATTAAGTATAAAGCAATTCAGTATAAGACTTATTTTATGGCAGGATTTTATACAATGAGGTCTCGAGGGCAGGGTAGCGGAGTGGGTGTCTGAAGAAGGATAATCAGTAAGTGGTGCCATGCGCACTGTTACAGAAGATGAGTAAGCCTTCGTAAAGAAAGGGCAGAGAAGAACAGTTCCAGCTCAGGAGGCAGTGATACTGGAAAACTGGGACAGGGCCTTATTGCAACAGTCATCAATTGAGGGATAAAAGGCCCATTTGAGGGAACAGTTTTTTTTCATAGGAAACTGAGGAGTGGTTTTCTACCGGGGAGTGACACCAACCCAGGCCCAGGAAACCTGTGAATCTTAAAAGGACTAGCCCACAAAACAGACAGAACAGGAAACTAGCAAATCCATCTCCAAGAGAAGCAACCTCTCCAGTGGGACTTCTGCTGAGATCTTTCCTGTCCCTGTGAACAGAATCAAAAGACAGTCCTCAGAGGTCCTGGGACAGCAACCTAAGCTGTCTGACCAGAGAAGAAATGGGTGGAACAGAATGAGTTTAAAGAACAAGAGAGAAAGTCTGTGAAACCATTCTAACTATCCATTTCTCAGTTACTATGGAACTCATCTTACACAGTAAACACAGGAGCCAATAAATACATGAGGCAGCACAGAGCCCATGTTGATAGAAAATATGGTAAGGTTTCTGAAAACCTCTGGAGCCTCAGGCCCTAATCAACTTAGGCCCTCTTTTGTCTTCATCTTGTTATCCATGAACTCCAGACTTGAATTAGTAATCTGGGCCTATTCCTGCCAGCATGTCCCATAAAGATGTAAAGGGAGATACACACACTCACAAGTAGGCATACACAGATATGATGATACACAGATAAACTGATACCGCAGAACATAGATTCGTAGATTTAGGTACATTGTATAATTGGAAGGATAGCTGCCCGTGATTCCAAAACTCAGATTCACTTTACAAGCAGAGAGAAATGATCCAAACTTTGGCTTCAGACATTTCTCAGAAGTAGGTGATAGGTCATAGAGGGAGAAGAACAAGAGTTCTTACTTTTTCCAAACCAGTTCTTCTGTTTCCCCATTATACCAGTAACTGGTTGTCTTGTTCAGTGAACATAAATATACTTCCACTGGCTTCACCAGATGCCCCAAGTACACTTTGGTGGATCAAGAGTCAAGCTTTCAGCTCTCTTTAATACACACACAAAGACACACACAGACACACACAGGCACACAGGCACACACACACACACACACACAGGCACACAGACACACACACACACACAGTCAGCTTTATGAGTGATGTTTCATTTGAGTCAACCACACTAGGGCTCAGAACCTACGTGAAGCCTCAGGTATTTTTCAAAACCTCGGCCTCGGCCCACTAAAGCAGCCCTAAGGCATTTATGAGCTCTGTAATCCCCATCTGAACATAAGCAATAACAATGTGATGGGTTATAACCACAGCAGTGGCAGCCTGCACCTTTCACGAATGCTTATCACAATTTATCGCACACAGGCTAGGTGTTAGGCAAGCAAACTTGAATTACTAGGTAGCCTAGTTGGTTGTTTTAGTTAATTCTTTGTGATAACACAGCAATAACAATTAACTCTATCATACTCAAAAGGAAACAGCCTCGTATACTGCCCTGTGGTTTAGAGAGTCGAGGTAATTATACATCTGCCCTATAATTTTACGGTTTCTCTATCTCTATAAGCATGCCACTTGGTGGTAACAAAAGAGATATTGTGTGACTTTCATTGAGAAACCAGGGAGCCATAAAAAAAAATAGGAAAGATTTGCCCATAAAAATATGAAACTGAGGGCTGGGGAGATAACTCATTAGTGAAGTTTCTGCTGTGCAAGCAAGCATGAGGACCTGAATTTGAAGCCCCCACAACCAAATAATTGGTAGATGACACTTTATGTGCCTATAACCCCAGAACTGTCAGGAGAAGAGTTAGGCATGTACTAGGAGTTCATTGGCTGCCAATCTAGCCAAAATCCCAAAATGGCAAGTTCATGGTCAGTGAGAGACCAAATTCTGTGGAAGGTTGAAGAAATGACTTGGTGAGTCAATTGTTTGCCAGGCAAGTGTATGGGCCTGAGTCCCAGTTTTTCCAAACACACAGAAACCCAGGGCAGAATTGTACATCTATTGTCCTTAGGACTTGGGGGTGGAGGGGCACTGGTACAGTAGAATCTCTAAAAGGTTGTGGTCCAGCAAGCCTGGCATATGCAGGAGAGAACAAGAGATGCTGTCTCCAGGTGAAAGATAAGGACTAACATTTGAAGTCATCCTCTGACCTCCACATGCACAGCAGGGAGTGAGCATCCCCATTCACACCCATGAATGCATGCATGTACACACACACACACACACACACACACATTTTAAATAATGTCAATAGCAAAGAAAGACACTCAGTGTTGAACTCTGGCCTCCATACATGCTCACACCCACCACCACATACATCAAAAAAATCTAAGAGTTCACTAAAAACACAAAAGTTAAGATTTTCTTCACAACAATTCTAAACCAGCAAGAGCAAGAGATGTAAATGGAAGCAGACAACTGTAGTTCTCTTACAACTAGAACTTTGTTATTTACATTCCATAGAGAACTGAGTAAAAAGCGTCTTTTTCACAATATCTATAAAGAAAGGCAGAGAAATATCTCGTGTACTAGTAGGGGTCTTCTGGCCCTATCTGACTATTTGCCAACTGAACTCTACCTGCCCTCTTTGTGGTCTTTACAAAATGGTGAAGATGCTCACCTCAGGATTTACAATGTTGCTTTAATTCTGCCTTGTTGCCAGCTGTATAGTTTTAAGTAAGTTGTTCGCTCCCTCAGGTTTAGACTTTTTCACTCACAAAATTGCATGAATAAATCACTTACACTATTATTGAGATAGCATGAAAACATGTCTTGCAAATCCGCAACACTAAAGCCAAAAAAATTATATATTATTGACCTTATACAATATATTTGTAATCTGATATGCTATATTTATTGACAGGCAACATAGGTAAGAAATGCCAAAATTATTAAAATTTGAGCAGTTGTGGGTTGAAATCTAATACATGCACCTTTTAGACTGTGTAAATTTGAAAAGTGCTATTATTGATTGCTATGGTAGAACCATTTAGGCCATAGGAAGAAATAATTGCACAGCTAAGGACAAAAAATATTATGTAGTCAGCCACAGTAACTGTTGAGATGACAAAACAAAATATACCTGAATTGAAAGAAAAACATCCCCAGCACTGTATTCTATAATGACCTTTTGTGTCCTGAAAGAGGAGGTTCGATTGAGTTTCCTTGCTGGTCTCCAAACATTTGTCTATCAGACTGGAAAATTCATAATAGTAGGTGGAATACATTAAGAATATCATTTAGTATAATAAAAAGATAAAACTATGTCAGTCTTCAGATATATGTCAATCAGTTGCCCAGTCAGAGGAAAGTAATAAAGAAATGAAAATAGACAAGAAAGAAATCATTAGATATTCCTGTATTGTTTGGAATACAGGGCCCCCAATGGAGGAGCTAGAGAAAGTACTTAAGGAGCTAAAGGGGTCTGCAACCCTATTGGTGGAACAACAATATGAACTAACCAGTACCCCCAGAGCTTGTGTCTCTAGCTGCATATGTAGCAGAAGATGGCCTAGTCAGCCGTCATTGGAAAGAGAGACTCCTTCCCTTAGTCTTGCAAACTTTATATGCCCCAGTACAGGGGAAACACCAGGGCAAAGAAGTGGGAGTGGGTGGGTAGGGGAGTAGGGCGGGAGGAGGTGGTTACAGGGATAGCATTTGAAATGTAAATAAAGAAAATATCTAATAAAAAGAAAAAAGAAAAAAATAAGAAATACCTGTGGTTACAACTCCAGGAACTCATGTATTGAGGAAACACCTTACTGGCTAATGCCCTTGCTGTTTGTGTAAGTAAGTTGTTTGCTTCATCAGGTTTAGGTTTTTCGCCCACAAAGTTGGATGATTATATCAGTTACACTGTTGTAGAAGAGCATAAAAATGTATTTTGCAAGTTCTCAATACTAAAACAAGAGATATTGATATTACACAATACATTTTGTAATCTGATATGCTATATCAGACCAAGTTTAGATTTTCATGATCCACATAAATGCTGGTGGGCATTGTGGCACACTTAGAATTCTAATGTTCAGAAGGTAGAGTCAGAGTATCCTTGGGGTAAGTCCACAAGTAGTTCTAGTTGGTTAGCAATCTCTGAATTTAACTTGACAGATTGTGTCTCAAAGAATAATATGGAGAGTGAAGGAGGAAGATATCTACCAAAGCATGTACACGCATGCTCACTTGTGCCCAAAATTCAAGCACACATACACATAAAGCACACATCCAGAACACAAAATTCTAGAGATTCTCTTAGAGATTTAAAGCAGTTCCAAGGACTAGGATTACATTCGCAATCAGGTTTGTACCCATAAAAGAAAGTTGGGAGGGTATCCTCATAATTTTATGCTGCAGGCACTCAAATAAAGGTTTGGTGAGAATGAATTGGAGTACTTTCTTTTCTACTCTGAGTGATCACTGTTCTATAGAAGTCCAGATTCCCAAAACCTCCCCAGCCCCCAACTCCAATTCCCATCATTACAACCACAAGTGCTCAGGTGCATTTGAACCTCACTTGAGTAGTAGTTAACTGCCAAGAGAGATGTAAAGAGGATGTGACAGCCGGTGCATATGGTGTTTCTGGCTTTTCCCCAAAACAGACCCAGCCTGAATGATGTAGGGGAGTTCTTTTCCTGGTGGTGGACTCTGTTTAAAATAGATTGCCTCATTTTTCCTATCATTCACGTGCTTCCCCCTGAGACAAGGTCACCATCAATTCACTCATACCATATCTTGTAAAAGTTATTTTCTCTATCTACTGACAAATGAGGCATTTACAGCCCAAAGATAGTGGAGGCAAAACAACAACAACAACAACAAACAAAAACAAAAACTTACTCCTTAGTATTCAGTGAGTCTTGAGTGAATCTGTCATAGTCAAAAGACTTACATGTTTTTATGCCAATGAACTACAGCATCAAGCAACAGAAAAATGAATTCCTATTAATATTTCTCATAAATTAGAAATTAAAATTATACAAATGTGAGGTATTTGGAATTTGCATGGGTATCACAAGTGCTAGCATTTGTCTAAAGAGATGCAGGTCCCTTATAGATGTGCTACTGAAAAGAAATGCATTTTAAAATTAGACCTACACACTCAGGGGTCCATCCCATAATCAGCCACCAAATGCAGACTCTATTGCATATGACAGCAAGATTTTGCTGAAAGGACCCTTGATATAGCTGTCTCTTGTGAGGCTATGCCAGTGCCTAGCAAATACAGAAGTGGATGCTCACAGTCATCCATAGGACAGAACACAGGACCCCCAATGGAGGAGCTAGAGAAAGTACCAAAGGTGCTGAAGGGGTCTGCAACCCTATAGGTGGAACAACAATATGAACTAATCAGTAGCCCCAAAGCTCATGTCTCTAGCTGCATATGTAGCCGAAAATGGTCTAGTCAGCCATCATTGGGAAGAGAGGCCCCGTGGTCTTGCAAACTTTATATGCCCCAGTACAGGGGAACGCTAGGGCCAAGAGGTGGGAGTGAATGGGTAGGGGAGCAGGGCAGGGGGAGGGTATAGGGGACTTTCAGAATAGCATTTGAAACGTAAATGAAGAAAATATCTAATAAAAAATTTTTAAAAATCATACCTACTGGTAAATTTTGACAAGATTATTGAATGCTAATGGACTTTTTCTGGATCTCAAGTTCTTGTTTGTGTAGTAGGGTAATAACACCTACGTAATAGTGTTGTCTAGACAAATAACAAGCAATTTCTTATAAATATCGATCAATATCTCTCAAATAGTCATAAATCAATGAATACTTGTCAATATCAGATTATGCCGTTTGTATTCTGTGAAGCCCAGAAACAGACAATTTTGTCAGAAAGCAAGAGTGATGTTAAACACATATGTAATAGTACCTAAATACCATGCATCAGCCTATGAAGAAATAGAGATGTAGTCATTTGTCAAAAATCACACAACTTATTGTAGTATATCAAGATTCTAAGTCAGACAGTCTGGCTACACAGTTCTGCTAAATTGTTCATCTTTGCACTCTAAATTAAATATGCTCTTAACACAGAATCTGTACAGCTCTTGAATTCTTAGTCATGTCTCAGGAGGAACACTCTGGAGTAATTCTGAATTCTAGGCTCTTCCAGAGGCCTGAATCAAAGCTTGTGTGGCTTTCCTGTACAGTTTAATCACAATGTACTAAACACTGCTGGGGGAGTTTTGTGCCTTGTTTCAGTCAGCAGGTATTTTGTCTCCCGTGACAAAGCTAATCAACACTGCATGTTTATGTCTTGGTGTTTTGGTCATCTTTTTCTTCTCTATTTTCTTTGTTGTTTTGTGGTTCTGTTGGTGCTATTGTTTGTTTTGTTTTGAGGCAAAATCTTAGACTGTAGCTCAGGCTGATCTGAAACTCAACACATAACCCAGAAAATCCTCCTGCCTCAGGCTCCAAGTGATGAGGTTAGAAGTATGAGCTATTATGCCTAGCAAAATTGCTCTGCTTATAAGAACTCTGGTGAGATTGGATTAGGGCCCAGTCATGTCTCCATTTTATCTTAGTAACTTCTTAAAAGATCTTGTTTCCAGATACAGGCACGTTTGGAAGTAAGAAAGCTGAGTCCTTCAAGGTATAATTAGGTAGGACATAAACATGGCTCAAAACACCAGCATCTATAACCTCTTAGAATTACCTCCTTGCTGAAAAGGACTTCTTTTCTTTTCTACTTCTGTTTGTTCAGTTTGGGGAGGGGGGACAAGGGAGAAGGAGAGAGAGAGGGAAAAGGAGAGGGAGACAGAGGGGGTAGGGTGGGAGAAGGAGAGGGGAAGCGGGAGAGAGAGAGGGAGGGGGGCAGTGTGGGAGAGAGAGAGAAGAGAGAGAGAGAGACAGAGATATCAAGTTGGCCTTCAACTCACAGTATAATTGAAGATGACCATAAACTCTTGATTCTCCTGACTCTATCTCCCAAGTGCTAGGATTACAGGTGTGTACCATAGCCTAGCTCTCTCTTGTAGTAAATTCCACGTGTTAGATTACATATGTGGTTGTCACTCATGAATGTGCTGGCTTGGTAACAGTATGTAAGAGCCAGAGAAAGGGGCTAGGACATGATGAGGTGATAATGGATTTCTATTAGCACAGTGTTTAAGAAAGGCTTCACTGAGAAGGAAAATGCAAACAAAACCCCAGAGGAGGTGAAGGAGCAAGGCCTTGCTTTCTTGGGGCAACAGCATCTTCTGGCAGAAAAGGTATGAAAATAAGGCACTAAAATTCTCAGTGAACGTTGTGCAACACTCGTTGCGACAAGTCAGTGCAGAGCAAAGAACTATTCAATAATCCTTGCTCGGATGGGCTGTCTTTCCATGCATGCATATCAGGAATTGCCAGGGGGGAGCTGGGAAGTACTAAGCAATATTCACCTTAAAAAGAATAATTATGGAGACCTGCAAGGCTGAAAGGGATCTTACAGCTCATCTAACCCATCTTTTGCATTTTACAGAACCAGACCCAGAGAAAAGAATTTGTTTGACCTGATTCAGGCACGTGGTTGACTGTGAATCTTCTAGTGCTTTTAGTTCAAGGGTCTTTTCATAGCACTGCTGTATAATTTCAACATCAGTAATTGGAATAAGCTTTAAGTTCCCTGGAAGCAAAGAACTAGGGCTCTACATCCATCAGAAATGTCAAGTTCTCAGGAAAGTGGATACAACTTGTTGTTCAAGGAACTCGAATAGACCTTCAATGCAAAACACATAAAGGACAGCCTTCGCAAGGGAGCAACAATATCATCAAGACATGGACCTTGTTATGCTGTGTCATGTCTGAAATTGCAAGATGGTTCTTGTTCACCTCCGTACCTCATCTCAGTTACTTTTCTGTCCTCTCCCAGCTTTCCTGAAACTGACCCCTGCATAGGTGGCATTCTGCCCCTTGGGGTAGTAAGATCTGCCATATTACTTCATTCTCATTAGGCTACAGGAGTGCCCAGGGCAGCATTGCCAGCTTGTAGAAACCCAAGTGCTGGCAACCAAGAGAAGTCTGATGACAAGGATAACAGTGTGAAGAAAGGCCATGCCAGAGCATATTCTGTTAGCACTTTCCAGATTATCATCTTGCAAGGTTCTCAGTAGGGCCTATATGTTTTCATGCCATGAAACAAAGGCTTTTGTTTTCTGTCTAAAAAAAAAAAAAGAGCAATGTTATTTCCATAGTTAAATAGTTCTGCCTTGGGCACTGGAGCATAGTGGAGACATTGCACATAAACTCCTGACAATAGACTCAAAAGAGTATGGTGATTGCCTTGAATAAAAGAGTTCAGCTCCCTATGATACCTGATGCAGGCAAGCTTGCCTACCTGAGCTGTAAGTTTCCATGGTGAGCTTAGCCTAAGCGAGAACTCCATGCATATTATATTTTCCTAGCTCCACTTAAGATTAATTTTTCTACAAACACCATTAACTTTAAGAATAAACAACTTTCCTAATGCTGTGACTCTTTAATGCAGTTCCTCATGATGTGGTGACCCTCCCCCAACCATAAAAGTATTTCACTGTTACTTCATAACTGTAATTTTACTACTGCTGTGAATCATAATGTAAATATCTGATATGCAGGCTACCAGATATGCAACATCCAAAGGGGTCGTGACCCACAGGTTGAGAACCAACTGTATAGTTGCTTATATTTTTAAAGTAACTGGAGCAGGTAATGGTTATGACCTGACATAAAATTTGTGTTTGCTGCTGCTAAGATGTTGAGTCAGAACCAAGGAGCTCAAAGGATATCAGCTACTTCTTAGATTGTTTTAAAGCTGAAGACTCTAAGGCCAGAATAGTTGATTGCTCAAACTCATACAGGTTGGAACAATAACACATCCAGCATGGTCTGCAGAGGATAACCCTGCCTCAATAACACAACAACCAAACAAGCAAACAAAATAATACTGTACAAACAAAGCTACATCACGGCATTACCCACTGAAGGCATTGGCTTTGTTCTGGTTGAATAAGATTAAGAACTGTAGAAATGATCTTAGAGTTGATTTGTCCCTGTGTTTGTATGTATGTGCTTTTACTATTTCAAATTGGAGTATATATTTGTAGTGTTTGTAATTCTCATTCCATGATATAAATCACGAGTGTGGATTTTTAGTTTATATTCTTAAACTTTTCTGCTTGCTTTCCTCCCAATGTCCCTCTTGGCATGTGCATTAATATGCATAACTCAGAACTTAATCAAACCTTTTCGGTCAAGTATATGATAAATGTTGCTGATGGTACTTACACTCCCAGTCCTCCTCATTCTCCTCTTGTTCCTTTCTTCTCTCACTAGTTTCTTTCCTTCAATGTTTATATTTAACCTCCTGTCATACAAAATATGACCTTAGATGTGTCATATATATTCTATGACATATATATTCTATGACATATACGTGTCACATATATTCTATGACATGTATTTTTTTCTCAAGAGGTTCGCTACATATACGCTATATGCACACACATATACATTCTGATATGTGTGTGTGCTCTTATGTGTCTATGTGGAATCTAAGATTCACAAATGAGTAGAAAACATGTTTGTCTTTTTGACAATCTCCACTCTCATCTATTTTCAAACAAATGACATCATGTTATTCCTATTTATCTCGGTATAATGCATTTTCCTTAGTATTCATCTGTGGAGGGAAATCAAAACTGATTCTGTCACCTGGTGGTTTTGAATAATGATTCCTTAATTGTGATATACAAATTCTCTGTGAAATATTGACTTAGAGTCCATTGATCTATCTGGGCTATATGGTAACTATTTTTGAGGAACATCCATGTATATTTCTATAGTAGCTAGTTGACATTCCTATCAATAATTGTGTGAAAGGATCATTTCTCACCAATATTTTTGCCGTATTTCCTTGTTTGTCTATGAGATTCATTCTGACTGAGATGACATGTAATGTTACTTAGAGCAATGAGCAAGTTTTTCATCTGCTTATTGGACAGTTGTACTTCATCTTTTGAAAATGGTCTGTTCATTAGCCCATTGACTAGATTGATTTTTAATATATAAAGTATTTTTAGTTCTTTACATATACTATAGATTAATAGTATGTCAGATGTATCGCTAGCAAAATGAAATTCTCCTGTTCTGTAGGCTGTTTCCTTATGCAATGGTTTGCTGTGCAGAAGACTTTTCAATTTCATGGAATTCCACTGGTCACTTCTTGGGTTGTTTTTTTGTTTTGTTTTTTGTTTTGTTTTGTTTTGTTTTGTTTTGTTTTGTTTTGTTTTGTTTTGTTTTGTTTTCTGAGCAATTGAGGTCTGTTTCAGAAAGTCTTTTCCCAGTGTCTATACTCAATATGTTTACCGCTACAGTTTCAGAGTCTGAGGTCTTATGTTCAGGTCTTTAATGCATTGAGTTGATGCTTGTACAGAGTGAGAGAAATCGACCTTGTTTCCAGCTTCTATTGGTGAGATCCGGCTTCACCAGCACCAGCCGCTGAAGAGAATGTCTTTCTCTGGTGGACGTTTTTGACATATTTGTCATAAATCAGCCATAGCTATAGCTGTCTGGGTTTAATTCTGTCTTCTATTCTATTTTCTGGATCTTTATGTCTTCTGAGTCAACCATTCTGTTTTTGTCACTGGGGCTCTGTAGTATAACATGAGGTAAGAGAGTGTAGTGCCTCCATCATTGCGCTCTCTCTCTCTCTCTCTCTCTCTCTCTCTCTCTCTCTCTCTCTCTCTCTCTCTCTGCCTCAATCCTTCCATCCGTCTCTTCTCCCCAAGCTGTACAGGGTCTTTTGACTTCTATATGAACATAAAGGTTGTATCTTCTATGTCTGTAAAGAACATTGGAATTTCGATAGGGATTTGATAGGCAAATCTAGATGTGACTTGGTAATAGAGCCATTTTCAGTAGTCTGCCTCCTGATGCACATTGGACATTTCCGTTTTGTACAGTCTTTTTAATTTCTTTCTTCTGTGTTTTGAAATGGTTATCGGAAATCTTGCAGATACTTCTTTTCTCTTTAGCTTTATTCCTAGATTATTGCTATTGTTGTTGTTGTTTAAACTATGGTGAGTGAACATGCTTTTCTTGCCTCTTTTGCAGCATCTTTGCTATTAATATACAGAGGCTACTGGACAGGCTCGGCCCACCAGAGTTGTGCTGCATTTGCCTGGTCTGGAAGAATCATCCTCCTTGGTCCCTGGACCGCCCTCTTGATGAACATTCCCCTTAATCACTATAAAGTAACTTTATTTCTTCTAATGAGATTCCAAATCTATGTCACATATTTTAATACATCTACATTTACTTTTTTGAAGACTGTTTGCTTGAAATATATTTTCTAATTCTTTCACCCTAAGAAAGGTCTGTCTTTGTCACTGAGGTGAATTATTTAGAGACAACAGATAAATCTTGTTTGTTTGTTTGTTTGTTTGTTTCCAAATCTGCTATTCTGGGTCTTTTGATTGGTAAAGTGAAAATATTAACCTTCAGACTTATTGAAAGGCATATGATGAACCCTGCCATTTTGTTCTTTTCGTAAAATGTGTTCTTTTCCTGATCCTCACTTGCCACTTTATTACTCAGCTGTAACTTATTATTTTCTGTGAGTTCATGGGTGTGTTTATCTTTCTCTTCACTCTGTAGGATTTCTTTGAGGACCTTCTGTACTGTTGACTTAGTGGCCACAAGTTCCTGTAGTTTCTGCTTATCATAGACAGAATGGTAAGAAGGAATGCTTCATGGATATAGTCATCTAGACTGGCAATTACCACCTTTCATAGCTTCAAATATATCATGCTTGGCTGAGTTTCTGGTGGGAAATCTGTCATTCTCGTGGGTTTGCCATTATAAATGAATTGTTGCTTCACCAAGTAGGTTTCAATATTCTTTCTTAGATGTCTATAGTATTACATAAGGAGATCTCTTACAGTCTTGTCTGTTCTGTGTTCTAAATGTTTCTTGTATCTCGACGGCCATCTCTTTACTTAGATTTTGGGTATTTTCTGCTTGCAGTGTGTTGAATATATTTTCTGTTCCTTTAGCTTTAACTTCTTCCTCTTCTGTGCTCATGATTCATAGATTTGATCTTTCATGTTTGCCATATATCTCGTGTGGTCTGTCCATATGATCTTACTATTTCACCACGGGACTTTCTGAGTTGGTTTAATCCATCTTCCTATCCCAAGCCCTGATATTCTGTCTTCTATTTGACCCATCTTACAGGTGAGACTTTCTGAGTTTCATATTTGACTTATGGAGCTTCACATTTGAAACCCAACATTTTATTTCTCTCTATTTTTTAGCTTTTCTATCTCTTCATTGAATTCTTTCAGGTCATATATGCACTTTCTTATTTCATTAATCTGTCTGGGTTCACTTTGAATTGATTCAGGAGTTGTGTTCTTTCCAAATGTATATTAGACTTGCATTTACCAGGTTGTCTGTTGTGATGTCCAGAGTTTGTCTCAACTGTCCCTCAAAGCCAGCATGGGGACCTTAGCTGCTCTGAAGGTCAAATTTTTCTCACCCACTAGCAAGTCACAGGGAGAGAAGTGACTAAAAACCCAGAGCCCTGGGTCAGTCTGGTAGGTGAAGACAAAAGACACCCTGCATACCAAACCCAAAGGCTGTTTGTCCTGCTTCAAGTCTTAGCAGATGAGAACTAAAGGGCAGGACCAGAACAGGTTTTGTGAAGATTGTGATTAGAGTCAAAGTTGGTTCTTCTGCCATATTTGAGTGTTGCCATATGTAAAGTAAAGTCTACAGACATCCACCACATCCAGTAAAAGAGTAGTGCAGTGTGGACTAAGACATTAGTTCTTAAGGGTTGGAACAGAAAGTGGATAATTGGAGCAAGAGCAGACTTATTTAAGGAATATAGAAAGCATAGAAATGGGGGAAGTTAGTAAACTAGAAAAAGATGAGGATAAAGGGGGAGAATACATGTGACCCTTCCAGCTAAAGGTAGAATGAGAAGAGAAACAGGAAAGGAAACTCAGTGAACAAACCTAGAACAACCCTATCACTTGGGATACTGAAACAGTCAGACACCCCAACTCCATGCAAAGCTCTGAAAAAGCTTGTCACAAAGAGGAGAGAATAACAGACAAGACAACATGGTTCCACTAAATTGAAACTATCTGCTAAATAAGAAAGATTCAAAAAACCAAAGGAATGAAAACTGGGTGAAGGGGGAATCTATATGCAGTCCTACTGTGGGCACAGATGCTACTCTCCCTCCACCAGTCCCTAAGTGGCTATAATCATCAAACCCATCTCAATACAGTCTACTCCAGTTTATGGCTCAGTCCACTGCATAGTTCTGACTCAACATTTTCCCTCTTTCAGCTGCATGCATTCTGCAGGCTAAGCCTCAGAGCATAATCCCATTGCACTTGCTCTAGCTTCTCACATTGAGTCCTGCTGGAGGGAACTTTGCCTCTATATACACCTAGCCAATGACTGGGCAGGGGTCCATTCCTGGTGCTATTGAGTTTTCTTAGGCTTTTTGCAGACTTTGGTGTTTGCTTTTATTTTCTTTTACATCTCATTTTCTCTGTAGCCTGATCAGCAGGTGGTTGGTAGGGAGGGCACTGCAGGAAAGACAGATTTGGTGAGAAACAGTTGGCAATTTTTCTCAAATGAGACTTTGTGCTTGGACTTCAGTGTTGGCATATGCATTTCCTCATCAATAAAAAACCAGAATCAATGAACATTTGGTATTGTGCCTCATTCTCCCACCCAAAAAGAGATCCTCACTTTTAATTTAAACCCGCTGTTATCACTTCAGTCAAATGGCTATTTGAATGTGGCTTGAAAACTAAGAAAGATGCTTTCTTATTGCTTTTCCTTATTACTTTAGTCTCATAAAGTTCTTATTTTCATAGTCTTAAGTAATAAACTCATTTTTCCACTAGAATACAAAATCCATGCCTTTTATACAACTGGCATATTGGTTTCGTGTAACCTTGGGGAAGCATCCAGCACCAGCCATCCTATGTCACATAGCTCAGTCCACTTTCTTAACTTTACCTCTTAGTTAACCAATAGTTTTCCCTGGTCTCAGTAAATAGCCAGCCACTATGGTCCATGCCTTACTCTTTTGAGAAGCCAAAACTGATACCACTAGCAATGCTGAGCTACACACTCAGGAGACAAACATGTCTGCTTTCCCCCAGCTTGGAGTATGTCCACCTTGTTGCTGGCTTCATTCCTTCTCATCCAACCATCTGCTTGAAGCTAACTCTCCATTTGCCTTGCAAGCTTCTAGCTGATGACAACCTGGGGTTCTGGGTGCCCAGTTTCCTCTGGAATCTTACCCACCGAGATGGTCTATCCCACGTACTAATCATTTACCATCACCACATCCTTCTCACCACTCTCTCTTGAAACAGAAAACCAAGTCCTCATCCCAACGTGTGCCTGCAGGTGTGAAGCTGCAGGTGTTTCTCTGCACAGAGTTTACCTGAAGTCAGCACAAACCAGGGCAGTTCCCTTAGCAACCAAAATTAATATGTAGGAGAGTCCAAGGCTCAAGCAATGTTTCCTTCCAATTATATTTACTCATTTTTTATAAGGTGTGATTTAATTCACCGAGTTTCATGATAAACTCTACTGAGGCCATTCGCTTTTCAAATGCAATTTGTGATTCCATTTATGTGAAAAGACACTGCATTAAATAAAAATTAGTCTTAATATTAGGCCCCTCTGTAGTCTAAGCAGGAAACTCATTGCCAAGCGATTCTCATGTACAGTAATACATCTTTGCCTTGAAAAGCGTGATAGCCAAAGAAAGTACGTGAAGGAGAAGGAAACTGTGCTTCAAAATGTCAAACAACATCTGTTGCCCATTTCTGAGACTTACAGACCTGTCTCTGGCCCTTTAACCCTTTAGCCCACATTGTATCTGTCCCTCCATAGTTTATGAGCTTTATCTTCAGAAGCCTTTCAGTAAATGAAACCTGATACAGAAAGTGAATCTCTTCTTTAGGTCCTCCCTGAGGATTAGGGCGAAGATTTATTAGAACAACACTGCTCACACTGTGATGCTTTAAGGTCGTGTCAACATTTCAATTACAAACCCATGCTACCAAGGGGTGTGCACTCAGCCTCAGCAAAATACTTCTCTAGCTCTATATTTAGAAAGTGGGCTGGAGGTTTGAGGGTCCGTGTTTGATTTATTTAAACTTGACATAATATATAAGATTGACCTTCCTAACTGCAAGAAGTTCATGTTTTATAGACGTCGCATTTTGTGCTTCAAAATTATATTGCAAAGTCTGAACCAAGGTGTAATCCTGAGATTATAAATATGTTAATCAGAGGCAAAAGGGTTAAATTTGATCATATTTAATAATTACAAAATTGGTCCATATTTCAACATGTATTTATAAGACAAAGTAGAAGCTACTGGCTCACATGCAATAACATGTCTGTCACATTATGTTTCCAGGGGAAACTAGAACAACTGATCAACTTTGGTCTCTCAAAGTCTCTTCCAAAGGATTTGCAGAGATCCCTTTCTGCTGTACCAACACCATGGCTGAGAGATCTGACCTGTCTAAGGATCAAGGTCCCAAAAACCTGACTGCACTTGAGTTTATCTCCTTTGCTCTTGTCCTTATATCTCACCTGTGTTCTCCCTCTTCACAGTGTTTCCTGGCTCCCCCTCCTCATCATGGCCCTTCATCACCGCCCAGCCTCTAAGGTTCTGCACTTTCATACACCCTGCCATTTGGCTTGGCCCTTCAATCAACAAGTCCTGCATACCTGATTGATCTAGACCAGAATATCATATCATAAAAGATCCCCTGGGCATTTATTGCTTTCCTTGGAGCTTCTAATTCCATTCCAAGATGTTTGTGTCCTTTGGGGTGTTGATGTTTGTTTTGTCTTTGACACAGTGTCTCTCTAAGCAGCCCAGGTGAGCCTTGGGCTTGTAATCATTCTGCCATTTTCCCTCACATGCTTGGGTTACAGGCATATCTGACTCTATGAAGCTTGTCTATGTGATTTTATGTTCATGTCTGTGTACATGCACATATGTTCCTGTGGGTGATGCTGCATCTGTATGTGCAAGCATACGGAGGCCAGAGACAATCTCAGGTATCAGTCCTTAGGTTCGATGCACCATTAGTTGATTGACTATTCTGAGAGAATGTCCGAGACAGACCTGAGGCTAGTAGGTTAGGCTGGCGGGCCAGCAAAGCCCAGGTATCTGCCTGACTAGGATGGGAATTACAGGTGTGTGCCACTATGCCCAGCTATTTCTTTTTCTTTCTCTTTTTCTTCTTTTTCTTTCTCTTTCTCTTTCTCTTTTTCTTTTTCTTTTTCTTCTTTTTCTTTTTCTTCCTTTTTCTTTTTCTTTTTTTTTCTTTTTCTTTTTCTTTTTCTTTTTCTTTTTCTTTTTTAGCATGGGTTGAGCAGATCAAACTCAGATCCTCATGGTTGCAAGGCAAACACTTTACTAATTGAGCAGTCTCCCCAGGGTCTAATTCATCTGTTTTAAAGGAATAAAATAAGTGGGATTTTGTGTGTCTCCATAGGTGCTATTAGGAAGTACCTTATAGTAAAACTATCAAAGTAGAATTCAAAGAACATTACAGAGAACAGTGAGTTTCTATTATTAAAAGTTTTAAAGAACTTCACAACCATTTTATTCCTATATAGAGCACCAATCATAATATTTGCATTCATAAACAAGGCTTTGGCTGCTAAGCACCTGTCACCTAAAACATTATAGATGCTCAACAAATATTCAGAAAATGCTAAGAGCATTCATAAGCATATCAATATATCTTTCTCAGTTCTCACTTAGTAAAAATGACTTATAATCAGATTGCCTCAATGGGAGAAAAAAATAATCTGTTGCAGCAGAGGAACAAGTATCTGTCCAAAGAAACCCCACAGTGTCTGTCTTTAAATACCAAAGTAGCATTACTGCAGGTATATGCCATTGTACTAGAAATCAGCATTTTTAAAAAATATACAAACTAGCCAAGAAAGATAGACCAGTAGGGAAAAGTGCTTTTCAGAAAGCCTGATAATCTGACTTTGACTCACAGAGCCCACTGTAGAATAAAATTAAGTCTGTAAAGTTGCACATATGCTGTAGCATATGCACACATATGTTTATACATCATGTGCATACATCCATAATAACAATAAATACATCATTTTTAATTTAAAAATATATACAGCATGTTGTCAATTTAGCCAAGTATATTGAAAGTATCTTGATATAAAAGCCAGTTACAATTTTTTACTTGTTTAAATGTGTACATTGGTCTCAGACAGTGGCACATAGCAAGAAGGTATTTAATAAAAGTATATTCCATCAGATTAATTCACATGAATCAAAACTCAGTTTTCATGCCCTAAGTGGAGCAAACAGGTTTCTCAACTGTTGAGGAAATATCAGATTCTCCTTTCTGTTTTATCTACTTTACTTCCTCTGCCAAGTTTCATAAGACTTGAGAAAATGAAATAAAAGAATCTCAGACAAAAAGAGCTATGTTCTACATTGATTTCTAGGAATTTATCAGAAACAATACAAACTTTTGAGAAATCTCCATGCCTTGCTCATTTTTCGTTTTCCTACAATAAACTTGTACATGCTTAATGAACAATTTGATATATTTTTGTTTGGTAATAAAATCTTGTGTCACTAGAAGCTAAAGAACTCATCTTGGTTACTAACCATTCTTCATCTGAGCCTTCTCTCCCTTCTCCTTTTACCCAGGTAGACCAGATGACCTTAGAGTCATTCCCAGATTTGATCTTCTATGTGATTCCAAGATTTTTGTTGTTGTTGTTGTTGTTAACTTTTCTGAGACTCTTCTGGAAAAATAAAAAGATACTTGGGTTCCTAGTAAATCCTTTTATTCTCTTTGAATTTGCATATAGAGTTCTGGAACTTTCCATGGAAAGCAAAGGTACTCATCTCAAAATTTGCATTTCTATCCCACTGCAAAGAAGGGGACACTTCAAGTGGGGAAAAAAAATCATGTATTATGTACCTAAGTGTTTCTGTCCTTAGTCTTAATAGCAGTTTCTTCATAAGAAGGAAAAAAAAAATCTCCATGTACTGGCACAATCGTCGCCTGATTTCATTCCAGCAACTAAGGCCGACAATAACAACAAAAGCAAGGGCTGTTTTTGTTTGTTTGTTTAATTAAATTCTTTCAAGCTGCGTGGAGCAATACTGCTGGGTAGATCTTGTAAGAAGAGATAATTAAAGCACAAACAAACTAGTTCTTTCATTTGGAATAGCAGCCACTGCGCATGCTCAGGACTACTAACCCTAGCAAAATCCCAGGGGACTCTTAGTATGCAAACCAAGTCAGCTTTAGAAACAGGTTCAGCTGCTCCTCATGCAACTGTCAACTCTCTCACACTGGGAATCAGGAAGGCTATCTCCACAAAGTCGGACATTTTCTGAGATATAGCCAAAGTAACCGAGCAAATGAAATGGTACTTTTAGCAATGGACTCTCTTGGTAAAATTGCCAGTGTTGGAACAGGCTTTTCTCATTCTATCACCACTGTGTACCAAAGAAAAGCCATCAGGAATCTTTAGGCCTTGCAAGAGAAAATTAAAGTGAAAGAAAAGACAAAATATTTTTATACATATAAATTTACCCCAAAATGCATGTAGATCTTATGTTCTAATGCTATATTTTATATACCCAGATCAAAAGCATTCTACACACTACCACAGCCCATCCAGTGGCTCTGTGAATAAAGTAACTTGCTGACAAGTCTAATAGTCTGAGTTTGAACCCTAAGACTCAGAAGAGAGAATCAACTCCTGCAAGGTGTTCTCTAACAGATGCTTATACACAAAGAAAAGCATACTAAATATATATATATATATTTTTTTTTTTAAAAACACTGCCACAGGTTTTAGAAGGATTGTCGGTACATTAACAAACTTGTGAAAGATTATACAATATACAACTTTGTGGATTCTCTGTGTTATCTTTGATACAACAAAGCACATGGACATGGAAGTAAGACAGCCCCAGAATTTGGATCAGAATTCATCATTTACAAGTTTCATAAGTATAATACCAAAAGCATAGAAAGATGGTCTAGATATTAGGCAGTCAAAACAATTGCAATGAGCCACTATACTTCCAAATTAAATCTTACTTTTCTTCTTACAGCACTGGAGATTCAACTATTTCCTTTGCAAAATCTCATAAGCTCCCCTGACTTTGAAATCACTGTACCTATCAATGATGCGCAAATTCTGAACTCAGTTCAGACCTCTTTATTGAGACTCAAGCCACGTATCCAACATTATATAATGGGGCTATCTGTTTATCTTGCTAAATTTTTAAATTTCAGTGTTCCAGATATGAGCCCTTGATCCTCTAAATACCTGGAAACTCTGTGCATCCATTTATTCTTATCACAAACCTGAGAGTCATCTGTCTTAAACACCCTCATCCAGCTAATTGTCTGCTCCAGGCGACACTGACTCCAAAGTGTATTCTTGACCTGGTTTCTACCTCCACTGTGACCATTCTACCCTAGACTCCATTCTTCCCTCCTATACTGTTACTATAATGTTGAAAGTGCCTTCTTGTCTCTATCTTGACCAGATTCAACTCATTCATTCCCCACATAGCCCTGTGAGACATCTAATAAAGCATAATTAAATGATGTCACTTCCTTCAATCAGAAAATTAACATCCATTTCCATTTAGAAAATAGTTTAAATTTCAACATGGCCTTCAAGAGTGTCTAGCATGGTTTACCAAATCTGAGTGACTTTAAAGTAATCATTCCTATCATTCTTTGTGATATTAATTTTCCAAAACCTATCCCGGGTGTTCACTTAGCTTCATAGAAAAGCTCAGATCTTAAGTAAGATACTGAAGTATACCACATACCATATTATATGTATACCATATCAACTACATCTGGAGAATGTGGCCTTTCTCGTGTAATTCTAACCAGGCTGCCTATGAGTGGGAATATTTAGTTAGAATCACTAAAAGTCTCTGAAAATGAAATTGAAACTGGGAACTGAAGATATGGTTCAGTGGTTAAGAGCACTGGCTGCTATTTCAGTGGACATGGGTTCAAGTCTCAGTACACCCACATGGTAACTCACAACTTTCTGGAACTCTATCTTCAGGGGATCTGACACTCTTTTCTGTTTTACAAAGGCACCGAGCACACATGTGGTACCCAGTCATATACATTTAGGCAAAACACCTTTGCACATATATAAAAATAAAAAAGGGGGCTGGAGAGATGGCTCAGTGGTTAAAAGCACCAGCTGTTCTTCTGAAGGTCATGAGTTCAAATCCCAGCAACCACATGATGGCTCACAACCATCAGTAATGAGATCTGATGCCCTCTTCTGGGGTGTCTGAAGACAGCTACAGAGTACTCACATATAATAAATAAATAAATAAATAAATAAATAAATAAATAAATAAATAAATAAATCTTTAAAAAATAAATAAATAAAAATAAAAAAGAAGCTGAAATAAACCAGGATACCATACAAGTAAGGGAACACACACACACAAACATCATGAAGCTATATAGGTATTTTCTTGGTCTAATCTTTAACAACCATTTCTGATCTCTGTCCATATTCAGATACTCTTATCCTTCAGCATGGCAGACTCTGGCTCACACTTCACTTTCTAACATTCACTCATCTTTCCAGTCCCAACTGAAATATTTATAAGTCTCACAGTCCATTTTTTATCTTCTAATAAACCAGTTCCCTATTGTCATAGGGAATATACACTTCTTCAAAAAGCAAATGTTAAGCAGTAAGACTATATTGGTGAGATAAATTATCATAGCCTCTGTCTTGTTAGTGAGTGACCAACATTTAACAAGTGAATAATTGATGAGAATTGTCACATGCACTCTGAGAAGTACAGGGCATTATTATTATTTGCTTTTTTACTTGATCATCCATTTTTTAACTCAATTGGTCAGTAGCTATGTCAGAACCTCCTAGAGAAGTGAATGGGTGACTTTATGTCTTTATGGTCTCATAGAATGAGTAGCTATGGTGGTTTGAATAGGAATGGCCCCCACAGAGTCATGTGTTTGAATGCTTGGCCTATAATGAGTGGCACTATTAGGAGGTGCGGCATTGGTAGAAGAAGTGTGCCCACAATGGTCACTTGATCTTTGACAAAGGAGCTAAAAACATCCAGTGGGAAAAAGAACAACATTTTCAACAAATGGTGTTGGCTCAACTGGCAGTTATCATGTAGAAGAAGGCAAATTGACCCATTCTTATCTCCTTGTACAAATCTTAAGTCCAACTGGATCAAGGACCTTCACATAAAACCAGATACACTGAAACTTATAGAAGAGAAAGTGGGGAAGAGCCTCGAACATCTGGGCACAGGGGAAAGATTCCTGAAGAGAACACCAATGGCTTGTGTTATAAGATCAAGAATTGACAAATGGGACCTCATAAAATTGCAAAGGTTCTGTAAGCAAAGGACACTCGCAATAAGACAAAAAGGCCACCAACAGAATGGGAAAAGATCTTCACCAATCCTACATCTGATAGAGGGCTAATATCCAATATATACAAAGAACTCAAGAAGTTAGACTCCAGAAAACCAAATAACCCTATTTAAAAATGGGGTACAGAACTAAACAAAGAATTCTCAACTGAGGAATATTGAATGACTGAGAAGCACCTAAAAAAGTGTTCAACATCCTTAGACATCAGGGAAATGCAAATCAAAGCAACCCTGAGATTCCACCTCACACCAGTCAGAATGGCTAAGATCAAAAACTCAAGTTACAGCAGATGCTAGAGAGGGTGTGGAGAAAAAGGAACACTCCTCCATTGCTGGTGGGATTGCAAGCTGGTACAACCACTCTGGAAATCAGTTTGGCAGTTCCTCAGAAAATTGGACATAGTACTACCTGAGGACCCAGCAATACCTCTCCTGGGCATAGACCCAGAAGATGCTTCAACTTGTAATAAGGACACATGCTCCACTATGTTCAGAGCAGCCTTATTTATAATAGCCAGAAGCTTGAAAGAACCCAGATGTCCCTCAACAGAGAAGTGGATATAGAAAAGGTGGTACATTTACACAATAGAGTACTATGCAGCTGTTAAAAACAATGAATTTATGAAATTTGTAGACAAATGGATGGATCTGGAGGATATCATCCTAAATGAGGTAACCCAAGCACAAAAGAACAGACATGATATGAACACTCACTGATAAGTGATTAGCCCAGAATCTCAGAATACCCAATACAATTTGCAAAACACATGAAACTCAAGAAGAAGGAAGACCAAAGTGTGAATAGTTTGATCTGTCTTAGAAGAGGGAACAAAATACCCATGGAAGGAGTTACAGAGACAAAGTGTGGAGCAGAAACTGAAGGAATGACCATCCAGAGACTGCCCCACCTGGGGATCCATTCCATAAACAACCACCAAACCCAGACACTTTTGTGGATGCCAACAAGAGCTAGCTGACAGGAGCCTGATAAAGCTGTCTCCTGAGAGGCTCTGCCAGCGCCTGACAAATACAGAAGTGGATGCTCACAGTTGTCTATTGAACAAAGCACAGGGTTCCCAATGAAGGAGCTAGAGAAAGTACCCAAGGAGCTGAAGGGGTTTGCAGTCCCATAGGAGGAACAACAATATGAACTAACCAGTACCCCCCAGAGCTCCCTGGGACTAAACCACCAATCAAAGAAAACACATGGTGGGATTTATGGCTCTAGCTGCAGTAGCAGAGAATGGCCTAGTTGGTCATCAATGGGAGGAGAGGCTCTTGGTCCTTGGAAGGTCCTATGCCCCAGTGTAGAGGAATGCTAGGGCTAGGAATCGGGAGTGAGTGGGTTGGGGATCAGGGGGAGGGGGAGGGGGTAGGGGATTTTTGGAGAGGAAAACAGGAAAGGAAACATTTGAAATGTAAATAAAGAAAATATCTAAGAAAAAAAAGCTGGAGAAAGTGAGGGGGGGAAAGTGTGCCATCGTAAGGGTGGGCTTTGCACTCTTATATGCTCAAGCTACACCCAGTGTGGCACATAGTCTCCTGCTGCCTGTGAATCAAGACATAGAACTCTCAGCTCTTTCACTAACACTATGTCTCCCATGTATACCTTCATGTTTCTTCCATGATGATTAATAATGGACTAAACTACTAAAAGTGTAAGCCACTCCAAGTAAATGTTTCCCTTTATAAGAGTCATCATGGACATAGTGTCTCTTCACAGCAATAGACACTCTAAGTAAGACAGTGACACTTAAACACATTTCTAAACCTACCTCTTACTTCAGCCCAAGGGAAAGCCAGTCTTCTCCATACTCTTTAGCAAAATCCTAAGCCACATTACAAGATGCTTGTCTGTTTAGTTGTCCCTTTCTTCTCCTGGTCTACAAATTTGTGAGCAGAGGTATTTGGGGACAAAAAAGTATATATGCAGACAGCTTCTGGGGCAGGCGGGAGCCACAGAGCCGCTGAGGCAGCACCCTTTTTGGGCCGCAGACATCCGGCACCCTCCCAGCCGGAGGACAGTGGTCTGCCCTGCACGGGAGCCCTCTGCCTCAGGAGCAGGGAGCGTCATCTTGGATCCAGGACTCCACTGAACGCAGGAACTTAGTCTGCACAGGTGAGAGTGTGCACCACAGAAGCTGACAGCTTCTGTGACCTGCCAAAGCAACACAGCATCTGGGAAAGGTCCTATTTTGGGCCTTCTTCTTCGGCCAGAAGGAGGTCCAAAACCAGATATCTGTACACCTTCCCTTTAAGAGGAGAGCTTGTCAGCAGAGAGTGCTCTAACCACTGAAACTCAGAGGAGAGAGCCTGTCTCCCAGGTCTGCTGATAGACAGTAATCAGAATCACCAGAAGAACAATCTCTAAACAGAGACAACTATAACAACTCCAGAGATTACCAGATGGCGAAAGGTAAACATAAGAATCTTACTAACAGAAACCAAGACCATTCACCATCATCAGAACCCAGCACTCCCACTTCGCACAGTCCAGGACACCCCAACACACCTGAAAAGCTAGACCTGGATTTAAAAGCATATCTCATGATGATGGTAGAGGACATCAAGAAGGACTTTAATAACACACTTAAAGAATTACAGGAGAACATTGCTAAAGAGTTACAAGTCCTTAAAGAAAAACAGGATAACACAATCAAACAGGTAAAGTCCTTAAAGAAAAACAGGAAAACACATCCAAACAGATGATGGAAAAAACAAAACCATACTAGACCTAAAAAGGGAAGTAGACACAATAAAGAAAACCCAAAATGAGGCAACACTGGAGATAGAAACCCTAGGAAAGAAATCTGGAACCATAGATACCAGCATCAGCAACAGAATACAAGAGATGGAAGAAAGAATCTCAGGTGCAGAAGATTCCGTAGAGAACATCGGCACAACAATCAAGGAAAATGTAAAATGCAAAAAGATCCTAACTCAAAACATCCAAGAAATACAGGACACAATGAGAAGACCAAACCTACGGATAATAGGAGTGGATGAGAATGAAGATTTTCAATTCAAAGGACCAGCAAACATCTTCAACAAAATTATAGAAGAAAACTTCCCAAATCTAAAGAAAGAGATGCCCATGAACATACAAGAAGCCTACAGAACTCCAAATAGACTGGACCAGAAAAGAAATACCTCACGACACATAATAATCAGAACAACAAATGCACTAAATAAAGATAAAATACTAAAAGCAGTAAGAGAAAAAGGCCAAGTAACATATAAAGGCAAGCCTATCAGAATTACACCAGATTTTTCACCAAAGGCTATGAAAGCCAGAAGATCCTGGACAGGTGTTATACAGACACTAAAAGAACACAAATTCCAGCCCAGGCTACTATACCCAGCCAAACTCTCAATTAACATAGATGGAGAAACCAAAGTATTCCAGGACAAAATCAAATTCACACATTATCTCTCCACGAATACAGCCCTTCAAAGGATAATAACAGAAAAAAACCAATACAAGGACGGGAACCACGCCCTAGAAACAACAAGAAGGTAATCCCTCAACAAACCTAAAAGAAGACAGCCACAAGAACAGAATGCCAACTTTAACAACAAAAATAACAGGAAACAACAATTACTTTTCCTTAATATCTCTTAATATCAATGTACTCAACTCCCCGATAAAAAGACATAGACTAACAAACTGGCTACACAAACAAGACCCAACATTTTGCTGCTTACAGGAAACTCATCTCAGAGAAAAAGATAGACACTACCTCAGAATGAAAGGCTGGAAAACAATTTTCCAAGCAAATGGTATGAAGAAACAAGCTGGAGTAGCCATTCTAATATCTGATAAGATTGACTTCCAACATCATCAAAAAAGACAGGGAGGGGCACTTCATACTCATCAAAGGTAAAATCCTCCAAGAGGAACTATCAATTCTGAATATCTATCCTCCAAATACAAAGGCAGCCACATTCATTAAAGAAACTTTAGTAAATCTCAAAGCACACATTGCACCTCATACAATAATAGTGGGAGACTTCAACACACCACTTTCACCAATGGACAGATCATGGAAACAGAAACTAAACAGGGACACAATGAAACTAACAGAAGTTACGAATCAAATGGATCTGGCAGATATCTACAGAACATCCTATCCTAAAACAAAAGGATACACCTTCTTCTCAGCACCTCATGGTACCTTCTCCAAAATTGACCACATAATTGGTCACAAAACAGGCCTCAACAGATACAAAAATATTGAAATTGTCACATGCATCCTATCAGATCACCATGGACTAAGGCTGATCTTCAATAACAAAATAAATAATAGAAAGGCAACATTCACGTGGAAACTGAACAACACTCTTCTCAATGATACCTTGGTCAAGGAAGGAATAAAGAAAGAAATTAAGGACTTTTAGAGTTCAATGAAAATGAAGCCACAACATACCCAAACTTATGGGATGCAATGAAAGCATTTCTAAGAGGAAAACTCATAGCTCTGAGTGCCTCCAAAAGGAAACTAGAGAGAGCACACATTAGCAGCTTGACAACACACCTAAAAGCACTAGAACAAAAGGAAGCAAATTCACCCAAGAGGAGTAGATGGCAGGAAATAATCAAACTCAGGGGCAAAATCAACCAAGTGGAAACAAGAAGAACTATTCAAAGAATCAACCAATCAAGGAGCTGGTTCTTTGAGAAAATCAACAAGATAGATAAACCCTTAGCCAGACTCACTAGAGGGCACAGGGAAAGCATTCTAATTAACAAAATCAGAAATGAAAAAGGAGACATAACAACAGATCCTTAAGACATCCAAAACATCATCAGATCCTTCTACCGAAGGCTATACTCAACAAAACTGGAGAACCTGAATGAAATGGAGAAGTTTCTAGACAGATACCAGATACCAAAGTTGAATCAAGATCAGGTTAACGATCTAAACAGCCCTATATCCCCCAAAGAAATAGAAGCAGTCATTAATAGTTTCCCAACCAAAAAAAGCCCAGGACCAGATGGGTTTAGTGCAGAGTTCTATCAGACCTTCAAAGAAGATCTAATCCCAGTTCTTCACAAACTATACCACAAAATAGAAACAGAAGGTACTCTACCCAACTCATTCTATGAAGCCACAATTACTCTGATACCTAAACCACAAAAAGACCCAACAAAGATAGAAAACTTCAGACCAATATCCCTTATGAATATTGATGCAAAAATCCTCAATAAAGTTCTTGCTAACCGAATCAAAGAACACATCAAAACAATCATCCATCCTGACCAAGTAGGTTTCATCCCAGGGATGCAGGGATGGTTCAATATACGGAAATCCATCAACGAAATCCAGTATATAAACAAACTCAAAGACAAAAACCACATAATCATCTCGTTAGATGCGGAAAAAAAGCATTTGACAAGATCCAACACCCATTCATGATAAAAGTCTTGGAAAGATCAGGAATTCAAGGCCCATACCTAAACATGATAAAAACAATCTACAGCAAACCAGTAGCCAACAACAAAGTAAATGGTGAGAAGCTTGAAGCAATCCCTCTAAAATCAGGGACTAGATAAGAATGTCCACTTTCTCCATACCTATTCAACATTGTACTTGAAGTCCTAGCCAGAGCAATTCGACAACAAAAGGAGATCAAAGGGATACAAATTGGAAAAGATGAAGTCAAAATATCACTTTTTGCAGATGATATGATAGTATATATAAGTGACCCTAAAAATTCCACCAGAGAACTCCTAAACCTGATAAACAGCTTCGGTGAAGTAGCTGGATATAAAATTAACTCTAACAAATCAATGGCCTTTCTATACACAAAGAATAAACAGGCTGAGAAAGAAATAATAGAAACAACACCCTTCTCAATAGTCAAAAATAATATAAAATATCTTGGCATGACTCTAACTAAGGAAGTGAAAGATCTGTATAATATAAACTTCAAGTCTCTGAAGAAATAAATCAAAGAAGATCTCAGAAGATGGAAAGATCTCCCATGCTCATGGATTGGCAGGATCAACATTGTAAAAATAGCTATCTTGCCAAAAGCAATCTACAGATTCAATGCAATCCCCATCAAAATTCCAACTCAATTCTTCAACGAATTAGAAAGGGCAATCTGCAAATTCATCTGGAATAACAAAAAACCTAGGATAGCAAAAACTCTTCTCAAGGATAAAAGGACCTCTGGTGGAACCACCATGCCGGACCTAAAGCTTTACTACAGAGTAATTGTGATAAAAACTGCATGGTACTGGTATAGTGACAGACAAGTAGACCAATGGAATAGAATTGAAGACCCAGAAATGAACCCACACACCTACGGTCACTTGATCTTCAACGAGGGAGCTAAAACCATCCAGTGGAAGAAAGACAGCATTTTCAACAAATGGTGCTGGCACAACTGGTTGTTATCACGTAGAAGAATGCGAATCGATCCATTCCTATCTCCTTGTACTAAGGTCAAGTCTAAGTGGATCAAGGAACTTCACATAAAACCAGAGACACTGAAACTTATAGAGGAGAAAGTGGGGAGAAGCCTAGAAGATATGGGCACAGGGGAAAAATTCTTGAATAGAACAGCAATGGCTTGTGCTGTAAGATCTAGAATTGACAAGTGGGACCTCATGAAACTGCAAAGCTTCTGCAAGGCAAAAGACGCCATCAATAAGACAAAAAAAAAAAAAAAACACCAACAGATTGGGAAAGGATCTTTACCTATCCTAAATCAGATAAGGGACTAATATCCAATATATATAAAGAACTCAAGAAGGTGGACTCCAGAAAATCAAATAACCCCATGAAAAAATGGGGCTCAGAACTGAACAAAGAATTCTCACCTGAGGAATACCGAATGGCAGAGAAGCACCTGAAAAAATGTTCAACATCCTTAATCATCAGGAAAATGCAAATCAAAACAACCCTGAGATTCCACCTCACACCAGTTAGAATGGCTAAGATGAAAAATTCAGGTGACAGCAGATGCTGGCGAGGATGTGGAGAAAGAGGAACACTCCTCCATTGTTGGTGGGATTGCAAGCTTGTACAACCACTCTGGAAATCAGTCTGGCGGTTCCTCAGAAAATTGGACATAGTACTACCGGAGGATCCAGCAATACCTCTCCTGGGCATATATCCAGAAGATATCCCAACCGGTAAGAAGGACACATGCTCCACTATGTTCATAGCAGCCTTATTTATAATAGCCAGAAGCTGGAAAGAACCCAGATGCCCCTCAACAGAGGAATGGATACAGAAATTATGGTACATTTACACAATGGAGTACTACTCAGCTATTAAAAAGAATGAATTTATGAAATTCCTAGCCAAATGGATGGACCTGGAGGGCATCATCTTGAGTGAGGTAACACAATCACAAAGGAACTCACACAATATGTATTCACTGATAAGTGGATATTAGCCCAAAACTTAGGATACCCAAGATATAAGATACAATTTGCTAAACGCATGAAACTCAAGAAGAGTGAAGACCAAAGTGTGGACACTACGCCCCTTCTTAGAATTGGGAACAAAACACCCATGGAAGGAGTTACAGAGACAAATTTTCGAGCTGTGATGAAAGGATGGACCATCTAGAGACTGCCATATCCAGGAATCCATCCCATAATCAGCTTCCAAAAGCTGACACCATTGCATACACTAGCAAGATTTTGCTGAAAGGACCCAAATATAGCTGTCTCTTGTGAGACTATGCCAGGGCCTAGCAAACACAGAAGTGGATGCTCACAGTCAGCTATTGGATGTATCACAGGGCTCCCAATGGAGAAGCTAGAGAAAGTACCCAAGGAGCTAAAGGGATCTGCAACCCTATAGTTGGAACAACATGATGAACTAACCAGTACCCCGGAGCTCTTGTCTCTAGGTGCATATGTATCGAAAGATGGCCTAGTCGGTCATCACTGGAAAGAGAGGCCCATTGGACTTGCAAACTTTATATGCCCCAATATAGGGGAATGCCATGGCCAAAAGAATGGGAATGGGTGGGTAGGGACGTTGGGGGGGGGTTATGGGGGACTTTTGGGATAGCATTGGAAATGTAATCGAGGAAAATATGTAATAAAAAATATTAAAATTTTTAAAAAAAAGTATATATGCTTGTGATAGGTAAGGTTTACATGCAGGTTTGTATGGCTGCAGACACAGGTATTCACAAATACGTACCTGTCATGTGGAAGTCGGAGGACCCCCGCAGTTGTTCCTCTGAACTTACATACTTCTTTTTCTTTCCAAGACAGGGTCACTCCCTGGCCTGTAGCAAGACAATTGGGTTCAGCTATGTACCCAGTGAACAACAAGGATCTGTTTTCTCTGTTTACCCAGAGCTAGAATTACAAACACATACCTCCATGCCTAGTATGTTTCTTAAATATCTCTGGGTATTAAACTCAGATCGCTATGATTGGAAGGCAAGCACTTTACCAACTCAATCATATCTCCAGACTGGAATGTATTTCTTTTGTCTTTAATTTGTGGCTTGCATGTTATGCATTTGGTTGGTATTCAATTTGTGCTTATTGAATAAAATCCAAATAAGACATACACAGTATTAGGGTATCTTATTCATTTAGATATTTAGATATATCTCAAATTCCTCGTGGCAGAGATTAATTTGCCACCTGTTTCTTGTGCATAATTTCATTCATAGTGACATTTTTACAATTTCACAGTTTCACTGATTTTTATTATAGATAGATAGATGATAGATAGATAGATGGATAGATACTCACTACAAAGCCCTGACTAGACAGAAACTTAAACACATAGACCAGCCTGACCTCAAAGTCGCAGTCACAGCTCTCCCCTTGTCTGTATCTACTGAGTGCTAAGATTATAAGCATTTGCCAAGATGTTCTGCTACTTTTATTCACTTTCAAATGGGACTTTCCTGACCGTAGAGATTCGCTAACAGAACAGTAATGCTGAACATGTAAAGGAAAATCTGATAGGGAAATTGAAGGAATACTCCATCAGCCATCACAACTTTAAATCACTAAATGCATCCCCGAATGCATTTTATTTTTAATTAATGTATATTATTGCATGAAAAACAAGTGAGTCTCAAGCAGGTGTGGTTGCTCACCTCTGTAATTCCAGCACTTGGGAGGCTGAAGCAGGAGGATTTCTGTGAGTCTGAGGCAAACTCGGGCCAGATAGTGAGTTCCAGTTGACAATGAAACTGTGCCTCCAAATATATGAATAAATAAACATTAAGAAAATCACTAAATGTCACCTCTACAAATAATAAAAACAATGGGGCTCATGAAAACATTTTCTTATTTTGATGCACTTCAAACATGTTCCTTCTTTATCACTCTTCTATTTTTAAACCAGTTGTAAATTTAGCAAGCGTTCGAACACAAAGTCATTTGAGAAACACGCAGATGATTCAAGTATCAGTGCCGACCCCTGACCATTGCTACTGCCTGGATTAACACCTGGAGATGTCCTTTGTTGGATGAACTGGCTCCTAGGAGAGTCAGCCCCCCCTCCCCGGGAAAGGGACACTGAGCAGAGTGACAGTCATTTACCTCTGACTCTTGTCCCAAGTTTCAAATAAAGGAGAGATATACTAATGTCCCCATGAAGGGGAAAGGGCAAGGCAGGAAGAATGAAGGAAAGATAAAGGGGAGGGAAGGGGAGAGATCTGGATAATCTAAATGTTTGGAAGGACATTTATCCACTCTGCCCTGAAAGAATTTGGCAATCTGGACACTGAACCAACGAAGTGTCCTTCCTATACAGACCTGCCCATGGAGTTTAAAAAAAAAAAAAACAAGTCCACAGGCAGGTTGTCCTTGAGTCATTTCTGGAAATGTTTCTCATTGCTTACTGATTATAATAAACAGCTGATAATCTCAAAGTAAACTGCTTTCAGTGTCTGCCATCTCATATTCAGCTGCTATATTTAGCATCAGTAGAAAAATAAAATTAGCCCTGACCAACACGGAAATTAAAGAACCCAAAAGGGCTCTAGAAAAATTCCCCTAGGCCACTGATACCTGAATTGAGTCGGTGCTGAGTTAAGTTCCTGAGAATGAGATGTAAAAGCTAGAGGCTGACTATCTATGGCTAAAGGAGAATCACCTGGACTGGCCTTGAAAGGCCAGCCTATCACATACTCTATTCAAATTGCATCTTGGGGCATATAAAAAGATAAGAGTATAAATTCACTAAGAAGATTAGGAAAGGAGAAGCATATGATGTCAGCGGAGGGCTTTCTCTCCAATCCATTTCCTTCCCTGCTACAAAACGATATTGCAGGTTCTCTGTACCTCCCAAGACTACATCTTGTCCTGCCTAGAGCACTGAGACCAGTTAAGACAGACCAGCTGGAAAAAACATATCCCATGTTCAGGCAACAACTTTTAAGACAGCCCCGTTCCAATTGTTCATGACCCACATGAAAACCAAACTGCACTTCTGCCTCATATGTGCAGGGATGCCTAGGTCCAACCTGTGTATGCTCTTTGGTTGGTGGTTCAGTCCCTGAGAGCCCCAAGGGTCCAGGTTAGTTGACACTGTTGGTCTTCCCGTGGAGTTCTTATCCCTTTCAGGTCCAGCAATCCTTCCTCCTATTCTTTCCAGAGCTGTTTCTTAAACAGGTCAAATCCTGGAAGATGGAACAGTTAACATGGGCATTAATATTGTTGACACACACACATTGAGACAAAGCTCTCTCAACTGTAGCTGAGTTAGGGAAGAGCAAAGTGACCAGACACTATGTCATGATGCATAAAAGATTGCAGGCTGTATGCTACTAGGTGTTCAAAGAGTACTTTGACCTCTTTATTTTTATTTTGTTTTCTGTACCACACATGCACGCAGGCCCATGGAGGCCCATAGAGAGGGGCTGGATCTCCTGACCTGGAGTTCTAGACAGTTGTAAGCCACCATGGAAGTACTGGAATCAAACCTGACCCCTCTGAAAGAGTGCCCAGTGTTCCTAACTGTTGAGCTGTCTTTACGGTCCATCCAGAAGAGGGATTTATAAAGCTGACTTACACCACTCACAGATGAGACCACTAAATTTTCAATCAAGTTTGGTTTAACTGTAGTTAAGTGGAATCACGTTGATGGTTCCCCTCAATCACTGAATCTAATAAAAATTCTTCATTTCATTTTGCTGTACATACCATATAGTAAATTGAGGCAACCGCCCAGGTTGAAATGACACCATAGGGTATCAAGATGGCACTGCAGGTAAGGGCACTTGTAATCAAGGCTTATGACCAGTGCTTGGTCCTTGGGACTCACATGGTAGAAAGAGAAAACCAATAAGATGTCCTCTGATCTCCACGTGAACACTTTGAAACATTAGCACAGTTACATGAGTACATGCACACAGAAATGAATGAATGAATGAATGAATGAATGAATGAACTAAATAAATGCATAATGTTTAAATAGCAGAAGCAGTGGTGGGCTCCACTCTGAAATCAGAATTTCTGGGAATTACATGACCCTGGCTAAGGATAAATCTGAGAATCCCAGCCTTCATGATGAAGGAATCAGAACTAGGAAGGTAAGATGCCTTACCTACTTCCTGCCTACATATGCTGTCATGAAGTCAGAAAGAAGCACCTGCCAACAAACAATGAGACCTAGTATGTAATTTTCACTGAAGATTGCGGCGAAGAGAAGGTATGAGGCTGCCAACCCCTTGCTGCCTGCCCTGGGTGAGGGATTGCAGAACCGTAAATCCCACTTAAACCCTCCCTCACTGGGCAGAATGTACACCAGCAAGCTGCTTTGCCAAGTTACATCTTGGAAATTTCTGACTGAAAGGCTGAACTTGGGGAAAGCAGAATCAGAGAAAAAAAAAATTCTGAAATTCCAGAAGCAGAAACATACACACACACACCACATAATTTCCTTGGGACGTAGTTTCAGCACCTTAACTTTTGAGCACCTTCTAAATTCTTTCCTTTAAAATGTTATTGTCCTCTACACACAGTGCAGTTTAAGAGCTGGCAGACTGGAAAACACTACAATTCGGTGGTAATTACAACAAATTTCATGTCCTTTGATTCCACATTTTTATCACCATCATTCCTGAAAATAAATCAGAGGTTGTGAATGGTTTGAAACAAAGCCATGACATTTTTTTAAAAAAACCTGAAATTCTCACCTTTGATTTAACAATTTATTTGGCTATTGTTTGATTCACTGTTGGAGTCAATGGAAAAATTCTAGTTTCCTTTCTCTCCCTGGGGGCTCCTCTCCAGGCTCACCCACTATACCGACCAACTCTTTTCCAAGGATTTGATGTTCTAATTTGCTCATGAGGTACACATTTGCCTCCTTTGGTTTAATTAATAAATATCTCCTCTGACAAAGGAAGGGGGAAGGACGCATCTAATGTGTGAATTTGATCATTATACTCCTCCCACTATGACCCTCACTTGAAATTTGTCTCCAGTCTTATCTGCCAGCTCCCTACTCCGCTTTGTCATTTGCATATCAAATATATCATTGTAGGCCGGCTGCTCACAGGCATGGCCTGCAGACAGTTGCAGACCCAATTGCCCATTGGAGCTCCAGAAGAGCCTTTGTAAACTCACTGTGATTACAGGAGATGAATGGAAGCCACGGCGTTACTTTGTGCTCTTCTTTGCTCTCTGCCCCAGAAATTGAGACCCTGAAGTGTCCTGTCTTTATACTTTCAGTGTGTTGTTTACTTTTAACATCCTTAGTCTTCCTGAAAGACTAGAAGAGCAAAATAAGATACACAGTAGATGAGGGGTGTGTGTGTGTGTGTGGGCACAAGTATATTTGTGCATATTTTACGTAAGTCAAACCCAAGTATCCTTCTCAAGCATTGTCCGTGTTGTCTTTGAAGACAACACTGTTTAACTTGCAGGTCACCAACCCCACTGTACTAGCTGGTCACTGAGCTCTGTCTTCGTTCCTCCGGCTCTGGGATTGAACTCCGGTCCTTGTGCTTGCCTAGTAAGCTCTTTACCAACTCAACCATCTCCACAGCCTTTAAACTTCAAGTCTCTTGTCATGTAAACCTCGCTGTGCATAAATCTGGCTTAGATATATCCTAGTGTGGTGACAAAATTCAAGTGTTTCATTACAGATAATTAGGATATGTTGCAAGTGCATCTTCAGGGTATTAACTAATACCAATACATATTCCCTTACAATGAGTCTCTCTTAAGCTTGGAAACAGCTGATGGCAGCTTCTGTCTCATATTCTTCTGCTCTCCTCCATTTGCAGGATTTAGAAAGTTAGATTTACTAAATTATGAGTGCCTTTATAACTCTATTTGCACCTTCCCTATTTAACCTGGCTGCATTTTCTACCGGACTCTCTTCCAAGAATTCACCTGTTATCCTATACTTGACATCCTGTGTTTGTTGGAGTACTGAAATGTAATATTCAAATATCTGGTAGGGGGAAAATATTTTAAAGATTTTACAACTATATTCCAAAGCTGTGCTGTTCATATGATGCTCTTATCTAAAGAGCCCTTGAGAAATGTGGTCCCTGGCATTTGAAAGCACATTCACCACAAGAAGCAGCCTAAGGCTGCTATCTGGCTTTTAAGAACTTTACACACAGCCCTAGAAACAAGAGTAAGAGGAAAATAATGCCGTCATTGGATACATCAATTATGGCCCTAGAGGTAGCATTGTCTCCTTTTGAAAAAAAAAAAAAAAAACCTAAAATATTACAGTGTAAAGACACATGTCTGCTCTATTCAATGTACTAAGTGGATTATGCAGGGGCGTTGGAAAATCACATTGTGAGCCTTTATCTCTGGTACTATTATCCAGAAAATTGTTACATGATAGAAGGCAAGAGCACATGATTTGGAGGATGAAGGCCTGGGTCTTATCTCAACTTTGCTGCCAATTAGCCAATTAACTTGAGTAAGCTTGACTCTACACTTGGACATCCATTTCTCCGTCTGTAATATGTGACAGTTGGACCATATGCTTTTAAGCTGAATGATGCTCTCAGAAAACTACAGTTACAAGAACTTGGGGAGATGGCTGTATTAGACACACACCCACACAGAGAGAGACATTCTTCTTGGAGATCCACAATAAATATTGCCATGTCAGATGCATTATAATGGGCCAGTGAGATGGCTAACCAGGTAAAGGTGCTTGCTGGCAAACAGGAAGATCTAAGTTTTAGCCTTATGATCTACGTGGGTAAAGGAGAAAACTAACGTTTGTGTGTTGTTTTCCAACCTACACAGACACCCACATGGGCACACATAAATAAATAAATAAACAAACAAACAAACAAACTGAAAATAAGTAAATAAATAAATGCAAGTTTTATAATCTTGAGATAGTCTAATAACATCTTACAAAAAAGTGTTAATTGAATTACTTATGTTATTTTTCCCAATGTATTATAGCAAAACTCCCATGGCTGCTCAAACCCTTAGACAAAAATGTTTCCCAAAGAGATGCCATGGTTTGGTTATGAGAAATCGTCCATAGGCTCATGTGTTTACAGACTTGATCCCTCGCTGATAGTGACGTTTTGGAAGACGGTCGAACCTTTCAGACATTGTGCTTATAAGGAGATGAAGGACTACAGGGTTGGGTATTTAAGGCTACAGTTGGTCTAGTTCTCAGCCTAATATTCTGCTTTCTGTTGCTATTCACAGGAACAAGCTAATGACCTACCTTCCTTGCCAAGAAGCACTGTTCAGTCTGAACTCTAAGTTCAGAAAACCCATCTCCTTTAAGTTGCTTCTGTCTTGTATTCTGCCCCATCAATGGAAAAAAAAAAAAACTAGCATAAGCTTTTTCAAGTATAATTGGCCCTGCACAGGGTAGAGTAAACCAGAACCACTTGTCAGTGTCCTGACATAAACCTGAAATAACTTCTAAACTACCCAATCTGGATTCAGGCCCATGGTTTCTCTTCTGTTTGGTATTATTTAACTTCTCTGTATATGTGGGTTGTTTCTTCATACAAAAATAATATAATAATGTCTACTTCCAAAGGTCATTATGAAGATGGAATGACTTAATAAGACACACAAGTGCTGAGGAAGGAACTAAGTTGGTGAGGTGCTTACCTAGCATGCACAGAACCCTGCCCTTGTTCCTTTGCACAATGTGTACCATGGCTTCACGAAAGGTGAAGACAAAAGGTCAAGGTCATCCTTGAGGCTACACAGGAACTCATGTGGCCGCCTGAGTTACATGAACTCTTACCTCAAATAAAAACAATGCTTAGCAGGTTGCTTAGCCTCTTGTAAGCACCATGCAAGCGTGGACAATGTCATAATCAAACCTTTATCAAATACAACAGTCTGAAGAAAGCCGGAGATGAGCAACATTGGCATTTGCTGGGTCAGAAGAATCACATGCAGCCTCTCATTAAATCCCCCAATAAAATCAGAATGGTGCTGTGATTATTATATTTTACAGGTGAGTATATCGGAGGTCTAAGTGTTAAAGAATTTGCCTAATTTGTCTGACAGTACGATGAAAAAATTATCTCAAACTTTGATACCCTTGCTTTTATAACTGAAGCTCTTTTTTCTATACCACAGAGCCTTCAAGGGTGAAAAGTAATAAATTCCTGGTGTGAATTCATGAGGAAATGAAGTGTACAAACCAAAACAAATGAAAATTAGAAAGTAACTCCCATGCTGTTTCCCATCTCAATGATGTATTGATTGCTGGACCTTACAGCAGAAAGGCATAAAGGGAAGCAGGGGAGAGGGGACAGGCCTATAGATGGCTCAGCAAGTAAAGGCACAGGCTGCCAAGACCGACACCTTTGTTTGATCCCTAGAAATTACATGGCATATTGACAGAACCAACCTCTATAGCTGATACACATGATACCTATCTGTATGCACACACATGGACACACACACTCACATGACACACACAAAATAAATAAATGAACATGACTGTAAGACTTAAATAGAAATGAAGGGAAGTAAATAGCTCTTAATGGTTATCTGATTATAGTTTTGAAAGATTGCCTCATGTTTGAATTAACCTACTGCGTGCGTTGTATCCCACCTCACAGAGGTTTGCCTCACCTTACCTGACTCAAATTATGTTATTAGAGAATCATAGTTCTGAGGGAGGCATTTAAAGGTCAAATTAATTCTACTGCCTCCAGAAAGGATTGGATCAAAATAATTCCCAAATGATAATCCCTATCCTATCTTACTTTTAAATATTCAGAGAGGAGAAATTCTATGATATTTAGATTTAAAAATTGAAACTTTGCAAGGATAATTTTGAAAATAAAAACACATTAATCAAAAATAAAAGTGAGGCAAGGGAAACAGGATGAGAAGATGAATTGATTCTTCATGATAGCAAGTGGTACCATGCATTAAAAACTGAAAACCGGGACTGAGGTCTTGGGGAGGTAATTTATTGGATATTAATCTTCCATTTTAGCAGGCAAGGCACAACTTTACTTAGATATGTCTGCTGCATCCAAAGTTTTAAAATATGGGGTCAAAAATATATCCCTGCCACACATCCCATTCTGCTCTGTTCATCTTATCGCTAAAACTGGTTTTCACAGCGGTGTCAAAGATGATGGAGCTTAGAGAGATTTCCGTTTTGCAAGTAAAAAAAGGGCAGAAGGGAGGCGCACAGCCTGTGGCGTACTCAAATGGAGCAGCCAGCTGCCTAATTCCCATCATCAGAGCCTGTCCTGAGATCACAGGGCATCTGATTGAGCAGGCAACTTGCAAGGAAATGGAGAAACGCATGGGAGATTTCTCAGCCTTGCAATTCTCCATCTTTGCTCAGGGAGAGAGAGGGGAGGGACTGGATCAGCTCCCTGACTTAGCTGAGAGGAAACAATCCCCTCCTCCAGGGGTTTATGGTGATGAGGAATTCCTACCATAGCCCACAGAAGACTTGCTTTAGCTTGGTAGAAGATAAACCACCTTATCAGTCGGCATAGCCAAAGTGAGACCTCCAACATCTTGCACTTGGCGCCCAGTAAGTACATCACAGTGTTCTTGGAAGTCCTGGTCCACCTTTCTGAGATGTAGATACCTTAGGATGAGTGAAAACACAATGCAGAACACACCTCCTCAAAAAATGAACGTGGTCTAGCAAACGTTGAACTTTGAATGTTATTTCTCCATTATCAGAGTCAATGTGTGCCCAGGTGTTTTCCTTCCTGACAAAGAGAAGCAAATGATTGTTGATCCCTGGAAGAGTAACAAAAACTAATTCTCCAGAATGTAAAACAGATGAAGATAGATAGATAGATAGATAGATAGATAGATAGATAGATAGATAGATAGATAACTAGACAGATAGGATAATGATGAATGGATTGATAGATACTAGACAGATAATAAATGGATGGATGTATAGTTAGGTAGATAGATAGATAGATAGATAGATAGATAGATAGATAGATAGATAGATAGATAGACAGATAGAGTTCTATTTGTAATCATAGTAGCAATAGTAGTAGCAGCAACAGCAGTAGAAAATTCTAAAGTTACAAAATTTTTGTCATGCAAATTGCCAAAGAATCTTTGGTTCTGGCATTTCTTGCCTCTCCACCTAAGGTTGTAATTAAAAGCAATAAGACAACTAGGCAATGATTGCTTGGAAACCAGTTTCTTAAAGGACATTCTGCAGTGTTTTTACTGTTTTTAAGGTCCACAGGCTCTTTCTGTAAGTAGGATTTCAAATAGGAAATTGTATGAGAGTGGGAAGAGCCAGAGACCTGCTTGAATCCCCCTAGTGCTTACTGACCATATCTAGTTCCTTCCAATCTTCTCCGCTGCCAAAAAGGGCCATGCCCACCCTTATGGGAAAATACTCCCGTCCTTGTGGGGGAAAAGTAGTTCATGTGTACAAACTGCCGAACGATCGTCTATGAGCCCTGAAGAGGTAGATGAAAGGGAACATTTATTTCTTAGGCTCCTAACAAAAAAGTAAAATGTACTGTTTCTTTTCATAACCTTGGGTTCAAAATAGAATTTGTGTCCCTCAGGTTATGAGCTTTGTATTCCTAAGTATAAAACTTGCTGAGAACTCTAACTTGTATTGTCAAAAATAAAAATAAAAAACTTCTCGGATGCAGAGCACATTTAAACTTCCTATCTTAAGAATAGTTTATATTTCAGCACTATCTATTAGTGTATACAAAGGCCCAGCTTTGGAAAGATTTCTCAGTTCATGGATGACATCCAGGCCACACATACCTTCTCCCTTCAAAATTTCTCCTTAGTTTCCCATGTTTCCTGACTTCCCTTGCAATGGAGACTTCTCCAGAAAGTCTCCTTTAACAAGTAAGCATGGCTGTGGCTAGAGGAGTTAGGTGCATGAGCACATTGCTGCACTTTAAGGAAGATCCATTTGCTAGAGCAACAGAGCAGACCCTGGGGTAAGAGAGACAAGATGGGTAAATTCAACAGGGCAGGGGCCTAACCTAACTACACTATTCTCTAGCAAAGAAGATGGAGAACTAAAAGAATCCTCAAGACAGGAAATTACCTGTCCAAAACTAAAGTCAATCTAGGACCATGGGCCATTAGCTCCAGTTGCAGAGAGTTAGCAAACCTTGCTTAGATGTCAAATCTTGAGCTGTGTCCAAAGACCCCACAACGGTGGATGGAAGCAGAGGCTCTGTGATAGAATCCCAGCTCTGCCACTCTGAAGATATCCCTTCTGATATTTTACTGCCCTGATCTACAAAATGGGAATAACAAAAGTATCATTCCCTAAGTATATTAATTTGTGTACAGTAGCTACAGTTGCATTTCTTAAAAATACACATCTACACATACACACACACCTAAACTTACATGTGCCTGAGTATGGACATACCAAAAAAGTTTGAAAGAGTATACAAAGAAAGTAAAATTTTCCATCATGGAAATTATGGCTTTCTTTTTTCTTTCTTTCTTTCTTTTTACCTACATTTTTCCTTACAAATTTTCTAAATGTCCTACAATAAATATGGTTCATTTTCTTAAAACTATTTATAAAATACTAATTAATGTAGTCTATAAAGGGATAATACTTTGTATTTTATTTATGACAAAAACTTAAAACGGAAATCACTGTTCACTAATAGACATTAGTAAAGTATGACTTTAATCATATACTAAAATTATGTTCTGCAATTAAAAATTATGTGCTGAAAAGTATGTATTGGAATAAAATATTAATAGTATTGCATATAAAAATTAAGTAACTGCTGAACAAAATTTAATTTTTTGTTTACTAAAATCAAATATATTTTGTGTGGCTATAAATAGCACATATGCGCACTCTAAAAATGTCATCCGTGACTATTACTACTGAGAGAGTGTAGCTATTTTTAATTTCCTCTGTGTAGTTTTGTGGGTTTTGGTTTTTCAATAATACACATTTATAGATTTTTTAAATGAAAGAAAATACTAAATATTGTTGAACATTAAGATAAATCACAATGTTGTTTAAAATAAAAGATAGGTCAGTCACAGTTCTGGTAAGGAACAAAATATAGCAATGAAAGGCAGCTAACATCAATACTCAACCCACAAAACAAACAATTCCTAACAGATATGTTTAAAAGTTAACTTTCTTAATAAGTTAGAATAGGCCGGGCAGTGGTGGCACACACCTTAATCCCAGCACTCGGGAGGCAGAGACAGGCAGATTTCTGAGTTCAAGGCCAGCCTGGTCTACAAAGTGAGTTCTAGGACAGCCAAGGCTATACAGAGAAACCCTGTCTCTAAAAAACCAAAACAAAAGAACAAAAAAGAAAAAAAAAGTTAGAATAGTAAAATAAGATCCCTTAATATCACCTGGCATTCCCATCATCCTCTGACTCCATATCTTAAAATGTGAATGAGGTACAATCAGAATGTATTGAATTCTCAAAAGAGTACCAATTTTAAAGTACATTTTTATTTATCCTTTGAAACTCTCATACAAATCAAAATACACAGTGTATTTTGATTATATTTACACACACTTCCCTTTCTGGAACCAGTCAGAGCCCACCCCCACCCATCCCTTCCCCAGCTTCATGTTCTCTCTACTGTCATCATTTTTGTCGTTGGCATTGTTGTCCATTAAGTCCACTCTGTTCTGTCTATATGTGCCCTGGGGTAAGGCAAGCCATTGGAGTGTGAGCATACAACCACAGGCCACACTCCTGGAGAAAACTAACTCTCCCTACCCTAGCAGCCATTAACACCAGCCTGGCTCTTCCGATGGGGCAGAACTCTGTGAGACCCTCTTCTAACCATGCTAAAATTTTGACTGCTTTATTTTGTGTAGATTTTATACAGAGAATCACAGCTACCGTGAGTTGACGGGTACAGTGACCCTGCATATCCAGAGTGTCCTGTTTTGTAGCAGTCCTCCCCATCATCTGGCTCCTAAAATTCTTCCTGTCTTCCTTAGTGTTCTGAGGGGAAATTTAGAGTGAATTTTTAAAGATTTCTTTTACTATTTAAATCAGATGCACATACGTATGCCTGTGTGTGGGTATATGCACATGAGTGCAGGTACCCTTGGGGGCCAGAAGCACAGCCTGGCATAAGTGCTGGCAACCAAACTCTAAACTTACATGCCCAACCATTGAGCCATCTGTCCAGACATCTGAGAGTAGCAATCTTTATATAGTGTTCATTTATAAAAAAAAATCTCTCTCCCTCGCACTGGGCAATAAATGATGGTATTCTCAAAATCAAGGATGGGAAAGGCCTGTTATAATCTTGATCTTGTCTTCCAAAAGCTTTTTATAAAAGTTTGTTTCCCAGGGTAGCTCTTGGAAGCTAGTGGGGCTTTTAAGATTCAAGGCCTCAGTAGATATCTTAAGGTAGTACGGCTAATGTCCTTGAAAGTGACAGTGCTCATCATGTGTTTCTTCCTTAAGACTCCAAAAGACCATCAATGGAAAGAGAGGCCCATTGGACTTGCAAACTTTATATGCCCCAATATAGGGGAATGCCAGGGCCAAAAGAATGGGAATGGGTGGGTAGGGAAGTGGGGGGCGCTATGGGGGACTTTTGGGATAGTATTGGAAATGTAATTGAGGAAAATATGTAATAAAAATATATTAAAAAAAAAAAAAGACTCCAAAAGAGTGGATTCAACCAACCATGGACTGGAACCTCTAAAACAGAGAGCCCAAACAAACCTTTATAAACTGATCTTTTTTAATAGAATGGAAAATTAACCAACACCAGGGCTGAATTAATGCTCTAGGTCTTTACAAATTAAACAATGGGTTGGTAATTTTACTTTGTAATTCATCAAGCTCCAATATCTAGTCACTCTTTATCTCAAGACCATCAACAGCAATTCAACACATGAGGATGTGTGTGGTGTGTGTGTGTGGGGGGGGGGGGTGTGTGTGTGTGGGGGGGGTGTGTTGCACATGAATGCCAACACATGCAGATATACTCTTCAAAAGGCAAGAGGAATAGAAAATTATGGCACCAAAAAGAGAGCTAGTTTTGAATCTCCTATCCCTCCTAGATCACCTTGACCAACATACTTGGGTTCTCCTCAGCTACCTTTCTACGAAATGGGACACATGGAACTGACCTCTTAAAGCTGCTGTGGTATCCCAGACATAAAAGTCATAGCTGAAGACATGAAACAATGTGAAGGAAATGTCAAACTCTTCTTGGGGTGAGAGAAAAATGTAGACTCTGAACCATAAAAAATGTTCTTCTCAGCATCCTGCAGTCTCAGTGGTGCTTCTGCTGGGAATCTCCTCTTTCAACCAGCCCTATGAAATGAAGCCTTAACCTTGGTGAGCCAGCCTTCTGAACAAATCTTGAAATCATCACGGAGTTTCCTCAGTTGTGCTAACACCAAAATCTGGTTTGAAATCTCCTAACTGATGCCACCTACCCCCCACCACCACCACCAAAATAAAAGTCAGTCAACATGCTCAACTTAGACTAGTCGTTAGCATAGGGAATAGGCGCCCTCCCTACCATCCCATCAGTTTGAGAAAGAAAGTACATGAGGTACCCTGTCTTTGAATTTTAAGCAAGCACTTAACCCCATGACCCTCCCCTCCCCCAAATACCACTTGTTCAGGTAAATCAGTAGAATCACAAAATAATATGCCCCTCCTCGTAATGGCACAACTTAAAATAGAATCACAGGCCCAGGATTTTGACATATTCTCAAAAGAGTTAGGAGAACTGGTTTCTAGAAGTAGCCATTTTCATCCATGGTTTCCCACCTGTGTGTCTTCGTGGCTATTATCCCTATTCACCCTACAAACGCAAGCACTCCCGTTCTGCAGTGTTCTCACCCCAAGAAGACACAAAATCATTCGTCAGAATAACAGAAGTCTGCAGCCTTGCAAACTCCTTATTTCATAGCATGGAAAGGGAGAGGGAAAGGGAGGGAGAGGGGAAAAAAAAGTAGACGGAGTTCCTCTGAACCCCCCTCCTGACATTTCCAGACTTATTAGCCAGTTTTCACACTGACTTCAATCAACCCCTCTAATCCTCCAAGGAAAGAGCATTTTTAATTCACCGATTGGCTGATAAGCTTGAAGCCAAAAAATGATTTACACGTAGATGAATTGTGCTTACAAGATGGAACTTGGAGCATTAGAAGCCGATCTGAATTTCCTATCTGTCATTTTATGTGCCACATTCATTTTTTTCTCTGCCATTACCCTCGCTGATTGCAATCTTTCAGCGCTATTGGGCCCCTGCTTCCACAGTTTTTAATCTGCCTTTAATCCCATAGATTTTAAATATTCCCAGCACCGAGAGACTGGAGGCAATTAACTGCCCTTCTGATGCGCCTCTTATCAGTTGCCTCCTTGTATCTCTCAGAAGCAGCCTCAAGACACTTCCAGGCTGACAAATACTACCAGCATTTCAGATGAAGCAGCCGCTGCAAAGGGAATGCGAAGCCCAGCTGTGCGCTGTGATGCTGGGGAATCGAAGTCCTTTCTGGAGGAGGAAACAGAAGGGAGCTTGGGAACAGAGAACAGGCACCTTGTGCCAGAAACTCCCGATTAGAAATAATGCTTCCTGACACATTGTTTGCTTTTTAGTTTCTAATGTGTATCATCTAATCTGTTTAATCTGATTGCCATTTTTTAACTCGAAAATAACTTCCTGCTCTCCACCTTTCATGGGGAATTCCGAAGGGCTGTCAGAAGGGGACATCAAGAAGCATTAAGCTTCTTGACACTGATTCCTGACTCCTTTCTGGATCTGAGTTCATTTTGAGTCCCTTTTGGTATATTGAGGTTCAGATATGCCTACTAAATTCCCTGACCATTCCTTGATTCATTTCTATCATATTTAATGATGTCCCTTCAAACTTGAAGGGATTTTTAGATTTTGTAAAACTTTATGCATCACCTGCTATGTCAAAAGCTGATGAGCTTTGGTAGCAGCTGAAGTCTCTCTCAAGGTGACATAGTTGATTCTCACAAAGATAAATCAGTATTAGTCATTAAAGTGCTCTATTTCATAGATCTATACCTTCCTCTGTACTCTGGAAACAGCCTGCTTTCTACTAAAAGCGTGTCCTGTGTAACTATAGAAGCAGTCACATGCACAGCAAACTGCCCTCTGACTTCTTATTGAGTCCAGCTCTACCAACCATCCTCAGGTATGATTTCTGTTAAAAATTTAATCTATCATTGTTCTTATATAGTTAAGTATTCAAATGAAGAACTTCCGGGTTCAAAGATACAACCCGAAACATAGGAACACTTCCATACTTGCTAACATTTCCACATCTTATTGGTTCTCTTTCTTAGGCACCCAGTCTTCTAAACAGATATGCTATTTGATTGCAGTGTAGCTTCCAAATGACCATGCTATTTAGAATTTTGTAAGTAAGATGTGTGCACTGTTTTGCATGGTTGTGAATGTGAATGGGTGCAAACACACCCATTTCTTATAATTTCTTGCAATTAGATAGGAATGCCCTTAGTCTGCAGAGAAATTGAATGTCTTCCTTTTGGATAGTTCATCTACCAGTCCCTTTGGTTCATGCTGACATCGCCTAGCGGATGTGCCATAAGCACTCCAGGGAAGGAGCGATGTAATCCTCCCTCAGTAGGGGAAAAATGATATAAGTTTCTGACTTTACTCAATTTAAGGACTGGTCCTGAAACCTAACAATATTTTCTCAGAGTGAAAAATGGGCATGACCTCAACAGATCATTGTGTATCCAACACGAGTTCTATATCTTTTGGAAGCTTCTCTACTTTTTCTTTTTTTAAGTACAAAAATTATAAAGAGTGATGTCAAACAGGCAGAAAGGATACAGTAGAGAAGACAAACAATGTGCTAAGTGCATGTGGTTAATTGATTGGCTCCACTTTCTACACTTAAGAGAAAAACACAAGCCCTTCCATTCAGCAGCTGTTGAGAACCAAGAACATAAATGGATGGATTGTGTAGCATCGCCATGCCCTGTTGAGAGGTTGTTTATAAACAACACCCGACAACATAAACAAGGAGAGATTCAGGAACCATAAGGGATGAGGGAGAGGCTGAAACCGGGTAGCAGCTCTCCCTGTGTTGTTTTGCTGTGACTTGCAGCTTTGCTTAAGCATTTTAAAGATTCTTGCAGGTCTTTTTCAAGCTGCCAGCTCTAGCCTACGAATTATGGTAATGTGCCACTTCTGAGCCCTCGGCAGGATTTGCAACAGAGAAATCACATCAGCCTATGCTGATTAACAATTCCATTCCATCCAGAGATTTATATAAAAAAACTATCTTACATTTTGCTTTTTAATAAGAATGATCGCTATCTCAAATTGAGTCCCAGCAAATTTTAATAAAGGCCCAAGGTTGAGTGGCATTTTGCATGCTGATTTAGCTGTGATTGCTGGCTTTTGATGAGCACTAGCCTGGCATGTATAGCTCTCCTCAGAGCAGGTTTAAAGACCAGGAGTGAGGAAAAGGATAAAAATAAAAATTTCCAACTAAAATTCAAGGTCTTTTCTCTCTGTGATTCATTACTAAATAAATACCAGCATGGATCTTTCGATTTAGCCTAAGGGGAAAATTCCCTACAGCTAAACAGCTGTTTAGGTATTTTGTTGTTGTTAGTTTGTTTCTGTTTGTTTTTCGTTGTATTTTTAATAGCTGCTAGAATACCAACCTGTCAAAACATTAACTCTAATTACTGCAATTATTTTTAAATGACACCATCAATCTTTTTATCTGTCTCTTGCCCTGATACTTCTTAAATCAAATGGAGAAAGCAACAGACAGGTGGCATTTTGCTTTCTCAATGAGTAAATTGTCAATAGCTAAAGGTCTCTTGAAGGGAAGACTCACCTTTGCTAAAATCAAAGGCAAGTTAAATATTCTGAACAAGAAATCTTGATGTAAGTTAAGGGTGTCAGCCTGTGCCAACTGTTGGTGGGTATCCTCTCCTAGAAACCCAAGACTATATGGTCACAGCCCTTATAGCTGTTTTTGGATGACTGTGTATCTTTACTAACTAGGGAAAAAAGTGACTAATGTTTTTAGTGAGCATGTCTGTTGACAGACTTCATTGATATGTGGAGCTGTCTTTTATAATTTCCCACCCTATCACGAAGGTCATTCCAGATGTTTAGATTCCCAGCTGATTCAAGTTTACCAGCTTCCCAAACCAGAATTCAAATGAAGCTGAAAAACACAAATGTGATTCACTTCATTGGCTAAAGATCATTGGATTTCATCAACCAGATTGGCTGTAAGTTTCTAAACCTTGGATCATGACCTAGAAAGAGCTGCTACTAGACTGCAGAAATAACTAAATCCTCAAAAGCATAAAAACATTTTAAACCAAATTCTAGCAGTAAGAAAATATCTTTTCAATACTCAGGCACTTCTTAGATACAGCATTTTTTCAAACACAAGCACACATGTGTGCACATATACACAGTCACACATATAAAATAATTGTTTATAGAGGAAAATAGAGAAGTGACACAACACAATAAAGACAGAAATCATATGAGTTATTGTATTATATAATAGCTTGGGTCAATGTCAATTTTTTTCAAATAGTTGAAGTTACTGCTTTATAATTGTTGTGTACCTCTAATCATTAACTAAGATGTATTGAGCATCCATGATAAGCCATTTATTTACATTACTAAGTCCTAAAGAAAACAATCATATTTTTAAAGACATGGGGTCTAGGGAGATGGCTCAGTCAGTGAAGTGCATGCTACTTAAGGACAAAAGTAGCCTGAGTTTAGAACTCCAGCACCTATTAAAAACAAAAAACAAAAAAAGACCCCATGCGTGGTAGTATACATGTATAATTCCAGTGATGGAGCTGCAGACACAGTCAGATTCTTGAAGCTCATGTCCTAGCCAAGCCAATGACTTCCAGGATTAATGAGAGACCTTGCCTCAAAAATAAGGTGGACAGGAACCAAGGAAGACACCAGACTTTTGAAAGCCACATCCATACACACAGACATAAATCTTATCTTTAGGTGTTTGTCATTTACTATGAGAAGTCTGATGGTTATGAAGTAGGGTGGTGGTGCCTTAGCAAGAGAAGAAGATACTGGGCACCATGGAGACATGGATGAGAAGGCAATCAGGAAAGATTCCTAATGAAGCAACCTCAAAGCTGAGTCCTGATGAATTAATCATAGTTTCTTACATTAAAAGAGACTGGAGAATTTTGACTTAGAAGAAACAGGAACAAAAAAAATAAAAAGAATCTTGATTTCTGTAGTAGCAGGATTCTCTGACGTATTTGAAGTAGATAATATTTGTAAGTATCTCCTACATGTGAGTTATGAACAAAAACTCTGCTTCTTGTTTCATGATCTCCACATTTTAGGAAAGGTATCATAAAATGGTGCTTTAAAATAAAGCAAAGACTAAAATATGAAGCAAAATAGGTCCTATGGAAAAAATAACAAAGGGCACGAGGAATGTCTTAAATTGAGAAGTGATAAAGGATCTGAGAGATTTTACCTAAGAGACATTGGAAAGTGACTTAGTTTGACAGGTCTGAATTGGAAAAGAATAAGACTACATATAGTGATACTAGGAGACAGGAGTTGCCTTAGTGCTAGTGGGAAACGGAAGTTATCTGCAATAAGTCTATGGTCTTTAACTGAGGTAGGTCATCATGGAGATAAATGGACATTTACAGGAGGTCCCGAAGATGTGGCATTGACAGAATCTTATCAGACTGCATGGGCTGGTCAGGGAAACTGGATGTCAGCAATAAAACACTTGGCTTAGGCAGTACATGATGGCCACTGTCCCTGGTGCATGCAGATCAGGCTTAAGGAAGGAAAGGAAGGGGTGAAGATGATGACTGGTGTTCTGTGTTGATAGTGTCATGTATGAGCCAGTAAGTGTGGATATGAGCGTGGTTGTGTGATCTGAGACAGTAGCATGGGGTGATACACATGCAGTTGGTTATGTAAATGCACAACTCACTAGAAGATCTATTTTATAAAAAAGAGATATAGAAGCATTTTCCCTGTCCTAACTGGCTGTAAATTTCTTATTTTTCTCTTTCTTCTCAATGTCAACTGTTATCTCTGTCTAAAATTCTTCTACTTACTTGGTACATAAACACCTTGCATGTTCTAACACCTTCCTTCTCTGTTTGGTCTGTTTAGGAGAATCCTTTGTTTGGAGCATATTATATACAAATCAAAGTTCCAGCCTTCTACTGAAGGGCACAAATGCAAGAAGCAAAACCATATAAAATAAGAAAAGTTCTATGGGATCTTTAGCAGCTAGAGCATAATTTATTAACAATACAAGCAAAAGACTATAAAAAAAAATCAGAAGACACCCATGTAGGCTAAAAACATCAGTGCTCAATGAGCATATGAAATAATAACTAATCTCACAAGAAAAAATATGGTTGAGAAGCCAACAAAACAGCCCTAGAGTCTTCAAAAGGTAAAGGGATAGGTTGTTTTATTTTTTTAAATCGTCTGCATTGGACAAGATAAACTAGACAAGGCATCTCCATATGCTATTAGTAGAAATGTACACTTATAGTGTTTGTGGAAGAAATTTGTCAAATGTAACTGATTCATTTTTTCCCTAATAAAATCTTTGAGAACTTATCCAAAGAATGAAATCAACACTCATCATAAATATTCCAGTAGATGGTTTGCCCACTAAGCTTTATGGACACCCAGGGGGAAAAGACCTGGACATTCATTAGTAGGCAATTTTCTAAAGCATGCATTATATAGAAACACATAATTCATAAAATATCATTTAAACAACATTTGAGGACACAGAAATAGTTGCAATATATTTTCCATTAACATAGTAATCATTATTAATTATATAAAAATAAAAGGAGACAGCTACAGCACATGGTTAGTTCTTTTACATATAATCTTGTGGTCTTGTTCTTTCTCACATTTTTAACTGAGACAAACGCTGAAATATGCGTGGTTAAAATCAATGTCTTTGAATCTCTTGTCCTTAATACTGAAATATTGGAAATTTTCTCATTGGGTGACAAATATTTCAATTCAAAACAGCCACATTAATGAAACACTCACAAAATAATAAAAGACTGGTAGAACAAAGGTAAAATGGGCAAAAACCATGCACATCAAATTTATGAAAGAATAAATTTAAATTTTTAATATTATATGTGTGTACTATTGAATAGCACTCATTAGTTAACATTTAAATAAAACCAAAATAAATACTGTTTTCTTCTATCAGATTAAAGCACCATCTAGAAAAGTTTCTATGCAATAGTCATCGATCTTGAAGGAGCATAGGGATTATGTTCTGAATTGTAAGAGTCCTTCAAAGCTAAAACAAAACAAAACAAAACAAAACAAAACAAAACAAAACAAAACAAAACAAAACAAAACAAACAAACAAAAACACTGGGAAATAGTAAAACCTTTAGGAATGGGGCTTACTGACATCATTGTAGGTCATTTGAGACATGCTTTCAGCTGGCATATTAGAACCTAATCTCTCCTTCCTCATCACTACGTATGAAATGCTGAGGCTGTAAACCAAAGCAAACCTTTTTTTTCTAATAAATTGATTGCCTCATATATTTTGTCATAACAACAAAAGCTAAACTAACACAATTGATAAAGTAGCAATTGTAAACATAAGCAAAGGGGATATAAAAAATATTTCCATGTCAGAAAGTATACTTCACATTTTAATAGATAAATATATGTGTATATAAGTGAAATAATGTGAATTATGCTTTTAATTAAAAATAACAGGAGATTCATATTTCTCTTATTCCTACTGATATTTCCAAAGGGATGAATGTTCTATAAGCCTCAAAACACAAAGATTTTTTAAATTTCTACATTTACTTAGTTTAGTGGGTTTTTTGTACTTATTTGCATCTTTCCTTTTAGGTCGGACCATTTTTGACTATCCGACTCCCCTTTTCTTATTCCTATAATTGGGTTTCAACTCTAGAAAACTTACAGTTAATAAAAACTGATTTTACAACCTATGCAACAAAGCTCATTAATATCCCGAGATCTTTGTAAATACCACCTTTTAAAGAATTATTTTTATTATTTTTGATTATGTATCTCTGTGTGCATGTTGAGAGGTCAGCGTGTAACTGTGAGTGCAGAGGGCAGAGGTGTTGGAATTTCCTGAAGCTGGAGTCATAGGCAGTTGTGAGCCACATAACACGGGTGCTCTTAATCTGCAGCCCATAAATAACACATTTTAAAACAAATATTTAAAATACATTTTAAAATAGCATAAGTCATGTTGTCAATAGTTGTCAAAGATTTAAGCTATTTTAAAAGCATACATTGTAATTTAAAAGTTGGCATGTGCCATATACCCCAAAATTATCTAAGTTGAATATGTGTGTGTTTGTGTGTGTGTGTGCATATGTATGTGTATATATGTTTATACATCTGTATTGGAGCTATAATTATCATTGGTTGTATAGTTGACATTATATGGAAATGAGATATTTTCAAGTGAAAATCTGACAAAATCATTCTACTAAGAGTTGTGGAGATAGTTCAGCAGATAAGAACACTTGCTGTTTGAGGGTAAGAATCTGAGTTCAAGGCCACAGCTCCCACATAAAATCAAGGTATAGACCTTTGCATCTGTAATCCCAGTGATGTGGGGTCAGGTGTTTTGGGGTGGCACGAAAATAAGATTTCTGTGGTTTGATGGTCACCAGCCTAGTTTAATGTTTAAATGACAGACCCTGTCAATAGAGACTAAGCCAGAGAACAAGATCCTTTGATCTCCAGACATGTGTACCTGCATACACATGGACAGACACCACTATATAAACACATAGAGAGAGGGAGGAGAGCACAGATAGAGTAGATATTAAAAGAAAATGATAGAAAATAATATGCTAGTTTTATCCTATTATATTTTATTATTATTATTATTATTATTATTCCTTATAAGCCTATATTTTCTAATGAGAGTTAGAAAAAGGGTAGATCTGAATGGGAGTAGAGGTAGGGAGGAACTGGGAGGAATAAAGAAAGGGAAAAAGCAGAATATAGTATATGAGAAAAAAATCTGTTTTCACTAAAAAGAAAAATATGTAACTGATGATCACTAGATTGCTAGCTTTTCTCTGCACTACTAATTCTACACAAGTCATTTTCATATCTTTCTGTGGGCTAACTCTAAGGCTAACTCCTCCATCGGAGGAGCAGGCACAGCATCTATGCCTACAGTTCTTTGAAGAGCTCAGAAAGGGTGTTTTAATTCCATTTTTAGACTAGAAAGAAAAGGATGGACTTTTTATGTGGAAGATTACATTTATATTTACAACAGAGTAAGTCATAAAATATCAAGAAGCTGGGCATAGTGGCACTCATCTGCAATCCTAGAACTTATAGTTGAAGGCAGGAGAATCAGGAATTCAACACCATTCTTGCCTACATATTGAGTAGGAGTTTAACATGGGCTATGTTGGGATGCCATCTCAAAAAAGCAAATATATATATGTTTGTATGTGTGTATACCTATCACTTTAATTTTTTCCCCCACAGGAAGGAAGCATGAGGACAAAGATGTCTAGAGATCTAGTGCACGATTTAGGCTTTCAGAAAGATAAATGACCAAGTCAGTATCCAGGGTGATAGGGAGATAAAAGAGTACAGCCAAGAAAAGATGGAGGAGTCTTGTATTTTCTAGAGAGTAGAATATGAGTATATGTAAATACCCTTAACACTACCAGGTATAGAGTTGACAGACAAACTCTCTGAAGTATGTTCCATCCAGATATAGTTTTCTTGCTCCTACATTTTCCAGAAAGCAATTGGCTGAATACTTTAGATTCTCTGATGCAGCTTCAAGCCTTAATTTTATGTACAATATTGATTCCAAAATAAGAGTTGTTTGCATAACAGGTCATGAGTACAAAGGGTTAAGAGTTAGACAAAGATTATCAATGGGTATAAACACAGAAGTATTAGAAAAAAAAAAAGGATGTTCATTCCTTTTGTTCAGAAAGAAAAACCTTTCTGTTATCATGACATCACTTCTCCCTTTTTAGTAACAAGCCGTGAAAGAATATGCCTTCACTCTTCCATTGCTTGTCTTTTGAAGTTAATTTCCAATCCTAACTGGAAATCAGAAATGGTGCAATCTTTTGATATGTTACAGAGCAATGAAAATTTAATTTATATAATATCTTCCCCTTTTTAAGTGCCTTGTTCAATTGAAGCCAAAGCAACTGTGAATGATGGCTAAGTTAAGAATAAAAAGTGAGATCAAAGTGATGTCTGCCATTATGATTTCAAACAGCATGTGCCACTTGGGAAGTTTAAGGGAGAAAATATTAAAAAGGATACAGCTGCCTAACTGAAATGGGATACAGCATATAGAAAGCGAGGCACTCATTAAGTTTCTCAGTTATTCTGCCCACATAAAAGACTAAAGGACAATTATGAAAATGAACAAGTGTGTTTATTGGACAGTAGAGTCTTTGTATGTGTTCGCTTATATGTGAATGGGTGTGTGCGCGCTTGCACATGCTTGTGTGGTGTGTGAGTGAGTGTGTGTGTCTGTGTGTGTGTGAGTGAATGTGTGTGTGTCTGTGTGTGTGTGTGTCTCTGTGTGTGTGTGTCTGTGTGTGTCTGTGTGTGTGTGTCTGTGTGTGTGTGTCTGTGTGTGTGAGCATACACGCATGGGCATGCTGAAATTGTTGGGAGAGCATCTCTATTCTTTTACAAATGTGCCCCAGGAGTTTTCAGCTTCAAAACCTGTATATTTCGCCATCACTACTGGCTCTAATCGCTTTGAAAGTACCTGGGGGAAGTACTTAGTTGGGAAAGGAAGTAGAAAAATGAGAAGCTTGGGGGGCCAGGTGAGGAGTGGCCTGTCCCTCCTTAAAGACTGTGGCTTCCCACTCTGAAGAATGTGTTAAGCTACTTTTAATGCACTGGTGGTTGATCAATAAATCCTTAAACTTGCAGTTAGCAAGAAGAAATGGTACAAGTCATAGGAGTAAACTTTCTGTAGATGAACAAGCTTTTATCCCAAGTGCCAAGGGCACCTTGGACACCAGTCCTTGTTACCTTTAAGCTCTGTGCATGCATATCAATAGGGGTGAAGTGGGATCTACTTTTCTGCCAGCAGAGTCATTTGTTGAATGTCAGAGGGCTTTCTAGACCACATACAATGAAATTCCTGAGAATTCTAGCTTAAGTGGTAGGCTGACCCAGGACCAGTTTGTTTTGTGAACACTTAAAACCTCAGAGGAAGGGAAGATAGTGGGGAGGGAGGTCAGAGCCAGCAGCAAAGTTGTTGGAGGACACTCTTGTGTCTCTGACACCTAAAAGCTCTTTGTCAAATGAAACAGCACATCTGGAAGAGCCAGCTGCTGGGTGCTCCCTGACGCTGTGCCCAGAGGCCTGATAAGATGCTATCAGGCCACCCTTCTAAGTACTTTAAGCACTATACACAGATCACTGGAGCAATTACCATAAAGAGCAAAAGATATGGGCCTTTATTGATGGAGATTAATATTGAACACCAGGACATTGATTTTTCTCAGCATCCTATTTCTGATTGTAAACTTGGTTTGCAGCCACCTGAGGTTGATTTGAGCTTGTCTTCTTCCTGATGCTACTTTGAAGACCCACTAAGAATAAATTTGAAGCATTTCTAATGTAAAGAGAAATGATTTTACCTCAATTCTAATATATATGATAACAAACATTTACTGTGTCTGCTGTATTCTAGACACTATATAAGGTACTGAACACACACACCGTAGTTTAAGTCTCACAAATGTGCATCTAAGGTAAAGACACCAGCAGCATACTTCATATGAGGAAGCTGATTATCACAGGTATTGGATAAAAATTCCAGAGCCACCTAGAAAAGGCATAGTGGTTCTTGAAAGATGCTGGGGAGGTCAGAGCACTTGTGTTCTTACAGAAGACCTGGGTTTGATTCGCAGCTTCTGTATCATGTCTGCAACTCAGAATCTAGGGAATCTGATAACCTCTTTTGGCATCCACAAGCACTGTATGCTCATGGTATACTTCATACATATATAATGATGTACTACGATAAAAAATAAATAATTGTTTATTACAAAATCAAGGAGACTGAATCTTGATGTTTATTACTGTAATGACTGTTATGGGATGGATGTGAAATGCTCCCCTAAGCTCATGTATTTGAACACTTCGTTCCTCACTGGTGGCACAGTTTGGGAAAGTTCTGGAAGCTTTGGGATGGGTGTAGAGTCTCCCTAGAGGAAGTGGGTTACCAGAAGACTGGCTCTGCTGTCACTTCCTGGGTGCTTGATGTCATGTCACTGGTGGCCTTCCACTCCTGCCACATGCATTCCCTGCTAGGATAAAATATACCCTCTGAAACTGTGAGCCTGAGCAAACCCTTCCTTCCTTAAATAGCTTCTCATCTGGCATTTTGTCATAGCAACGAGCCAAGCAAGTAACAGAATGCAAACACATAAAATAATTGATGCCCGTAGGGTCCAGGACAGAGTTGTTCTGCATATGAACATCTCAAAGAGAAGCACCCTTACTGTGCACTTTAATTCCTTAGTGTCTGTGCTGTGCACACATGGGTGCATGCATGGTGCAGTGTGCAAATGGATGTCAGAGGACAACTTTCAGGAGCTGGCTCTCTCCAAGCACTGAAGGTTCCGGGGATCAAACTCAGGCCACCTGCCTTGCAAGTGCTTTTGCCTACTGAACCCCATCCCACTAGCCCAAAGCATCCTTAATTTTGATTTAAAAAATCTAACTTACCATTTCTCTTATTAGTGGTACACTTAGCTACAATCAAAATGAGAAAATTCTGCAGAGGTTTGGCTTCCATTTGGCACCTGGTTGATGGTATCATGTACAGAGAACCTCGTACAGTTTAAAGCAGAATGAACCTGTCTTTGTTTTGCCTTGTTTTGTTTTGTTACTGTGATAAAATATCCCAACCAAAGCAACTTAAGGTACAAGGGATTTTTATGGCTGACAGTTCAAAGGTTTAGTCAGTCACCAAGGCAGGGATGTTAGGGAAGCAAGATTTTGAAAGCAGCTGGTCTCACTACAACCACAGTCAAGAAACAGAAAACTGGGAGAGTTCACTGATGGTCAGCTCTTCTTCTCTATTTTATACAATCCAGACCCTCCTGCCCTGGGAATGATCCTCCCTACACAAAGATGTGTCTTCTGTAATGAATTAATGAAACCCCACCTAGGCATGGCCAGAGGCATGTTCCCAGGTGATTCTAGAGTTGTCAAATTGACAGTTAACTCTACCCATCACAGAGCTAAGCAGCAAAAGTAGGAAGGTTGATTCTTTATAAATCTATTTTATATCTACTATTATGTCCAAGAGTGGCCTGGCTATACCAGACAACAGTCAGAGCTTTCTGATGCGTAAAGATCATATTTTTCATTAAAGTCTATAAAAAAATGAGTACTTAGCTTTGACATATTTTTAGTAAGGAAGTGGTATGCTTGTATTCTGACAGTCCCCATTTTTAACATTGTATATGCTAGTTTTATGCTAATTCCATCATGCGACCAACCTGTAAGAATCGATAATTCAGGGTATAAGGATGCCCTAGAGTCACACAGCAATGTTACATCTGTAACCAAGGATGGCATACAGGATGAATGATTCTAACACATGGTTCACTTACAGAGCACTTAATAACAAATGAGCCTGCCGAGGGTGTCTAAGTGCCCCAACACATTAGAACTATTCAGAGCTACTTGGTGTATTGACTCTACCTCCAGATAAACAGGATCAAACAACCTCTGTCCTTTCTCAGCCTTTGTAACTAATCAAAGCCTGAAGACCACAAAAGTACTTTCTAATTGGTTTCATTGTTTTGTTTATTGTGCTTATCACAGGGCAGTTAGCATTTACTCTGACAATGGACCATCCTGACATTTTGGTTGGTTTTAAATAGCTGTTAATGGTTGTCTAGGGTTCATCATGACCAGTGAGCTCATGCTTACTGACTAGGTGACCTTCAAATAGAAAAGGACTGGATTTTACCTTGCAGGCCTTAGAAGATGCAAATTTTGATATGTGGTGGGTTTGTGCGTGAAGACAAAGACTCACACCTACCCTATGAGTGCAGCAGTGCTAATGGAGTAGGCTGCCTGAATTCTCCACTTTTATAGTCTTCCTCATGTAGGATTTCTCTCTGCATCCTCTCACCTGCTTTGATGCCTCACAAAATTAACCCTCAGTTCCATGGACTGAAATAACACATGACTGCATTGCTGGCACACCAATCACTGTGCTATCCCTAGGCTCCTTCTCCTTCTTGTACTATTTGTTACCTATTCACGTCTTTTTCCGCTCAGCTAGTTTCCTAAAATGATGCCTTGCTTATTTGCTTTTCTAGCTTGAAGGTTTACAAATAGTTCCACCTAGTTTGTGATCTTTTAAAGCAAGACTAAGGACAAGTTATTGACTTCTTTTCTGGTATTGTACTTAAGAACTCTTTGTCGACCCAGAGCTAATAATTCTTTACCCAAGGTTAAAGTTGAAGGAAGCATCTGCTTAAAAAGGATCAGCAAAAGAAGTTCGGGTCTTGGATTTGATAGGATGTTGAGAATTACCCTCAGTCTTGTTTATGGTGAGAATCACAAGAGTCTATGAATTAAAAACCCAGAACTATACACAGCAGTACTCACCCAGAACTTCCTAGCAATCTAAAACAATTGTTTGTTTCTAACCTTGAGAATTAAATTTTTCTACACATCCATACTTTTCTGTTCCCAACAGGATAAGACAGCCCCTAAATAGTATCCCTCTGTGCAAACGTGCCTTTCTCTTTGACCTGTTGTTGTTGTTGTTGCTGCTGTTGTTACTTTGCCTCTTCCTCCTCCTTTCCTACTTCTCTTCCCACTCTCCCTCATCTCTTCCTTTTCCTCCTCCTCATCCTCCTCCTACTCTTTCCCTTCTCTGCCTCCTCTTCTCAGGTGTCCCAAATAGGAGCATTATATGTGCTCATGACTTGTGAGTCACTATGAGTGCTACAATGAAGACACTGAGCAGTTTTGGAAGAGCTCCATTTTGCTCTCACTCACAAGCAAAGGAAGACCTCCATTATCTCTTTCTGCGAAGGAGGGGAACTCAAAGAAGAGAAGGGAGAACAGAAAAAAAGCAGGTTCCTCATGTCTCCCTGTGCTTCCTATCAGTGCAGTAGATGAAGACAGCAAACTAATGCAGCCTACAACTGCCAAATGAAGTGTCACTAGCTGCCAGATTTTCCCTTAAGATAGTTTCTATGGAAAATAAAATTAAAGAGAAATAAGATAATGCTCACTTAAGATATTACCACATTATTTGGAGCTTGGAAAACCAAAAAGCAGGTAAATTAAACCTCCTTTTACAGAAAGATCGATGTGTCTGCTACTTTGGTTATCTTAATAGCATCTAAAGTAATAAATTCTGTCATATCATTTACTTTAGCAATCTATAGAAAAAGAATATCCAGTCCAACTTTGATGAGACACAGGACCTCTTTGGGGCTTCTAGCACTTAGAGAAAAAGAGAAATCCACAAGGAGCACAAAGTGAGCTTAGTTACATAAAAATCAGCAAAACAATAACAAAGTCATATATTCTATCTTTCCCCGTGTTCTGTATGGGCCGTATATATAAGCATGAAAGAAACAAAACTTAAATTGTGCTTAATTATCTGTATATTCTATAACCACATACAGGTGTTGTTTTGCTTTGGTTTTTGTTTTGTTTTGTTTAATGTAGGTCAGAGTTTTCAAGGCACTGACATTCAGTAGAGAGCAAAAACTCCTACTCCCAAAACTCCCTACTCTGTGAAGAAGACCCATGGCAGGTAGACATATGAAATGCCTTGGACAACGTCAAGTGTTGAGAGATGATGTCTACAAAACAAGAGCCAGAGGGAATGCTTAAGCATACTGAAGTAAGAAGTGAGTCACACACACACAAATGCACATGCACACACACAAGACTCAACCAACACTCATGGGGGAAAAAAACTTTAAATAAAATTGATTTTTATTATAACTATGAATGCATTAGCAAATCATTGAGATTTGCTGTGATGTTTCCATGCACACATAAACTCTGTGTTGAACTTCTTCATCCCCTTCTCTTCCACCTTCTCTCCCAAAGCTCCTTCTCCATCCCTAGTCAGCCGTAACATCACATTTTTATATTTTAAAGACAATCAACTCCACATGGTTTAAATTTGTTAATGTCTGAAAGAAAGACATCATTTGAAAAAATCCAAAAGTATAGATAAATATTTATATAATCTTAGATTTAAAATGGATAAACATCAAAGTAAAACAGGAATTCTAAAAAAAAAAAAGCTAAATGGCACTAAAATGTATAATGTATACATATATCCTACAAAGAAAATAAATGAAGATATGATGAAATAATAAAATATTTAAATAATGGGTTAAATGTTCAGTGTATGGGGACTTTTCAAATAAAAAATATTCAAGAAGAAATTCTAGACCATGATTTTAAGATGTAATTCATAACTTGGGCATAATAGCAAACATGCAAACACTGTATCCCTAGCACTCAGGAGGCTGAGGCAGGAGGATCATAAATATGAGACCAGAATGGGATATATAAACAGAGTCTGGGAAGAGGACTGGGAGGAAGAGCAGAAGCAGGTAGAGGAGGAAAAGGAAGATGTGAGGGAGGAAGAAGAGAAAGAAGGAGGGCTATACAAAAACAGAAGGTTCCTCCCACACAAAAAAGGGTTCAGATTATTTATGTCAAAGTGATACAAATTAAAAGAGCAAGCAGCATTCACATATCAGAATTTGTCTCCTGTTGACAAGGAACTGTTAAAGAAAATATTACGAACACTTCCTATACTGCTGTGTGTCTGTCTGAAAGGGCCAATAAAGGAGGAGTGAAGCCATGTGTAAGCATTTTAAGGAAGTAATCATATATGCCAACCAAGATTCAAAGATGAGACATTCCTGTCTCTTTGTGGTTCTCCAAAGCCATCTTGTCTCTAGTGGAAAGCAGTGGGAGATGAAGGAAAGGTTGCAGGAAAAGCTGCAGTGGTGGGAAACTCCTAAGAGTTTGCCATCAACAAAGCAGAGATAAACACAGATGTGTGTTAAATGTCTACAATCCAAGGAAGACTGGCATTGCAAAGACATCTAGAAGCAATGTGTGTAAATAAATATTCAAACTGCATATATGTGCACACATATAGTACAAATTAGAAATACTTCAGCATTAGAACTTTGATTAAGTAATCAAATTAACTCTGCTGTGACTTCTTACAGGCATGTTCCTCATACTGGATCATCAGAAAATGTCCACAATATTGCCAAGCATTTTTAAATTATAAAATAATATATAATATTGAGCAAAATATGGTTAAGGAAGCACATACTATTTAATAAAAATAATGATAATAATTATTAATAATAATAACAATAATGTGCAGAAAAGCCTAAGGTGGGACATTTTCAGGACAAACAACAATTTTTATCACTGGGTAGAAGAATTAAAAGTAATAAACTAAATATTTATAAAATATCTGGATTCTGCTATATACATGGTCTTGAAGGCTTTATAATCATTGGTATGATATAAGGCATATAATTCCTTTTTGAAGGCCATAAGCAATGAACCCATTTTATCTCTATTAACTGTCTTAGTTTTTCCTTGCTATTTTGTGGGCCATTTTGTGGTGTTCTGTTATTCTTGCCTTATCTAGTCTTGTATTGTTTAGGAAGACAAAAATCTTTCTCTGTAGGCTTGGCTAGGTTCATACTCAGGTCAACTCAGGTTGACCTTGAACTCACAACCATCCTCCTGCCTCAGTGTCTCAAGTGGGGGATTATAAGTGGGATCACACCCTTGATAATGTATCACATATTCTTCAACATCATACTATTATTAATGTAAATGTAATTGCAGCTTATTGGAAAATATGTTATTTTTTATCATGTTTGCTAAGCATTTATTTCATTTTTGATAAACAGGGATCTGAATTTTTGAAGAAATGATTACAAGTCACAGTTTTTAAATAGTGTTTTGCTTGATTCTTTGCTCTGTATTTGATTAAGATTCTCTGTACACCATTGCCATTTCATTAAGACCTCCCATACACATTAGTTCTGGCCCAAACTGAGAGAGAGAGAAAAACAGGAATCTACTGAGGAAGTAATGACAACTTTCAACATGTCTCTGTACCACTTTGGGGATATTTTAGAGACATGAATGATCACACATTCAGTACCAACTGAGCAGAGTAGCTGGGGTGCATGAAAACATGTCTTGCTTTTAAAATATAGAAATGACCTAACATGCCAAGATGTTGACTGTCCCAGAATTAGACTTCTGGTTCTTTACCTTCTCTTCTGTTCCACACAGAGACAAAGTGGGAGGTTTTCTGTCAACACGTCTTCACCTCGTGAGTTACACCTTGTAATTACCAAACCACGTAGAGAGAATGCTCTACTGCACCATTTCTAAGTGTGTCCAAGTGTATCCCATGTAGAACAGTATGTCTAAGCCAGGTGAATTTTAAAAGCTTCATCCAAAGATATTTAAAAACCATGCATCATCCCCAAGAAAGAGAAGGATATTCTTGGGCCTTTCAAAATTGCAGCTGAGATCACTACTCTGAACAGGAAAACCTGCACAGGTGCCTATGATAAACATAGGTTCTGAGTGAAGCCACCAGGGTGTACCAGTTTCTCCCCATACCTTACTCTGGTGTGATAATGGAAAGGAAAAGGGACGCACGGAGGTCTTTGTTCTGCTGCTACCAATTTAGTCTATGAGCTGAAACTATCATTTTAGAGCAGATGCAACAACATGGAAATATTACCTCAGCAAATATTCAAAAGATCCTGGTAGAATAAATTATTTCCCCCAAAGTGTTGTTGAATACAGAGTAACAGCAGCTTGTCTCCTGTAGAAATTTTACCACATAATCTGTCAAAGACCAAATATTATTATAAATATTCTCCACATAAATCTCAATCTAAAACTGTTTCATTGTGGATTACTTATTCCTTCCTTCTTCATACTGACCTATTAATAGCTCCGGGGTGGTATCACCATCTAGCTGGCAGCTGGGGTGTGGCTCAATGGTAGAGCCCTTACTTAGCATTCAGTTCCCAGAACTGACAAGGTTGAGAAATACAGCTTAAAATTTTCCTCTTTTCTGTGAGCTCTTTATCCGAACATTCCCTGAGGCCCCAGGCCCATCACCAAATCATTTCTATAGTTAATTCTATAATATGTCACAAGCACAGAGCAGATGTACTCTGTTCCCTGTCCTGTCCACGCCACGGTTTCTCTCCACTGCTCCTGCTTTACCAAAACCTCTTCCATGTACAGTTCTCTCACCTCCTTGTTCTTCCCAATTTACTTTGTAACTATGGAAGGATTTTTTTTTAATTCCCCAATATTCCTCTTAAACATAGCTACTGATTCAAAAAAAAAAAAACTGTTTAAAAGCAACATCACTGGTCAACATGGCTCAGTGGATAAAGCACATGCCAAACATGCGTAAGAACCACAGTTAATACCACAAGCTCCCACGCAGAAGCCAGGCAAGCAGAGAAGCACCCCTGCAATCCCAGTCTTACGAGGCAAGGACAGGGGGTTGCTAAGGAGCCAGAGACTCTGCCTCAAGACACAAAGCCAAGGAAGACAGCAAGCATCAACCTCCAGCACATGTACCTACACACACATGAAATCATGTGCACACAAATCACACCAATGCACCCCAGACACATACACAGGCAAAAAAAATGCACTTGTGTTGCCTAAATGGAGACCAGAATAACTACTGGTTGTGCTATCACAACTCGCAAACTTGATTCACCTGACTTAGATGCAAATGTAATATTGAAACAGGGTGGGAGTCTTCTGTGCTCAGAGGACTTTAATTTTATGATATACCGACTGTAGCCCACTAACTTTAACTACCTGTTGAAGGAAGAATGGTGTAGTGGCAGAGTAGAGGACTTGCCCATCATAGAGGAGGTCCTGGCTTCATTCCCAGCATTACTAAAAATTATAGAAATAAAGAAGGAGGAGGAGGAGAAGGAGGAGGAGAATGAAGAGGAAGAGGAGGAGGAAAAGGAGGAGGAAGAGGAGGAGGAGAGAGGAGAAGGAGGAAGAGCAAGAGGAGGAGGAGGAAGACAATGAGGAAGAGGAGGAGGAGAGAGGAGAAGGAGGAAGAGCAAGAGGAAGAGAAGGAAGACAATGAGGAAGAGGAGGAGGTAGGAGAGGAGGAGAAAAAGGAGGAGGAGGAGAGAGAAGGAGGTGGGAGAGGAGGAGGGAGAAGAGAAAGAGGAAAAAGGGGAGGAGACGTTAATAAAATTACTTTTGCTTTATAATTTGGAATAGTTTTATCTGGAGGAAAAAGAAAGGTTCAAGAAAATGCTGGTTAAAAGGGTAAAATTGAGATTCCTAAGAGAGAAAATTATATCCAGTGTATAGTAGCAAATGAACCCCCCCACACACACACATATTAATGTCTGAAAGTAATATGGGTTAACTTCTTGCTCATGCTCCATGACCTAATGATCAACTCTACCCAACTTAACTTTACACCTGTGCAATGACCTCTGTGTGATTGGTGACATCCAGTTGAGGAGGCTGAAAGTGAACACGGTGAATCAAGGAGGATTGTAGAGTTCTTTCAAAAATGATAGCACACATCCTCCCTCAGCTAAAGCATATGCAGGGCTGAATTTAACAATGTGGAAAAGTGTAATTTTCCCCAAAGAGATCCAGAAAACATTTGTGAATATATAGGCTATGTTATATGCCTGCTACAGCTATGATCTAATCTAGATCATAAAAAGAAAATGAACAAATACTGTAAATTTTAGAAAAAAAAAGATGAAATTGTCATTACTAATAATAATATTAAAAAAAACTAAGAGAATCATCTGAAAACATTAAAATCCCTAAGAAAGCTTATCAAGAAGCCTAGTAACAGATTTCATAAGCATCAATAGATTTATTATGTACAATAATAAGGCGACATTACTGGGGGAGGAAGCTGGGAAATGATTCAAACCGTAAAAGCAAAGGACCTGAGTTCTAATTTCAGTACAATAGGCCCAGCTCATGCCCACTTTAGGTCTTTATGTATGTATGTAAGTAATCTATCCATCTGTCTGTCTGTCTGTCTCTATGTACGTAGGTAGGTATGTATGTCCATGTATATATGTATGTATGTGTATGCATGCATGTTTGTAAACATGTCTAATTATGTGTATATGGAGAGCTATAAACTGGTAAAGTCGGGTTTCAGATATATAAGGTGCAGCTTTGGTATCCATGCTTCTTAGACTATAATAGGAACAATGTACTATGTATGTACCATGTACTATGTATATACAGCACACTGTTTTCTGTACATACATAAGCATATGAACACACATTATAAAAATAACTCATCATACATTAAAGGTTCTCTTTTGGGGTAGAATGTGCACATGAGTGCAGGTGCCAGGAGACTCCACAAGAGGGTATCAGATCTTCTGGAGCTAGAGTTAGAGTTGTAAGCAGCCTGGCATTGGGTGCTGGGAAGTGAACTCTGCAAGAGCAGAGACCTCTCAACTACTGAGCCATCTCTCCAGTCCTAAAAATAAACCTCAAAGGAGAAAAAATAAAAATTAAAAAAAAAAAAAGAAATTGCAGAGTGTGATGTTCCCATTTGAAGGAGGAAATCAGAGTTCCAACTCCAAACTTACTAATTATTAAATTTTAAATGATTAAATATTAATATTAAGTGATTATTAATTACTTAAATTAATAACTAATTATGTCACATTTTGACAATATACAGAATTAATTATGAGGTGTTGACATATGCTTCCCATTTGATTCTGACCACTTTTGAAATGTCCATTTTGTACATTAAGTAGATAGTATAAAAGTATAACTTTCCAAAGGTCACAGAGCTATAAAAGACAGGCTTCAGATCTGTAAGGTGCAGCTCTGGTGTCCAGGCTCTTTTGATTATAATCTAAACAGTGTACTATGTACACTGTATTCTGTACATACATAAGCATCAGAACACATATTAAAAAATTAACTCATTGCACATTAGAGGTTCTATCATTTTCTAGCTTTATACCACAGCATAAATATTTTGATTTGATTTAATAAATGTTTGATCAGCATTGATTATTTACATCTTGTCATAAATCAGGAATTGTGCTAGAATTTTCCTTTTTGCTTTACGTACAAGCTATCCAGGCAAAAGAACAGTTGTACACGTTGTATGAATGACAGAACTCAGAACAGCTGTATTCCCTTTTTGTTTGTTTGTTTGCTTGCTTGCTTGTTTGCTTCTTGGGTTTTTGATGTTTTGTTTTGCCTTAAAGATGTATTTATATTATACAGTAGCTGTCTTCAGTTCAGACACACCAGAAGAGGGCAAGGGATCCCATTACAGATGGTTGCGAGCCACCATGTGGTTGCTGGGAATTGAGCTCAGGACCTCTGGAAGAGCAGAGTAGTCAGTGCTTCTAACCTCGGAGTCTTCTCTCCAGCCCTACAGGTGGCTTTTAAGTAATAATTTTAAGCAGGGAATAGTGGCATACACCTGTAACTGAAGACACTGTCTGAAAGACAAATTATAATGCAGAATGGAAGTTATGAGCCTCAGGTAAACAACAACATAACCTATACCAAAAAAATAGCAGTCCAACTTTGAAAGTTACCATTTCCTTCTGAAGAGGTGTGTGTGGGAGAAGATATGAAAAACAATGCCAGTGGGAGAACAACTGTCTTAGTTAGGATTTTACTGCTGTAAACAGACACCATGACCAAAGCAACTCATAAAAAACAACATTTCATTGAGGCTGGCTTACAGGTTCAGAAGTTCAGTCCATTATCATCAATGTGGGTACATGGCAGCATCCAGGTAGGCATGGTGCAGGAGGAGCTGAGAGTTCTACATCTTCATCTGAAGGTTGCTAGCAGAATACTGACTTCTAAGCAGCTAGGATGAGGGTCTTAAAACCCACATCTACAGTGGCACACCTACTCTAAAAGGGCCACACCTCTCAATACCACTCTCTTGGTCAAGCATATATAAACCATCACATTCTGCTCCCTGGCCCCTATAGGCTAGTTCAAACATATGAGTCTGTGGGGGCCATACCTAGCCATAGCATAATAATGGCTCAGTGATTAAGAGCATTGACTGACTCTCCCAAAGTTCCAGAGTTCAAATCCCGGTAACAACTGTATTCCTAAATCTACCAAAGTACCTGTAAGCTTTTAAGTAAGGGGCTCCACTAGAGATGAACTAGTGAAAATTTGTGATGAAAAACATACTTTGGGTCATTATGTCCCTTCAGGTTACTCTGCACTGTTCTGAAAGGAAAACTGCTTAAAATATATGCTAAATAATAATTATATATTCAGGATTCTGCACGGGCCCCAAACATCTGGCCACTTTCCCGGCCAGAGGAAAGGGGTCCACCCAGCATGGGAGCACTTTGCCTGAGCATCGGTAGCGGACATCTTGGTTCCGGGACCCAGCCGAGAGTATTCTGCACAGGTTCCAGACATCCAGCCACTTTCCCGGCCAGAGGAAAGGGGTTCGCCCGGCGGGAGTGCTTTGCCTGAGCATCGGCAGCAGACATCTTGGTTCCGGGACCCAGCCGAGAGTATTCTGCACAGGTGAGAGTACGGAATACAGAAGCTAAAAGCTTCTGGGACAGGCAGGAGCCACAGAGCCTCTAAGGCAGCCCCCTTTTCGGGCCCCAGACAGCTGGCCACTTTCCTGGCCAGAGGAAAGGGGTCCGCCCGGCAGGAGTGCTTTGCCTGAGTATCTGCAGTAGGCATCTTGGTTCTGGGACCCCTCCAAGTGTATTCTGCACAGCTCCAGAGAATACCAGATGGTGAGGGGCAAACGTAAGAATCCTACTAACAGAAATCAAGACCACTCATCATCAGAAGAACACAGCACTCCCACCCCACCTAGTCCTGGGCACCCCAACACAACCAAAAAGCTAGACCCGGATTTAAAAGCAAGATGATGGTAGAGGAGGACATCAAGAAGGACTTTAATAACTCACTTAAAGAAATACAGGAGAACATTGCTAAAGAGTTACAAGTCCTTAAAGAAAAACAGGAAAACACAACCAAACAGGTAGAAGTCCTTAAAGAAAAACAGGAAAATACATCCAAACAGGTGATGGAAATGAATAAAACCATACTAGACCTAAAAAGGGAAGTAGACACAATAAAGAAAACCCAAAGTGAGGCAACGCTGGAGATAGAAACCCTAGGAAAGAAATATGAAACCATAGAGGAGAGCATCAGCAACAGAATACAAGAGATGGAAGAGAGAAACTCAGGTGCAGAAGATTCCATAGAGAACACCAGCACAACAATTAAAGAAAATACAAAACGCAAAAGGATCCTAACTCAAAACATCCAGGAAATACAGGACACAATGAGAAGACCAAACCTACGGATAATAGGAGTTGATGACAATGAAGATTTTTCAACTTAAAGGGCCAGCAAATATCTTCAACAAAATTATAGAAGAAAACTTCCCAAACCTAAAGAAAGAGATGCCCATGAACATACAAGAAGCCTACAGAACTCCAAATAGACTGGACCAGAAAAGAAATTTCTCCCGATACATAATAATCAGAACAAAAAATGCACTAAATAAAGATAGAATATTAAAAGCAGTAAGGGAGAAAGGTCAAGTAACATATAAAGGCAGGCCTATCAGAATTACACCAGACTTTTCACCAGAGACTATGAAAGCCAGAAGATCCTGGACAGATGTTATACAGACACTAAGAGAACACAAATGCCAGCCCAGGCTACTATACCCGGCCAAACTCTCAATTATCATAGATGGAGAAACCAAAGTATTCCACGACAAAACCAAATTCACACATTATCTTTCCACGAATCCAGCCCTTCAAAGGATCATAACAGAAAAAAACCAATACAAGGACAGAAATCACACCCTAGAAAAATCAAGAAAGTAATCCCTCAATAAACCAAAAAGAAGACACCCACAAGAACAGAATGCTAACTCTAACAACAAAAATAAAAGGAAGCAACAATTACTTTTCCTTAATATCTCTTAATATCAATGGACTCAATTCCCCCAATAAAAAGACATAGACTAACAGACTGGCTACACAAACAGGATCCAACATTCTGCTGCTTACAGGAAACCCATCTCAGGGAAAAAGACAGACACTACCTCAGAGTGAAAGGCTGGAAAACAATTTTCCAAGCAAATGGTCTGAAGAAACAACCTGGAGTAGCCATTCTAATATCAAATAAAATCGACTTCCAACCCAAAGTTATCAAAAAAGACAAGAAGGGACACTTCATACTCGTCAAAGGTAAAATCCTCCAAGAGGAACTCTCAATTCTGAATATCTATGCTCCAAATGCAAGGGCAGCTACATTCATTAAAGACACTTTAGTAAAGCTCAAAGCACACATTGCAAATCACACAATAATAGTGGGAGACTTCAACACACCACTTTCATCAATGGACAGATTGTGGAAACAGAAAATAAACAGGGACACAGTGAAACTAACAGAAGTTATGAAACAAATGGACTTAACAGATATCTATAGAACCTTTTATCCTAAAACAAAAGGATATACCTTCTTCTCAGCACCTCACGGGACCTTCTCCAAAATTGACCATATAATTGGTCACAAAACATGCCTCAACACATACAAAAATATTGAAATTGTCCCATGCATCCTATCAGACCACCATACACTAAGAATGATCTTCAATAACAACATAAATAATGGAAAGCCAACATTCGAATGGAAACTGAACAACACTCTTCTCAATGATACCTTGGTCAAGGAAGGAATAAAGAAAGAAATTAAAGACTTTTTAGAGTTTAATGAAAATGAAGCCACAACATACCCAAACCTATGGGACACAATGAAAGCATTTCTAAGAGGGAAACTCATAGCTCTGAGTGCCTACAAAAAGAAACTGGAGAAAGCACAAACTAGCAGCTTGACAACACATCTAAAAGCTCTAGAAAAAAAAGAAGAAAATTCACCCAAGAGGAGTAGACGGCAGGAAATAATCAAACTCAGGGGTGAAATCAACCAAGTGGAAACAAGAAGAACTATTCAAAGAATTAACCAAACGAGGAGTTGGTTCTTTGAGAAAATCAACAAGATAGATAAACCCTTAGCTAGACTCACTAGAGGGCACAGGGACAACATCCTAATAAACAAAATCAGAAATGAAAAGGGAGACATAACAACAGATCCTGAAGAAATCCAAAACACAATCAGATCCTTCTACAAAAGGCTATACTCAACAAAACTGGAAAACCTGAATAAAATGGACCAATTTCTAGACAAATACCAGGTACCAAAGTTAAATCAGGATCAAGTTAACGATCTAAACAGTCCCATATCCCCTAAAGAAATAGAAGCAGTCATTAATAGTCTCCCAGTCAAAAAAAAGCCCAGGACCAGATGGTTTAGTGCAGAGTTCTACCAGACCTTCAAAGAAGATCTAATTCCAGTTCTGCACAAACTATTCCACAAAATAGAAGTAGAAGGAACTCTACCCAACTCATTCTATGAAGCCACAATTACTCTAATACCTAAACCACAGAAAGATCCAACAAAGATAGAGAAATTCAGACCAATTTCCCTTATGAATATTGATGCAAAATTCCTCAATAAAATTCTCGCTAACCGAATCCAAGAACACATTAAAGCAATCATCCATCCTGACCAAGTAGGTTTTATTACAGGGATGCAGGGATGGTTTAATATACGGAAATCCATCAACGTAATCCATTATATAAACAAACTCAACGACAAAAACTACAAGATCATCTCGTTAGATGCAGAAAAAGCATTCAACATGATCCAACACACATTCATGATAAAAGTCTTGGAAAGATCAGGAATTCAAGGCCCATATCTAACCATGATAAAAGCAATCTACAGCAAACCAGTAGCCAACATCAAAGTAAATGGTGAGAAGCTGGAAGAAATCCCACTAAAATCAGGGACTAGACAAGGCTGTCCACGCTCTCCATACCTATTCAACATTGTACTTGAAGTCCTAGCCAGAGCAATTCGACAACAAAAGGAGATCAGGGGATACAAATTGGAAAAGATGAAGTCAAAATATCACTTTTTGCAGATGATATGATAGTATATATAAGTGACCCTAAAAATTCCACCAGAGAACTCCTAAACCTGATAAACAGCTTCAGTGAAGTAGCTGGATATAAAATTAACTCAAACAAGTCAATGGCCTTTCTCTACACAAAGAATAAACAGGCTGAGAAAGAAATTAGGGAAACAACACCCTTCTCAATAGTCACAAATAATATAAAATATCTTGGCATGACTCTAACTAAGGAAGTGAAAGATCTGTATGATAAAAACTTCAAGTCTCTGAAGAAAGAAATTAAAGAAGATCTCAGAAGATGGAAAGATCTCCCATGCTCATGGATTGGCAGGATCAACATTGTAAAAATGGCTATCTTGCCAAAAGCAATCTACAGATTCAATGCAATCCCCATCAAAATTCCAACTCAATTCTTCAACGAATTAGAAAGTGCAATCTGCAAATTCATCTGGAATAACAAAAAACCTAGGATAGCAAAAACTCTTCTCAAGGATAAAAGAACCTCTGGTGGAATCACCATGCCGGACCTAAAGCTTTACTACAGAGAAATTGTGATAAAAACTGCATGGTACTGGTATAGTTACAGACAAGTAGACCAATGGAATAGAATTGAAGACCCAGAAATGAACCCACACACCTATGGTCACTTGATCTTCGACAAGGGAGCTAAAAACATCCAGTGGAAGAAAGACAGCATTTTCAACAAATGGTGCTAGCACAACTGGTTGTTATCATGTAGAAGAATGTGAATTGATCCATTCCTATCTCCTTGTACTAAGGTCAAATCTAAGTGGATCAAGGAACTTCACGTAAAACCAGAGACACTGAAACTTATAAAGGAGAAAGTGGGGAGAAGCCTTGAAGATATGGGCACAGGGGGAAAATTCCTGAATAGAACAGCAATGGCTTGCTCTGTAAGATCGAGAATTGACAAATGGGACCTCATGAAACTGCAAAGCAATGAAAAAGACACCGTCAATAAGACAAAAAGACCACCAAAAGATTGGGAAAGGATCTTTACCTATCCTAAATCAGATAGGGGACTAATATCCAATATATATAAAGAACTCAAGAAGGTGGACTCCAGAAAATCAAATAACCCCATTAAAAAATGGGGCTCAGAACTGAACAAAGAATTCTCACTTGAGGAATACCAAATGGCACAGAAGCACCTGAAAAAATGTTTAACATCCTTAATCATCAGGGAAATGCAAATCAAAACAACCCTGAGATTCTACCTCACACCAGTCAGAATGACTAAGATCAAAAATTCAGGTTACAACAGATGCTGGCGAGGATGTGGAGAAAGAGGAACAATCCTCCATTGTTGGTGGGATTGCAAGCTTGTACAACCACTCTGGAAATCAGTCTGGCGGTTCCTTAGAAAATTGGACATAGTACTACCGGTAGATCCACCAATACCTCTCCTGGGCATATATCCAGAAGATGTTCCTACCGGTAAGAAGGACACATGCTCCACTATGTTCATAGCAGCCTTATTTATAATAGCCAGAAGCTGGAAAGAACCCAGATGCCCCTCAACAGAGGAATGGATACTGAAAATGTGGTACATTTACACAATGGAGTACTACTCAGCTATTAAAAAGAATGAATTTATGAAATTCCTAGGCAAATGGATGGACCTAGAGCCATCATCCTGAGTGAGGTAACACAATCACAAAGGAACTCACACAATATGTACTCACTGATAAGTGGATATTAGCCCAAAACTTAGGATACCCAAGATATAAGATACAATTTACTAAACATATGAAACTCAAGAAGAATGAAGACCAAAGTGTGGACACTGTGCCCCTTCTTAGAATTGCGAACAAAACACCCATGGAGTGAGTTACAGAGACAAAGTTTGGAGCTTTGACGAAAGGATCGATCATCTAGAGACTGCCATATCCAGGGATCCACCCCATAATCAGCCTCCAAACGCTGACACCATTGCATACACTAGCAAGATTTTGCTGAAAGGACCCAGATATAGCTGTCTTGTGAAACTATGCCGGGGCCTAGCAAACACAGAAGTGGATGCTCACAGTCAGCTATTGAATGGATCACAGGGCCCCCAAAGGAGGAGCTAGAGAAAGTACCCAAGGAGCTAAAGGGATCTGCAACCCTATAGGTGGAACAACATTATGAACTAACCAGTACCCTGGAGCTCTTGACTCTAGCTGCATTTGTATCAAAAGATGGCCTAATCAACCATCACTGGAAAGAGAGGCCCATTGGACACACAAACTTTATATGCCCAAGTACAGGGGAATGCCAGAGCCAAAAAAATGGGAATGGGTGGGTAGGAAAGTGGTGGGGGGAGGGTATGGGAGACTTTTGGGATAGTATTGGAAATGTAATTGAGGAAAATATGTAATAAAAATATTAAAATTTTAAAAAAATTATATATTCAACAGCTATTAAAACATATATTTTCCTAAAAGAAAAATAAGAAAAACATACTTTGAATGCCACTTGATATTTGGAATAGCGGTCGGTGATGGTTGCCCTGACCTCCCTCATCATCTCCATTATTTCTTTTAGGTCAGTAGAATAAGATTGCTTTCTGTTGCGTTATTCTTCCCTTCAGGAGTCATAGCAACCCGAACAGGAACTCAAGAGGTATTGTGATAGGTAAGCCCCTCTGGTCAACAAAGACTCAACCTGAATGCCACAGCACCCGTTGACAAGAGCTTGATTTGACAACTAGCAAGACAGAATCTGGAGCTGAAGAGGAGGGAAGCTTCAAATGCTTCCATTGTATCATTATTCTTCCAGAGGGCAGCAGGCAGGAAGATCCAGTTCTACAGAGTGGGTCTGTGTGCTACTAGCAAGCTGTTCTTTACGCTCTCCGCAAGGCAAAGGTTAGGAGTAGACTCGCCCATGGCCAATGCAAAGCTTGTTTGGAATTGAGTAGTTTGCTTTTGGGATACTGATTGTTTACTGGTAATTTCAGCAACCTAGCACCTGGGAAAATATGACCTTCCTGACCAGTGTCCTCACGAGCTGTGGACAACAAATCCTGAAAACTGCTCTTCCCAGTGGAAGGAGGGGCCATCTATGGTTCTTAAGCAACTGTCTGGTCACTGTAGAATAGATTGTTTAAAGAGATCTACAGTTACAGAATAACAGGCAATAAGGAAGACTGAAGATCCTGGCTTGACAATTAGGAAACAAAAAGATTTGTTTCCACATAAATTTCAGCCTCAAAGGAATTCCTTTCCAAAGAAACAGCTAGTCTTAACTAACATTTCAACGCTTCACACTATATTAATTGCTTGACATATAGGATGGTTTTGAGCATTCTAGAATCAGCATGAGAGAGAGGCTTCACAGACGGATAAACTTTAATGTAGGGAGATACAATAACTTCCATGTCACAAGCCTGGTACGTAGCAAAGTGGATATTTGAACTTAGACTGATAAATCAAAAACCAGTTTTAACTACTGCTCTGCTCCATCCTAAACTACCACTTAGCTTTCTTATCAAGATTATAAACTACTTCTAAGCATTGATGGTACTAGCCTTTAACCCCAGCATTTTGGGAGACAGAAGTCAGTAGATCTCTGTGAGTTTGAGGCCAGCCTGGTCTACAGAGCAAGTTCCAGGGGAGTCAAGGGGTTACACACAGGAAAAAAAAAAAAACTGCCTTGAAAAAGCAGATTGATTGATTAATTAATGAATTAAATTGCCATTTGATTTATTCGTTTTTGTTAGCAAATTACACTTATTGAGCAAATAAATCATTAAGAAAAGACTAAATAAAAGAGAGACTAGAGGGTCTTCAACTTAATACTCTATTTCTAACTGATTCTGTTTTGATTTTAGAAATGTAAAGGCTACTTTGAACTTTTTGCTTAAAAATAATATAGAAAAGATATAATTTGTAGAAGTTATAAAGTAAACTTTAACCTATGCCATCATTGCCAAGGGCCAAGTGTTCTTACATTTGCTATACAATGCAAGAGACAAAATGGAGATAAGTTGCTTGTTTGTTTGTTCGTTTGTTTGTTTCTTTGTTTGTCTGAGATGAGGTTCTCACTACATTTTCCGGGCAGGACTCAAGTTTCTGGACTTGGCACAACCTCTGCCTCAGCCTCCATGGTAGATGCAAGCCTACAGACATATGCTGTCACTAGCAAGCTGGAAACAAGTATTGTTAAAATCCTCTAAGTGAGATGCATTAGAAATGCACAAAACACAGAGTAATCCAGAATAAACCTATTTGATGATGTGAGTTTTGGAAAGGTTCCAAAGAGTTGGAAACAGTTCACATTTTTTTGACGTTCAAGGAAAAAAGAAGAGAGGTAGACACTGTTCATATAGCTCAGAGGAAGATAATATGCACAAGCCACGTTAGGATATTCATAGTGCCTTGGATTTCACTCTTCCTTTGAGATTTGACCACAGACACCAAGGCCTGTGTATCCACAGCTCCCTGAGGTAGATAGAACCAGAGAATGGGAGTGTTGCAAGGTTCTAGAGAACTTCCTCCAGAAGTCTGAACTCCAACCTTTACTATCAGATGTAATTTCTCCTGAGTCACACAAGGAAGTTGAACACTAGATGCTGTGTAGTGAGGTGCCTAGTTCTCAATGGTTTTATCTCTAGATCCCATGAGTAATAAAGAATAACAGGGCAATGACCTCTTCCTACTTCACAAAGATGTTCTACAGATTAACTAATTAATGATTATAAAGTGTTACATCTTATTAAGTTTATTATGATCATTAACATCTTGCGATGGAGAGATAGGTTCAGGAATAAAAAGTAAGGTTCAGTAGATGGCGTTCTGCCCTCTAGTACCAGTGCCAATTCAAGCTAAGATCTGGAGAACATCTCTGATAACTTCTTGTTCTTGATCATTTAAACAATAGCATCCTTAGAGTGGTCCCTCAGGCACAGTAAAGAGCTCCTGAGGCCCCATCTGTATTCAACAACAATTGAACTATCATTTGGATAAGCTTGCACACTGGCTCCAGGGGTGGAATACTGATTATCAAATACAGATGTTTTTAGAATATTTATTTTTTAAGTATATTAACACATACATACAATAAATACAAAGAAGTTCACTTTTATTAAATAGTTCAAATGCAATTATGAAATATGTATGTATAGCAAAATTCAATGTTCAACAAAATAATATATATTCACGGGACATGTGATTAGATGGTAATTAAGTGCCTTATGTTATTTGCTTAAATTCGCTTAGTTATCCTTTTACTTTGTCTTACACTAACAGAATCATTCACTTGGTATTTTTCTCTTTCATATCATCAGAGGAATTGAGTTTCTTTCACAAACTTTAGTCTGGTAGATATTCAAAGTGTGGTCTTAAACTTTCATAAATAACTTGTTCATGGTTCATTCTTCTGCATTAGAACTCTCTGGCTAGGTCTTTTGAAGGAATCAGCTGATTTCCATTGTGGCCACTAGATATCTCATACAAGAGGATCACAACAATACAGATATATATGTTCAACTAGGCATATTTCAAAAGGAGGGATTTTTTTTTTTTCGTTTTTTGCCTTACAGATGAAGAACTGAGAAGCAGACATTCACCAGTTTGTCCAAGGTCATGTGACAATGAATTGTGGAATCAGCTAAATGCCCAGGCAATCTTTTTTTTTTTCTTTTTGAGACATGGTTTCTCTGTATAGCCCTGGCTGTCCTGGTAGACTAGGCTGGCCTCGAACTCAGAAATCCAGCTGTCTCTGCCTCCCAAGTGCTGGGATTAAAGGCGTGCGCCACCACTGCCTGGCACTGCCCAGGCAATCTTAATGCAAACGGCAGCTACTCAACAGCTAAGTTTTCTCCCTCCACACCCCTGATACATCCTAAAGGTGTGAAAGCCTGAATAACATGATGCAATTTGGCCAGAGAAGATCAAATGTACACTTACCTTATGATGGACAATTCTGGAAACTAATGTAGGCAAGTATGTTCCAGTGGGGAATTTTGGACACTTTTCTTTTAGAAAGGTCTAGTTCCATTCCTTGTACTTATATTCAGAAGTTTATGTACAGAAGTGTATATACAGAAGTGTGTGCTCTGTTATTGCTACACTTGTGAAATGAGGTTTTGTTTTACCTCCCTATTAATTCAGGGAGTGTCTGCATGGGGACACTTTGGGGAGGGAGGGGCTGTCGGTGGATTATTGGCTTTAGAACTTCTGGATGGCTTTTCCTGGAGATAATGACAACATCAAGCCTCTGTACTTTTCCTTCCCAGGTGGGAAGTTTGGCCCCAGGACAGTGTTCAGGTGATGGAACGTCTTGGCAGGTGAACAAAGAGAAGTGAGCATAGGCAATTTCAGAATGATTCTCACCTGAAGAACTGGAATCCTAGAGATAGTTAATGATCCTATTAACATCAAATATGCTGTAGATATAGCTGTGTGGAAAGCTATTGGATTTGTATCTTTCAATACCAGGGGTTGAACCTGGAGCTCCACACATGCCAGGCAAACTACCACTCAGCTATGTGCCCAGTCTTCCCATTCACTTTGTTTGGAGACTAGGTCTCTCTACGCTGCCCATGCTTGCAATGCTTTCCAGCCTGGCCTGGAACTCAGACTATCCACTGAGAAGACCTTAAAATTGTGAACCTCTTGCCTCAGCCTACTGAGTAGCCCAGATAATGTGACCATGCCCCTCCTTTCTTCCTTTCTTCCTTTCTTTCTTTCTTTCTTTCTTTCTTTCTTTCTTTCTTTCTTTCTTTCTTTCTTTCTTTCTTTCTTTCTTTCTTTCTTTCTTTCTTCTTCTTCTTCTTCTTCTTCCTTCTTCTTCTCCTTCTTTCCCCTTCTTCTCCTTCTTTCTCTTTCTCCTCCTCCTCCTCCTCCTCCTCCTCCTCCTCCTCCTCCTTCTTCTCCTTCTCCTTCTCATCGTCATCATCATTATCATTTAATTACTTTTGGCCTTTCCTAGTAAATCTAGAGCACAAAGATTGATTTCTGAGGGGTGGTTTAAACCGATATAATGATATCTAATAAGTAAGAAAATAGTCCAATTTTTAAGTTAGACACCTGTTGCAAGGAGCAGAAATTACTATAAACTGCTTTTTAAAAGTAAGTTTGGGCAGATGTTTCTAATCATTCTATAAAATTCAGTGCTGAGTCAGAACAGCTACAAGAATGGCCCTAATTGCTTGGTTTTTCTTTTTCTTTTTCTTTTTCTTTTTCTTTTTCCTTTTCCTTTTCTTCTTCTTCTTCTTCTTCTTCTTCTTCTTCTTCTTCTTCTTCTTCTTCTTCTTCTTCTTCTTCTTCTTCTTTTTCTTCTTCTTTTTCTTTTTCTTTTTCTTAATTAAGGATAGACCCAGGCCCGCATCTATCCATGGTAAGAAAGAGCCCCGCCATTGAGGCACATCTTCAATATTTTTGAGGTTGTTGTTGTTTCAAACAGCATCTCCCTATGTTGGCTAAAGTGCTCACGAACTTACAATCCCCCATCTGTTTTCCAACTGTTAGGATTACAAGTATATGCCACCATATCCACCTTGAGTGACTTCAGCTTTAAAGAAAGTCAGGAAAGGCTGTTGCTGCTATCCATGAATGGGTAATTTCAAGATGACCAGTGCATCCTTTGCTCTGGAGGCTGGACCAGTGGCTCAGAAAATCCTCAGCCCAGCTTCTTTCCTACTTCTCTGTTGGCACAAGAAGTTTGTTCCTCTGAGGGGTGGTAAATTTGGCAAACACAGATCTTCCTCAGTATCTGTGGGGAGATAGCTTTAAGAACATTTGTGGGGTGGCCAACAAAACCTATGCCCTGTGTAAGACTTAATATTAAAGTTGGAAATATTCATATCTTCCCATATTTCATGTTTTGAATCCTCTCCAAAATCTTGTGACAGTCAATACACTGGGATTGTTGTGCAAATTTCTCTCTCTTGTTTTTTCTTGATGCTTTACCTGGTCTCCTATAGCCTAGGTTAGCCTCCAACTTCCTTTTGGCTAAGGCTGGCCTTGAATTCTTGACCCTCGTGCCTCGACTTCCCAAGTACTCAAATTCCAGAAATACATCACTACACCCAGCTTGCAAACTGTTCTAAATTTGCATAGATTGATTGAGGAATAACAACAGCAACAATAGTTCTTCATGTTAAGTAAATTGGCAATTTTTTCAACTACTTTCAACCTATACTTAGTGACATCCATAGATACGGAATCTATGTCTAAGACTGGGCATGCAAGTGTTCAAGAAACATGATTCAGTACTGGATTGTTTTACAACATCTATGATGGATGAGATGGTATTTGTTTTTGATCCATCTGGAGAACAATAGCTGGGCTTTAAAATATTATCTTTGAAAAGTGCATTAAAAGCTGAATTGCAGTAACTGTCTGCAGAAAAGAAGGCTAAGATAAAACACAATGGTGTATATATTTAATATCATTTTCCTTGACTACATACACTTCATGTCACTTCAAGGTCTGGGGATGTTTCTTTTCTTTTTGACTTTGGAGGTAGGGTCTCATTATGTAGCATTTGCTGGACTGGAACTCACAGTGTAGTGTAGATCAGGCTACTCTTAAACTCATAGACATCCTCCTGCCTCTGTCTTTTTAGTGCCAGGATGAAGGGTACACACCATCTCAGCCAACAAACATCATTACATTTTCTCCAACTTATATCAAATTCACCACAAGCTGTCTTCAAATTAGGATGTGGCAATACATCCTAAAAAGATTCTAAAGGGGACATTATGCCAATAGGCACCGCAACACTGAAAAGGATTAGGTTGTTTTTTTGGTCTGGAGTAGGGGTAGGATTTGGAGTGGTAGGGAGTGGTGACCTTTAAATTATAAAACCTGAGCCAAAAATATCAATGGTCTCACTATATTTTGGTTACGAATTCAAGCCACTAACCAGTGAGTTACTAAAATAAAGCATGTATGCCTGGATTGTCTTGGAGGAAATAAGAAATGGGTATCTCTGTGCCTCACCTGGGACATGGACAGGTTAACACCTGCCCTACTAAACTGCCTGAGATGAGCAGAGTTTACTTCCAAGTTGGAGCCTGGGGGAGCCTTTCAAATGTTGGTTCAAATACAGCTTTTGTAATGTTTTATTGTAATTCAGTAAGGCTCTGATTCTTTAGCTAGGATACTGTTTCCAAAGGAATATAATTGCTATCAAGAGAGAAGAAGGGAACATGTGAATGAGTTGAACAAAATCAGCCAAATGCATCCTGGCCATTTGTGTGGAACAGACATATGGTCAGTTGCCTTTTCATGCACCTCAGAGAGCTATCACTTTAAATGGTGTCAAAGTGTCACAACATGAAAATGAAAATAATTCTCACAGTTGGATGTATAAGAAGGAGCTTGGGGACCATCCACTTTACGTGGCCCTTCTTTGCTCCGATGCTCCAAAGACATTTTTAAAAATGTTTATTACATTCATTTATTTATCTCTTTGAGAGGAGGTTCACACCATAGTGGCTGTGTGGTGGTCAGAGGAAAACAATCTGTAAGAGGCCTTCCACCTCATGGGACCTGAGAACAGACCTCATGTCATTAAGCCTAGCCACAAGCACCCTTACCCACTGAGCCATCCCACCAATCCCCAAGAACACGTTCTATTGACCTTTGCTCCTTTTATTTTCTATCCACCACATTTTCCCCCTCAAGTTCTTTGCACACACTACAACCTCACCTAGTGATCTCTTCTAGCCCTTTGCAGAGTCTGCGTTCTCATTCCAGTACATTTTCCAATTGAATTGCCAAAAAGACATTTCTTGACCATTCACTCAAAGGCAAAGGATATCGTATCTCATCTCTGCCCAGAACGTCCTGCCTACTCTCCAAGTCTGCAGCTAAGTAAACCTAATGCCCCCAACTTCCTTCAGTCTATTTACTAGCCACAGTCACTAATCAGATGCTTCTTATAGTCTTGTTGCCCCACACAACCCTCCCCACAGTGAGTCATAGTGGACATCCCTCCATTACAGATAAAGACACTAACTAGAAAGAGGTCAAAAACCTGCTATGGATCACACCGCAGAACCAGACAATCCTTTCATCAGCCCAACCCAACAAGTATCTCCCACATGGAGAGTAGTCTGCTGGGTGAGGATTTAAAGTTGGCCGTATTTCACCTCTGCTCAGAGGGGCCTCCAGAAGAGCCAGGGCAAGGTCCTCCTGGTGTGTTCCATGTGGATGAAACAGGTGGGAACACTCCCTGTTCCTTGAGGTAGGGAACTGCTGCAGATGGAGGTGGGGAGATTCTACAGACCAGCTGTGACTTGAAGGAACTATAAGAAGTAGCAGAATCTTCATGCCAGGGGCATTCCAGGCAGGGAAGTACTTGCTTTTTGAGTCATGTCAGTTCCAGATGTTTCGTATATGAAATCAGCTGTAGGCAAGACCAGATTTAGGGAAAACAGCAACAAGAAGAGAAACAGTAAAAATTTAGAGGTGGAGAGGATGGCTGGGTTAGTAACGTGCTCTTCAAGTAAAAAGACCTGAGTCTGGCCCCAGAATGCACTCTGTTTACCACACACTTATGGACCTAGTGCCAGAAAGGTAGCGACAGGAGGGTCATTGGAATGCTAACCAGCCAGAGTAGCTTATTTGAGCTCTGTGATAGTGAGAGACCCTGTCTCATTAAGCAGCATGGCCAAAAGCAATTTGGGGAGGGAAGGGATAATTTTAGAAAGTAAAGGGAAGAACTCAAGATTGGAACTTGGAGCGAAGAAATGAAGCAGAGGACATGGAGGATGCCTGCATACTGTCTTGGTCCTTGTGGCTTGTTCAGTGTGCTTTCTTAGGCCCCCAGGACTACCTGTCCAAGGGTGGCACCACCCACGTGGGCTGGGCCCTCCCTCCCATCTCAATCGTTAATCAAGAGAATGCACCGCAGGTTTGCTCCCAGCCCAGTGTTACTGAAGCACTGGCTCACTTGGTAGTCTTTTCCCAAATGGCTCTAGCTTGTGCCAAGTTGACATAAAACTAAGCAGTGCACCATGTTCTCGGCTCCTTTCTCTCCATCTCCACAGAGTGCACTGTGATGAGGCCCTTTCCTTTCCAAAGAAGTGCTAGTGAATATTCCCCTGCTGGTCTCCCTCACTGACCTGTATCTGAAGCGTTTACATATCACCAGTAGACAAAGCTTGTCAGACTATGTCTTTGTTGGTAGTAGTGGTGGATGGGTGATTGTTTAGTTGGTTGATTTCGCAGCGGGCCGCAACACTGGGCCTTCTGCATACCAACCAAGTGCTTGAGCACTGAACTTCACACAACCCCAGGCACTAACTTTACTTGAGTTTCTTCTCTCTTACCTTGTCCCTTTCCTTGTCACCTCCTCATCATGCCTGCTTGTTTTCCACGTCTACACTAAACCATTTTCTCAAGGCAGATCATCGATCATTTTAAGTTACTTTTCAAGCTTATTTTCCAATTCACATCTCCAGCTGGTTCCATAATCACTTCTGCCCTTTCCCCCATTACATCTTAAATCATCCCTCTGGCCCACTCAGCTTCCCCAAATCTTACCAATCCTTATCTGCCAACCTAATGCTTATCCAAAAGGAGTTATAAAGTGTCCTGTCTTAAAGTTGAGAACAAGACTTTAAGTAGGCCAGAGTAAGGGTTGGATGACTAACCCTAGCACGTAAACTGCCAAGTGCATTGCACGCCTGGGATAGAGTCAAGAACACCCAGGGAAGCCAACCATAGTCGACACCCATTTCTCCTGGATCCTCCTCGTGTGACCAGGTCTGCTGACCCAAATCCTGTGACACTTGTTAACTTCCAACGCTTCCCATTCCAATGATGTTCAGGCAAGCAGGAATCAAGAGAGAGTGATGCTGAGGAATAATTGAGCCCTGGCAATGCAAAACATCCCCCCAAATACAGTAGGTAAAGATTGAAAAATTAAAGGCAGTGCTCTCTCGCTTGACTGGATATCCAAGCTCAGTAAAAGACAGTTGAAACCTGCTAAGCATACATAATATCATGGAGGACACAACTTGAACACTCTGTGGCTTGAACATTTATAGGGGGTAACAGAATGCATTCATCATTTGGAACTAATTTTACAGTTCACTGGCGTTACACGGAAGCCCTCTGGACTGCTTCTCCTGCGATGAGAAAGTTTCCAGAATGGCAGTTTCCACTGGGTTTCTGCAGCTAACAGTCTCCACTGGAGATGGATGCATTCCTACCAGTGTGAAATTACAGTGTGGCCCATTGCCTAGGGGGAAGTGCACCAGATCACACCTCTGAGGGCAGTGTGTCTATGTTTTCAGTTTTGTGTTGGGTTTGGGGGGGGAGGGGCTCAACTTGAACCTGTCAAGATATCCCAGCTGGGGCAAACTTCTCCCTCCTCCTGGTGTCAGATATTTGTAGGAGTTGTGTTTCTTTTTGATACTGAATCACCCAGGGTTGAAGATGGCTGTTCCTATTTATGAAATGTGTTCTGCTGAGTTTAGGGATGCATTTCTTTTCATCGTTTTTCAAAAGAAACCGAATTGCTTTTTCTGGAGCATGGGTCTCAATCCCCTCTGCATTTCTCTTTGCATGGATGCTATTGTCCTCGAGGTTACAGAGCTCAGGAGAGAAGATTTCTATAGAAGTAGAAGTCACGTGCTGAGCAAAATGTGTGTGGCGGATTTCTTTCCACCCACAGAAAGCAGCCTCTGGTGTCTCCCATGTCTGAGAGTGCATCTTCTGGGATCTCTCTGCACTGTGCTTAATTCAGTGGGTGGGCAGCATGTGATGCTGCTGCTGCTGCTGCTGCTGCTGCTGCTGCTGCTGCTGTGTAATTCTGTCCTTGCTACCCTCTTCCACTAGATGCAGCTGTCCCTTAGGGATGGAGCTGGATTGTTTATCAGTATTTTCATTGGCCAGAATGATGCTCACTAAGTGTGAGTGCGATGAGTCAGAGATAATTACCTGCTCTGAGATGTATAGGACTTGGAACGCCTGTTTATATAAGGATTAAGTAAAAAAAATGAAACTGTGGCGAAGTGGAAAGATGTTGGAATAGAAACCAATCCCTGAGGGGCAAAATATTCTAAATAAATTGTTGGGGGAAACCCTTGAGAAATTTGCTTTTCTTTCTCTTTTCCTGTTTTCTCCGGAGTCTGAAAGAGTCTATAGTAGCAAAACTAACTAGAGAGCGACTTCCTTCTTGAAGACTGGGCTCAGGGTCCTGAATCTCTGCACTTGGTGACCTTCCTGTGCTAACATTTTTTGAGGGAAAAGGTCAAACTGCTTTGAGAATTACAGTTAAAGGTAGAGACTGTCCCAGCCCTGGATGGATGAGAACTGGACAGGATAAGAGGATGATGATTGGTTTATTTTGTTAGAGTACAACATATGGATTGAAGTTTGTCTATAGACATTTATTTCTCTTTTTATGAAATAAAACAGACTGAATATAAAGATCTCCTGTCATTGTAAGCATATATTTGGGTGATGCTTAAATGCTGTACATCAGGGCTCCCCTCCAGTCCAAAACAGAAAGGCTTGTTTGGGATATTCCCTAAGAGTACAGAATTTGAAACTATCCAAAGAGTAGCTGACCATAGTTATTAAAAGGTGTTGACTTTAGGGTTTCATGACTGAAATCTGCTAATCACTTACTGTGTGGCTTTGAAGAAGTTTGTGTTTGTTTGTTTATGTTTGTTCTCTATTTTCTCTTGTTTTTATCCTTTTTCCCCTATTTTTTTCTTTTATTTTGTGTGTGTGTGTGTGCATGTGCATGTGTGTGTGTGTATGTCTGTGTATGTCTATGTCGTGTGTGTGTGTGTGTATGTCATGTGTATGTCTGTGTGTGTGTGTATGTCGTGTGTGTGTGTGCGTGTGTGTATGTCTGTATGTGTATGTCTGTGTGTGTGTATGTCTGTGTATGTCGTGTTTATGTCTGTGTGTGTGTGTATGTGTGTGTGTGCATGTGCGTGTGTGTGTATGTCTGTGTATGTCTATGTCCTGTGTGTGTGTGTATGTCTGTGTGTGTGTGTGTATGTCTGTGTGTGTGTGTGTGTGCGCGTGTGTATGTCGTGTGTGTGAGTATGTCTGTGTGTGTATGTCTGTGTGTATGTCGTGTGTGTGTGTGTGTGTATGTCTGTGTGTGTGTGTGTGTGTGTGTGTGTGTGTGTGTGTGTGTGTACAGGAGGCACTCTGGAATGAGGGTGCAGGATGGAGAGGGCAGCAGAGACTACCTCCAGAGATCAACCTCCTGTGTCGTTGCATCATGACTTTTTGGTTTTTTTGGTTTTGTTTTCTTTTTAGACAAAAGCTTCAATTTAAGTGGACTATGCAAATTCAACGAGGCTAGCTGGCCACTAAGCATCATGGACACTCTTGTCTCTGTCTCCCCAACAACAGGATGACAAAGACATCAACATGTCTGGCTCGGTTTCTTTTTTAACATGAGTTCTGGAGTGTAAGCTCGGGTCCTCATACTTGTACAGTAAGGACTTCCCAGACTGAGCTCTTTCCAGCTGAAGATTCTTCAGGCTGGGGAGAAAGCTCTGAAAGAAAAGCACTCACCACCTGTGGAACTGTGAGGACCAGAGTTCAGATGCCCAGAGCTCACATAAAAAGCAGGGGTCAGGGGATGATCCTAACACTGAGGAGCAGCAATGGGGATCCCGGGAACAAGCAAGCCAGGCAGACTAGCTCCAGAGTCAGCAAGAGACCTTGTCTCAGTGCATAATGAATGAGTAACTGAGGAAGACACCTGACTGACATCAATCTTGGAACTTTCTACTGACACCCATGTGTCAGCACATACACACGTCATCACATACATGTGAACACACACATACACGCACGATAGAGAAGTTTCCTAATCTATTTGAACTCAGCTGTTTAGCTAAAACAGAGGGACCTGTCTTACACAGTTTTGATGACTGATCAGTCAATACATTAGCTCTTACAGCAATAACAATACTAATATTGTTGCAATTTATGTCCTACAGAGAGCTTTCAATTAATACCCTAATATGGTACTTGAAGCTGAAAAGTTTCTGGGTATCTGTGGTCCTATGAGATTAATGTGGGTAGAGGAATTTTGTTTTCTATAATCTGTTCAAAAGGCTATGAGTTTGATCATATCCAATGTTATTAATCTGATGATGACTGACTACCTCTCAGTAAAAACTGATATGTTTATTACACATGGTATTTAAATAATAAAAGAACCTAATGAGTAAAAACAATCAATGAAATGTCCAGCTGATATTATCCTTTGATGGAAAAAATGGGATATGAATTTTCTTGCTTTTCCTTTGCACTATATATCCCACATTTTGTCAACATAAAGTCTCAGGGAACAGAAAAATGAATTAATTTCAGATCATCTAGCTTATTTGGACATTAGTTTGATTTCTGGCTTCATCAACTGTGTTCTTTCCATTGCCTAGTGCTTTAAGGCTGTTGTCAACTAAAGAAATGAATCTGCAGACCCCACATGTCAGATATCAACATTCCTCAACAATGAAACTGCCAACTTGAAAACAAAAGTTTCCTCAGAACCTGGCTGTGAATGTCCCCTGCCATGCCCACTGGCTTACCTGGGTGGAAAAATCACAGAAGTTCCCTATACAAAGTGGAAGCAGAAGCAGGTTGTGAGATTCTGTGATGTATCTAGACACACTACACATGCACACGCACACACTTTCTGCCTTACAGGAAGAAACATGTGAAACACACAGAGAGAACAACGTTCAGATGGCAGATGTCAAGCTTCAAAATACCCTTGAGAACTTGAAGGACATGTAAAACCTGTCGTGTCTGTGACTGAAGATGCAGCTTAGTGTCAGAGAGTGCTTCCTTAGTGTTTAACAGCCCTGAGGTTGATCCTCAGTCCAGTCCAAAAGAGGAGTGAAATCAAATCAAATCTCTTCATAAAGCCATGGACCGTGTAAGGAAGACTTCCCAAATAGCGTTCTCCAAGGTTCCATGATCTAGAATAAAATTCACTCCCATAATCCTTTTATCCTCATATTTTGATGTATATCACCAAAGCTTCATCATTAGCTAAATCATATGTCCTGCGATAGACCTTAGAAAACCTTGTATTTGAAAGTTCTCCAATGACCCTTGCTTGGGCCATGACTCAAATGTGAAGGTAGCAACTTTGGTCCTAAGTTCACTATAACTCACTGTTCTGAATGTTCGCTCTAATTAACTGTCCTCATTATTCACTTGTTCAAATCACATAACAGTTTGCTGCCTTGTAGAGAAAGAAGCCTGGAAGACAATAAAATAAAGGAAATCACATGTGCTGGGAGATTTAGTAATGAATCCTACGGAGCTGAAACCCTCTACAGTGGGTTAGTTACATGAAACAACGCTTGCCAGATCTTGATGAATGTGGGCGTTCTAGCTCAGTGGAGAACTTCCCGTTATGATCTATGGTCTCTACATGTATAAAACAAGGCAGAAATAGCCTTCCCCACAAATCTCACATTGAAAAAGAGCAGTCAGGCTACTGCATGGCTTTCCAGCCTCAGGGCTGTCAAGCCTTCTTATTCTTCCTCTACTTTGGCTTAACTACCACTGAGATCAAAACAGGAAGGAAAAAAGCAGATATCAATTATGTCAGCATATTATTTCATTCATTTGTTTATTCGCAGGTTCATTCTACTTCGGCGTGGAATGTCAAAATATGTTCTCAATCATGCATCTCCCTTTAATTTTTAACAATAGAATTAAAGGATTTTCCACTTCATTGAAGGCATTTCTGACAAGCAGATAGACTGTGGGAGTGCCATGAAGCCTTGCCAAGACAGTAGTGAGTGCCATGGCTTCAAAACGGTTTGTCTATGGCCTTAACAATTTCAAGTGCTAGAACACAGTGTGGTGAAGTTGAGCAGTGTTGGAACCTTTAAGAGGTGGGGTCTAGTAGAAGATAACTAGGTTATCAGGCATGCTGCCCTTGGAAAGGATTAGTAAAGTTTTTATGCAACCTCAATATGCTTCTGCATTCTGTGAGATCAGTCTACAAAGAGCAAGCTGGCTGCTGAAGCTCTCTGATTTCTTAGCCTTGTCTTGGGATCCTTTCTTCATCTGGCTCTTTGTCCTTTTGTTTTTCTTTTGAGTTATTTTGATGCAATCAGAAGGCCATTACCAGAAAACAGGCACCACCTTGTTTAAACCCACTAAAACTGTAAGCCAAAACAACTCTTTAAAAACACCCAGCTTCAGGTATTTTGTTATGGCAACAGAAACCAGCCTGGGAGAGTAAGTGGAAGCCTGACTCTTGAGGTAAACTGATTCATTTTTGGTAAGGGTAACTGGAAGGAATGAATCTTAAAATATATGGCCTAAAGTGCCTTCTCTTTTTCCTAAGAAGGACAGTCTGGTCCCCAGCAACCTTGGTTATCCCTTCCAGATCTTGTTCTGGAAAGAAAGCACAGTGTCTTTCGGGCTTGGCTTCATTATTAGGACCACCTATCCATAGAAAGCCTCTCAAGGTTTGCCATCTGCTTTCCCTGCTCTTTGTTTTGACATTCTGCTGTGTTTTGAGACCCTGGAAACTCCCTACTCATGGCAATCCTCCTGCCTTAGTCTCCCAAGTCCTGGAATTACAGCTACCAGGCACCTGTCTAGTTTTCTTACTTTTTACATACTTTCTTGGTCACAGTGTTTCAGTACTCTGTCTTCTAGAATAGATGACATATCTGATATGATATTAATTAAAATTCTTTATCACACTTTCCTCCCTTTCTGTTACACTGTAATGATATGTGTGCCTTTTGCATTTTTTTTCTCTTCTGTAATTGAAGTTCAGATGTCAGAGAATTATTAAAACACATTCTCTATTAGTTCTACCAGGAATCCATTGAAAAACATTTTGTCCTCATTACTGTGTGGGATAAAAATAATGTCATTCATTAAAACAATAACACAGAGTGACCAATTTTAGTATGAACCAACACACACACACACACACACACACACAAAAACACTATGTGTTGCCTTGGAAACACCATGCAAACTTGAGCAAATTGAGCTATTACTTGCGATAACTCGTCTCCAACATGGTTTATGCCATGACTTTGACCCAACAGCCCAGTAAAAATAGCATTCTTCGGGGAAAGGTGAGAAACCCTGACCCCCAAAGCCAAACCAGGAAATACATGAAATGGAAACTTCAAATGGGACTTCTGCATTTCCCTGCTCTGGGACTCTGTAACCCAGTTCACCTCAATAACCTCTTTTATGTCTCTGTATTCCCTTACATGTCAGGTATTGCTTGATCCTTGACTGATGTGACAAGGTAGTGAAGAAAGGACAGACACACATAAGGGAAGTCCGGGTCACATGGGCCATGCTTGGTCTGATGAAGTAATGCCGACTAGGCACCAAGTTGGAACCTCAGCATCTTTACTACACACAGCACCAGAAGGCAGATAGCTGGTCTCAGTAGGAGGTCTCTGTAGTGGAGCCGTCTTAAGTCCATCATCCTTCAGGAGGAAGAGGTAGTGTCTAGTTTTTGCACACACTGAGCAATCCTTTGAAAACACCTATAGTTGTACCAGAAGAAGGCTTTGCCCACCAAGCTTCTAAGCCTCCCCTGGAGGGAAGCTTTGCCAGTTCCCAAGAGTCTGAGACACTGGTCCTTGTCAAGACTACATTTGCAGTCAGGACTCTGTCAGCCCCCCCCCCCCCCGCCCCGTGTTCTGCACTCAGTTAAGCTGAGGTGACCATGGAGTCCTTTGCCAATTGGTTGTCTGATGAGTTGACAGGTTGAAAGAGGGGGTGCCTAAGTGTTGAAGTCATTATTGTAAAAGAACTGAAAATTCACCTTTAGGATAAATACTGTCAACAAGGCAAGTTAATTAGTCATATATCAAAGCCTAAAGCCACATATGCCTTACACTTGTGCTGGCTGGGCAGTTCACACAAAAGTTAAAGGATTTCTAAATGTGCCCCTCACTCCAAAAAGCCAGACCAGTTACATCTATCTCATGTCAAATGTTTTGTTTTTCTTTTTTAATCTTCAAATATTGGGTAAATTATAAGAAAGGTGTGATAAGATCAAAGAAAATAGAAAATGGGATCCATTTTCCCAGCCCTGCTCTTGAGGAATAATTTCGTTAGCGATTGCAGAGAGCCAAACACTGCAGATATGTCCCTTGTTGTAACTAAGTTGTGTCTGCTCTGCCAGCACACATGTGAGGAATTGCTGCACTTGCTGCTGCTGTTTGGCTTTAGGACAGTCTTTTAGCTTCTATTCTATAATTTAAACACCTTTGCTAGTCTTCAATAGGGAAAATGGGACTTTGCCCCGAATTCTCATATACCACCTGCACTGAATTCAACACATCAGAGCTGCGTGTCAGTGGCCTTTTCTTCTGGCTCCCATTCACTTCATTTCTGTGTAATAATGCCTTTCTCAAGTCCCGAATCACTGCTGCCTCATCCTTTTAACAGCTACACTGTAGCTTACCTTTAATCTTAGAAATGACTAAAGTATGATTGTTTCAGGAGAGACAAGTGTTAGAAACTTGGCTTTGATATACCACTTTCTTTTTTAAATCTTTTTAATTTAATCTGTTTTACAGTCCAGACTTTATTCCCCTCCCTGTCTACCCTCTGACTGTTCTACATCCCATACCTCCTTCCCCCATCTCCATGATGGTGTCCCCACCCCACCAGGCCTCCCCACTCCCTGGGACCTCCAGTCTCTTAAGGGCTAAGTACATCTTCTCTGAGTGAGTCCAGACCAGGCAGTCCTCTGCTGTATATGTGTCGGGGTCCTCATATCAGCTGGTGTATGCTGCCTGGTTGGTGTTGAGTATGGGGGGGGGGGTGGAGCAAGTCCAGGTTAATTGAGACTGCTGGTCCTCCTACAGGGATGCTCTCCGCCTCAGCTTCTTCCAGCTTTTCCCTAATTCAACCACAGGGGTCAGCAGCTTCTGTTCATTAGTTAGACGCAAATATCTGCATCTGACTCTTGCAGCTGATCGTTGGGTCTTTCAAAGGGCAGTCATAATAGGCACTGTTTGGTGAGCACACTATAACATCAGTAATAGTGTCATGCCTTCGGACCTCTCCCTGAGCTGGATCTCAATTTGGGCCTGTCACTGGACCTCCTTTTCCTCGGGCTCTTCTCCACTTTTGTCCCTGCAGTTCTTTCAGACAGGAACAATTTTGGGTCAGAGTTTGGATGGAAACCCCATTCCTCCACTTGATGTTCTGTCTTTCCATTGGAGGTGGGCTCTACAAGTTCCCTCTCCCCACTGTAGGGCACTTCATCTGAGGTCCCTCCCTTTGAGTCCTGAGAATCTCTCACCTCCCAGATCTCTGGTACACTCTATAGGGTCTGCCCACCTCCTACTTCCAGAGGTTGCCTGTTTCCATTCTTTCTTCTGGCCCTCAGGCATTCAGTCCTGTTTTATACCACAGTTTTATGAACAAATTCATTAAGTCACACTGAAAGCTAACAAGAAAAAAATGGATTCTTGATTCCTAACTGAGGCACTACATTGGTCCATAATGTGTATTGGTCGTAATTCAAAGGTATTAATATGTGCCAGAATTGCTACTGTCCATACTATTTAAAGCATTTTGGTAACACAAATTTTTACTTTAAAGTCTATGTCTAATTCTAAAGTTTAAGTACATACCTTCTTTAAGTATATACCCCTAAGAAATGTATAACTCACCAGAAAAGAAATGGGAAATAATTAATGAAAGGTGTAAGGCGTGCTATCAACTGGATTTGGTCAAATGATGAATGAAAGATTCAGAGATCCTGAATTAAAGACAAGAGTTGGAGAAGGGGGAAAGGAGGTCACACAGTGACTCAGACATCACTGAACAGAGGGTGACCACATAGGCTAAGTAAGGTGGGGAGGAGCCAACACCCAGAATGAGACATGTCAGCTGGGATGGAGCAATACATGGCAAAGCAGAGCCTGCATCTGGTGCTGGAATAAAGGCTGGTCCAACAGGCTGAACATGAAACGTGGAGAGAATGGGAAAGAACAGATGGAAATCGGGTCCGAGATTCTTAGGAGAGTGGAAGCTGCAGGGTTGGGAGGGGAGCGGGAGCAACATATTGACAGACAAAGGGAAAGCAGGGAACTCACATCAGACAGCAGAAGGAAGACTGATGATGTAAGAAAGTGAGAATAGTCAAGCCACTAGAACTTCAACCCAGTGCCAAAGACCTAGAGGTCCCCAGGCACAAGGTTAACCAATTGTCATAGTACTGAATATGTCTTACAAGACATAATTGGCTCACATAAGTCACATAGTCTAACCCAGTCTTCAAAACAACACCATTAAGTAGGTACTACTCTTGCCATTTCAGTCTAGAAAAATCAGAATTAGAGAGGCTGAAAAACAAGCCAGAGGGTCTGTCACTGACAAGTGACAGAGAGGGTTTTGAACTCAGTCTTCTGGTTTCCAAGTCAACCTCTTAGCCACTTCGCTGTCTGGGTCAGATGGGGCTTGAGTACAGCTTGGATACTTGTGGAGAATTTTCAAAAGCTATCTTTTCCTGGGAGCTGATGCCTGCCCTAAACCCAGCTGTCTTCTCAGCAGAACACAATTGGGTAGATTTCCCTTTGTAAGCCACCCTGAAAGGTGCCTCACAGCTCAGAGACTGTGTTTTGTTTCCAAGAGTCCAGTATCTGTAGGAATTGTAGATAGGCAAGAAAAGAACAGTTGAAACCATGTCATCTTGCTTAAATATTTCCTCTATGAATGAGATATTTTGTCAGAATAAGAATAAAACCAGGAAGAAGAGTGAAGGCAACAATGTGTGTATTAAAAGGCCAGTTTCCCCTGCCAAGAGAAAAAGGATAGAAAGAAGCTAAGTAAATCCAAGAAAAGAAGAGTCCTAAAAAGCAAAGGCACATAACAAAGCCATAGCCTTAGCCACTGGAGAACCTTCTCAGGCAGTGGGGAGGGGAAATGCCCAAGCCAGCATGTTAGAGGATAAAGCAAATGCTTGCTAGCTGGAAGAAGAAGAGGAAGGGGAGAAGGAGGAGGAGGAAGAGGAGGAGGAAGAAGAGGAAAAGGAGGAGGAAAAGTAAGAGGAGGCAGAGGAGGAGCAGAAAGAGGAGGAGGAAGCAGAGGAGGAGGAGGCAGAGGAGGAGCAGAAAGAGGAGGAGGAAGCAGAGGAGGAGGAAGCAGAGGAGGAGGAAGCAGAGGAGGAGGAAGTAGATGAGGAAGTACTTTGACTGTGTTTTAACTTAGCCATGACAAGCTTCTATTGACATTCAGGAAAACTGAGCAAGTACTGGGTGCTGGACTGGTTGACATTGGTCAACTCCTCCACACCAATCATTTCCTACAGGTAAACCCTGGTTTAGACTCAAGTGACTTCAGTGTTACCACATTGTGGGGGAAATATATAGCTATAACATATGTGCATGCTGTCTTCTCTTCCTCCTTCTCTTCAGCCTCTTCTTCCTCCTTCCCTTCTTCCTCTTCCTTCCACACTCTGTCATTTCTTCCTTCCTTCTGCCTTCCCTCCCTTCCATCATTCTAACCTATACCTCCTCTCTCTCCCTTCCTTCTTTTCCTCCTTTCTTCTGTTTGGTGAGTTTTGCTTTCTATGGAAATTTGAGGTTCTGATCCATATAATGACTTCTTAAGATTCTTGACTATTTGCCTTTTTTTGTAAAAGTCACTTTTCTTGTTAGAAATGTGCCAAAGACTCACTTAATTATTTTGTTACCCAGAGATTTGAAACTCTAATGAACTTTTCTGTTAGTGAAATTTATTCTTTGAAAATTTCCATCGTGGACTTTGCAAACTGATCATTCCCACCCCCACCCTCTCTCTTTTTCCTCCCACACACCTCTACCAGCTCTCTTACTGAAAATCGCTTTCTCACATTCATGTCTATCAATTTTGATTTGTGACCCACAAAATCTAACTAGAGACATCTGCATAGGTCATAGTTTTGCAGCTATCTGTTGAAGCCAGGTAGACTCATCCATGAGTATGAAGACAATGAGTCCCCCTTCCTAAAATCTATCAATAGCCAAAGACACAGAGGGAGCCTCTACTCGATACATAACTGGCTATAGATAGGCCCAGTCTTCTGAGGGCCCAGTAAAGTTCACTGCAGTTGTGAATTCACGAATTCAGTATTTCTGTGGACTCTAAAGAATAGCATTTCACAGCCTTTCTATTCTGTCTTCCAATACACAGAAGATTCCTGACTCATCTTCCACACTTTTTCCAGGGCCTCAGTGAGGGTGTGTAAATGTCTATAGGATTCAGTCCTCAGCTGTCCCTTATTCTCAGCATCTTAGGCAGCTATAACTCTGTATTCATGGTCATTCGTTTCAAAGAAAGGCTTCTCTGATTAAGACCGAGACTGGCTTTTGTCTATGGCATCTAGCATAGATATTTAGAAGGAAGTTTGATGCTATGTCTAACTGACTTTATTTTTTTTAATTTTTAATATTTTTATTACATATTTTCCTCAATTACATTTCCAATGCTATCCCAAAAGTCCCCCATAGCACCCCCACTTCCCTACCCACCCATTCCCATTCCTTTGGCCCTGGCATTCCCCTATATTGGGGCATATAAAGTTTGCAAGTCCAATGGGCCTCTCTTTCCATTGATGGCCGACTAGGCCATCGTTCGATACATATGCAGCTAGAGACAAGAGCTCCAGGGTTCTGGTTAGTACATCATGTTGTTCCAACAATAGGGTTGCAGATCCCTTTAGCTCCTTGGGTACTTTCTCTAGCTTCTCCATTGGGAGCCCTGTGATACATCCAATAGCTGACTGTGAACATCCACTCCTGTGTTTGCTAGGCCCCGGCATCGTCTCACAAGAGACAGCTATATTTGGGTCCTTTCAGCAAAATCTTGCTAGTGTATGCAATGGTGTCAGCGTTTAGAAGCTGCTTATGGGATGGATCCCTGGATACGGCAGTCTCTAAATGGTCCATCCTTTCATCACAGCTACGAACTTTGTCTCTGTAACTCCTTCCCTGGGTGTTTTGTTCACAATTCTAAGAAGGGGCACAGTGTCCACACTTTGGTCTTCATTCTTCTTGAGTTTCATGCGTTTAGCAAATTGTATCTTATATCTTGGGTATCCTAAGTTTTGGGCTAATATCCACTTATCAGTGAATACATATTGTGTGAGTTCTTTTGTGATTGTGTTACTTCACTCAAGATGATGCCCTCCAGGTCCATCCATTTGACTAGGAATTTCATAAATTCATTCTTTTTAATAGCTGAGTAGTACTCCATTGTGTAAATGTACCATAATTTCTGTATCCATTCCTCTGTTGAGGGACATCTGGGTTCTTTCCAGCTTCTGGCTATTATAAATAGGGCTGCTATGAACATAGTGGAGCATGTGTCTTTTTTACCGGTTGGGACATCTTCTGGATATATGCCCAGGAGAGGTATTGCTGGATCCTCCGGTAGTACTATGTCCAATTTTCTGAGGAACCGCCAGACTGATTTCCAGAGTGGTTGTACAAGCTTGCAATCCCACCAACAATGGAGGAGTGTTCCTCTTTCTCCACATCCTCGCCAGCATCTGCTGTCACCTGAATTTTTGATCTTAGCCATTCTGACTGGTGTGAGGTGGAATCTCAGGGTTGTTTTGATTTGCATTTCCCTGATGATTAAGGATGTTGAACATTTTTTCAGGTGCTTCTCTGCCATTCGGTATTCCTCAGGTGAGAATTCTTTGTTCAGTTCTGAGCCCCATTTTTTAATGGGGTTATTTGACTTTCTGGAGTCCACCTTCTTGAGTTCCTTATATATATTGGATATTAGTCCCTTATCTGATTTAGGATAGGTGAAGATTCTTTACCAATCTGTTGGTGGTTTTTTTGTCTTATTGATGGTGTCTTTAGCCTTGCAGAAGCTTTGCAGTTTCATGAGGTCCCACTTGTCAATTCTCGATCTTACAGCACAAGCCATTACTGTTCTATTCAGGAATTTTTCCCCTGTGCCCATATCTTCAAGGCTTTTCCCCACTTTCTCCTCTATAAGTTTCAGTGTCTCTGGTTTTATGTGTAGTTCCTTGATCCACTTAGACTTGACCTTAGTACAAGGAGATAGGAATGGATCAATTCGCATTCTTCTACATGTTAACAACCAGTTGTGCCAGCACCATTTGTTGAAAATGCTGTCTTTCTTCCACTGGATGGTTTTAGCTCCCTTGTCGAAGATCAAGTGACCGTAGGTGTGTGGGTTCATTTCTGGGTCTTCAATTCTATTCCATTGGTCTATTTGTCTGTCACTATACCAGTACCATGCAGTTTTTATCACAATTGCTCTGTAGTAAAGCTTTAGGTCCGGCATGGTGATTCCACCAGAGGTTCTTTTATCCTTGAGAAGAGTTTTTGCTATCCTAGGTTTTTTGTTATTCCAGATGAATTTGCAGATTTCCCTTTCTAATTCGTTGAAGAATTGAGTTGGAATTTTGATGGGGATTGCATTGAATCTGTAGATTGCTTTTGGCAAGATAGCCATTTTTACAATGTTGATCCTGCCAATCCATGAGCATGGGAGATCTTTCCAACTTCTGAGATCTTCTATAATTTCTTTCTTCAGAGACTTGAAGTTTTTATTATACGGATCTTTCACTTCCTTAGTTAGAGTCATGCCAAGATATTTTATATTATTTGTGACTATTGAGAAGGGTGTTGTTTCCCTAATTTCTTTCTCAGCCTGTTTATTCTTTGTGTAGAGAAAGGCCATTGATTTGTTTGAGTTAATTTTATATCCAGCTACTTCACCGAAGCTGTTTATCCTAAAACAAAAGGATAATATACCTTCTTCTCAGCACCTCATGGTACCTTCTCCAAAATTGACCACATAATTGGTCACAAAACAGGCCTCAACAGATACAAAAATATTGAAATTGTCACATGCATCCTATCAGATCACCATGGACTAAGGCGGATCTTCAATAACAAAATAAATAATAGAAACCCAACCTTCACGTGGAAACTGAACAACACTCTTCTCAATGATACCTTGGTCAAGGAAGGAATAAAGAAAGAAATTAAGGACTTTTTAGAGTTCAATGAAAATGAAGCCACAACATACCCAAACTTATGGGATGCAATGAAAGCATTTCTAAGAGGAAAACTCATAGCTCTGAGTGCCTCCAAAAGGAAACTAGAGAGAGCACACATTAGCAGCTTGACAACATACCTAAAAGCACTAGAACAAAAGGAAGCAAATTCACCCAAGAGGAGTAGACGGCAGGAAATAATCAAACTCAGGGGTGAAATCAACCAAGTGGAAACAAGAAGAACTATTCAAAGAATCAACCAATCAAGGAGCTGGTTCTTTGAGAAAATCAACAAGATAGATAAACCCTTAGCCAGACTCACTAGAGGGCACAGGGAAAGCATCCTAATTAACAAAATCAGAAATGAAAAAGGAGACATAACAACAGATCCTGAAGACATCCAAAACACCATCAGCTCCTTCTACCAAAGCCTAACTCAACAAAACTGGAGAACCTGGATGAAATGGAGAAGTTCCTAGACAGATACCAGGTACCAAAGTTGAATCAAGATCAGGTTAATGATCTAAACAGCCCTATATCCCCCAAAGAAATAGAAGCAGTCATTAATAGTCTCCCAACTAAAAAAAGCCCAGGACCAGATGGGTTTAGTGCAGAGTTCTATCAGACTTTATTTTTAATTATGAGACTTGTATCTGAGTGGGAGCATTAATTCCAGCCATTGTGAGGATCAAAGCCATCCTCCAAACAGTGGTAATCGACATCAATCTTCGAGGCAAACAAGTGATCTTATTAGTCTATAGGAATCTGCTAACTGTGGATGCTGTGGAAGTAAAAGGAGGAGGTGAGTATGGATCTGTAAAGAGATGGGGGAAGAACGTGGAAGGTATATATGATCAAAATACATTGTATAAAATTCTCAGATAGTTAATAAAAAGAGTTTTAAAGGTATTTACATGATATTGTCCAAAGAATTTTTAATTGGCTCCATTATAATTTAGAAATATAGAACATGAGAATCACAGGTCACAAGAATTTTTATTATTGTTGTGCTCAAGGACCCACTCAACCAAAGATTCAGAATTTCCCCTCGTTATAGATGGGTAAGAAGGCATGGTCCTTCCCTTGCAACTAACTCACATCACTGGCTCTTCCCAATTGGGAACTCTATGTGTCCCACACCATGAGTATATGGGCAGCACAAATGAGACTCTAGGTCATTAAAAAGCATAAAGGGGATAGGAAGTTGGAAGAGAGTCATGAGGTAGAGGTGGATCTGGGAGGCGTCAAGGGTAAATGTGTTCCAACTACAAGGTTCAGAATTCTCGAAGAATTAACAAAAAAAACAAATATTTATTAAAAATTATATTTGTCCCCAAAACCTTGCCCTGGTTATCCCAGATGCACCTCTTTGGTTGCAGAATATCTCCTCAGCTACAGCCTGAGCTACTCCAAGTAGTTAACTATCTTGGTGGGAATAAAGAATCGATCGTCACAAAGCTATGTTTGGCACATACATAGGGCATAACAAGCTGGCTCTGTGATTCACTGCAAATCTGTAATGTACTTTCTCCTGTTTAAAGGTGCTCTCAGCCTCTGTTCCATACTCCTCATTCATCATCATTTGACCAATCCACCATGTCGGTTCTCACAGGCAGCTCCTCAGTGTCAGTTGGATGGCTTAACTCCTCTCCAGAATGGTGTGTCTGATGACCTCCATTGCTGCAAACCTCCCCATCTTCCCAACAAGTCCTTCTTCTTACTTTAGCATCTTTTTCATTTAATGGTACACACTTTAAGTAAGGTTGTTTCCATGATCATAGTTGAGTGATAATTTACTAGAAGCATGAACTACCTATGAAAAATAATTCCCTTCCCCACAGCAGCCATTAACTGCCAATAGCTCTACAGGTAGATGTGGAGGACCCGTGAGTTTCTCCTCTATCCATGTTTGGATTTTGACTAGCTTCATCTTGTGTAGGTCTTGTGCAGTTGCTGTGAGTTCATGAATATAATAGGTATGCTATGTCCAGAAGACAACATTTTACAGCTCTGCCACTCATTATTGGCTCTTATATTCCTTCTGTTCTCATTATATCATCAAACTCTATGATAGCTAGCTACCCTACTGTGCTGAATAGTTTTATATCAATTTTATACAAGCTAAAGTCATGTGACAGGAGGGAATCTCAATTGAAAAAAGTGTCTCCTTAAGATAAGGCTGTAGGCAAGCCTATAGAGCATTTTTTAATTGTTGATTGATTTGAGAGGGTGGGTGGTGCCAGCCCTGGGCTGGTGGCCCTGGGTTCTATAAGAAAGCAGCCTGAGTAAGCTCTTTCTGAGCCCTCTGGTCATTTATTAACAACAATAAGAAGGGTGGTGATAATATGGTTATGATGTGTATCATGCATGACAAAGTACTCCTAATTTACAAGATTTCCTTTTGTATTTTATTTTTCCATTTTCAAGACAGAACTTTGCTTTTATGCCCCCAAAATGGCCTTGAATTCAGTGCAATCTTCTTACTTAACAGGAGGATTACAGAGATCATAGGCAAGAACCACCACTCCCAGCATTGCCGGGTTCTTTGAAAGTTGATTTATTGGTGTCAGTCCAAGCTACTTAGTTTCTCCTTAAGTTGCCAAATGTATCGTTTATAAAACACAAGGTTCAAGGGGGAGAAAGGATTCTTAAATGGCAATTATAGTCACAGTATTTCCTGTACATAGCATTGCTAAGACAGCACAGGGATGGTGCTTAATTCTCTTCTGCTGTTTCTTGGGAGGGCAGAAGTTATATCACCTGCAAGCCTAGAGTCACCTTAAGATGGCTGGCTGCCTGCATCTGCCATGCTAAAAAGGAATGAAATATCACCAGGATGCAGAGGAAGGACTGCTGTGCTAAAAGAACTGGGATGGTCTGCCCCCCACATGCTGGAAATGCCTGCAGCTACAGGAGAACGGAAGATGCTTAACAGGTCAAAGAAAATCATGTTTCTAGGGTCACTCTTGGTTTTGAAAGCTGAATGTATCCTAATTGTATCCAGTTAGCCCATATGACTTGGCCATGTCTCTCTTGCTGTGAAAATACCAGTGTTATCATACCAGGCAGTCACCAGCATCAGTAGGGTACTCTCTGAAGCCCTGCTTCTGAGAATAAGGTCTTGAAGTATCCATTTGCAGCCAGGTGACCCTAGCATTCCCTTCTACCATCCAGCAAGCTCTATTCGGAGTACGGAATTAAATAAACAAGATGTGATCCAGGAGACAGCCATGACTCCCTTATGCATATTCATTCCTGGGCATGAATAAACATCTTTTCCAGAGTAAGCACTTATAATGTCCCCATGAAAAATGGCCAAGCCTGGAAGCAGGGGGCATACGTTCCGATACCAGGGGGAACATGGGCACATGGGTGTGGTCCAGTGGATAGGCAAGCCCATCAGAGTATGGCAATGACACCATCTCATTTGTTTAGGCATTGTTTTATAGAATTCAAGCAAAATTAAATAGCAATCAATAATCAACAAGTACCGACTTTATTTTCCTCCCTACAACCCCTTGTGTGCATGTGTGTGTGTGCGTGTGCGTGTGCGTGTGCCTGTGTGTGTGTGTGCATGCACGATCATGTGTGTTTCCTTGAAACATGGTCTCATTGAACCCAAGAATTCAGACTGGCCTTAAATTCACTAGACATGACTATGATTTTGAGCTTTAGATCCTCTTCCTCTGTCTCCCAGGTATTGAAATGGCATGTATGTGCCACCATCCTTGTCTCTAGTTAATTTGCATGCATTAGGTGTATATGTAGTCTACATTGTTAACAAATTATGTAGTGGGACTGGGCATCACATAATCTCTTGCTATCTACTTTCTGTGACTTTCTGTGATTTTCTCTGTCATTTCAAAGAGAATTTTTTATAAGAGGTGAGACCTACACTCACTTACCTATAAGATTATATCTTTAGACTGTAGCTATAAATTATGATGGCTTATTAGAGTGATGCTTGTAGGTTCTCTTCCAAAATCTATGACTTCACTAACTGAGTGGTTGGCTAGGTTTCCAGTGCCAGGTATGGTGTCCATATTATTGATGGGCTTTAAGTCCAAGCTGTTGGTTACTGCCATGGTAGGAGTGTTACTACAGCATCCTTAGAGTTACCATGCCATGGTGGTTGATGTGGTTCATAGACATCATGGCTGTAAAGTGGAAATTTCTAGATATGCCAGGTGATACAGACTGATCTAGTGTTTTGCTAATGCAGACTCACTTGGTGTTTTACTAAGGCAAAACCCATGGGAGAACACATGATATTTGGAGAGAGTAAACAGACAGTGACAGTGTGCTTGCATACCTGGCTTTGCAATGTTTCATTGGACTCAGGTCTGCATATTCTCTGACCTTTGCTTGATTCATTGAAAGAGGCACAGCACAGAACTTCTCCTGGTGTCCCACCTGGTCCTTGTTGCTCCAGCTGACTCATAACAGTTCAGTGGAGCCCTGATGTGTTCTGCTAGATCATACCACCACTGCTAATTCATGTTTGCTATCCTGACACTACCAAACTGGACTGCTGGTATCCTGACAGAGATTGAAATCACCCCACCCCAAAAGAGTTACTTCTAAACAAGACCACATCCCCTTGTCCTATTTATCATCTTGTCTCCCCTACCTTTGGACGGTGAACTAGAATGGGGCTTGAAGTGTTTGAAAACTCATATTAAAAATAAGTTTTCAAAATCTAAGCCTACACAGCTGGGTAAGACTCTTGATTGCTTCCATCTTTCAGAAGCTTCCATAGCAAGAGGAGAAAAGAGAAAGAGGAAGAAGAAGGAAAGAAAAGACAGGAAATGGGAAGTGTAGAGGAAGAAGGATGAATATGGAGATGAGGAAGAGGATGGAGAGAACAAGAGAAGTAGAAACACATATAGACAAAACAGAAGCAGCCAGCCAAAGACACAGCCTTACCTCTAGTCAAGCCGTAAGCTACAGTCTTTTAAAGACACAATGAATACAGAGAAACCCTCAGAAAAAGGAAACAGTCACAACGGGACTTGAGGAATGTAGCTTCCTCATCAGGGTATTGAACAAAGACAAGCTACTTGAACCCAGAACTACAAAATACATGGTGTTTTAAACCATGCAGTCAATTCGATGGCTTATTACCCAGAAACAGAACACTAGGACAGTTCTTGGGGTCGGGTGGGAGTTACAACAAGTATTCCACTTCTGTGCCATGGTCTTTCTATTCTTCAGTTTTCTTTTCTTAGAATGACCTTGATAGGTGCTGGTAACAGAAATTTCAATGCCACATGTGATTACATCAAATCCAAAGTCAGGGGTCCCCATCACATTCTACTTTGTTCCTTCTCTGGCTTTGGATGCATAGCACTTTGCTTTGGCAAACGTCTGGAGCAAATGTTGGGCTCGAAGGGAGCATGTGCTATTCCTGATGATGAATGCAATCTCTACTACAAAGCAGTGTATTGTTCAATAAAGAGTATCTATCCAAGAATACCACAAACTGGAGTCTAGTGTATTTCTTGAGCAATGACAACCTTCCTGAGCTATAGTCTCTTGCTTAAGGTGGGACTCATCTTTGCCTTTCAGGGATTTAAGCTAAATACTAAGTGCAAAATATACACCATGGATTCAACATCTCTATTATTATTCCTATATATTATAATGTTGTGGCACAGAAATCACTTATATTAACACAATGAAAATGCAGTCAAAAAAGTAGAAATTTAGACATAATTCCTGCGCTTAAAGATAATGACCTCAGTAAGATGTGAAGGTAGAGTAAAAATTATTTGTGTATATAGAAAACAAAGTTATATTCTTCAGAAATTAATTCCTTACAATAAAGTTAAGTGTAGAATTTTTAGAGGGAGAAATATTCACGACTTCCAAGCTAGAAGTTTATAGATTTGATTACATAACCTAGACACTGTTTGTTGATAGGATATTCTCTTAACAGTTCAAGTGAGTGTTAATAGCTGCATATGATGAACTGGGAGCAGAAGATCTTAGAATATAAGAATACTCAGAGAAGATACTGTGGTCCTGACAAAATGTATAGATTTGATTACTTAGTCAAACCTAAGTGAAACATAATACTAGAATGTAAAGAAACTTGACCAAAAAATAATGCTGCCAAGAGCTGATTCACTAGACTGGGATATCTATTTATTAATTTTAAGTATATGCATATGTGAGTATTCATGGAGGAAACACACAGGCTTTAGTGCAGAAGACATCTATTCCCTGGAGCTACAGTTATAAATATCTGTAGCCATTTGACACCCAGTCCCATACTTGGAACTGAATATCGTCTTCTGGAAGATCAATTCACATTCTTCATTGCTGAGCTATCCCTCCAATGCCACCGTGGATGGCAGACTTTTAGGTGAGGGGAGTGAGATAGGACATTGTTTGTTGGTAGAGTATTTTCTTAACAGCTCAAGTGGGTGTCAATAGCTGCATATGGACAGGGAGCAGAATAAGATGCTAAAATATAAGAATGTTCAGTGAAGATACTGTGGTCCTGATAATTGTCAGTAGAAAGAGTAATTAATAATAACAAAGCCAATAATGGTAATTACAATAATAAATTCTTGAAAAGTGGGAGTCTAACAATGAAATGTCCTAAAAGTTAGTTGTTGACAATGAATATTAACATTCTATACTAGGAAATTGAATAAAGCAATTCATTTAACAATATAGACTCTTATCCTTACCTTCTAAAACCTGGTATTAAAAGAGTACTATCCAACAGAGAATACACTTAGGGAGCTGGAGCAGGAGGACTGATCTGGAGGCCAGCTAGGGCTCCATAACTAGGGGAAGGCAGACAGGGAGGAGGGAGAGGAGGAGGAGAAGGAGGAGGATGGATGGATGGATGGATAGCAGTCCTTCTGGATATAGGAAATAAAGTCCTTCAAAAGCAATCCTAGGCTTTCAGCACTAGAGGAACATGTTTCCTTTCTTACAGAAAAGGCTTACACTATTTATTTATATCTTAGTCCGGGGAAATGAGTAATAGGGACTTGCCAGTGAAATTCTTTCCTGACTACTCAACAGATCGTATTTCCTACTTGGGGAAAAAAAACCTGAAGCCTGAGGGAGCCATAGGGTCAGGAGACGGAGGATCTGCATTGTCTAACAAACTGCTGTGACTTAGTGTTGATAGTTGTCAAATTCCTCATCTGAAAATGTCTCCAATGGGCTCAAAGATGTGTGCAGTCATGTGTGACTTAAGAATGGGTCCTCTCTTGGCACTCCATCAGGATTCCTTCCCAGATTCCTTCCCACATTGGGCTTCCTCAAACGCACACTTAGGTTAAGACCACAAAATGTCTGAAAAGCTCTCCCTGAGAATAAAACTGTCATCTTTCCCATGGCTACTGTTTCGTAGCTCAGGATCCCTTCCCCACTCATTGTCTGTAACAACCGTGAGTGACTTCTCTCAGTCCCTGTGACCATGAAGGATTGGTGGCTTGGGAGCATGGATTGTATGTGCATGCTTTATAACCCAGAAGCAGTGTGGCAGATCAAACAGAATAGAAACCAAGGATCTGGTTTGAGACTAAGAGTCACAAGAAGGCTGGGAAATTACCAGTTTCTGAAGAGGTGATTCTCATGAGCATAAAATGATAACCATGTCCCTGACTTCTCTTCTCTATATAACTCCAAATACAGAATGAAGAGTCATCAGAAGTTGTTGGTAAAAGGAGTTGGGATCTAGTCATAGTCAGCATAGGAAGACAAGGAGGGTCTTTTTAAGAGGTGACAAACAAAGGCCTGGGCGGAGTGACAAGGCATAGGGAAAAGGTGGCTCTAAAGGAAAAGGTAGCAATAAGCTCTGCCACACTTACTTACCCCCGTAAGCACATAGACACTAGCTCAGCACATTCCCTGAGAGTCTTGCATTCATCAAAATGCAATTATTCAAACCTAGAATTTTTTTCTTGCCTTTAAAATCCACTGAATCTTGAGAGTAGTAGAGGCCCCTCTACAAGTCATTTAGTCCCATTAGAGACTTGTGAAATTGGGAGGAAATGTCATTCATGGGCATGTGACAAAGCACGAACAAAATTCCTCTCCCTGATGCTGGGCCCCTGAGTTTCACTTCTAAAGTCACCTAGCCTTGGGGTTTAGGACAAAATTTAAGCAAGCAAGAACATCATGACTTCATAAATGTGAAGACCTAAGGAAAAATCCATGGATTCCTCACATGCAGGTGGCAATGCCACAGAGTCTGAGCACATTTTTCTCTCTGCTTCCTTGATTTCCCCCACTCTGAGAGCAGTGGCTTCATTCATTCACTATGTTATGTTCCTGGGCAGGCCTGGCTCACATACACGCGTACATTTGAAATGCCATGAGATTTCGAAACCCAGAGACCAAGAATCTGATCTTTTCCAAGCTTACCTGTGTTTCTCTAAGTAGATAGTTCCTCCTTCATAGTAATGAATTTGGGAACATTAGGAACATACTATGTCAGGCAGGTGTCTAAAAGGAACCTGGGGAAGGCAGAGGATTAACCACCAACGGAAATTCAGTTTCAACAGCCTTCATTAACCCTGCGAGTGATTATAACCACTATCTTTGAATTAAGAAAAAAGAATCAAGCTCTCCCCCACCTCCCCATACCACTGAACTGATCTTTCAGAAGGAAAACTGTTAGAGCACCTGTATATATGTCTCATGTGGCTTTTGTTACCAACCTCTGTCCTCAATGTAATCATATTTCCTTTTTATTTTTCTTCCTGCCAGAGGTTAAGAGATTTCTTTTGCTCAAAATGCTTTCTTGTTCTGTTTCTGAGAGTCAGCACTGGATCTTATGTCATCAGATACAAGCTACTATTTTCTTACCAGTCTCAAATGAAGACTGCAGACAGTTGGTGAGGCAAAGCCAATTGGATGTCATGAAGACACTGCAGGCTTAGGGCTTGGAAGATGCAATACAGTGACCCAATCATTTCACTTCTTTGCAATCTATTCTGTTTAGTCAATATTTATGGACAATATTATGTGTGCTGGACATTGTGGTAGCTCTAGTGATAGTGAGGCAAGTGAGTCACTGCCTTCTTCAGAGAGCTTACGACTCTTGTGAATCCAGATGGGCCTGGTGTCTATGGAAGTACAATGTCCTAGAAGCAGCAATCTAATCATGTGATGATCCATGATGGGTTTCAGAAAACCTTTCCCTCCCTTCCTTCCTCCCCCCTCTCATCTCCCTTCCTTCCTTCCTTCCTTCCTTCCTTCCTTCCTTCCCTCCTTTCTACTTTCCTTTCTTCCTTCCATTTCCTCTCTCCTCCTCCCCCTTCTCCTTCTGTTGAAGTGGGGTCTCTCTGTGTTGCTCAAGTTGACTTTAAATGCGTTAGCTCAAGTTATCCTTCTACCTTCAGTTTTTCAAGTAGGAGGAACTACATCTGTGTACTGTTATGCTCATCGTTTTAGGAATTTTTTTTAATGGTACCTAGCCTGGATATTCTCTCTCTCTCTCTCTCTCTCTCTCTCTCTCTCTCTCTCTCTCTCTCTCTCTCTCTCTCTCCACCCCCCATGAAATCATGTCAATCTTTAAAGTGAACAACAAATCAAGTTTAAAAGTCTTGTGGCAATGGAGTCTGGTGGTGTTGACTTGTAATCCCAGCAGTAGGAAGGCTGAGGCAGGAGGATTTGAGAGTCCAAGTCATCATTTACTACATAGCAAGATACTGTCTCCAACAAAGTAGTCCTCTACCAGACTCGATGCTAACAGAAAAGTGAAAATACCCTGTTTGCTATCAAGGAATCTCTAGCATGTAAAGGGAGATTGGGATACAGCAGAGACAGAGTTAGGGTAAGTGCCAGCCAAGGCATGGTGCAGAGTACAAAAGGAGGGAGGTACAACGTTCAGGTTGCTGGTGCACATCTATAAGCCCAGGGATGTGAGGGGGAGGGGCAGGTGTTTAAGGCCAGCTCTAGCTACATGGTGGGTGTGAGGGCAGCCTAGGCTACAGGTAACTGTGGGGAAGCAAGAGGATAAAGAAGAGGGATGGGGGAGGCAAGGAGTTAACTAGAGAAAGGAAAATATCTGTCTTCTGGAACCACCAAGACAGGCTTGATAATGTATCTAGTTGGAGATTATCAGGGGGATAAGAAGGGATAAGAAGGATAAGAAGAAAGAACATTCCATGTAAAGCAAACATCTTGAACAAGGACAGGAAAGCAAAAGCATTTTAGGAGATCATAAACCAATCAGATGCCAGCTTCAAAAAGTAATAATAATTATTGGCAGTAATAACTTAAGCATTAGTCACCACATGGCCTCCTGCATGCCCAGTCTAATCTTCTATGGCTGCTAAGGTATGAGTACCATTCCTGTATTTCAGCTTAGAAAGCTAAGGATTAACACACTCAGCTGACACTTGAGCCAGGTATTTCTAATTTCAGAGTCTACTCTCCTATCTCCCATGTACTTACTTGATATTCTTTGGGAAATGTGTGCCTAACTCAAGATATAACATGAGAAACTTTGTTAGAAGAAAAGTTTGACTCTCACACAGAAATACAGAAAGTGACTTTGAGCAGGGAAAGGTAGGAGAGAGGGGAATCTTTGACCTGGATGCTTTGGTAATGACACAGATGCAAGAATAATACATGGGTTAGCCTGCTTTCTGGTGCATACTTTTAATTCCAGCATTTGAGAGACAGAAACATGGTAATCTCTGATTTAAAGGAGAGCCTGATCTATATAGTAAGTTCCAAGATAGCCATAGTTACATAAAGGAACAATGTCTCAAAGGAGGAGGAAGAAGAGGAGAAGAAAAAAGAGAAGGAGGAGGGAGAGGAGAAAAAGAGGAAGAGGAGAAGGAACAGAGAAGGAGGAAGAGGAAGATGAAATAGAAAGGAAAGAAAAAAATTTCTTCTGAAGCAAGAGCCAAAATGAGATGCAAGAAAAATTACTGGGGAGATCTCCAACACTTACATAAAAATCAAGACATAACGCCAGGCCCTATAACCCAGCAGTGGGAGGTGGAGACGGGAGAATTCTCACAGCTCACAGGCCAACCTGTCTAGCCAACAGGTCAGTGCTGAGTTTAATAGGAAAACCATGTCTTAAAAATTCAAGTGGAGAGCAATGAAAACATCCAGTGTCTACTTTTGATCACATGTGCATATAAGGGTGTACACAGTCAGACACTCAAATTCACCATACGGGAGAGGGGGAGGGGGAGGGGGAGGGGGGAAGGGAGGGGAAGAGAGCATGGAGGAAGGCAGGATCACTGGGAGCTGGCTAGCAGCTCCTCATGGTGGCAGAGGGGAGCGTAAGTAGCTTCAAGGGCTTGTGTTCAGTAGCTGGAAAGGAACCATTGCTCGGCCACTGCCATTTGCTTCCATCCAGTCCTTCAGATTTATAAACAAAGACAAAGTATTCTGTCTTTTCCCCCCTCTAAAGTATGACTCTTATCATTGTTCATGTTTTCTGGTCTTGGCATTGAATAATAATCAACTGAAACTCTTGTCAATGTCCAAGAAATGTACTGCAAGGTTTACTACAGGAGACACGAACAGGCAACATCTTCTACAGAATCTCTGTTCTCGTCTCATGTTTCCAGGAAACCCTGTATATAAACGAAGCTCAGTAAGATGGTCTAAAACACAAAATAAGCTTACCACACTTTCAGTTGGTCCTGGCAGGAGACATCTGCCCCTACCCTACTTTTGAAACAGAATTCCAGAGTCACAAGTGTAAAATAGGATAATTCTCAGAACTAAACTGAAAGGCAGGTGTTGTGACTAATGAAAATAATAACCCTTGGGAGGCTGAGGCAGGAAGATGGCAAGTTCAACGTAGTCTAGGCTACATGGTGAGACTCTGCCTAAAATAAAATAAATGAAAATATTAACTAAAGTGGAAAGTTCAAAACACAGATTCACAGATGGCAGCTAGACCTATCTGCCTGCTGACATTTGATGTGACTCCAAGTACCCAGTGGATCCTCAGAATCACAGTGAGGGAATGAAAAAGTTCTGTCCTTCAGATTGAATGACTTTAGTGATTCATATTTGCATGGGGGAATTTGTACAGCCACTAGCCTCATTAACCTCATATACCAATGTGATTAATGTTACATTTTCCAGAACTCTTGGCCTTGCCAATAAAACTCATCATTGAACACCTGAATTAAAAAAAAAAAAGTCCCACTAGCAAAGCTTGGTCCTAACTCCTGGTGTTGATGCCAATATCCCCAGGGCTCAATACCATTCTGTCTTTGCAATAACTCCCAAGTTAAACAAATTGCCAAAGAGTTATAAGCTTCTTATTAGTTGGATGGATTCCTCTGATTGCTCGGCCGGCTTTCTTTTGCTGCACACATGTTGGTGAGTTCTATGGATAATTCATGTGCCTGCAAGTTCCCTCTGCCACTGAAGGAACTCTGGCATTTCTGCTTCTGTGATCTATGATCTATGATCTCCACTCCCTCTCGCCTTCACTTTGAACTGAGCTGCTGTGTTAGGCAACCCCACTACCTACCACCTAACAAGCTGAGACGTGAGCCTTCACTATATTACAACACATGAGTTTTATCCCAGGATAACCAGTAGCACCAGTATTCAAAGCAACAGTGGGATGATCGCAGCGACCCAGATGGAGTAGCCAGTACCAAGTGCACAGTGTCAGCAGAGGATAGATGGTGACAGCAGGGAATCATGGGAGTTTGAACAAGAATTACTGAGGAGACTCAGATCTAGGTAGTAACACTGACTCCCCAGAAACTGAAATGAAAGTGGAACCCATTTCAAACCAGGAAAGACCAATCAGATCCTTTAGGACATGAATGGACCATAGATATCATATCGACCATTTCAGATGGCTCCAATTCCTACGTTAATGTCTAACTAGATGTCATTTTGTGTTTGTGTGGAAGGCTGAGTACTCTATCAACTTTTATTTTCTTGTGGATCACGTTATAAGGTCTGTGTAGTGAGTTCATTATAAGAAAAGAAAATGATCTACCAAACTCTCTTCCTAAACTTAACTAAAAACAAAATAAACTTTTTTTTTCAAATTTTTGTGCTCTAAGTGTTTTACCTGTTGCAAGCTCCTTGAAGGGAATTACGAAACGAGCACTCTGTTTTGCCTCCTTTGGGAAGCATCTATACACTGGTTCCTCTCTTCTCTAAGTAAGTCAAGGTTTATACAGAGACCGAATGGCTAGTGTTCATATGCTATTTCTAGTGACTTAATCCTCCTACCTGAGATTAGAAGAAACAATCTTATTATTAACGGCAGTCAAAGGTTTATGGAGAAAACCTGAGTCTACCGGATATCCATAATTCCATTTTTCCTTCTTATCAGTTATCTTCATTAATCTATAGATTTCCCTTGACAAATAAATAAGGTCATCTGAGGGTGGGCAGAGGAGTAGAAAGAAAGAAGGGGAGAAAGGGTAGGGACCATGTGCCTCCACAAGGTGCCCTGAAAGCAATCGACTCTGCCACTCGGTTTCAAACTGAGACACAACAAACTCAAAGTTGGACATTGTTCAGAGACCAGTGGAACCCAGGACTTCGCTGCCTTTGTCACAAAGATCTCTCTGATTTAGAATCAAGGGATAGTTCCCCAGCTGCCCCTGCGATCTTGCTCTATTTCCACCACGTCAAAAAGAAAAAGAGAAGTGAATATTCATCTGAGGATCTATGGTTAGCAAGGAAGACTTTTTCCTTTCACACCTTCTTAATTCCTAGGATTGCTTTGTTAGCCAGACAAAGCTGGCGCAATGTTCTTTTCCCATTTTGTTATCGATACTTGGGAACCCAAAAACAGATCTTAACTAAAAACAAAATAATCTTTTAAAATTTTTTTTAAATTTTTGTGCTCTAAGTGTTTTACCTGCATTTTCATAAGTGTGCCACATATGTGCCTAATCTCTTTGGAGCTCAAAAAGAGGGCAATGAATCCCCTATAAATGGAGTTACAGACTTCCAGACTCAGGTGAGCTACCATATAGGTGCTGACATCTGAACCTACATTCTCTATAAGAACAGTGAGTGATCTTAACTATCGACTACCTTTTTAACCCAACCAAAATTATCTTTAACAACCAAGCTGGAATGATTAGCTCAAGCTTTATCCATGTGTATCATATTTTTCTCCAAGGCATTCTTAAGAGGTTCATTAATTCCAATCAACATTACTAGTCTTTTGAATCTCTGTTTTTCTTTTCCATCAACCTGTCTTATTTCACCAATAGTCTTCTCTATAAAGACAATCAAACAAGACCTTTGATAGAAGACACACAGTATGAAAAAGGCAAGGGTCACACAGAAGAAAAACCCAAGTTTTTCATGTTGCAGATGAAAACATTTCATGCTGATTCATAGCTGTTGCCCTACATATAAGGTGGGAGACGTGACTGATGATCGATGTGGTCTTATCCCTACTCACACACATCAGGAAGAGATGTACGTCATCCCTGTACATTTTAACGTGAGAGTAAGTTCAAATAGCATGTTTACCTTCTTTGATGAAGAATGGAGCAACACCCACCAACAACTAAACAATTGTCAAAATACTAAGCCTCTTATTTTTTCTGAGCATTGCTGGACTCATAAGAAAGCAGCCTCTTAGGCATAAACAAAACAAGAAATTTTAAAAATGTAATCGACCCTAGGTTTACTGGCTCATGTCTTTAATCCCTGCATTTGTGGAGCCAAAGGCAAGAGGACTATGAGTTCTAGGCTAGCCTGAGCTATACAGTGAGTCAGTTCCAGATTAGCCTGGGCAATGCAGCAAAACAAAAAACAAAAAACAAAACAAAACAAAATACCACCACCAACAACAACAACAAAAAATCCAAATAAAATAAAATAGGGTCAAAGATTCACTGTAATATGAGATTAAAGTTAAGAAATCTGAGCAGAGGCCCACCAGAATTCTGTATTATCTTTTCATCTTTGCTCTGAATCTAAAAGGTCTCTAAAATGCAAAATTTACTCAAGAAATGAGGTAGGGTTGAGAGGTGAGGATAAGGAACTTGGGGCCATGGGGTCATTAAAAAGCTGGCTTCCAACCTTGGTCCTACAGGCTAGATGGCAACCAGAGGAAATCCTGCCTACACTCCACAGGTATCCATCCTGTGGGTAATATAAAGAGAAATCTCTAGATTGCTCATATCTCTAGAGAACAGAGTTTCCCCAACATCTCTGCTGAGCAAGGCTAACCTAAATAATTTTTATACCGAGGCACATTCTATCTCTGTAAATTATCTTCTCCTGGAGCCCTTTCATTCGCTCAATCAATGGTCATTGAGTTCTTACCAGTTAGGCATGGTTAGAATTGGTAAGCCATCCTTTTCCATCAACAAATACAGCTTAAGCCTGGAGTCAAATCTCAGAAGTTATATCCAGAAAAGGTGGATGATATCTATGGATGTGCTTAATTTCTTATTTAAATTGGAAGGCTTACTGGAGAGATGAAAAGGGGACCACAAGAGCTAAAGGCAGATCTATCAATTCTATGCAAACAAACTTAATGTGGCTTGGTGCAAGCCAACATTAAATGTGACTGGGTGCTTTTATATATGAAAAAAAACCAAATACATATGTACGCACATACATACATACATACAGAATGAAAAGTATAAAAACTTGCACAACTCTTTTTTTCAGCCTCTTGAAATAACTAGCATTGTGTTGAGCTAAAAGGTATTTTTGAATACTTTGTGGAGAGTTAAGCTTATTTGTTATACTTTCAGGACAAACAGGAAAAAAAAGAAAAGCCGTTAGTCAACATTGTCTTAGAAGATAAAGCTTTAAGATAACAGCATCTCTGGGTCAATGGCAAACTTCAAGAATTGATTGACAGCTCTCTTCTGAATTTCAAGTGCAAATTACATACCCAGCACTAACCCAGTAGCTGGGTTACATATGCCTCAGGGAAGGGGTTTATTCCAGGGTCCTGTCGATGGGGGGGGGGGGGGCTCCATCCCTTTAAGAGTCAAACAGTTACATCGTTACATCGGCAGTATTGAATTTAATGGACAGAAAGAATAAAAGACAAAGGTAGGATATGTCACCCAGAGAGAAATGAACGAGCAGTTGGACTCTTTAGTGTTTGATTTGTTGGATTGTCTTTCATATTTTTTGCCTCTGTACTGCAGAAAAGTTCGAGAACAAAACCACAATTTCAGCTTTGAGGAAAGGAGCCAGAGCTCCCGGGAGAGGCTTGTCTTGGTCTGAGAACTGAGGCCTCAGTTGCTAATCATGAGCCACAGAGTGAAAGGGGGACTCAACTATAGCCCTGGAGATGGTGTGTCTCCTACCCTATGACTGTGCGCTACAATGCCCTGAAGTATCCTTCTAAATAACATAAATATCTGTAATCTCTACAAAGTCAGCTGAAAGACCTTTCTGAAATGTAGTTGAGGAAGGGGAGGTGGTGCACACTGGACGCTTCTAGACCCGAGTCTCTTCCCTATATTAAAAGCCCAAATCCTTGAGGAATACTCCATGAACACACACACCTGTCAAAAATTGTTGAGCAACTGGATTTTGGTATTGGAAGGATGAAAATCTGTGGTTCCTCTCCACAGTTAAAGAGAGATGAGCAAAAGAGACAATAACAATTGACTATGTGGGTATGGTGGTACATGCCTAGGATCCCTGCACTTGGGAGGCTGAACCAGGACCATGAGTTCTGGACTAGCCTTGCATACATAGCAGCAAGAGTTTTCTTCTAAGATATTTCATTTTTCTTTGTAGCTGAATAATACTCCCCTATGAATTTGTACCATATGTTCATTGTCTATTCTCTGTTGATGGGCTCTGAGCTCCTTCCTCTTCCTTGCTATTGTGAATAGAGCAGCAACATGTAAGGATGCATATGTATCTTTGTGGTGAGATGTAGAGTTCTTTGAATGAACATCCAGGAGAGGCAGAACTGGGTCATAGGGTAGTTTTAGTGTTTGGAGGGACCTCCAAACTGAATCCCATAATGACTAGTATTAACTTGCACTCCCACCAGCAGTGAACAAGAATTCCCCTTTTCCAGCATCCAGTGGAATATTACTCAACTATAAAGAAAACTAAAATCGTGAAATTCACAGGAAAACAGATGAACCTGGAATATATAATACTAAGTGAATGTCTCAAGCTCAGGAAAAAACAAAAACAAGAAGAGCTGACTGCTCTCCCTGTCTGAGGATCCCAGCCTATAGTATCTTTGCACATATGTAAATGTGGGTAAAGTAGAGCTTTTAGGAAAGAGATCAAGAGAAGGTAATTCTAGGTAACAAGGAAGGAGGGATTGCAGGCAAAAGAGTCATAAACGAGGACATAAAGTTTCCTCCTAGTTTCTGGGCCTGTCATTGTTGCCCACCCTCCCCCACCCCACCTCCAAAGCCGGATATATGTGAATTTAACTGTCTGCATATTAAAGTAGCATTTTTGCATTCCAAGGGAATCTGACCTGTTAATCTTGTGATTGTGAAAGCCTGGATTTCTTTTTAATTCCATTGATCATTAGCGCAATAGGAACCAGACATGATGACTCGCTGAATACATTTATTACACTGGCCCATTTAGAAAATGTTGAAGGGTGGGGGGAGGGTGGTTTTGTTTCTGTTGTTGTGATTTTGTTCTGGTGGGAGGGAATTTAGAACCTGACATTTATACCTTTTTCCTTGCGATTAAGACTATATCAAGTCATTCTATTATAGTGTTGTTTTAATATGTAAACTGTACTCTATACCTAAAATAAAATGTGGTTTTGACTTTTTTAAAAGGTAAGATATATTTTTTTAAAGAGAAGGAAATGGGTGAAGGGAAAGGTAGCAAAAGAAAGAAAGAAAGGAAAGGGAAAAGATATTCATCACAGCCAGGTCTGGTGGAGCAATCAGTAGTCAAGACCCTGAGTCAGGAGGATCACTAGTTCATGGGCACCCTTGGCTACAGAGTGAGTTAAAGACAGCAACTCAATAAAATTCTGAGTCCAAATAAAAAGTAAAAATTGGTCTGAGACTATAACTCAATGGTGGATAGGTTGCCTGGATCGCATGAGGCCTTATGGTCAATCTCTGGTACAAAGAAGAAAAGAAAGGAAGGAAAGGAAAGAAAAAGGGAAGGAGAGGGAGGAAAGGAAGGAGGGAGGGAGGAAAATTAAGGAAGAAGGAAGGAAGGAAGGAAGGAAGGAAGGAAGGAAGGAAGGAAGGAAGGAAGGAAGGAAGGAAGGAAGGAAGGGAGGGAGGGAGGGAGGGAGGGAGGGAGGGAGGGAGGGAGGGAGGGAGGGAGGGAGGGAGGGAGGCAGGCAGGCAGGCAGGCAGGCAGGCAGGCAGGCAGGCAGGCAGGCAGGCTGGTTGGTTACCTATTTAATCCAAGTGTTACATGACCAAGAGGCTTCTTCTGAAAGAAAGACTCAAAGAGTCCATAAAAAGCATCTACTGTTCTACCAAGGAGCTGTGAAGAATAGGTAACCCAAGAAACATGTCACTAGACACAAAGAGAAAGATCTAATGGATGGCTGAGGAGGAAGTAGAAGCCAGCAGGGCCTGTCTGTTCAGATTCTTCCTAGCCTCCCTGTTGAGAATTCCTTCCTCCTGGGTATAAGGCCAAGTCCCTCTACAATGAGGGTCCTGTGACCTACTGCAAGACAAAGGTGGGTCAGAGAATGTCCTTATGGCTGACCTCTACCCAGAGAGGTTCTGGAAGGTCAAGTAGCATTTCTGGTGGTTGCGACTTGCTTTGGGGGAGAGGGATTCCAGTTCCTGTGACTCACTTAGAGGCAGAGTTCTGGCTTCTATGGCTTGCTGCAGGGGGAAAGGACAGGAAATAGGAGGGGAGGAGTCAGGCTGCTTCTGAAGCTGCTCCTTAGGCCTTGCAGTCTTGAGTGAGTACGTGAGAGGCAGTGAACCAAAGTGACACACTTTTTAGTATCATATTCTGAGTCCCCACAATAGCTGTCATGATTCCCACTGTGATCGATAGTGCCCCTTCTGTAGGGTGACTTTGGATCTCCTTCTCCGAGAGACATTTGGCAATTTATGGTAGAAGTTTTGGTCATTTCTATTATTGGCACGCAGGCACACTGTTAAGCTTCTATATGCAGACAGCTCTCCATGTGCGAAATTAACGTGGCTCAAGTAAAAAATTGCCACGATTTTAAAATCTCACCCTATCAAAGGGAATGACAATTCAACATGGGGTTGTTCAAATGAAAAGACACAGCAAGAATCACTACTGCCAAAATCTGGAGACCTGGAGACTTTTTCATAACGTGTGGCTATGAGATACTTTCATCTGAGATTCCACTGACAAATACGTTGGATGCTACCACATCCTCAGCTTTGTGCTAGACACAGGCAAGAATTCAAAAGCTATACTAAGAGGCATCAGCATCCAAGCAGTGGCTTTGTGATTAAGAGTGTTTGCTGTACAACAATAAGAACCCAAGTTCAAGTCCCAGCACCCATGGAATAAGCCATAAGCCCATGGTCTCCCACACACCTCAACCTCAGCACTGGAGGGGAGATCAGAGGACCACAGCCCTGCAAGCTGCCATCCTAGAACATGAGCTTCAAGGTCGAGGAGAAACCTTGCCTCAAAGAAATAAGGTAGAAAGTAATCAAGGAAGACGGCCAATTCCCCAACCTCTGGTCTCTCCATGCACATACACACAGGAACGTCTATATATTACACATGCATACACCATACTCAAACATACAAACAAAAGAACTAAAGATCAAAAGGAGAGAGAAGAAAGAAAATATTAAAAATGGAAAGGACACATACACACTTATAAAATTAAACTGCAATACAGAAATCTAATAACCAAATTAACAAAGCATGCATTTAGTTAAATACAAAAATTAGGAAGTTAATGCTTATGTTAGGCACAAGTATTTAGGACAGTCAAAAGCTTAACGAGTCAGGGAATGGTGGTTTACACCTGTCAGTCCAGCACTTGAAGTATGGATGCAGGAGAAGCAAGATTTTAAGTTCATTCTTAGCTACATATAATTCCCGATGTTTGAGGCCAGCCTGAACCACATGGGACCCTATCTCAAAGAAAACGTAATAGCAAGTAAGTTTAATAATTGTTCACTAATTTTTTGAGGAGAACATTAAACTGGTTTAAAAAAAAAAACCTTTTTAGTATTACTTTCAACCCTACAAATTCAATATACAGGATTTCTTTCTGCAAAGCCACTAGACACCTCCCAAGAGATCAAATTAGGAAGTGGTGGAGGCACAGGACTTTAATCCCAGCACTCTGGGGCAGGGGGCAGAGGCAGGCAAATCTCTGTGAGTTCAAGGCCAGTCTGATCTACATAGTGAGTTCCAGGACAACAGGGAAACACTGTGTCAAAAATAAAAGAATAAAATAAAATAAAGTGAGAGTCCCAGGACAATGTGTGGACAGGGAAATTATGTCCTCTGGGCCTAATCGGATTTCTAATGGTGCTAGAAAGAAGTGGCAAATTTGGTGACTAACGGGATGTGGTTTCAAATTAGACATTGTACACTTCTCTATTTAACCTTCATTTGGTTCAAAGGCAGGCACACCCATGAAATCTCAACAATAGAGTTACTTAAGCCAGACCTGAATACCAGTTGACATGCCAGCATGAATGGCAAAAATCTCATGCGACTCCACTCTTAGATGAAGAGTTACAGGCAATTAACAATTACTGAAAGAGGAAGAATTAGTCTTTCCCAGTAATGAGCCCCCTACTTGGTTTTCTGATACCAACCGCTCAGCCTGAAAAACATACCATACAAGCAACACTAAATGGACTCATGTTGCTGTTATATGTGCATTCATATATACATATAACAATAACATAAAGGAAAAGAGACAATTAATTTGAGAGGGGTGACACAGGGCGGACTGGGGAGAAGGGGAAGAAGAGGTGATATAATTATATTTTAATTATATATAAAAAGGTGGGAAAACGAAACAGCCAGTTTCCTGAATTCCAAACAGTGAAAGGAACCAAAGCTAAAAATTAGACACAGAAGAGAGAGCTGACTTGAGTGGGAAAGGCTCTCCCATGGCTCAGCAAACCTATTGAACATACTTACTGAACATGGAGCTTAAACAGCATTTGCACATTTGCAACTGATCCTTTCCTCCTTGCCGGATGGATTTCATGACTGTAATTGCTCCACATGGGTAGGTATCCGAACTTTATAGCAGGGCTGGGGATGCAGCTCAGTAGTAGAGTGCTCGTCTAGCTTATGTGTAATCCTGGGTTCAATGCCAGTACCTGAAAAAGAATTAGAGCAAATAGAACTTTCGCTCAAGTGAAATGAAGCTGCTGATTTCCTTTGGAAATGTCTTTACCAGGCAAAGCTGATCGGGACTGGTGAAATGTGTAATGACTGCTCAGATATAAGGGATGTGACGGGCCAGGGATGGTCGTCGGTTGCTCTGTGTCTTACCCGACCGACATTGCACTTAAGTGGAAGATTATGAACCAAATCCAGGAAGCTCGGGATCTATGCAGTGGCCTTGCATTGGTGCAGGTCCTTGGGGCTGTCACTCATGTGCCCTCATCCATCAACAAGGAAAGGAGTGAAAACCCAATACGGCATATCTGTGCGGAGAAAGTCCTTGGCCTTTTTCATTGTCTGCAGCTGGCCCATGATGGCAGCACACCACAGATCAGATACCGGCCAAAGCTGCCTCTGAGATTCGGATTGCAGGGTTATTTCTGTTTGCACACTTAAACTCGCCTGCGCAAACACTGTAAGTGGCAGCAATCATCAGCTGCTATCTCTCAGCTATGCTCGAAGAAGGAGATGGCAAGAAAGAAGAGGGACATGCAGTATGCCAGGGCCTCTCTGGCAGT